>NC_064677.1:3633194-4238727 GCF_023278565.1 Colletotrichum lupini | reverse complement strand
ATCAGGTCCGCACGTACGCGAGATTTGTGCAGTGTTGGCCCAGTCCAGCCCGGTCAGGCAGCCCAGCCAGCGCCAGCCAGCAGGGCCCAACATGACTGGGACGCACCTCATCACACAACCGGGCACCTAACAACAGCACCTCAGCCAGCGACGCCCTTAGACGATGGAGAGCTACACAGGGCGCTTCCCCGTCTCACACATGGGCAATGAGCACACTCCCTGGAACAGCGGAGCACACAGCAAAAGAATACCTAAGATTCTAAGGTGTATCCAGGAGGCAGGCAGATAGATCATAGATGGCAGGGCCTCCTACTACCTAGGTACGTATTGATTTGGCAAAACAAATTAGTCGGGAGCTTGGAACACTTACCTGCTAACGCACCATATACCTTGCCCTACCGGCCTCTATGCGACTCCTTGCTTGATCGTTGAATGTACAGCGAAGCTGGTAAGGTAGACGGGGCTGGGCAAAGACCCAACAGCACACCCGATTGCACTGAGCCTTAGGCCCTTGAGGCGATATGTCAAGCAAGGTACCTTGGCCACGTTACCTGGGTTCCATGATTGGCGGTAAAATGAGCAGCAACTGTGGTGATGGAGCCCACGGACAGGAAGGGGGCAGGCAGAGGGCAGGGAATCATCATGGGATCGCTAAGGTAAAGTATGGCAATAAACTAAGGTAGGTAAGTTAGGTAGGTAAGGTAAGGGAAGGTGCGGTGCCCGCGGTAGAGAACCTCATCCTTCTATGCCTGTAGTCAAGTCATGGGTGTCCGATTTTTCATGGGCAAACGCGGCGAGATTTAACAGCAACCTACCGTACCTTACCTTGCGTGAACATGGCCAGCAGTGAACCGATCATGTCCTTCCGTTCCCCGACGCCCTTCTACCTTATTCCTCTAAACTGTACGGATACTCCTCGACGGGGCATGGTATCATGCAGCTTATATCAGCGCAATTGATGTTGCGATGCTCCCTCGGCCGGACAGAGTCCGACCGGGTTAATATTTTGACGCGACCGCCAGCTCGACGAGCTCCCATGGACGGATTGTTTGGAACATCGTGAGGCAAAATCTCTCTACGCCGTTGATAGGGGAGCGACACCGGACAGTCAAATGACATCCTGCTGCATGCATATTCACAACCATCCGGCCAAGCCCTTTCCCGAGTTCGAATTCAACATCACAGGAATACAAATTCAACTTGATTTTACCAAATTCAGTCATGCTTTCTCGAACTGCATCATCCCTCGCAATGAACCGAGTCCGTCGAGTCTCTTAAGCCTCGAAGTACCTACGTACAGACCGAAACACCCAGGGTTCGTTCCGCATCGGGCAGGCAAAGTCTAGACAGCACATCAGGTACCGGTCACGCCGCGCCGTTGTACCTGCCATCTAACACCCGCCACTCGGCCGCATTCGGCCTTGCTTGTACTTGGGGGAAGAGAGACCCTGACAAATCGCATGTCCATCTCCTGAGGGTCGAAGGTCGCGGTCTTCGTGGGTAATTACATACTGCACAGTAGTTCCGTACCTTTGCTCTGTCAGACCAGCCCACAAGGTAGGTATCCAAGGTACCTCCAGGTGCGGCTAGCTCCCGCTCACTCCAACACCACCACCCGACCCCTTCACCGTCTTTTGGCACTCTCTTTTCCATGAGCCCGGAACACGCCTCCTCTTTCAGCCTCCAGGAACCTCAGCATCTTCTTTGTTCCTCAAAACGACTCTAATATTCCCCTGCTCATTCTTTTGTCTCTCGTCAGGCCCTCGCAACGTACGGAGCACTCTGCATTTACTACTGTGGTCGTACAGTAGACAGTAGCAGTGGCCGTTTCTAGCGCTGTTCCCTGCCGCCTCCCGTTTCTTGAGCCGTCGGCTCGGGTCAATACTGCCAGGGCAAGCGACCTGAGTGCTCACGGTCACGGTCTTGTTAGGTACTTGTTCGGACATTTCGTGGGGCCCTGCTATTTTCAAGGCGGCAGGCATCAACCTGCACGTCAGTCTTTCTCCACCAAGGTGGTTGGTTGAATGTTGATAGCGACGCAGTTCTGCCACATTGCGTAGCTTTCCAGGCAGTCTGTGCCGGCTGTGATTGCATTGTACGCACATTATCTGCATTGAGAGGGTTGACAGAGGAAAGATCAAGACATGAACACGCCAACGCATTTCAAAACGCCATCGTCGTGTAGAAGGTGGAACGTGGAACATTGATGGAAGGAAAAGAAAGAATAGAAGAAAAAGCAAGGGCAGCCAAGTGGCCTACCCGTTGGCGATGCGAGATTGGGAGCTGAGAAAGCTGCCATCTATGGGCCTAGTGCATGAACGACCGTGTATTGCATGTGTCGTGAGCTCTCGGCTGCTGCTAGGCAGGATACCCTGACAAGCCTGAGCAAGACAAAGAGCTGGGGAGAGTTTATCGAGTCTGTGTGACGACAGGAGAGCAGGAGAGGTGGCAGATGCGACGACCGTTCGCACTACTTGTTGCTGGTCCGGTTTGATGTTGGCAGCTTACACCATTCTTATCTCTGATTGCTTGGACTGATCGAGCACCGCGCTCTCCTATGTTTATCTCACCTTTTGGTAGTCTATCTCGCCGTTCACAGGTGCTCGATAATTGTTGCTGAATCTTCATGATGCCTCCCTCACCTTGGGATTGGGTTGTATCTCGAGGTGCTCGTTTCAGGGACAGCAAAGGGTCATCATTTACATTCCTGCGTCCATGATCCGTACCTCGGTACATTTCCAAATGTCACTGGTGTTGCTCTGGCATTGGCAGCGTGAGTCTCACATCAGGTCCGCAGGGAAATTTCACAGGCACGTACTCCGTACCTACGGCGACAGATAGGTACTACTGACACTGGTGAACTAGGAGGGAATGTGCCCCACCACTGTCTTCAGCAATCGTCAGCGAACGGCACTTGTCCCAGATCCAACACACAAATTGGTGCGAGATTGCATTCCTTGGAGCGTCGTTTTCGTAAAGGCTGAAGCCCGAGTGTGCCCTTGGTTCGGAAGCGGTGAGGTCATGGTCCGTTAGAGAAGAGATCGCACCGCCAGGGCACAGATGCAGCCATGAGGTGAGTGCCATGTGTCAATTCATTATCAACATCAAATTTTAGTTTTGCAGGCACGGGGCAGGCGTGGCAGGCAGGGCAGGCACCGAAGAGGAGGGAACGCCTTCCCGTTTACCTCCCGCCCGATGAGAACAGAGGGACGGACGGCGGCGAGGGCGGGGTCTTCGCCGCCCTCTCCATGTATTGATTCGTACAGGGAAGGCTCCAGGAAAGAGCCCGCCGCTCGCTGGATCTGTTCTCCGCCCTTCTCCAAATGGATTCGAACCTGCCTGTAGGCACAATACATCAAGTACCTGTTCTCAGGGACCACACAGGGCAGCTGCTGATGTCTCTGCTTTCCTGCACCGACCGGAAATTTTCTGCAAAATTCTGAATCAGAATGTCTTGTGCAACATCGGAAGTGCCTTGGGCAAAGAAGAAGGTAATCAACTATGGATACTCCGTACGGATACCACCTGATTGCTTACCTTACCTTGCACCTCAACTTCTCAAAGTAGTACCTCAGGTATTACAAGGCCCCCAGCATCGAGTTTTATGCTCCTGATCCTTCCGACCCGTCGGGACCCTCAGTGATTTTCTCCACCTCAGCCGTCTTGGACTCTTGGTCACAGCACACCACGTCCGCCGCCCTCCCTCCCTTCCGTCCCCTTGGCGGAACATGTCCGGAGAACCATCCGCACGAGCTGGACTGCGCCGGGGACAGCGACTTGCAACATCCATTGTCCAATGCCATCGCAATGCAACTGACCGGGCACATAATAACAATCCCATCCATAGGTTACGAAGCACTGATATGAGCAATGGCATTGGTATCAACACAAGCCCCACTCACAGACACCAACCTCCATCGCTGTTTTCGCCTCTATGCGGCAACTAACACTTATTCCTTTATAGACAACCTCTGCAGAAACTCATAGCGCGCCTTGCTAACTAACTGATAGACATTCCGATGGAGTACATGCCTGGCCGCACTCGGCAGACTCAGAGACGCATACAAATGGCGAGCCGTTAGACGCCTTGCTACCGACTTTGGCGTGGCCTGCTGCATGGCGGATCCTTCTTTTTTATCCTTCCGCCTCTGTCCGCCCGCTTGTCCGTTTGCCACGAGCTTCGGTACGGCGTCGGCGGCTGACTAGGCCACTGAGACACTGCAAAATCAGAAATATCAACTCTTTGGCTGACCAGAACTTGCGCTCAACAAGGACCCTGTACTGATTGATTGGCCGAGATATGCGCCAGCCATTCGGAGATGCAATGCCATGCGATGCGAATGGCGCACAAGCTTCTTTTACAGCATGGAGTTTCAATGGCATTGTGGGACACAATAAGGTAGCCCTGGCCATGAATCGGGGGCTGGGACTCTGGTGATTGGCCGTGCGCGCGCCATTTCCCTTGCCGCCTCTGCCATCTCAATTCACCGCAGCGCTTAATTATTTTCAACACGAGATGCAAGCCCGTTCCCTTCTTGCCTTCCCACTTGTCGGCCCTCCACCTTGGCAGTGGGCCTAGATCGGGTCTCGGTGCCACCACCACTGCCAAGGCTCCATTTACACTTCTCCAAATTTCTCAAGCGTCAGAATCCCCACTTTCTTAACGACAGATGCTGCTCTTTTCCCTTGCTCTATCCTTCTCTCAGCCGAGAGTCTCCTGCGTTCTGATCCAAGGAACGGAAGGGGGGCCGGTGCAAAAGTAAAGGGAGGCAAGAAAGGTTGCTGCCGTGACCGCGGACGCTGACGGCTCACGGACTCCTCAAGGTTCACCATCCAGGTGCTTCGTGATGCGTCTGGCGCTCGGCTTACTCGATGAAAACACCTTTTGGGTTAGCCAGCGGGCACTTGGAAGACCTCGATCTTCTTTTCGACGACTTGCCGGTGCCAGTGCCAGAGCCAGCGCATCAGATCACTACAATGAGTGGTTGGTTAGGTAGTTGGTTGGTCGGTCGGTCCACACCCAGCGCAGCAAAGCACCAGGACCATCCAGCTCCAGTCGAAAATGTCTCGCCTTTCTGCCGATCCAACTTGGCCCCCGAGCAGTCGCTGCGGGCAAAGGGGGCTCGCAGCTCGCTGGCTTCCATCCATGGTGGCTTCGCTTCTGCGTCGCCAACGTCGTTGTGTTTCAGATGACATGTCTCATGGTGGACTCACTACCACTGCCGTTGGTTCTTCCCTTGGCCAGTGAGGCATCTGTTCACTCGAGTTGAAGGGACTCAGGGAGGCCTCGTGAGCTGAGCGAGATACCACCTTGGCAACTCGGTCGACTCTGTCAGACTTTCCACACGTGAGCTGCCAACCATAGCCGACCTATTAGAAAGAAGGTCAAGCAAGAATCGTGAGCTACCCCGACGGGACTGTGCGCCGTGTAGCGTACCAATGTCTACATACTTGCCTACTATGTATGTACTGTACTTTCCCGAAAGCCAGCCAACCACACAAACCCCCACCACCGAGATCGTGCAAGACGCGGTCAGTGGGACCCTCGTTTTCTGCCTGCCTGGGAGGCTGGCAAGATGGGCCGCTGCCCGCTGGCAAGCCGCAAGCCCATTCTCGGTTCGTGATTACGCGCAGACAGTGGATCCCTGCCCTCCATCCACTCGCCTCGATCTCGCTTCTAGTGTACGGATAGCCTGTCCACACGTGTTGGCGATGTAGTATCAACGTACCCACTTGTCTGCCCGTACACTATCAACGTACACGCACTTTATCCGTATATCTTACGAACAGTAACCCGTAAGTAGCGTGTGATCGCGACTAGTATTGAATGACTTACTGACAGGTTCTAAGTTCCGGTCCGAGTACCCCTATACTCGAAGAAGGCCAAGAGAATGACGGGGTTGATACGAAGTTGTCACTGTAGCTTTCAAAGCTCAAGATGATTTAACTTGTATACTTCTTTTCCTAGCTATGGTTTTGAGAGTTGTAGGAAAGATACACCTTGAATGTAAGGGCTGGTATTCGCTATTACTTTGGCCACATACGCATGGGGCTTACTGAAGAACAAGCCATGAAAACCTCAAGATTTCTAACCCTGAGAGCCCAGCAAAACTGTTCCCGCTTGCTGATTCGCTTTTAACTTTTTGAGTCCCTGCCGCCTGTATCATGGATGACAAAACGCCTTGCCGCAAATTTCAACCCAACGCCATTCGTCTGCCTTTGCCGACCCGCGCAATAGACCATAAAGCTCGACGGCGAAAAGAATCCCGGGGCAGGATGGGCCATAATTCAAGACCGGCCCAGTCTTTACTCCCCGCTGATCTTAGCATGGCGAAAGTACTTCATTCCCATCCAAGCCACGGAGACCCAAACCCAAGCCATGATACTGGTCAATATAATGAGGGCCGGATAGTAGCCTGTGATGGGCAGCGTCGGATCGTCCTCGAGCTCTGGGGGCGCGTACGGGGTCGTACCGACATCCCACGCCCAACTCCATACCCCAAAGACTGAGCCCATGCCCATAACAAACACCAGCCCCGTCACGATCAACACGACCCAGCCCCACCATTCTGTATCCGAGTAGTCGATTTCTGTGTCGTTGGGAGGTAACGGAGTGGTCGATAAGCCGCTGTACGAGAGCGGTGACTTGGCCTGCAGTATGGACTGCTGCCTTGGCCGGGTTCCAAAGTAAGATTCGGAGCCCGACGAGAGCGACGAGTCGGGCTGCAGGTGTGACGGCATGTGGTTCGGTATGTGTAAAACGTCGTCTTCGTCCGTTGTAGATGTGTACGATATCGTAGGGCTGGTGATGGTGGACTCGGCCTCGTTTGTTTGCCGAGTATTCGACAGAGAAGAGACTGGAGATTCTACCAGACTCGACCTGCTCGCATATCCCTCCATAGACGGCCGCGGTGTCAGGTCCGCGATATTCAGTCCGAGAGGGTCGTGCTCGATAGTTGTCGCATGCGATCGAGACGCAGCGCCCTCCATATCGCGGGAGACAGTGTGTGACGTGTCGATAGTGAGCTGTTTCGCCTCTTTGCGCTCCCGTTGCGCACCTCTTCCCAAGAGGGCCACCTTCCTAAGGGAACCCTTCCTTCGTCGAGACTTTTGCTGCTGCTGCTGTTGCTGGATGACGGTCGACATGGATGTCGGTGGGAAGCGCGAAGTGTCGTCCTCGGCTTCTTGGTGACGCTGCTGCTGCTTCCCATCGGAATGGGAGCGCATGAAAGGGAGTTTGGAGAGGAAGTTTGCGCCGGAGGAGCTGCGTCGGTGTGGGACCGTTGACGGCGGCTGTTGCTGCTGGTATTGATGCTCCGAGAGTGAGACCGACTTTGGTGACACAGCTCCTACCGTCGATGGGTCGCTGAGCGCAAATGTGCGACACTCGGCGCCATTGTCGCCGCTAGCCGCAATATGATCCATTGCGTTTGGTAAGGTATTCCAAACTACGATAATCCCTATCGTTCCGGCGGTAGAGTGGACCAAAACCGATAGGGATGGGGTGGGGGAGAGTCTCACGTCAAAGCTTGGGGACTGTGTACGAGTCGGGGCCGCGACATTGACGCCCACTCTACCGGCAAGTTGAAGCAGGGGGTGGGTGAAAAGAGCGAAGATTCAGCTTAGGGAAGTTGGTGGTATTTCTGGATCTGATTGAAACTCTGATAATGCCATGTAGAGCTCAGGCTGGCAATTGGGGTTGACGCGGGTCGAAGATTGAGAGGGCTAACTGCAAAGAGGTAAAGGATGTAGGACCCTGCATTGTGACGTGGGTCGCAAAGTCAATGCCGCTACCGCTGCGGACTCGGGACTTAGCAATACCAGGCGATTCGGCGAAACGGTGCCTATATAGGTAGGTACTTAGGCGCGAATGTATGTAATTATCATACGGATAGAAGTAGCAGGAGGCTAAGTGGCTTAAGGTAGGTACCGGAGTAAAGAGGAAAGTGGGCGGTCGTGTTCCCCTGGCATGTGTCTTCCCTTTAAGCCAGTTATCTGAATAGGAGCATATTCTCCCCTGAACAGATGCATTTAGACCATCTCAGTTTGTGGGGGAAGGTGGTGGAGTGAACCTGGAGACAGATCTCTGTCGTCCCTTCTTTAGCTGGCCCTTTTTTACCCTTTTACCGGGCTAGCAGTGACACCAACTGGAATTCTAACCTTCCCGACCTGGCGACTCATTCTGTTGATGATTGCACGTCACGCACATCTCGTCCCATCTCTTCCTAGTGTGTCTTTTGCCTCGCCTACCCATTTCTGCGACCTTTAGCCCCCCGGAGCAACGCACAATGCATGCCGACGACTGTCGGACACCACTGCAATTGACCCTGTCGCTGTCGCTGTCGGTCCTTGTCCCTTCTTCTCGGCGAGGGACGTCGCTGGGAAGGAAATAGTTCCATGGCTTCCAGCCCTGCAGCAGGCCAATCCTCCGCCCTTCTGCGACCTGCCACCCCACCGATCCCCCAAAGCGGTAACGGCAGAAGTGATAACACCTCGTCAACCCATGTCGTCTATGGTCCTCCGCATCTCGCCTTTCCATCTATAAACATCAACGACGAAGCCTCCGAAGTAGACGAGGAAGTGGATGAGGACGGTCTTCACCCTAGCATCTCCTGCTCCCCCGGCGTAGCATCAACGCCCATAGGTAGCCCTGGACTTCTCGCGCCCGCCAACCTGAAACCTGGGTTGCTTCGTCCAGACTTCCCAACACCAACAGACATGGCCGAAGACGACCCTCCCTCTGCTGGGGGCTCGATCGTCCCGAGCCCCTTCAACTTCCAGACGCAGGTCATCTCGACCTCGCCTGTCAAGTCGGTATGTTCAGATACACATCATCGCAATCATGCTGCACGCCCCTTCCACCTCCTCAACCAGCCAATTGATCGCTAACATCGGCGCCTCGCAGAACATTGGCCAGCGTCGCGGCCATCGATACAAGCACAGTTCCATTTCTACCCAACATCAGATCTTTCAGGAGCCTCCCCAGCGACCGCCGCCTGTTCTACCAGCCTCCCTCCCTGTGCCCACCGTTCGAGAAGCATGGAAGAGTATGTCAAAGGACCAGCGCGTCCGGCTCTACTGGAGCTTGTGCCACTTGGCAGTCGCGACTTGGCTCTTTTTCATTTCCGAGGGCTCCGTTGCCATGATGGCACTCTCCCATCTAGTCTTCTTCGACGCCGGCAGCGCGGCAGTATGCGTAGCTGTCGATGTTCTAGGCAACTTCGAGGTTTGGCGTCGTAGCAGTATTCGTCACCCCTTCGGTCTCGAGAGAGCCGAGGTTCTCGCCGGCTTCGCCATGTCTATTTTCCTACTCTTTGGCGGCTTCGATCTTGTGTCGCACAACCTCAAGCACTGGCTAGAGACCAAAGGTGGACATGAGCCGCACCACGAACATGCTCACGAGCGTGTCTCGGCCGGAGAAGTGGACTGGGCTGCGTTCGCGGCCATCACAAGCACAGTTATTTCAGCGTACGGTCTGAAGAACCACGCACGTATTGCTAGAATCATGCGTGTGTCGTGGCTTGCCAAGCTACCTACCCACTTCTCTAACATCTTCCACTTCTTGACGGTCTTCTTCTCGAGTCTACTGCTCTTGTTGCCCCTTCTGTCCATCAAGAGCTATATTTGGGTCGACCGTACGCTCTGCGCCGCCATTGCCGCCTCTATGTTCCTGTTTGGCGCCAAGTTGGCCATGGCTCAGGCTATGATGTTGCTCATGTCGTATGGCGGCATGGGTGGCAACGAAGGTGTGTCTTCAGTGGTGCGGGAGATTGAGGCAGAACCAGGCGTGGCTCGGATCGAGGACGCGCAATTTTGGCAGGTGCACTACGGATTATGTATGGCCAATCTCAAGATCTGTGTCGCCAAAGGTTGTGACGAGGGAGCCATCAGCAAGCTGCGCAGCCGCATATCTACTTTGATCCAAAATCGGCTCGGGGAAGGATACGGACGCGGTACAAGCTTACGGTGGGAGGTGACTTTGCAGACTAGTGTTGAAGCGACCCTCTGATCAAGCGAGGATAGACTGCGATTTGTCCTGTCAGGCCGATGGGCAGACAAAGTTGTTGTACGATTTAGATGAGCGAAACCAAAAGTCAAAGGATTTTCTTGTTTGCTTGACGTTAACACTAAAATACTGATGATGAACACATGAAGAGCGAGAAAAGTCTATTCTTTCGGGAGACCGGAGTCGAGGAGGGTATCCTTCATGTTATATACCACTTTACACAAAATACCATAGAGAAGAAACTTGCAAGCAGACCAAGGCCTGCCCTACACCGCTGAGGCGACGAAGGAAGGCGAGGCCGACAGTACACCATTGATCTTTCAGACACCCAAACTCCTTTTGCACCCAGGTCATAATGCGTTACAAGTTCAAGATGAGAAGGCTCGGTTGGGAAAGTCGCCAAACGATAGCTTTATCCCAATCAAAACAGCCCCCAGCGTCCACGCTGCTTGTCGTCCTTGTTGGGCCTGTTGTTGCTCCCCTTCATCCGTTCTCTCTCGCGGCCCTCGAGCTGCCTCAGACTCTCCATCTTCTCAAGGACTAACTCGAGTAGATCCTTGCGGCGGATGACTTCAAGGTGCCTCTTGATCTTAGGGTCTTCCTTGGCAAACCTCTCGATATCTTCTTCCGAGAGGTGCCTTCCGAGCCGGAGGTCTAATTCTCTGGGGAAATTGTAGTAGAATTCCGATAGGAGCTCCACATTGAGAAACAGAACAGCTGTAGACGCGAGCTTGGTGGCTGCCGCATCAAGGAAAACCTCTGGGCAGTAGTACTTGTTCTTGAGGCTGGTGCATTGCTTCGACTTGACAGCCATCAGACGCATCTTGATGATATCGGCGCGATCCCTGAGGAAAACAGCCTCACGTCCTAGAATCCATTAGTGACCAGCAATACATGGGCAGCCAGACTAGACTTACCTCTTTTAAGCAGCGACGCGCTGAAGCCTCCGGCACCACTGCGGCTTTCCCCTTCGACGACAACATCCCCCTTTCGTGCTCGATCGACAAAGTTCATCACTTCTCTCAGCTTTCGTCGACCGCCCACAACATCTTCAATGCTCTTCAGCGCGCCCTCGCAGTCCTGGAGCTCCTTCTTCAGGACAACGGCCGAATGATCCCGGCCCTGGATCCATTCTCTCTCGTCAATATCAATCTCAAACTTGTAAGGCTTGATACAGTTCTCAACTTGATCGCTCGTGCTGTAAAACCGCTCATTCAGAATTGTGGACGCGGCTTCGTTAATGGCCTCTCGTGCAAAGGGATGGCTGCTGAAAGTGGAGTGTTTGATCAGACTGTCAATGTGAGCCTGAATAGCAGACGCAACCACGGTTGTGGCCAATCTTCCAACACCAAGTTTCGTCAATGAAGAAGTCGACGCGTCGAGCTGGCGATGCCAGTACAAAGAGTTGGGGTCAGCTTTGGGAAGATCAGCCAAGCTGTCCGGCTCTGGCATCGCAGGGGACAAGTCCTGGATGGGCTTGTTCCAGTACCGGGCGGCCAGAAGGTCAAGAACCTTCTGGTCCAGCTCCTGCTTCAGCAACTGGTGCATTTGCGGGCGTCCAAACTCCTCGGTAAATTGCTTAAAGGAGTGTTTGAAGCCATCAAGACTTTCTGCCAAGTATGATTCGGCAGATAGCGGGCGGTCATTGTATTGCACCTTGAACTCATAGGTCGCTTCCTCGAGCTCCTGTCTGATGGCGTCGCTAGTAGTGGCCAGGCTAGCAGACATCGTTTGTTCGAGGACGGTCATGAGCTTCTTACGTAGGTTAATCGTCCCAACGTTGACACCAGCACCCTCACCAAACTCCAGCGGGTGGGCGGAGAAGAAAGTGTTCTCGTTCTTTGCGATCGCCGACATTACGCTACCCGATCTCTTGAAGAGACCGGTCGTTTGAGGAACTTTGGAGACAACACCTACGTAGCCAAGCCTCAAGGGATACTGCTTGTCGCTCAGGATGGCAGCACCGCGAGGAGCGTCCACCAAGTCCATCTTGGTAACCACGCCGATAGTCCTCTCGCCTCTGGGATCCACACGGCGGCTTGCACGTAGTGCGGTCGAGTTTGCGAGATCTACATCTGCGGCGGAGATGGCCAGAATGACATTAGGAGACTGAATGTACTTGTCGCATAGCTCTGATATCTTCTGCTTCAATTCCAGAGGCTGGCCTTGGCCAACCACCTGGATATATCCGGGTAGATCGATCAGAGACAGATCCGGTACATTTGGCGAGTAAATGGTAAGATGAATGGGATCATCAGATACGCACTGAGTATCCGGCACGGCTAGGTTAAGCTCAGTCAAGGTCCTTTGGATCGAGGAAAAGTCGGTGATGCGTCGCAGACCCAGGTCGGGGAATTCGCCATATTCTGCGTCCGACTCAGGCGTATTGACGAGGGTCAGTTCTATGGGCCGGCGAGTAACCATGTTGCTTCCCTTGGGCAGGAACTCGTGGCCAACGAGGGCTTCTAAGACGGAGCTCTTTCCTGAGGACTGCGAACCGATGACAACAATTGAGGGGAGCGTCAGAGTGCTCGATTGTCCAACTTGCTGGAGCATGCTCCGAATCTCGATCATCTTCTTGGTGAGGATCATCATCTGGTCGTCATTGGCCACCTCATCGGGTTCTCGCGGGTCGTCTTCTGAAGATTGATCGTAGCCGTACGCAGCAGCCGAGCCTCCTGCAACAACAGCCGCCCCGGCTCTGCTCTGCTTGGGTTGCTCCCCTCCAGGTCCTCCTGAGCCGCCGCCACCAGTGCCAATGTCTTCATGGATACGCAACACCTTTTGAAGCCATTCGGGGGTTTCGATTTGTTCTTTTGTGTTTTCCCAACCGCGCATCGTTTGATCCATAATTCCTTTGGCACCTCCAAAGAGACTAGACGTCGTTTCCGAAATACCATCTGCTGTTTTGCTGACCATATCCCAGGCGTTGGTGGTGAGCTCTGTGAGTGACTTGGTCAGCAGGGGCAACTTATTTTGACGCGAAGAGAAACCCAGTACGTACGGTTGGCTTGATACTGAATCCAGGCGAGTGTTCCGACAGCTAGGCCACCGAACATTGCGGGGATTCTAGCAAACTTGATAACCAACTTCGGTAGGAAGCGGGCAAAAGACGCATTCCGCACGACGACGGCATTGTGGAAGGCGTTGCCAGGAAACCACATGCGCCGTTGCGTAGCACGCACAGCTGCATCTGCTCGCTGAAGCCCGCCTGCGGGAAACCGGTGAAAGTGTCGAACGGCCTGGACTGGAGCGCGTCGCGTCAATGGCGAAAGCCCTGCGGCCAGGAGACGTCCGCTCATGCTGCCGGCGAAGCACGGGACGCGTGTAGTTTGAGGCGGTGGTGTGTTCTTCGCATGCGAGACGGAAATTCGAGTGGGAAAGCCAGAGATTCGGGTGTCCGAGATGGAGAAGCGGTGTGGTTTTGGTGGTGATAGTTGGTGTGGGTTTCGCCAAAGGCTCCGGCCTGACAAGAGACTTGAATATCAGAAATCCGTTGACATGCCACGAATCGGGGACGAATGAGAAGCGGCGTGAATGGAAATCAAGCGGGTTCTCGCGGGTTGCATGAAGAGCCCATTTCACTAAGGCACCTGCCTAAGGTAGTGGGGACCGCCTGGCATTGACGTACCGTCCATCTTCCCCAAAAGAGCACCTAGGCACCTCCCTGCCGGCTCCTAACCAGTAGTACTGTGTACCTAGGTATGCACCATCACAACTACACATTACCTTACTTTAAGTCGCAGCATGGCTTTCTCTTATCGCTCTTCGCATAAAGCCTTATCTTATCGCCTTCGTCATACCCAAATGCCCTGGATAAGGCACATAGGTAGAAGACACAGCTCCAATGTCCCTCCGATGGCGCTGGATCTCCAGTTGCACCTGGGTGGGCAAGAAATTATTCGAAAATAGCCATCCATGTTCAAGCAGCTGACCAGCTTTGCGTATACCGCCCCTCATCAAATGACTCACTGTTCTCCGTACATCTTGCCTTATTCATCCCCATCTGAACCCTGAGACTTCACCAAGGCGCTCGGAAAAGCAACCGGAGTCCCAAACGAAGGCGCAATCGCTGGGAGTCATTCATTTAGATTAACAGCAATACCCACCACTTTATACAACGCCCAGTTCTTGCCTTGTGTGTTTTTAACCGGCACGGGCCTCAGCTCAACTTCCCCCACCCACCCACGTACCTGACTTGTTCGGTACTCCGTGCTCTAGCATTCAGCTGGTAGCTACCTCATCCCTATCAACTTGCGCCACCGCCCTGGGGTTTCTGATCGCGCCATAGCTCATCAAACGAATAAATCTGGCCAAACACTTCCTCCGACGTCTCTTATTCGTGAATTCGTATTTGACTTCTAGTCACATTCTCTGGGTTTCTGTTGCTGTTGTTTAAGAACAGTCAAGACCCCATCGAAGACAAAGTTGCATTGCTCACGCGACACCTACTACTATTCTTCCCCCGACGCCTTCCTCATCTTCTCGACTCCTTCTGAGTTGCCCGACACAACTCGCCCAACATGTGCCGCTTCCTGGTAAGTTCGGTGTCATTGAGCGCCGACAGGACATCCGCTGACTGAATCCAGGTGTATCGGGGAAGCGACGAGATTCTTCTCTCCAAACTCATTCTTGACCCTACGCATTCTATCCTGAAGCAATCATTTGACTCCAGGCTCAGACTGGTACGTCACTCTGGCGCATAGAGCTTAGGTACCGTACTAATATCTGGCGGTGGCCGAAAAGGATACACGAAGAGGCCAGAACAATGCAGATGGCTTCGGAATCGGTTTCTACACGGATCCCAAGCTCGGTCACGCACCTTGCCTCTTTACCTCGACAATCCCCGCCTGGAATTGTACCAATCTTCAACGCATCGCCTCCAAGACCGCTTCCCAACTCATCTTCGCTCATGTACGAGCAACGACCGAGGGATCCCTCAGTGAGGATAACTGCCACCCATTCTGCCACGGTAGCTTGATGTGGATGCACAACGGTGGTCTTGGGGGTTGGAAGTATATCAAGAGAAGGCTGGGTTCGAGATTGGCCGACAAGTGGTACCTTGGGGTCCAAGGCGGTACAGACAGTGAATGGGCGTTTGCGCTGTTCCTCGATACTCTCGAAAGGATGGGCATCGACCCGGATTCACAGCCCGCCCACGGTTTCGGGCCTACGATATTGAGGAAGGCTATGCTGAAGACCATCGCCACAATCAACGAATTGATCGATGAAATCCCGGAGAGCACGATCCAGTCGGAAAACATCGACACTCGAAGCTTGCTCAACTTTGCTGTCACAGACGGCAAAAGCGTTATTTGCACTCGATACATCAGCAGCGCGACAGACGAAGCCGCGAGTCTCTACTACTCTTCAGGCACTGAATGGGGCACGAGGACATCGGCAGCAACCGACCGCAACTACCAAATGGAACGCCAAGATAAAGGCGCAGATATTGTACTTGTCGCAAGTGAACCGCTGACGTTCGAGAGAGGTACGTGTTGAGAGTTTCGTACCGCGGTGTTTGGGCTATTGCTAATTGGAACAGAGAATTGGGTCAACGTTCCCACAAATTCGATCCTGACAATTCACAACCAAACCGTCATGGTTCATCCGATTATTGACAAGTACTACGATCGAAGCCCGTACCACGCCAGATCAAGCGCTTTCGTTCAGACGAAGGGACTCATGGCGAACGAGAAGATTTCGGCACTACTCAGCCCGGCAGCAACGTCGTTGCCAGCTCCTGATGCTGCAAAAAAGAGCCTTGGGCCGACTATTCCTTTCAGCGTTTCTCGCGGCCACACCCCTGAGCCTACTAATGTTGGCAAATCCCGACCACATAGCCAACTTCACGAGATATCAACACCGGCAGACTCCAGGTCTATCATGACCTTCTCAAGCGCGCAAACCAGCACATCAAAGCCTCCGGTTCAGGGAAACATCAAGGTGAAACGGGCGGCGCTAGAGCAGGCTGCTCCCAGTGCCGATAGCGATACAGACTCGCTGCTACCTGTGGAGGACCAGGCGCAGAGCAGGACAGAATTTGGTCATCCTAATAAGTTGTCGAGATTCTTCCCCGAGTTGACCATGACCTAGCCAGAGGGAGTCATGTGTGTCCGGAGGAAAGGAGATCAATCAAGCAATACAACCGAATACCCGCCTCGACACGGCCCAGCCACCGTGACATGTGAACGGATCCAGGAAGCCGGCAAAGCAACCACATTAACAAATCAATTCATCAACTAGAGAAGAGGCGACGCAAAAGCTCAGCTCTGCTCACGGGGGGCTTACGATAATTCCTGGACACTCTTACCAGCCTCAGGTATTGCGATTCAAGGATATATCACGAGACTCGAACTCGTGCCTATGGGGCCTATGGGAGCTGAACGTGTTAGCTCACGACTCTCAGAAAGAGCTACAACGCGTGCCTTGTAACTGTGTTCACTGTATTATTACTGCTTATGATTGCAAGTTGGGTAGTGTGTATTGGAGTTTTTTCTGCATTTATCACCTGGGTCGCTATCTAGAAGGAAGAAATCTATTAAGCAACCAAAATATTTATAGCTGAGACATTGACAGGCCGTGAAATCATATTGCCTTACGTTGCTCGCTTTTCGACTGAACAGCTACAAAGCATTCAACCTTCCGGGGCTTGCAGCTCAGGGTGCCGAACATGAGGTCCGATTTAACGCATCATGCATGTCGCCTATCAATTTGCTAGGGATCGAACGGGGCACAAGTAGTTTCGCTCCACACTGGTTGGACTACCCCAGAGACTCTGACACTTGGACTAGTCCCTAAATCGCAGCCAAGCACGTAATCTCGTGGGTCATCGATGTTGGATGAATACTATGCCTATATGGCTCGAATAGCTACGCCAACTGTCATTTGATAGTATAGATGGATACCCTATGTATAGATCTTGCTGCTCTCTGAATCCTGGAACATCATGCTCGGAGTGATAATGCTGATGCTTCAGTTTGGATATTCCATAGATGCAGGCAGAGCTTCATGCTCTGAATCGGAATGGCAGTGTCTATTGGCGGACGGATGTGCTGTCGGGCGACTTTGTGTCGAAGTTGACCCTATCTGCTGGGCCAGATCATTAAGACAGCAATCGAATGTCAAGTACCTGCAAATGGAAGATCAGCACTTGGCGAAACGATCGTCTCTTATCTTCCCTGATGAAATCGCCAATAGAGATGTTACCTTAGGTAGCTTCCATGGCTGCGGGAATAAGCCGCTAGGGATCTTATCTTGAAACTGATAAAGCCACCACCACTCTCCCTCCGCCCTGCACAAGTGACTTGAACTACATGTTCTGATGTGACCACCTCTTCTCTATTCGCTTGCATAGCTCAGAGGAGCATCTTCTAATCAACCCGTATTGAGACGCTCAAAATGGCCTCGCCGAGATGCTTCTTCCTAGACCTACCTTGCGAAATTCGTCTCGATATCTACGCCCTTCTCCTTCTCATCCACCCTCCCCTAGATAGAGTCGGCCCGTCCTCGCCGCAAGCACGGCTCCATCCCGCAATCCTTTCCACCAACCGGCAAATCCATACAGAGGGGACGCCCATTCTCTACGGCAGCAATATATTCCTCGCGCACACCAAACTTCTCGCCTCCTTTCCGCGTCTACGGCCATGGTACTCGCCCGTCCGGGAGCGCTCCGTGCTCCCCCGCATCCGCCGCTTCCACATCCGGCTGCGGCTAGACTGCGACCTGGCGTTTGATGCCGCGGCCGCGACGGCAGCATTCAACGGCGTGGATGAGCTCGTCGTCGAGGTGTGGCAGGCCGCCTTCCAGAGTGCGGACCATGGTGCGCTGCGGGTGTTTGAGGAGGTCCGGGCAGTCAAGACTGTCAGGGTCTATGGCAGCATCACAGGGTTTGAGGACTATGTGGACTGGCTTGAGGGTGTGATGCGCCGCGGCGGTGAAATCGAGGGCAGCAAAGACATCAGTCTTGTCGGGACGATGTCATCTCAAAGTCGAATCCCGTGAGTTTCATTGCATACTTTTGGGGGTTTGTGATATCTCAGCTGCCAATGCTAGGAGTTCAGATTTCTCGTCACTCCTGTACAGTCCAAGGCATTGTGCAACCAGCAGACTCCCATGCATCCAGGAAGCTTCGGTCGCACGAGATTGAGTCTTTCTATACGATCTGGAGTTGCCAGCTCATACAGCATCTATACGATTCGAGCTTTCATAGCTAGCACGCAGCAAACGTCCCCCGGACCTCATTACTGTGGTGGTCGCGCTCTCGTCAATGGCGACATCACACCCCGCGGTGACAACACTGGACTCCACTCCGCGCTCGCACCTGCTCCTCCACGGGTCCCCTGACGTCCAGCAGTAGTGGATCACAGGGACGATGATTAGAATGGATGAGGGCTCTTGGCTCCGCCTATAATAGCAACCTTGTTACCGGCGTCCTGGTCACTTGGGCCGCACCCCGCCGCTCAGAGTGATTTCCGCTGGGCCCTTTTTACGGTGCTGGTGGGGCCGCTGACCTCGGGACCGCTGGCCTGTCGGTACCTGCGCCGAAATAGCGCAGCAAAGACGCTAACCCCCATGCGGTCGGTCTCATGTCGCAATCCTGTGCACCAGGCGAACAGCTCATTTGCAACTTTCTTGCGACCTTCCCCTCCAGTCGCAGCACACAAAACTCCCTCCTACAGCATACGAACCCAACGACTGGAGGTTTGCTGACTGCATACCTCGACGAAAGGTGCCGGCGAGAAGGGAACGCAAGAAGGCTCAAAGAACAGTATTCGGGCATCTCACTGAGTTCAACAAACTCCGCTCAACCTCGCTTTCAGTAGCTATAGTCGACATGGCGTTCGAATTTCTCCCCTTCCTATCCGCCGTCTTTGGCTGGATTTACTTTCTCTGCTGGTCCGGCTCCTTCTACCCGCAGCCTCTCCTCAACTTCCACAGGAAAACTACGGCCGGTACAACGGTCGACTTTCCCTTGATCAACTGCCTAGGTAAGAACCCAGGACACCACGTAGAACATAAGAGAGACAATCTTCAAGTACAGCGCTGACACTCCGACTTTCGCAGGCTTCCTCGCCTACTTTGTCTCTAACGCCGCCTTCTACTACTCCCCCGTCGTCCGCGCCCAGTACGCCGCGCGCAACCACGGCCTCACCCCGACAGTCGCCTTCAACGACATCACCTTCGCCGCCCACGCCCTACTCCTCTCCTGCATAACCACCTCGCAGTACGTGCCCAAGCTCTGGGGCTTCACCCCCGCGCCGGGCACGAACCCTAGCCGCTTCATCTCGGGCATCGCCTCGGGCTGCATCGTGGGCGTCGCCGTTGTCGGCCTCATCGTCGCGTCCGCCCCGGGGGACGGCGACCCCGTCACGAGCTGGTGCGCCCTTGACGTCGTCTACGCCGTGTCCTACGTCAAGCTCGTCATCACCTTCATCAAGTACACCCCACAGGTCATTACAAACTACCGCAACAAGTCCACAAAGGGCTGGTCCATCTGGCAGATCCTGCTCGACTTCTCCGGCGGCCTCCTCTCTGTTGCGCAGCAGGCAATCGACTCCTACCTGCAGCGCGACTGGTCCGGCATCACCGGTAACCCTGTCAAGTTCGCGCTGGGCAATGTTTCCATGGTGTACGACTTGGTCTTCATGACCCAGCACTACATCCTCTACCGCGGCTCTGACGGCAAGGCTGACGAGAGAGATTCGCTTCTCCGTGCGGACGATGAGGAGCATCAAAGACTAGACTAGACTAGAGCAGACTCGTCATACATGTACACATATGGCTTGGAATATACTTGACATATTATCCAGTACACTAGTAGAAATTTGGAAGCCTTGAAGATCTTCTAGCTCAATGCTTTGTTAGCTTTGCTCAGACGCCCAAGCTTGGCAGGTTGTCAGGTTGGCATCCTGACCACTTCTCAAGACATCTCAGTGTGAACAAAAGCCGTCTGAAGACCTTCTAGATAGTCTAAGCTGGAACTCTAGAAATTCTAAGAATTCTACCACTACGGTCCGTACCTTACACATTGTATCCATGACATGTGACCCTCTCAAAGTCGAGACGCAACGATACCAATTCACGTTACAGCAACACCAAGGAGAAACTTCTTTCAGAGGAGAAGGGAAAAAAGGCTTCTACAAGACACAAAAGGAACAAAACTGAAAAAAAAAATGTGTAAAATTGAGGAATTGCTACGAATCCCTTTGTATGCCTGCCCTTGAACGCCGTCGAGGGGATATGCAAATCTCTCAACCTCCATCTCTCTGCCGTAATCGAAGAGAAGCCTCCCTCTCACATAGCTTCTTCTTGAATGACTCGCTTTGAGAAATAGGGTGTCGTCATCGCTGTCTTTGACTCATTCTTCTAGAACTTTTGTATTCCCCAGCCGTATATGCGATTTCTTCCCATTTGTGACTCTGGGTTCTTTGTTTCTCATCCAGACAAGCATCGAGGCTCTCTCTGGCTATTCCAATCCGTTCCAAAGGCTCATGAAGAGGTGTTTTCGTTCGTCTGCATGAAGGCAGGAAGCTTCTTCCAACTCTCCTGGCTAGGGACCTTGACCTTTCCAAAGTCCTCATCAATGTCCAAGATGATCTTGAGGGCGTTGCGGCTGCGGGCAAAGGGGCTAGTGTCGAGCTTCTCCTTCAAGGTAGAGATGGCATCGCCAACACCGGTGTGGACCTTGGAGCTCTCAGGCTTGCCGGGATAGGGGATAACGTTCTGCAGAACCTCGTAGGCGGCGAGAGTGAAACCGAACTGCGGGGAAGAACGGAAGATTCTGGCAGGGCCGCCCTTGAAGAAGGCGCGGAAGCCCTCCTCCTTCCAGATAGTCTTGGCAGCATGACGGAGACCAGTGTAGGTGGCCTCGCCCTTGCGAGCCTCGACCTGAAGACGAGTCTTGATGACGTCGCAGGGGGTGGTGAGGTAGGCAGCGGGCATACCAGCAATGGCACCAGCGGTAAGCAGCTGGACAACTCCCAGCTTCTTAGTCGGAGACTCGCCAAAGAGATCCTTCTTCAAGTGGCTGTAAGTAGGGAAGTAGATGGCCGAGAAGGGAACATCACGCAACAAGCACGCGGAGGCACCCTTGTAGAGACCAACGAGACCCAAGTTGCGCACAATCCACATAGCCGACCTCTTGGGCGCGCCCTCAACAGTCTTGGCGACCTCACCCTGGACCTGGAGACGAATCTTGACAATCTCGAGGGGGTTTGTGAAGACCTGTGAAAAACAATGTTAGCTTCTGTCACTTGCTTTCAGGTTACACCAGACTGTAGTAAAAAAGAGAGTGAACTTACAACTTGGCATGCACCAGCAGTACCACCAGCAAGAATTTCATGGCCAGTCCAGATCTTGCCCTCCTTGTTGGTGAAGTATGTACGCACAATGTCGTTCACCGTCAGCTTAATGGCCTTCTCTGGCGCAACACCAATGAGCTGGGGTACAACACCCGAGTAGAGGCCTCGGGGCCCCTCGTTCCTCCACACCTTCTGGAAGCAATCGATCGAGTTCTTATACAATCTTTCTCCCGGTCTGGCGCTTCTTTGGTTCTGGAGACGGGTCTTTACAAGGTCAATGGGGTAGACCATGAACGCTCCGAAGGCACCTGCCAAACTACCGAGACCAAAGTTGTATGCGGATTCGAGAATCGATGCGAGAACAGCCTTGGAAGCTCCGGCGCTCTTGGCAAGAACTTGCGAAGCAGCATCGTCAGCCTCGTAGGCAGCGTTTCTCCATGATGGGTCGAGGACCTTGGCAAAGTCGCCGAGGCCAAGGCGACCAGAGGGCTCGTCAAGGCTGGCGAAGTGGAAGAGAATGTCGGCTTCCATGGGGGTGAAGAGGGAGAAGCGAGTGATTTTGGCGGCCTGGTTGAGGAATTCCGTCCTTGTGATCTTGCCGTCGGAACTCTTGGCGCAAGCACGGCGCACAATCAGTTCAACCAGATCAATCTCCTTAATCATGTTCTGGAAGGCGCGAACGTTGGCGTAGGAAACCTTGCTTCCAAGCGAGATGTTGCAAAGAGTCGACAGGTTCTCGAGAAGGTGGTCAGAGAGCTTGTGCTTGGAAGTCTCGCGAATAATGCGCTCAAAGTCCTCGGGGTCAATGAATCCATCGCCATCCTTGTCGAACAGCTGGAAAGCCTGGCGGATGCGCTCGCCCTGCAGACCACGCAGCATCTGGGAGAATTGGGGGTAGTCCATGTGATGGCGCTTCTTCTTGCTGCCAATGTACAACTTGGCCCATTCGCACTCCCAGTCAAAAGGAATGCTGTCGGGGCCCTTGTTTAGCTCATAGAGCTTTCGGAAGTCCTCGTACTTGACATTGCCGGTTCTATCGACGTCGAAGAGGCGGAAGGCGATCTCGTACTCGGCGTCGGGCTTGATCAGGAGGTTCTCAAAGGCGGCCCACTCGGAGAGGGTAATCTTGCCGGAACCCTTACGGTCGGCGATGCCGAAGAGAATTCCGTACTGTTCGCGCTTGATTTTGTGCTGCGGTGTTGGGTTTAGAGTCAGTAAAATGGATCGAGTGGTCGGTTCATCGGAGGGATATCGGAGCTGGGTTGTGCTCCCGCAGCAGTGACAAATTGGAAGAGCAGAAGGTGAGGTTAGAGTGAAAACCCGAACTTACGAAATCTTCATCCTCGGGCGCAACAGCCTTGGTGAACTCGTCGGGGCCCATGTAGAGCTCTCCTGACACCTCATCCTTGACAGCATTGGCAACGAATCTCGCCTTTGTCTGCGCAGACAGCTGGACGGGCTCCTCGGCGCCAAGGAGGCTCTCCTTGACAGCCTCCTTAACGGCAGCTGCTTTGCTCATCTTGGGCGGCTTCTGCAATTGAGCTTATGTGGAGGGTGGAAGGTTTGTTGGAGTGCGAGCGCACAGGAGAAATGGTTCGAGAGCTGTCGCTTCCTGGGCCCTGTGTAGGAGAAGAGGAGAAGGTGCGCTCGGTGAGGTGAGGTGACTGTGGCCCTCGAGTGGGTTGTGGGTTGAGTGGACCTGGATGCTCTTGCCGCTTGCGCGACGGAGTCTGGTGGCAGGTGCGGACGCGATGAGATTGGCCTTTAGCCGACGTGGGCCTAGCTGGAGATGGGGAAGGAGCCGTTGGCACTTGTGCTTTCCTCTCCAGTATTGGTCCTTGCTGGTCCTCTGGTATTATGCCCTGAATATTACAAGGGGGACAGATGGGAGTGGGCAGAGCAGACAAGGAGCAGAAGAAGGGGGAAGGAGCAAAGGGTAAAAGGCCAGGCCGGCAGAAAGGGGGTCCAATCTGGGGAAGTTCGTCACACACACGAAGCAGGAAAAGGCTTTCTTGCTGCAGCCGGGAACTAGTGACAATAGGCACCTTTTTCTTTTTTGGGTGTTGCACGCGGCAAGAGGTAGAATGCAGGAAACTTGGAATGGCTTGTAGGTCTCAGGCTGGGAGTGATGGAACTTGACTTAGGTCCCTATGTACGGATACGGATACTTTGGACAACCTGGGTAGAGGCACCATGGGTTCCTTATGACGAAGTCAGACGGATCGCATCAGGTCAGAGACATACAGCAGAAGACAAGAGGTATCAGAGACAAGGCCAGAAACAGCGGGAGAACCTGTGCCACACTACACAGCCACAGGCTGTGTGCCACAACTAGTGGCGACCAGCCATAACTGTACATAGGGGCTTCTGCCCACATTAGGGGCTTCTGCCCATATTACCTAGAAGAATCAACTACTACTTAACATATCATATTAACCCTACCTTTACCCCCGGCAATCTAGTAATATAACCTATAATACGACCTAGTACTAGGAATTTCTTTTTTACTAGCCTATTATAACTAGGATTTAATTTACTAAACAATCTTTATTCTACCCTTATAAAAAATATAACTAATAATAATTAAGCTAAAAGCTAAATAACTACTACGTTTTTATATTAATAATACGAATTACTCTTACGTAGCAAGAGTTATAAATACTAACTAATATTACGTAACGTAAGTATTATAATAAGCTAACTAAATTATTAATACTCGCGCTAGCGAAGTCGAGCTAAACTACCCTATTAAATTTTTAAAATTAGTACGAGGAGTTAATATAGTAATTTAATAAATCTATACCGTGAAGTTCGATTACTAATTAATGTTATTTAATAATACTTGTCTAACGACTCTTATTTAACCGTAATTATCGCTTACTGTACCTTTAGTATTAATAATAATACGTACTACTAACCTAAATAACTACCTCGATTTAAAAAGTCTTATTACTAACCTAAGTAATTACTACTTACGCCCTTCTTTACTTAGTAATTACGACGAGTTAGTAAAGCTTTTTAAAATAGCGGATAGTAATATAAATAGTAATAACTAGCCTATAGGTAATAATAACCCGATTAGTAGTCTCTTTACTAATATAATTACTTAAATTACTATAATAATAGCCTTAATTATAAATAATATAAATAATAATAACGACGGTAGCTAATAATTAACTCCTAGACCTAATAATAATTAGTTTATACCCCTAAAGCTAGAGGAAATTAGATATTTCGATCTAACTAGTTATAATAATTCGAAGTATAGTATTACCTCTAGTACTAAGTTTACTACTTATACCGATATCTATATTTTTTATAATAAGCTCTAGTATCTTGTAATAACTAAAAATAACGTAGCTATTAAGGAAATATAGTCGTTTTACTTACTAAATATAACGTTAATATAATATACTACTAAGCTTATATAACTAGAATAACTAGCTCTATTTAACTACGAAATATAGGTTATTACTAAGACTTTATAAAAGCGGTTTAAATAAAATTCCTTTAAAGCCCTTAACGCGTTATATATACGGAAACTTATAATTAGGGACCTCGCTAATAGATATATAATTAGACTATTTATATAGATAATAATTCGTAATATATAAAATACGGAGATCGACGACGTTTAAGCATAATTTAAAATTATTTTTAAAGCTCTTAATAATAAGATTTAGGTATAAGTAAAAAAGCTAATAGTAACGATAACCCTAGCTTAGTTCTTAAACTACTTCGATAATAAAAAGAGTATTTTAATTTATATAGCTAAGGATAGATATCCCGTACGAAATAACTACTAAATATAATAAGTAATAACGAGCTCTTTATATAATAATAACCTAGTCCCCGAATTAAAATTAGCTTTACGAAAAAAAAAATACTAAAATACTCCCTATTTATTATAAAAACCGGAGTTTAATAATTACTAACTAAATTATAATTACTAATAGTTTAATAAGTAGTTTAATTATAATTAATATAACGATTTTAATTATCCGAACGACTATAAGCTACTTACTTAGTATAATAACTTATATAGAGGTAGCAATTCTTAAAGAGGTAATTAGTTAAATAATTAACTTACAATATAGGCTAATAGCTAAATAACTAATACTACGTAATAAATATAGTAAAGTGCTTAGTCTTAGCTATACTAACCCCCCTAAATAAGAAGTTCTATAGTACTACTATAATTTAATAAGTATATTTATAACCTTAATAATAACCCTAATAAACTATATTAATAGCATAATAACTACTATTTAAACCGTTCTAATTATAACTAACTACGTCGTACGTATATATAAGCTTACGTATTAAAAAAATAAGATAAAGAGCTATTAAAATAAGACGAGGACTAGAATCTAAAATAAGCGTATTATAGCAATAACTAATTAAAAGAACTAAATATAAATAATAATTTTAATAATACAGACTACGGACCTCTAAACTACGATCTAATACTTATAATTAGGGACGTAATATTTTTTATTATTAGCTTTTTAAATATATATAACTATAAAAAATATAGTAAGCAATTTGCTTTAAGTAATAGACTATTTTAATATTTCTATAATATATATAACGTAGGTCTTTAACGTAAATTATAAATACTAACGGCTAACGCCTTTCTTAAAATTCCCTAGTTACTAAATAACGAGGATTAGGGAAAAGCGTACTTAATAATATTATATTAATAACGGAGGATAATATAGTAATTACCTCGCTAATAGTAAATACTCTAGCCGCTAATAAAGCTAAACTACTTATTATTACCTCTACTACGGATTCTTAGTTAAATATTAAGATAGGATTTAGAATAAGAATATTTATTATTATATAACTACGATTTATAACTTCCCTTAATAATAATATTAAAAAGGAGGTTTATATTAATATAAGCTATAATTAATCGATTACTAATTAATAATAGATTATAGCTATTTTTTTATTTTTAAAAATTAGATAACGCGCCGTTCTTCTAACTATTAAAGGTATTAAAATAGATATATACTAAACATAAGACTATATAGTCTTCTTATTTTATATTAAAGGTATTACTATAAATAATAATACACTATCCTTAATATACTTTATATAAAAAGTATTATTAATTAATAGCTTATAAATAAATATATTAATTAGTACTAATATTATAAGACTAGAAAAATTTAAAATCGACTTCGCTACTTTTATTATTACTATTTAATTATATAATATTAACGTCCCGGCGTTTTATAATACTAAACGCAGACTACTTATTAAAACTACGATCCGATCGGCTACGATAATAACTATACTACTATATATATCTTCCCTACTCTTAGTTTTATATTCCGTAATAATTAATAAAAACCTACTATTTAAGCCGGTACTATATAATAAGTTTATATCTTACGTATTATTAGCTAATAAGAATATATACTATATTATAGCTATTAATAATACTAATAAATCTATTATAATCCCTATAAAAGCTAAGGTCGGCTCCCTTAATTTAATTATTAAAAATACTTATTATTAATAAGTTAATAATAACTAAGCGAGTATAGTAGCTAATTTTAATAATACGAATAATAAGCTAGACGAGGCTATAATTTCTAAATTAATAAAGGTCTAGCTAACGGACTAAATAAAGAAATATATAACTAGAATTACGATATATAATAAAGCTAATAAAGTAGACTACTTTATACCCCTACTAGACTATTTCTAAGACGTCTTTAAAAACACTAGCTTTATTAATATTCTTAAAAACTAATAAATACGAATTACCCTTAAACTAAGCTAAGAAAAAGAGGTCCCTAAAACGAGAAAGATTTACTATTTAGGAGTTGATAAAAAAAAAGTCGTCCGGAAATAACTAAATATACTTATTAACTAAGAATAATTATATTATACTATAAACTTAGTACCGTTTTTATTTTTAGTTTTTATAATATAGTATAAAGTTAATAGAAAATAAAAAGGCCGTATAGTTATTAATATTTATAAACTAAATAAGATCGTACTCCTAAATAGCTACTTAATACGATCGCAGGACGACATCTTTAATATTATTAAAAATAAGTATTATATTACGGTTATAAACGTAAGTTCGTTTTATTATTAATAACGAGTATACCCCGAATCTCGCGACGCTTTTATAATTATTATATTTAACGGATAGTATATTTTTAATTATACTATAATAGGTTATAAAAACTCGAATGCCTATGTTTAATAATAAATAGATACCCTCTTTATAAACGTCTTAGCCCGATTATATTATAATATTATTATTATCGGATTTAATATATTAAAAAAGTATGTTACTAACCTTAACGCCGTTTTTTATTTATTATAATAAAAAAACATTAGTATTAACTTATTAAAGACTTTTATAGGATTTTTAGGTACTACCGTTCTTAAATAATACGTTAACGCTTTTGGCCTATTTATTATAATAGAAAAGTTAAATACTCTTAGATAACTTAAATATCTAACGACCCTCTATAACCTTAAAATATTTATTAGCCTCGTAGGGTACCTCTATAATAACGTCCCGGGATATATATTTATTATAAAACTATTAAAATAACTAAAAACGGATTTATTATAATAAAGGACTAAAAATAATAAACGAATTATTAATAAGGATCCCGGGCGTAAATAATAAATAAAATTAGTCCTAATTATAATTATTAATAAAGAACGGTACGCGTTTAAAAAAGTACGTAGCGACTTATTAAATAATATTAAGCTATATTACTATAACCCGATACGACCGCTATTTATTAATTTTAATATAGCGGCGACGGGTATTAGTACTATAACTTATTATATTAAGCTAAAAATACTATAAATAATTATAAATAACGAAGGGAAGCTAACTAAACTATTACTAAAAGGTACTATTTAACTAGTATTATACTTATTACGAACCCTATCCGAGCCTAAAAAAAATATTAGCTAATAGAAATAGAAATACTAAGTTTTATTTAGGTCCTAAAGAAATATAATTACTAAATCTCCGTATTAAAACTTACTACGATAATTATTACTAATTATTCCGCTATTATAAGCTTATAATAATAATCGGATATTACTAATACTACGGTAAATAGTATTAATAATAAAAAACTAATTAGGGTAATAGAATACGCTAACTAATTTAATATTTAAGTTATATATAAACTAAGTAAGGAATATATTATACTAAACGCGCTATTTAAATTACTAGCCGATCTAAGATACGACGAGCTAAATTTAATAAATAGTAGCTTAGACGTTTTACTAAACGACGCACTAAATAATTAGGTAATATAAATATAGGCATAATTAGTTTTCCTAATTAACGATACCTATACTATATAAATCAGTCTATTACTAATACGTATAACTAATGGCTAATAACTAAAAAACAATATTATATTACTAGTAACGCAGGATAGTACTAATATAATTCTTTTTAAAATAGTACTAAGTTTTAAGAAAAATTTTTAGTAAGGTTACGATATAGACCTAGTCTTTAAATCTATTATTAAAATAGTCCGTAATAATATAATACTACTTAAAAAGAACTGCGCCGAATTACTATTTCTTTTATATAGGGGACTATTATAAAAAGTAATATATAGTATATATAACCGATTATATATCCTTTAAATATACTACGCCGATATTTTTAAAACGGCTTACGAAGGAAATTATATAAGCTATAATAAAATAGCTACGATACTATCTAAATATTATATATTATAACTTATATAGAATTTAAAGCGCTATATTTAAGGTTACCTAACGTACTTAATAATAAAACTTAAAATATACTAATTATATAGTAATATATAACCTATTATGCCGTTACTATATCCCTATTATATAATTACTATCGATTTTATTTTAGGACTACCGACTTTAAAAAAAGGATACGACTATATTTTATTAATAACTAATAAGATATCTAAATAGATTAGTTTAATACCTAGATATAAAACGATAATAATAAAGGAATGGGCAACGTTATTAATAAACTTCTTATAGTACTATAACTAGGGACTATTAAAAGTAATCCTAAGCAATAGAGACCCTAAATTCCTTTTTATAATATAAAAACATATATAAAATAAGTACGGTAATAAACTCTTATACTTAATAACCTACTATCCCTAAATTAATAACTAGAGTAAACGGATAAACCTTATAGTTAAGTCGGCGCTATAAATATACTTTATATTACTAAAATCCCTAGACTAATAGCCCGATAGTATTTCCTAACCATAATTCGAGATTAATAATAGTAAATTAGTAGTAATAACTAAGTTGCCTAACGAAATTGTTTTAGGATTTACTTTTAATAATATTATTAACGTAGTTATAAACGTAATAAATAAACTACTAACTAAACTAAAGATACGACTTAAAGTATACGACGCTATTATTATTATAACTATCTAAATAAAATTATACTATAACTAGAAGCGCTTTATTAAATTTTTCGAAGTTAAATAACGTATTATACTAAGACTATACTACGGTTATAATATACTATAATTAATTATACTAAGAAATTTTTTTTATAATAATATACTAAGCCTTTTATAATCCTCGAACGGGTTAGATAACTCGTATATAAGCTTAACTTATTTTAATATATAAAAATATACGACATAATCTTAATTAACTACTTAGAACTAGTACTACTACTTAATATCTACGGACGAGTATTATTAATACTAATAGTAATTTTACTTACTAATTTACTAAAGAAAATTATTAACGTTTAATAAAATAAAAATAGATTATAGTTTTTATTATAACTAAAAGAACTAGGTAAATAATATAAATAGTAGCTAGAACTTCTTTATAAAATTATCGTAACGAAGTATCTATTACTATAAAAAAAAATTTAATTTAGCTAAATAATAATTCTTTTTTATAGTAGAGGATAGTATTAACTATTCTTAATTTTAAGTACCTACTTAAAGCTAAAGATCGAACCTAGTATTTAATCTTAACTTTATATTATTTATAATTAACTATTTAAACCTTATTTTTACTTACTTTAGCTATACTTTTTTCTTTCCCTCTATATATTTATATTAAAATAGCGTAACTAAATAAAACTAATAATAACCTTACTAACTTAGTTAATTAGGTATATAATAAAAAAAGTACCAAATAAACGTTTATTAATAATCTTAATAATCCGATAACCCCTAATATTAATTATATAAACGCTTTTAAATTATTATAATACCCGCTAGTTATTAAGAATAAGAACGACGGACTATTTAAAGCGAGAAACGAGGATAACGACTTAGTAAATAAGGAGGACCCCGGACTTAAAACTAAACGTAAAGGATTTATTAATTTATTTAATATATATAATATATTCATTATAAACCTACTTCTTAAGAAACTTAGAATATTTAATACCTAACTATCTATAATACTAAATAATACTACTTAAAGAATTTAAAATTAAATAAATAAAAAGCTATTATCCTAACTAAAGAAAATAATAACTTAAACCCTAATTACGACTAATAATAACTTATTATTTATAAAATCAGAAGTTAAGAATAAGAAAGTTAATAATACGAAGTTATTATTAAATAATAATAACGATCTTTTAAAAATTAAAAAGGGAACTAGCGACGAGGAGTTTAATAAGAGAGAATTTAATAACGGCGTTTTACTTAATAAGAAGCTATTAATAAAAAAAATATATAAAACTAAAGGAATAAAGAATACGGGTAATAAAAAGTTAAAAATAGCGACTTTATAAAAAAATCCTCCTTAGGACGATTTACTAAAAAAAATACTCGTATCCCTAAAACCGACTCTTAATAATCCCCTAGTATAACTAATTAGAATTAATCTAAGTATATTTATTTTAAATAAAATAATACTTAAGTAGTACTACTTAATTCCTAAACTAGTATAATAAGGTCGGTTATATAAAAAGAATTATAATAGCTTATATTATATTATAATATTCTTTAATAACGACTTAAATAATATTATCTTTTCGGAATTTAATAAAATTTTAGTTATAATAACTCTTTACTAAATACCTATAAATAACTAAAAAAAAAAGCAACTTATTATTATATTTTATATATAGAGCTTTATATAAGACTATTAAAAAAGAGGTAATAGCTAAGGAAATCGTAATAGCGATATATTTATATAGCCTTAGCTTATTAAAAAGTTAGCGTAATTATTTTAACTAGATTAAGCTATTAAAATACCTTACCGTTTATAATTCTATAAAGCTTAAATATAATAATATATTAAATATACTTCTTATTACTTATAAATAATAAAAGCTAATACCTCGAACTACTAATATAACTCCCGGGCCTTAATACCTATTTTTAAAATAATCGGAGTAATTACTAATTAAAAAAGAGAAGCCTAAGAATATAATTTTATAATATAATACGACCCTAGTCTAAGATAATAATAAAGAATTCTATAAGTTTATATAGAAGATTATTATTAAGATAATAATAAATAATAAAGCGAGGATAATTCTTTTTTAATAAGAAATATAAAAAAGAGGATAGTAAGAAGAAGTAAATTATATAATAAAAATAACCGATATAACGATTCTTAACGATAAGTAAAAGATAATTTATAAAAAGGTGCTCTGCGATCTCGATACTAAACTACGGGGATAACCTAGTAACTTATTACCGAAGTATTATATTATTAAATATAATAATTATAATTATTATAAAACATTTTAAGTAATATATTTATAATAATTACGATAGTATTATATTATAATAGCGTTATATTTAAAGGAAATAATTAGGGAATATAAGCGACGAGGACGTTATAAAATTTTAATTAGGGGGCAGGCTATTATACTATATAGCTATAGGCTATGTACTATAACTAGTAGTAACTAGCTATAACTATATATAGGGGCTTCTGCTTATATTAGGGGCTTCTGCCCATATTACTTAGAAGAATTAACCACTACTTGACACATCACATTGACCCTACCTTTGCCCCCGGCAACCTGAGTTAATTCCAAGGTTGGTGCCCGTTTTTCGGAATCGCCAGCCATCTGGCGTAATTTTTTTTTCTTCCTTGCACGCGGGAGTCAGGAACACGCGCCGGATCATTGTTGACCCCTTTGGAAACCCCTGCAGATTGGTCCGATAAGAAATCGGATAAGACACAAGCAGGGTTTATCGCCGATTGTATCCCGGGAGTAGGTAGGAACCTTGGCTGATGAAGGAGAGCGCCATCGAACATTCAACTGCCACATGCACATGCAGACACTGGACCAGCTGGGACGCACATGTGCACCATTTGCGCTGCACCGTCCGCGTGCTTGCTTAAGCTCGCTCTCGGGGTTCTGACCGCCTCGGCCACGCCTGTCGTAGCTGCCGCCGTCCCGAGCCTGCGCTCTCTGCAGAGCTGTAGCCTCGAACTCTGTCCAATCTTTTTCTTTTGTCTTCCCCACCTTCTTCTACTTATTCTACTACCCTATAAGGTACTCTAGATCAGCAATAACAGGTGCCTCAGCCAATTGCCTTACAAAGTGTTGTCTTTCTCATGAACCTTCACTAACCCAGCAAAGTATGTTTGAAGCTGTTCTACGTAACCCCTACGCGAGATATGCAGTGATACGTAGAGACAGCTGCGGTAAGGTGCGGTTTGCGCAAATGGTCACGATTGGACCATCTAATCGCTTCAAAAGGGTTTAATCTGCCTTTCACTCCCACATGAAATCGGACGCGACCGGGACATTTGACACAAGTGACGGGGACCAGGATACCAGAGCCAACGAGCCCGTTCCTCCGATTACCATCGATTCGTGCGCATAAACCTCGGACAAGTGGATCCCGGACCCGCTCCGAACTTGCCGACAGCCAGACAGAAGTCCAAGAAGTTGCTGAATCTTGAAATCAACCGCGATGGGACGTGCGTTTACTGAACACACAGTCATTGAAGTGGCTGATGAAAGGTGGACCTTTGGGGTAAGACTTACCTATTCAATCCATTTAGGCACAGTCGCGTTTTTTCCCCCTCCTACCGCGGTCCTCTTGATGCATGGCAATTCTCCGTCTACAGGCATAGCGCGGACCGCGGTAGGTCTATGCGCCTCCAATCCCCCATCCTCCATCCCCAAAGACTCCAACCAAGCGTGGGGGAGGACATTGGGGGCAAATTCCCTTCACCTTGGTAAGATCTGAAGGCTATGTATAGGCAGTACGATTATGTAGGTAATAAGGCCTAGGCCCAGAGAAGGATCCCTTACAGGGAGGTTCCGCGGAAGCCCAATGCCGAAGGCTCGGAGCAGTTCAGTTCATTAACTTCCCGTTCTCCGAGCCGCTCAAATCTGCTGCCGCAGTTTCACTTCGATACACGCGCACCAACGGAGTAATATGTAAGGCAGATGCCTAGGCTCTTTCCTTCCAGACTGTAAGCCGACTTCAGTCCTCCATGAAAGAGACCTGGAGCTCCCCGGGGTCCCGGCTCCCTTCGCCCTATCTGTACTCCAGCCCTGCCTTACTCGTTCAAGTTCCGAGGCTCCTCGTTCTTGCCAATGACCCATTGTCGCTTCACAAATGGACCTGTGCTGTTCCAAACGGCCGAGCGGCCCCGATGAACCCCACGCAGTCACCAAACCCCACGCCATCCCCAGCTTGCCCGCTGATGCGCACGCCGTCTCCGTCCTGCAAATACATCCTGTCTTGACCAGTGGACGTCTTCCAACCGACCTTGCCGCCCTTGGTCATCTCTAGCAGACACCCGTGCTCGTCATCGCCGGCTCCCGACACCGTCCCCGTCGCCAGAATATCGCCAGTGTTGAGATTACACCCATTGATTGTTTGCTGGGCCACTAGGTCGCGGAACGTCCAGTACATCCAGCTGAGCTGCGCCTTACACACCGTCGTAGCCCCGTCGCCAGTTACTACTTCGGCCTTCAAGGCGATATTGTAACTCGATTTCTCCTTGTTGTCCAACAAGTATGGCTGCGAGGGTATATCCTTCGGAGGAGGTTGTGTTGCAAAAGGTTCGAGTGCTTCGAGTGTGATCACTACAACGTAGTTAGCAAGCATTCTTTCAATTTCGAGACAGAGTAGAGTCTGACTTACCCCACGGACTAATGGACGTCCCGAATGACTTGCCATTCATCGGTCCCAGCGGACTCATCTCAAATCCTTGGATATCGCGAGCTGTCTTTCATTAGCATCGCAAGAACGTCTTGCAAGGAAGATCGAGACTCACCACTCCAGTCGTTCAGCAGAACGAGACCAAAGATATGCTCGTCGGCATCCGTCACAGCTACGCGGTCTCCAAGCTGCGTCGGTTTCCCAATAATGCAAGCCACCTCGAGCTCGTAATCGAGCGCTCTAGAGGGACCGAAACCAATACTGTTTCCGTCACGATATTGCCCGTACGGCCGCGTGATATTCGTCCCCGAAAGTACAATCGAAGAAGGCCGACCACTGTAGCCGATGGGCAAGTACGGTGCTGCGGGTGGCATGGAGGCCTTGCCCACAACTGCCTCTGACGCATTCAAGAGATGTTCTTTGGAGCACGAGAAATCGGTGAAGCCGTCTACTTTGATTGGCAAGTGTAGCTGAACCTCGGCGATCGGTACGCCATGTTCAGACAGAGTCGATTCGTCGGAAAGGGTTTGTTGAATGTTCTTTCGGAGGATCCCGAGCTCCGTCTTTTCTACTGCCGCCAAAGCATTGAGGGTCGGCTTTGAGGCTGTTAGTATTCACAAGTGACTAAGAGGGACAAATGGCCAGACCTGAGACAAAGCGGACTTGAGATCCGCGGAATTTGTGAGTTTTAGGTCAGAGAGGAAGACGACCGAGTCCCCTACTCTCGTGACTACGCCTTTTGCATGGTTCGCGTCACTGGCGATTCCGTACGGAATGTTGGCAAGGGAGAAATGCTCGGAGAAACTCATACTGGCAGGGAGATTGGTATCAATGATTGGCTTTATGAAGCTCGATTGGGCTATAGAGAGGTTCTGATTGTATCGCAGCAGGCTGCATTCCTTTTACACGTGCGCGATGAAGCTCTTGGAGCTCAAATGTCTGTTTGCTGAGGTAGGTAGTTACCACCAACCTCGGCGCCCCCGCTCTCCCCCACCCCCACCGGCCCCGGATTTTAACTCCGGCCCACCAAAGGTACGTAGGAGGCTCGGATCAGGGACTCGGAGCCCAAACCAACTTGCAAACTCGGCACAGGCACAGCTGATGATGGAGAGTAAGACACTCCGGCATTAGAACTCCGCACCTGGCTTCAATTTTCTCTACTTCTAAGGAATTACGGGTAGAGTGACATAGTTCTCAAGGCCTTGGCCGAAATGAATATTGTTCAATCCAGAGAATTTGGATGCAGGCCTGAATAGTGGAGTTGTTAGTCTAAAGTCCTTGGGGAAAGAATTAAGCAAATTCGAACTTACCGGTCAACTTCTGAGCAGTGCTGGAAAATTCCGCTGCCCTGGGTGTCGCCGCTGCTAACCTCGAAGACGATCTTGCCGCCCTTGTCGACAACGACATTTGTCGGCCAGACCTCGATGTCTACGCCGTAGACCTCTCCAGCCTTGACTGGCAGGACGTCTGTGGAGAGGTACTCTCTATGCGGCAGCCAGGACTTGTGCTTGGGGCTCTCGTCGTGAACCTTGCGATTGCTCACTCTCAGCCAGCCCTTGACGAGCGGCACGGGGTCGCCAGCTGTTCCGGTGTAAAAGACTTCCTGGCCCGATGGGTCGATGTGGCGCAGGGTCACGAAGAGGTCGATATCGGTTTCATTTTCCGAGTTGTCGGGCGTCACCGAGACGTTGAGATGGGCCGTGACGTGGCCTGTGATCTCCGTCTCTTGCTCAAAGGGAGCGGACGTGAAGGAAACAACTTGAGGGTTCTCCAGGGAACCCAAAGCCTTATACGAGACAGTCTTGGGATCCTGGCCAGAGCCATTTGTCGTTAGACCAAGGTCAGGCGTCAGATAGAAGTTGGTGTAATCTGTTCGCGGAATTGGCCAAGCAGCTTCCTCTCTCTTGGGATACGCCTTCTCCTTCTCGGCGTCGTTGAATCCGACGTTGCCCTTTCGCAGAGTAAGCGTCACGGGAGGCACCTTGCCAGGCGTGCTCCAGCCGACTCTATCTTCACCCTTCAAGAATGCATCGAGGAAACTCTTTTGTAGCTCCACTTCCTCGGGGTAGTAAAATGGGAGATCGTGACGGCCAGTGATGAAGCGCAAATACTTGAGCTGGGAGCCTGCTCCGAGGTATCCCTGCACGTTGCCTCTCAGGTGAAGAAGGATGCCACCCCAGTTGGCTACGCTCAGAACAGGAACCTCAATGTCCTCGAGCTTGTATTCTTTGCTTGCGTAGTAGTCATCGTCGCGGAAGCGGTTAGCTTCGTTGTCTTTCGTCTGATCTTGGCGGTTGGCTACCAGGACGTCTTCTGGCAGGTCACCCTCAATGGTGTCCTCCTGACCTCTGGCTCCAGGACCATCTGGAGGGAAGTCCAGCTTGGATCTATCTTTCCTGCCATATTGATTGACCAGTACCTGGCGGTTCCACCAGAAGCCGATAAACTTATTGGAGTGGATGCCGCCGTGACGGCAGCGGTCGCGGTAGTAGTCGGACATACCCTCCCAAGGGATGATAGCCGCGAGACCTTTGGGCCGCCGAGCGGCAACGCGCCATTGAGAACCTGGGAGTAGTAGGTGAGTAAGTGGTCTCGGCTAATAGTTTGAGAAGAGGAACAACGCACCAGCGTAATACGAAATACCCAACAGACCGACCTTGCCGTTAGACCAGGGCTGATCTGCAGCCCACTCAACCACGTCAAAGAAGCACTCGCTCGTGCCACGGCTCATGGTATCCAACAGTCCTGGGCTCTGGCCCAGTCCTCGCTCGTCGGCTCGAACGATAGCATATCCCTGGCTCGTCCAGAAGACCGGATCGGGCGTCTCCCAGGCCGAGTATTTGGATCTCTGATCTGGAGCAACCTCGCTGAACGACTTGGGATAGAACTTGGCATAGGGGATATCTTTGCCATATGGTCCGTAGGTCACCAGCACAGGGTAACGTGCGGCCTTATCCGAAGTGAGCGGAAGGTAGACGTTCGCGCGAATGGGGAGCGGGGAGTCTTTGAGCGGGATGGAGACGTTTTTCATAAAGGTGAGGCCGTTCTCCTGGTCCTCGGTGACCTCGAGCAGGTCTTTGATGGGAGGGGTCTTGACAGACATGGTGATTGGAGCTAAATGTTTGCCTATATGTCTCAGGCTGGGGGTGATTGGCGTTCAGTCGAAGGAGATGTCAAGTCTTGGAGGGGCGTTCCTTGGTTTTATTGCAATGGGGTGGGCGGGACTGGGCACTTGAACTCTTTCACCGACGATGAGATGAATGGAGCGGATGATGCAAGATGCTTCAATGATCGGACCCCTCCTCCCACACATCAACCTACTTCGGGTGGTACTCACTCTGCCTCTACTCCTCATCGCTGCCGCCGCCGCCTCCGTGTATGGCGTTTGTTGCGCACGGGCGGAACGGTGGGGGAGGGGCTGACCCCAACGAGCGGAGCTAGCATGGTATTGTTCCTACCTCGTCTCGGTACGGACTATTCGTATTATGATCCCTTAGGTACCTTATGGTAAGGCAAATGAGATGATACTCGTCGCAAACACCAGATTCCCTGCCCCAGGCCACCACACGATGGAGTCAATCAAAGGAGAGATTTAGAGGGTTTACGATTTCTTGCAGACATAGAAAATGGATTGCTGTCATTGAATACATTGAACACAGAGTAGGTGCCATCCGCCACCACCATGCCTCTAAGGCGACACTATTCACTGAGAATCTCACAACCAGCGCATCAAAACTCACCACCGACCTTGAACCTGAAAATATCCTTATTCACTCTTCCACCCGTCGACCTCCAGAGCCAGTTGGTAACCTGATGGACTCATGTCAGCATGCTCACCTTCACCCATTTTGCATACGCCGCGAACGACGATTGCACATTTCACTCACCCCTTGAAGCCAACACCCATTCAACATGACAAACACAAAGGCCGACTCGATGCCATTTGACCCCCATGGTCTGTCTGCTATATCCATATTCGTGTTCGCCGGCCTGTATGGAGGGACCTGGCGGTGCTGGTCGTACCATCCGGGCGGGTTCACTGCTGCTGGCGATGGAGCATCCGCATTGCCTCTCGTGAAGGCTTCCTCAACGCCTCCAGTGAGACGAATCTGATAGTCGTGGAGGTAGTCTCGTTGGATTGTCGTCGTGACAGGGTTCTCTGTGACAGTTGCCGACATGATGACCTTGCTTATTGTCTTTGCGTATGTGTGTGGTGAGATGATGAACAAGCGAAATCTATTGAAACTCAGACAACTTCGACAAGAAATGGTAGAGATGGCCTTCGAGAATTGGAGACGCCTATCTCAGAAATTCGACACGAGGAGGCAGGGCACCGCTTCAATATGCCGACCGTCGACCCGTCCCTTCCCAAGAGCCCGCGCCACCCGATCAACCTTACCATGAACCTGCGGATACGCCCGCGTCGGAAGTGCGGAGAGAACCAATGAGACCTGTGGCAAGCGTCGGTTTGGAGGCTGCCGCCTACCAGATCCTAGTCAACCCGCAAGCAACGAATGTCGAGAAACGACTAGCACCCCTGTCCTCCACATTCCGCCCCTCCAACAAGCCGGGGCCTAGCTCAAACGAAGGTTACGGTCCGCGGACAGATGTTTGAGCTTGCCGAGTTCATCGGATCTGCCCATGATTCCGATATGAGCTTGTGTATAGCGAGCTCAGGTCTTGTAGATAGCACATTATTCCATCGTCGCACCTTCAACTTTTCGTTGCAATCGAGTCGTTCTACCATCCACCTGTCAACGAGTGCTTGTCATCCTCCCGAACCTCTCCAGAACATCACCGCAATGAATCCTGCTGTAGAGAAGTTGCTCGTAACGCTCGTCGACGGGCGCGCCGAAGTCATTCGCTTCCGCCAGGATAACCTCATCAGCCTCCACAACGAGCTGCGCAAAGAGTCCGCGGCCCTGACTGCCGCTCAGGAGAAGGATACAGGCGCATCGAAGACAGAGATCGAGGCCGAGCACTTCCTCGCACTGGAAGCTGTGCGACATTTCTACGAGTCTCTAAACTTCTCGAAGGAGATTGAGGCCGAGTATCTGGTTGCTCATGGCAAGGACAACACGAGCAGAAGGACCGGTGCCGGACTGGTGATCATTCGGCCGACCACTTACACCAGGCTCTTCTCTATTCTGAGTCCACTTGCTGCGGCCCTGGCTGCCGGCTCTGTTGTTGTTCTCGAGGTACGCCTGATAATTTGCAACATTGGCTCACCTGTATCAGAAGCTGACAGGAAGGCCTACAGCTCGAAGATACGTTGTCGCAGCTAGATTCCGTCCTCCGCAACGTCCTTACGCGTGCCCTCAATCAGAATGCCTTCTGCATCGCCAAGAAGATCACAGACGAAACATTACTGTCACAGGCAATCCTAGTAGATCAAACCAACACAGCGACCCCGAACGCTAGTCGCGCAAACCATCTCATTTCCGCCAATGGCGCACGCACCGTTGCTATAGTTGACCGAACAGCGGACATTGAGGCCGCTGCCAAGGCTATCACGGCGGCGCGCTTCAGCTTCGGCGGTCAGTCGCCTTATGCGCCAGACTTAGTTCTCGTGAATGAGTTCGTGAAGAAGGAGTTCTTTGAGGCGTGCTCAAAGTATGCCTCGCTCGCGTTTGCCCGTGAGACTACAGTAAAGCGTGCGAGTGACAGCGCCAGCGACGAAACGAGGAAGGCAGTACAGGAGGCTGAGGACAAGAGACTTGCCTCGAGCTTTGGGTCCAAGGACTTCAAGCTGGTTGATATACAAGACAGGTAAGTTGGGATCTCACTCACTTGTAGTTGACGAAGATGCTGATTCAATCAGGAATGCCTCCCTCTTGAACATCAAGATCAGTGGGCGCTTTCTGCCTATCACGACCTCTTCTGGTCTTGTAGACTCTATTTACACTCATGAATTCGAGTGAGCTAAAACTCATCAGTCACATCAAGACTTTTTTGCTAATTTGACTAGGAACCCTCTCTTAGCCGCCTATCTCTTCGCCAGCCCTGATGCAGCAAAGTACCTCTCCCAATTTCTCCCCGCCCACGTCTCCGTCATCAACCAGATCCCCTCGAACCTCCTCCTCGGCCCGGCAGCACCGCTCTCCCACGACGTAGCCTTTGAATTCCGCTACAGTAGAGAAATGTTCTCCGTTGCCCGGCCGCATTTCGTCGAGAAGCCCGTCGGCGCGCTCGCGAAACTGGAGCAGCTCCTCACCAGCTCTGGCGCCATCACCGCCCAGAATCTGCATGCCCTGGCTGTCGCACCGCTGCGCCCGACCAACCAGCCAGGCAATAGCAGACTGGGTTTCTTCGAGCAAGGGTTCGTGCTGGGTGCCGGTCTAATCATGAGCGTTGTACTTCCGAGTCTTGCATACGGCACATGGATTGGCGGAAGGCGGGTATTTGATTATGCGCTGAAACTGAGGGGTTAAACTATCGTCCTACGCCGGAGGACAGTCGCAAATCTCAATATGTATCATACCATATCATATCATGTACCTCTAGTTTACATGCATGCTACTCGATCACACTCGTCTTTTCCATAAAACTCTTCTCGGCATATTACGAGCGGTCGACAGATCAGGCTATTGAATCATCTCATTCCCGGACTCATGCCGCTTAGTAATTCGCCGCAAATACGATTAGGGAAACCAAGAAGTGCCATTGAGGAATTCAACAGTTGGAAAACAGACTGAGGTTGAACCCTGTCACGCCTGTCAGAGTCCCGAACACACCACTTGCCTACCTTTACCTTAGCAAACAATATTCGGCAACTTTCCCCGGCTCGGGTTCGGCTCGGGAAGTGGAGAGACTCCTAAGTGCCCGCCCCGGCCCCATCGGCCCCAGCTTTACCCCAGGTCTTGGTCCCGCTGATTCTCCGACACTCCAGCGCCAACACCACCTACTCCAAGCTCGGGCAGGCCACCCAGGCATCCTCGACAATGGAAGGCTTTATCATCCTCAGACCAGTTTCCGTAAATGGGGCCGTTCGAATCGACTTCCTAACGAACTTTGGCGGCAAAACCTATCCTCCACCAGCCGATTCCTTACACAGGCGAAAGATAACCATCTCAGTGTCTTAAGTCTCATCAGCTTCCGAGTGCTAAGAAGGCGGCTTTCGACCGTTGCTCATCTTCGTGACCCATACTCCGCTGCGTAGACATCCAATTACTCGCTTGCCTTACTTCGATCAGCTCAGACGGACGAGTTGAGAACCCAGATAGCAATCAGATCATGGCGGTGGGATCCAAAGATGAGGGGCCAATGAACCCCGTTTTCCTGTTCGCGCATGGATCAACAATGATGCTCGGCGAGGAGAGCAACTCGGCCACGTACTGGAAGAAGTGCGGCGATGAAGCCCTCGCCCAGGGTATCGAACACATTGTCATGATGGTAAGTAGGCTCCTCTCCCTACCATCTCATATCCCATGGAAGCAACTCAACTCACAACGACCACCAGGGAGCCCACTGGGCCACAAACGCCCCCGGTGAGGTCCTCATCTCAGCCCACCCAACGCCCGCAAAGTCACCAGTCGCCTACGTTAACCCTGAGAAATACCACCCCTACAAACTGAACCCAGACCTCGACTACATCCCCACGATCCAGCAGCACCTCGCCGCCGCCGGAATCCCCGCCAAGACGGACCCGACCTTTGACTGGATCCACGACACCTACCTCGTCCTCATCCGCATGTTCCCCGCCGGCTGCCCGCCGACGACCCTCATCTCCATGAACGACTTCTACGACCCGCACTTTCACGTCGCCGTTGGCGCCGCCCTGCGGCCCCTGAGAGCCGCCAAGCACAAGACGCTCTTCATCGGCTCTGGCGGCTCCGTCCACAACCTCTACCGGAACAACTGGGCGCCCATGCTCAAGTTCCGCGACAATTTTGCCCAGCCTACGCCCCCGGAGCCCTGGGCGCTGGACTTCCGCCAGGAGGTCATTGACGCCTTTTGTCCCGCGTACGAGGAGGACGTCCCCACCGACCAGGCCGTCTACGGCAAGGCCATCCGCGGCAAGAAGCCGTGCGGCGGGCCGCTCTTGAGGCGCAAGGTGACGAGTTTGATGAAGCATCCCATGTACCGCGAGGCGCATGCTACGGATGATCATTTCATGGCCACCATGTTCATCGGAGGCTTGTGCGGAGACCGGAGAGACGTGGCGATGAAGGCTGAGATGGGGGCCGAGGATTGGGAGCTTACAAATATGTGCAACTCACAGTTCATTATTGGTAGCTGGCCGGAGGCCAAATGAACGAACCAAGAAGTGGATGAATTTGGGAAATACTTTTTGATGGTATCTGATACAATATGCAGTACTATTCTATGAGGCCAAGGCCTTGTCAAGAGAACATGCCCCCCGTGCTAAGATAGGTTCACTAAGATAGGTCCATGTTGTCCCATTGAAAATCGTCACCAGCACCGAGGCCACTGAAGAGGTCGTCGGCACCGAGATCCAGTGACCCTCCACCATTATTCGATGAGCCTCCGAGACCAAGATCACCGCCAACACCTCCTAGGCCCAGATCAAGACTGACGTTGTCCACAGACATCCCGTCGCCTTGCGCAACATTGGCAGCCGCGGCAGCCATGGCATCATCGAGTGAGCCTGCGCCAGCGTCTAAGCTCAGACCGAGATCAGTTTGCAGCATGGTGTCTGCTTGGATGACCTCAGCCTGGGATACGGCCATCTGAGTCTCTACCTTGCGGTACAGCCTCACAACAATCTCGGCAAGGTTCATGTCGACCTTCTGCAGCTTTTTACACTCCTCGGCATCTGACTTCAGAACCTCTCGCAGAGTAAGCTTCCTCGGGATGGGAGCCGGTACATTGCCTGAATTGTCGATAAAGTTGATCGGGTTCGACGGCGTGTTCACCACGTCGGGCGCGCAGACTAATGCTGTTGCCACATCGTAAATGATGCTCCCGCTGCCCGTTTCTGTTTGTTGTCTGATGTCTTCGTAAAGGAGTTGTAGTAAGCGTTTTGCACCAAGAAGTTTCATCGCCACCAACATCTGTCGATGGGTGTACGCGGGAGGCATCCTGTCCATTGTTGGGTGAATGCTCCACTGCACCAATTGCTGTAGCGTCTGTCGGATAGAATTAGAGAATCCTCCCATTGACCAAGCGTCCAGTTCTTGGTGGTCGGCGGCTCCCGTTCTTCTGGAGAGTGGGATACTATCTTTGATTGCCTTTAAAAGCGGTTCAACCTCTTGACTCTTTGGGTCTGATCGTTGGTATGCCCTGAGGGAATGCTCCAGCGGCTTAGCAACTATGTTCATCACAGAAGAGAGCATGGCTTGCGCTTCATTGGATATAGATGTTGGTGCCAAAACAGAGTTGAGTACCCTGACAATCGCCTTTTGGCAGTCAGGACGCTCAAACCACAATGAGTTGGCAAGAGACGTGATGGCAACGACGAGGGATGGCAGAAGGAACGTATCGACAAGATCTGTAAACATGTCAGCGCAACTCTTAGTCAGACTTCCCAAAGCTCCTACATTCAATGCCTCCTCTGAGGCTCTCTTCGGCCAAGTGTCCTGTACTGAACGCTACAACGATGTTCTGAAACAGAGTCGACACTAGTAAGTAGAAGTCCTGAGGCGGGCAGGACGACATCAGCTCATCGCCTAGTCCGCCCGCTTCCGAGTCAAAGAGGCCGTGGATCCACCCATCCAAATGGCCCTTTTCTTGGTCTGATAACTCTTCCAAAGACCGACTTTGGTGGCCGTGGCCGAGCAGTCTTGCCACAAAAGAGTCAGAGGATATGATCCCCATATCTGATGCCGAAAGACCGTAACGAAATGCGAAAGCCATAACGAGAAGCAGAATTGAGCCAAACTCCTCGTACACGGGTTGATACTCTCCTTGGTCCTCATCGTACTTCCAGTTGTCCAGAAGGTCGCACAAAGGGTGAAGAATCGTTGCAGGTTTCTCGAACATCAGCATGACATCAAGAGACAATGGCTTCTGCGCCAACTGACTGCATAATAGTTTCAGGGACATTGTCTCCTTATTCCTGCAAAGCTGCCCCATTACCTGCTAAAGGTCAGCATTAGCCTGCGTTGATAAGTACGGAAGACTGACTTCTGTCAAAGCTTGGCACACGGCGCCGGCGTTTCCTTCTTTGCTGTCTAGCTCCCCAATCAGAGCCTGCATTCTCTCCGGATCTGCAAGGCATTCTGCGACAAGATTTTCTTTGACGTATCTCCCGCTTGCTGGAAGGGATGAATAGGGTGTTTCTCCAAGGAGAGTTTCAATACTGCTTTCCCGCAATAGGCCGTGGAGACAACAAGCCCAGCAAAAGTCTTCCCGAACTGAGTCTGTGAAGGGATTGTTACTTCTGGTTTCATCGAACATTGATGATAGTGTGGGAAAGGTGGTCGTGTCGACGCGGCTGAGAGCTTCCGTGATGCAGTATTCTGCATTCACTGGGCCGTACATATGCTTGCTCAGACTTTCAATCAGAATCGGTAATTTATTCATGAGAAATGAGCGCAATAGATGTGCCGCTTGTTTCCCTTCATTGCGGGAGGCGGCATTGGCCAGTATGTCGAACGAGACCAGGATGAGGTCAACAGTTGTTGATTGTACATCGCCCTGCGGATGTCAGTTGGTGTGCGCGTTGTGTCTGCACAGACCAAAAAAAGTCATACCTGGTATCTATTGTTCAAGTAGTTGAAGATGGCTAGATCATCGATCAATGGCCGGCCAACTAGCTATTGCGCTTCCTGTCAGCACCTCCCCCAGAGCGCAGCTTCAATTATCTTACTGCAGCATTCAAGTATATGTAAAGACCAGCCCTCGAGTTGACTATCGGTAGCTCAGACACTACAAAGTTCTCCAATGCTACCGTGGAGTCAAACAAGTCCTCGATCTCGGCATTCGACTTGTTCTTCTGCTCGTCGACTGGCTCAAAGCCTGCTAGCGTACTCGTCCGGAACATATCGAGACGGGTCGCGATAGGGCCAGCACTTTGCATGATGGTTGGGACGAAGTTGGCGAGGCTTTCGGACAATGCCTTTCTGATTTCTTATTCAAGATTAGCTAACGCGAAGTCATTGCAGCAGTACCTAAGCACCTACCTTGGGCTTCGGGTTTACTCAAAGCCTTGAGAACAACCTGATTTTCGCACACCCCGAGAAGCAAAGCTACGAATGCGGCACGCGCCGATTCCATCTCTTCTCTTACCTGGCTACTGTGAAGCTGCCCCATGACATCGACCGTGAAGGCTGTGGCGGCGTCGGTGAAGAGCGCAATCCATTTGGCCATGACGTTGGCGATCTCAAGACCCGTCCCTGTGTTTTGTATTGCGGTCCCTTGTGCTACAGACTTGGTGAGCCTGTAGAACATGACCTCCTCGGCCGCATACGAGCTCTCCCATCGTGGGAAGCTTGTTGTCTGGTTTTCGACATTGGGCAATTGTCCAGCTTCTCGGGAGTGGCCACGAGAGGTCGAATACTTGTACAAAGCTTTAAGAATCGAAGGCGTATCGATATAGTTCAGTCTAGAGAGGACCTGGAGGTAGCGTGGGACTCGAGGGTCGAGGCTCTCGTGATTGTGAGGTTGCGGTCGTAAGAAGAGATCGGCGACGGCAACTGGCGGCAACGGATGCTTTGCTTGGAGAAACGGAACATAGGATTCGAACTTCTCGGGATCTATGCGGTGAGCCAGACTCTTGGCTATGAATTCGGACCATTGCTCAAGTGCGGCGCGCTGAACGCCTCGTATTACGCGACCGTCCATGTTGGCGATGCTGGCAATAAAGTTGCGGGCTGATTCGAGGTTGTCGCTGTCGTGGAGTAAGACGCTAGGCGGATTAAGCCGGGCTCTTTGATCTCGCCCTGGCCGTTTGTACGAGCATACTTCTACGCTCGCTTTAGTAGATGCGCAGCTGGGAAAGCATAAGTAGTTGCGGCGGTGATGTGTTCTAGGAAGGTCGGGGCGCATGCGCGACTCTGTACTGGGAGAGGATAGGTAGTATGAGTTTCTTGATGTTTGGTCGCGCTGCCGTTCGCTAACGCAACTTCCATCATCTTATCCACTGCGGAGTGTATCCGCACCTCGGAGGCCCATGGCAAGGTAGCGCACAGGGTACTTAGGTACCTAAGCATGCTGAGGCAACTTTCGTAGGTCACCAGGAACGGATACCCTAGATGCCACTAATGCATTCCCTGCATCTTTCTGAACATGGTGATTGACCACGGATCACATACCTAGGCCCAAGTCTCATTATTGGAACTACCTTCTCTTGCCCGAATGGCAACTATGTGGCATGCATACGAGGACATTTCAACAATCACAATACGCTCATCGGGTCAGTTAGCATGTGATGCTCTCACAATTCATGAATTTGACGTTGATTTCCACTACTGCCCGCTATTGCAGAAAGTTGACTATGAACGCTGTGAGCCAGTTACCACTTGGTTCTGGGGAGCATTTCATGTGGCTCTCAGGCCTGTCTCTCGAGTTGAGATGCACTAGCATCAATCAGCTCGTCTCCTACAGGTGCAGTTTCTGCGGCGAGATGTTGCGCCAATGTGGCCAGTCTCTCCCACGGTGCACACAAGTCCGCCTGAGTGGCCAGATTTGACTTTCATGACGAACCAGATCCCGACCTACAGCTCTGAAGCGGCGAGGCGGCAGACCTGTCACCCGTGCCAACTGAGCCTCGTCATTCGTTCCTTGGCCCGTGTCCACCGCCTTTTCTCTTCCTCTCCTAGGCTGGAGCTTTGAAGCTACCAAAGGACCTGTCTTCTCCTCACCGGGAATGTCTTTCAATCGTTTCCATCAAGCCATATTAGAGAACGCCGATTGCACGTGTTGTGTGTATGTGTGGGGGGTGTTGTAAAACTGTCAGCCTAGCAAGATGCATAATGCGTCGCTGACAAAAAGGGCATGGGTGACGGTGGGTGCTGTGGATTGGGGAATATGGGGTTGACGGGATGTTGATCCAATGTTGGCAAGTTGCTGAACCAGCAAACGGAATTTTCGAAGGTCGCTGGCAATTTGGTACTTTACATGTCCATCGAATCGCCGCCATTGGCGAAGCTGAAGCCACCCTGCTGGGGAGCGGCGTTGGTGCCGAATCCAAAGGTACCGTTGGGACCGGTGCCCTGGGCCATGCCCTCATCCGCGTTCTCCTCCTCATCAGAGAAGTACTTCTCGATAATGTTGTACGCCTTCATGTAGATCTCCTCGTTGGCGTTGGTCTGGCAATCGTGAATCTTCTCCATGCCACCGCACTCCTCGATAAACAAAGCGTAACGGTTGACAGAGTCGGGCCCCTCACCTGCGGCCTGCTTGTCCAGGTCGCCAACCTTAAGAATATTTTCCAAACCATCCAGAGCAACCTGGATGATCTTGTTGTCGGGGCAGGCCAACAGATCGCACAAAGGCTTGATGCAGCCCTGAGCGACCAGGTAGCGGATCTGTTCCGGCTTTTGCAGGCCTCCTGATGTCGCGTTGCTAATGGCCCAGCAGGCCTCCTTGCGGGTCTTCAGGTCGCCATTTGACAGGAGATGGATGAGAGGGGGGATGATGTTGGCATCAATGACCGACTGGATCTGGGCGGAGTTTCCAGCGGTGATGTTGCTAATGGTCCAGCAAGCCTCCTTGCGGATGCCATCCTTGTTGGAGCTGAGAAGCGAGAGGAGGCAAGGCAGAGAACCACAGTTGATGATCACCTGCGTCTGAACATCGTCGCCAGTGACAATGTTACCAACGGAGCGGAGAGCGGGCGTCTGGACGGAGGTGGAGGCATGCATGAGGAGCTCGACGAGGCGGCGGGGGATACCAGCCTCGATGACGGCCTGAATCTTGTCGTTGGATCCGTCAGACAAGTATGAAATGGCCCAGCAGGCGTCGATCAGAACCTCGTCGTCAAGGGAGTAGACAAGCTTAGAAAGCACAGGAAGAGCGGGGGCAATCTGTAGACATGATTAGCGACGGACAGGTGCGAAGACAAAAGATGTTTCCTTACAGTGTTCCAGTCGGGCTGAGGGGTCTTGCCTCTGCAGAAGTTGCTGAGGGTCCAGGTGGCGTTGCGGAGCATACTAAGCTTACGGCTGTCTCCGAGAAGGGCCAAGAGAGGCTTCAGGGCACCGCAGCTGAGGACGTAGTCACGGCAGTGAGGGCTGTCACCGGCGATGTTGCCCAGGGCCCAAACAGCCTGTTCACGCACATCGGGCTCAGGGCTTGCCAAGAGCTCGACGAAGATGGGGACTGCACCAGCCTCGATGACAACCTGAGTCTGCGTGGCGGAACCGGAAGCGATGTTGGTCAACGCCCAGGCGGCCTCGAATTGGACGAGTGTATGAGGCGATCGGAGGAACTCTACGAAGCGGCTGACAACGCCGGTCTTGATGACCTCTTCGATAGGAGGGTTGCGCTCCTTGGACAGCAGCTTTCGGAACTTGGTGGTCGCTTGGATCTGGAGGTCAATCTGCTCTGAGAAGACGCCCTGAACCATCTGGGGGAGATCCTCATTAAGCTAAGAAAGATTAGCATGGCTGCTTTGAATGAATGGAGGAGCTATAGCTTGTGATGAAGCAGAGTTCGATTCGAGCTCTTTGCGCAAGCTTGAGGCTGCAGAGACGCAGAGAGGGACCGACTCGCGCCAAAAGGGAAGTGGGGCAACGGCAAGGCGCCCTGGCAACAGGAGGGGGAGGAAATAAGACGAAGGGTGCAACAGTATTGGCGGGGTTCAAACAAAGAAGATTCGAAGGCCAGAACATCGCAAAAAAACATGAAGCAAAACTTACCTGGGATTCAGTAGGAGCGGTATCGTCATCGCTGTCAGGAGCGGCTCCGAGGGAAGCGCCGGGTCTGTTTTCGCCAGAGCCAATGCCACGACGCTTGGCCAAGTTCTCCTCTCTCTTCGCCTTGCGAATCTCGACCTGCTGCTCCTCTCTGCGACGACGAAGCTCCTCAGGCTTGAAGGTGCTCTTCGCCTTGAAGTTGGTACGGCGATGTTCGGGGATGTATCGATCAGCCATCTTTGCGGTTGCGTGGGTTGATGTGATTGTTGAGTGGTGTTTTCTTGCCGACCGTCAGGAGAAGGGGGAAAAGACAATGTTTGGCCGGCGGGTGTCCGAGAAAGGCGTCAAGGGTAGAAGGGTCTCTGTCGAGATGGATCTTCTGGATTGTGTCGCGCAAAAGTAAAAAGGAGGGTAGGAGTTGCGCGTGTTGGGAGAAAAATCCTGATATGGTTGTCAGGTCGCTGGGAGAAAAGTTGTGATGATGGGGGGGAAGATGAAGGAAACTGGGAGTCAGGGAGGGTGAAGCGAGAGAGCGGGTCGAAGAAATGGAAAGTGCAGGGCCCTGCAATGACCCAATGGGGATGCGTACGTTCTAGTGACTTTTATTTTGCGCTGTCTAACGGGTCGGGCCAAGGTACCTACTACGTCGTTCTTTGGGAGGTGCCGGTGGCCGCAAGAGAACTGTCTGATTTTTTTGATTTTTTTTTTGCACTGGCTTTCGATGGAGGGGCCATCTGAGATTCAGCAGCAGTCAGTCGGGTGGCTACCTACCTTGTCTTCCAAGTGTCCCAGTGTGCCCGAGACGATAGGCAGCTTCACCTCCACTGGGGAGTTTTAAGTCGGTAGGTACGGATACCTACCTTACCGTACTACCTAAGGTCCCTGGTGGTCCACAATCACGGGTACAAAGTTGGCTCCGTCTCCATTCAATATCTAGGTTTGCAGCAAAGGGCTTAATTCAATAGAGAGTCGAGTATCGTGGTAAGAGATTATCACCCCACTTTGGCTTTTGACGGTGCTTTTCAGCTTGGTTTCCTAGGGGATTATGTCATTGAAAGCTAGTAGGGTACTCCGCTCCCCTTCGCTCAGGTATCTTCCCCGCGACGGCCCGACAGTTGCTTGCTTTGGGCTACCGCACCTACCTAAACTTCCACAGGATAGTGACACAGAGGGCTAAATCCACCTATTTGACAGCGGCAGGCAGCTATCTGTCTTCCAGCTGGGAGCCCCAGTACATTACCTGCGTCCGGAGTTCCTTCCCTTACTGCGTGCTTAGACAGGCGTAGGCACCTGCCTACGTAGTATCTAGGTAGCTGAAGCAGCTGAGACCAGCAGGTGCGTGTGCCCCTCCTTTATCGGGCTGGGCTGCAACCTGGCTCCTGTGAAGGGGACGGTACCTAAAACGCATGGGGGTTACATACTAGGTACCTCATGCAAATCCAACAAGCAAACACAAGTAAGTCCCCGCGTCAAGTGACTTTCCTTTTGGTGGAGCGCGACGCGCCATTGAGATACAGCTCCCCAGCTGTAAGACGCGTCAAACGGCCAGCAAACTTAAGTGCCCCTACGACATGCCAAACGCAGAGTCGGACTTCTAGAATTCTTCAGTCGCCTTTGCGGGCTATGAGAGCGGCAAACGACGTGCCTTTCCGCCTGTCTTTGCGAACATTTATCCTATCTTCCATTGGTCCAAATCATGGCGATGGCGGAGACCGAAGCCAAAAAGGCCATGGATCTCCCAAAGGGCTTTACGCCCCTGAGCGACATCGTTGAGTACAAGGTCCGCCCGAGAAGTATCGTGAATGTTATTGGTCTCGTCAAGGATTTCCGTCGCCCGATGCCTACTCTCAAAGAAGGTAGTGTGCTCAAATCATTGTCTATCCAAATCCAGCTAATGTCTCTTCAGATTACAAATGTCAAATGAGTCTCATTGACATGTCTCTATCGGAGTCTGAGGGCCAAGACGTGAAACTCGACATCTTCCGACCTGAGGGAGACATGCCCACTGCCAAAAGCGGCGATGTTGTTGTTGCTCATCAAGTAAAGGTAAACCACTGACTTGTCTTCTGCAGACTATTTGATATACTGACAATTGGCCCAGACTCAGAGGTACATGAGTAATTCCTTGTCTCTGATAACGAATTTCAGCACAACCCTCCACATCTATTCAGCAACAACAATACCCCCTCCTCCTCAGCACCCGCCAGCCCCCTCAAAGCCATCCGCCAAAGACGAGAAGCGAAACCCAGCACCCATAGAGGGGCAGTATATCTCTTGGCTGTACCACAACATCGACAAGACGGAAATCCCCGAACCTGAAGTGTTTGAGATTCAAGCCAATCAATCGCTCAATATAAAGAACAAGCTGTGCGAGTTGCAAGATGTTCGAGACGGCAAGTTCCATGATCTCATAGTCCAGGTCGTAAAAGATCCACACGACTTCGAAGACAAGGTGACGTTGTACGTTTCGGATTACACAGAGAATTCTGACTTCTTTCACTACACCAACAAACGCCTAGACACTAATGGTGGTCGAGACGGTGACCCATACGGCTACACCCATGCTAAGACTCGAAAAACCACCTCCGATACCCAGTGGGAGGGGCCTTTTGGCAAGCAAACCATGCAAATCACCTGCTGGAATCCCCATGCCACTGTCATCCGAGAAAGAAGGATAAAAAAGGACGATTGGATTCGCTTGTTCAATGTCCAGGTCAAGTATGGATCCGACGGGAAAAACCTGGAGGGTTTCCTTCGGGAAGATCGGAATAAATTCAAAAAGAAGATCTATGTCGATAAGGTGGATATGCCGGAAGAAGGAGAGTCAATGGATCCCCACGTCAAGAATGCCCTCAGAAGGAAGCGGGACTACGAGAAGCAACTCAAAGCTGATTCGGAAGAAACAAATTACACAAAAGGAACGGACAAGAAAAGGCCGGCGGCAGATCAGCTCGAACAAAAACCTCAGAATTCCAAGAAACGTCGATCATTGAAACGAGGTCAAGCTGCAGAGAAGGAGAATGAAACTGAAAAGGAGGCGGGCGAAGGCAAAGAAATCGAAACACCGCCAGACCTCAACGAGCAAGTGGTCTGCGAAAACCACGATGAGCCGGCCGTCGACGTGGCTACCATTCTCGAACCAGCAACACAAGAATTCGTCTTCCAGAACGCGCCCCTGATAGTCAAACTTCCCTTCCACGACGCACAGTACCGGACCTATGTTCGCATAGTCGACTTCCACCCTCCCAGGATACAGGATTTTGCTTGTGTCCACAAGCGAAACGAATACGACGTTCTGTCCGATTATTCTGGCACAGACTCGGAGGACGATAATGACGACGACGACGAACAAGGGCGCGTAACCATCGACAAGTATGTAAGCACGAGCGAGCAGAACTGGGAGTGGCGCTTTGCTCTATGTCTCCAGGATGCCACCGCAGCCAAGGACCCAAAGACACGAGAGAAGAAGACGAACAAATTCTGGGTTGTGGTGGATAACATGGACGCCCAGCTCCTGACAGGCCTTGACGCATGCGACTTCCGCACCAACGCGGACGCTTTGTCCCAGCTGCGCGAGAAAATGTTCATCCTCTGGGGAGACCTCGAAGAGAAGAAGACCACGACGTTGGCCGAGCAGGGCAAGAAGCAAAAGGCCAACGTGGGAAAGAAGAAGAAAACCAGCGACCGACCCCCTGATTCCGACGATGAGAATGCGGTTGCGGGCGGGGCGTCCAAGAACGAGAAGCTGGCTATCTCAAACCGTCCCTTCACTTGCTGCATACGTCAGTATGGTATCCAAGTCAAGGAGCCAGACAGCGAAAAGGCAGATGCAGGGACAGGGAAGAGATGGCAGCGTATGTATGGGCTTTTCGGAACCAAAATAAGCGGCTACTAGCCAGGTGGCCAAGCACGGGCGTATACAGGAGGTTTTGGGACATGTTTACAACGATTGATGACAAATTTGCAGAACGGCGGCCTTCACAGGCCCAAGGACTTGTAACAGAACGATGTATCCCTAATGAAATCGTGTCGTATCAGCTAGCACAAGAGCTAATCAGTTGTCTTTTATCCCCGTTCTAACGCCTCGAGTCAAATGAGCCATCCATCCTAGACTGGCGCTCCCGTTCGCCGTCACACAACCCAGCATTAACCCTACTTGCAAGAGCGATCCACGAAGACACTACCAAGCCACCTCGCCTCTGGCCATCTCGCAGTGGAAGACCGAGCCAGACATAGACAAGCGCACAGGAAGAATGTGGAGGGTAGAGGGAGGCTCGCAGCCAGTATCCTTGTATAAACAGAGCAAAAGAACGTCAGAGATGTAAGCCGTGGTTTAATCCTCCCGATAGTCAGAAAATTTGGTTTAGTCGCCCAGTACATCGTCGTCGTCATTAGTAGCAGGCGGCTCCTCCACATCAGGTTCCTCTTCTTCCTCCTCCTCGAGTAGCTCCCGCCGTCGTAGATCTTCTTTCGAGCCCTCTTCCGGCTCAGGCTCCTCGACTGCTTCTTCTTCATCTTCCTCTTCATCCTCATCGTCGACGACAATCTCTTCGCTAATGGCGGGCTTCGCAGCAGCGGACCTTGTCGATGCCGCCTTGGACTTCTGCAACTTCTTGCCGTACAGGTGATCCCGGACCTTTTTGGGATCAAGGTACGCCACCACCTCACTGAAGTTCTTGCCGAGCCTGCTCTGGTTTCGTAGAAGTCGCTTGTGAAGCTTGCCCGCGTGCGGCCCTGATTGATCAAGGACCTTCTGAGCAATAGCGAGGACGTACTTAGCCGCCAATTCACACAGGGCCTTTTCAGATTTGAGCTCTAGCGCCAGCTTCTCCTCTTGCGTTAGGCCTTCGTCTTCGTCCTCCTCTTCATCAGAGTCGTCGTCGTCCATTGGTTCTTCATCTTCGGCTGGCTCGTTGAGAATCTTCTTTGTCCGCTTCGCAAAGGTCTTCTCGACGCCGTCGTAGATTGAAATCAGCTCTGGCAGAAGCTTGGGCTCAAGCTCGTGAGCCAGCCTCGCAAGTTTCTTGTAGTTTGCGTTTCCGCGAGATTCTTCAGTCCAGTTTCTCAAGGAGCCGAAAAGCACGTGGATATCGCAGAGAGCGCCAGTGGCAAACATGCGGATATCATCGATGATAGCTCGGGACGACAGGGTTTTGATCAGACCGACGTCGTATCTTTTACGCAAGACAGAAACCTGATCCACCACAGAGTCGGGTATTTCGGTTTCACTTTGAGTGAACTTCTGGAAGCTCCGCACCTTCCACATGAAGTAAAACTGAATACCTTTGATAGCAAAGGAGACAACTTCATCCTCCAAGTCGTCAATGTCTTCGGTCTGTTGATCAAACGTGCCTCGACTAACAATGTTCACCAGGAGCTCAATCGTGGATGACATTGAGTCGGCTGCGCGTCCTTCCGTTTCCAAGACCTCCATGCAGTCGGATATGCGAGCAAGCTCACTGATCTTCATCAGCACTGTGGAAAGCGCCTTCAGATGATCCTCTGCTAGATTGCCGCGCATAGATAGCTCGCAGGTCTTGTCGAAGCTGCGCAGGGTGTTGATGACATTCTCCCACAGAACCGCAAGCTTTCCGTCAGTCAGCTCCTCAAGCTCATCGTACTGGCGAGAGTGGAGAAGAGCTGCGGCGGCCTCAGCAACAACCCTTTTGTCGTCATGCCTATTGAACTGAGTGCTTATCTCATCGAGCAACTTTTCATACTTGGTTGAGTCTTGCCGTAAAGTTTGGAAGACCTCGAGGTCAAGGAAGTGCTCCATCCTAAGGACGATCGTAGCAGTGGCAGGGTCGGCGCCAAACTTGTTGAGGAGTTGGGGAATAACTGTCGCTAATTCCAAAGCGGTCTCTTCTTGCGCCTCTGTCACCTCCGGGCGTCCACTCTTCTTTTTGTTCTTCTCAATCTCGGCGGATTGCAGCATCGACATCTTTACCGCGGATGCCAGAACCTCGAGCAGAATAGCTTCCTCAGTACCCTGCGGTCCAACAGCTTTCTTGAAAGCAGTCTCGGTTGAAGCACCGTGAGACTTGGATTTCGACTTGGAACTGACTGTATGATCGTAGAGCAGGTAGCCTGCCAATAGCTCCCACTGCTTCACGTAGGGGACCTTTTCGAAAAGGACCTGGGAGGCAAGAGAGATTCGCGTGTCTGGAACGTTCGCCTGGGTGACGTCTGCGGCGGTAGCGAGGCCTGTGCCATTGTCCTGCTGCTCGCCCTCGACTTGCGCATCAAACGCGGCGAGGTTCTCTGCCAAACATTTGATGTTGACCCATGTACTGCGAGGCGAGTCGTAATCGTCCTCATCGATCTCACCAAATGTCTCCTCAAGCGCATCCTGTCCACCAAGCTCTTCCATCTTGCCTTCGATAGAATCTTCGACGCAAGAGGTGAAGAAGTTGACAACCGCTTTTCTAATTCTTATGTCGCTATCAAAGATGAGCTTGCCGATTGAGTCAACTTCGTCTGGTTCGAGCATTCCGGTGTCCCGTAGTACGTTTATGACAGAGATGGCAGCAACACGGACGGAAACCTCGGCGTCCTTGGTGGAGATCTCGATGAGACGAGGCCGGAAACGATCAATGAAGTGACCCAGTTGTTGCACGTCACGTCTAAAGATGCGTGCCAATTGCCTGAGAACTTCTTGTCGGGTAGAGGCGACGGTGTCTGACAGCATCCAACCGAGATAACGGAGGTACTCGGGCTGCATGAACACTGTGGAAAGACCAATGATCCAAGATCCCAAGGACTCGACACACTCCGTCCTGATACGCGGGTCGATGTCTCGGTATCTGTGAATGAAGGTGGTGTCGAAAAAGTCCTTGATGTGATTGCCGCACAGCTCTCTATTCTCATTGGCCTCGTTGAGAGTACGTTGCATCTCAGCCAGCTTCGCCTTATTCTTTCCGCGCTTGGCTTGCGCAACCTGTTGCTCGATCGCAGTAATTCGGGCGTCGAGCGTGTTTGCGACATCGATAAGGCCGTAGACTAGGGAGAGGATGACAGTTGTCGCGGTGTGGCGGAACGGGCGAAGTGAAGAGGTCGACATGGATGCTATCCAACGGACGAGGTTCTCCATCAAGGTAGCGTCGTTGTACAGGACATCTGTTTCGTGGACACTGCGAACAACGCCCCGGAAGAATCCGGTGAGGAGGTCACGGAAAGCTTTGGTGTTCTTCGCCCTGGAAATGAGGGGGTACTCAGTTACTTGCTCCTGTACCAAGTTAGCTCATTGGTCCGTGGCAAAAGGTTGTTTATTGTATTTATACGGGCACATGCCTCTTGGAACAGGTCTTGAAGCTCGGTCAGTCGAGCCTGGCAATTATCAGGGTCGCGAATGTCGTCTTCAGTGACCTCGAGGTCACAACCAGAACACTGGAGCACAAGGTTGACGAGCTCCACGACAGCAAGTGCATCATTGGCTTGATATCTGGTCTGCCACTTATCCGCAACCTCGTCCGAGGGCATCCCCGAACCGAAAACATCGGCTATAGACGTGTCAGATAACAGAATCGGCGAATGAGTTCCGGGGTAGCGACTTACCATACAAGCCCTCGGCTTGCCTGTCGGCGGTAGCAATTCTGACGGATTTCTTGGGCCGTGACGGAAGGCTTGCAGAATGACCAGACGGAGCTACACCGTTGGTCTTTGGTTTCTTGATTGCGGGCTTCCTTGCGCGGCTCCCTTGCGATGCGCCTGATCGCTTCTTTGGTCTGGCGCGGGGCCGGTCTTCGTCACTATCGGCAGCATCGCTCATGGTAGCATCCGAAAGAATGTCATCGTCGTCGTTTCCTTCATCGTCATCATCATGTCTTTTGCGCTTGGGTGCGGTGACTGGCTCCGGGCTAAACTTTTCGGGGGCTCGCACGACGCGTCCAGATCGACGACGCGACGACTCGGGTTCGGGGGAAGCTGTCGCGCTCTCCATGATGTCGCGTAAACGCAAAGGCAAAGTTGGATACCGTCTGAACGCCGACAGTTGTTCGCAGCAATAGCGACAATTATTTCGCGCCGATGAGCGAATGTCCGGAGGGGTGGCGCATATGAGGAAAGTTGTCGCGTTGAGTAAGTGCGTTTACGTCGAAGATGTTTAGGTGACGAGCTCTCCAAATTCGCGAGTGGCAGACAGGACACGGACGGGTTGGGGTGTGGTGGATCGAAGCGCTGGTCCCTGCCTTGGTGCTGTACGAAGGATGGTGCAGCTGATTGGCGAATGAGCAATGGCCGCCTGGCGCGGAAGGAAGGACGAGACCACGCACCCAGCACCTAAACTGGAAGTCACTTCAGATATGAAGTACTATGGCAGAATACCTACCTTCCGTCCGTATGTACCTTCAGCGCGCTCACCCGTCAGAGAATAAGCACACCTTGATGGAACATGTGTGGCCTACAACCGGCTCATCTGGGTTTTCTATCACAACGTACACCTAGTATTTGATGCAGACAATATAGTATACAAATGACTTGGTCAGGGGTCGCTCGAGTGAGTAATGGAGAGCGAAAGAATGCAAGCAACTTTACTCGAGGTGCCAATAATAGGCCGTTCTAGGTACATGTCAGGCTTAACCTCAGGGCAGCTCTTATTCTATATCTCCACCCTCTCGGCATAAAGTTATCTCCATAGGAACCTTTATGTTGATGATCTGACTTTAGTTTGCCGAGAGAATTTGTTATTCATCGAGTGCTGCATCCTGGTCAAGCTTGACAGGATGGAGTTTAGAAGCATGAGCTCGCGGGGCGCCGGCGGCAGCACAGTGCATTTTCGATCACTCGCGGCCACACCGTGTTCCTTGACATCAATCAGAACCTCTCATCGAGCAAGCATTGCAGACTCGGGCTGATTTTCGGCCATATCAAGTTGCAGCAAGAACACCATATCGCAATCTGTTCATGATCAAACCATCTTTTGACCAAACTCCTGGTATGTGGCCCCGGATGTTGTGTATTTCACAGGTTTCATCTCTAATCCTCATCGCAGACGAAGAGCAACGCCAACTACTGAGCATGGCTTGTCAAATGTACCCCTGATACGTCTGAACCCAGCCAACACCCAAGCCAGCAAAAACTACGATGGAGTCTCCTTTTCCCAAATCATCTTCAGTGGCCGGCGAAGGCGAGATCATAGCCCAGCTCCTGCCCAATGGCTTGTCAGGTCTCAAGGGCATGTCATACCAGTACCCCCTGAAACTCATCTCTCCGACACCGGCAGCCGACCAGAAAAGCGTTCTGGTATTTCTGCTTTCCTACGGCGGTGGACTTGTCGGGGGCGACAGCGTCAATCTCTCTATCCGCACTCTACCGGGATCAAAACTCAGTATTGTCACACAGGGTCATACGAAGATTTTCAAGTCCGCGTCTCCTGACATCGTCACGCGCCAAACGCTCAGCGTCCACATAGAAGATGGTTCCGGCATCTGCCAGTTGCCAGATCCAGTTCAGCCTTTTGATGGAAGCGTTTACGAGCAGACTCAGATATTCACAGTTGCCCCCAACGCTTCTCTGTGTCTACTGGATTGGGTGACGCAAGGCAGAACGGCGCGTGGTGAGGATTGGAGCTTTGTCAAATGGACAGGACGCAACGAAATCTGGCTGGAAAAACAAGTGCCCAACCAAAAGAACCGTTTGCTGGTGCGAGACACAGTCATCCTAGACAGAGACAGCCAAGGCCTAGTAGGGAGATCGCTACGAGACTCTATGCATGGAAACGGCCTCTTTGGAACTTTGATCTTGAGAGGGTCCCAGATGCAATCATTAGGCAATTTCTTCCTCGAAGAGTTCGGTGCTTTGCCTCGCATTGGCGCGAGGGATTTCAGATCAGCCGAGGCCAAGGCCAAGGAAGAAAGCAACTTGACTGAGCATGAATTATGGAGGCTTAAGCGCATAGAGATGGAGACGAAGGAAGGTATCTTGTGGTCGGCTGCGAGAGTCAGGGGATGTGTTATTGTGAAGTTTGGAGCAAGTACAGTTGAGGCTGGCCGGCTGTGGATTGGCATCATGCTGAGTCGAGAAGGCACGGTTGCAAGAGTCTATGGAGAGCAAGCATTGATGTGCGTAAAATGAGGCCTTTCTTCTTCTTGACTAGCTGTATGATATACCGGCATTAGCAAAATAAGCAAATCAGCTCTTCTGACTTTTGTTTGCTCATATGAGACCCCTAATTGCTTTTTTGTACCAACTCGGGCTTGAATGTTTTTCAAGTACAGAGTACTGCTCAAGGCCAGTGAGCAGTGCGCACTCACTCAAGTTGAGTCGCATCGAATCTGTGCCTGAATGCGGGGTGAATCAACCCCACCTCTAAGGTAGGGGTGCAACTCAGCGGGACAAGGAAGGCGCCTCTGGTGCTATATACAAGGAGCATGTTTTGTCCCCCACCACGCTGAGGTAATCGAACATCTTTTTCTCTGGGCGGCGTCTGTGACTCTCCCACCAGACACTAGACACCACCACCAAATACTATTCTTTACCCTGCCATTGTCGCATACCCAACTCGAAAATACGGCAACGTTCCACGATCAGTCACAAAAACGACAAAGGAGATCGTTCTGAGTCCGTTGCTTACATCCCATTGCCCTCAGTCATCATGCCAGAGGGAGCGCCCCCGGCTCGAGGCGCTGGCAGGGGTCGACCCCGAGGGACTAGAGGAAGAGGAAGAGGAGCTGCTAGCAGTGCCGCACCTAGCACCGAGGGACCAAATTCGACTTCGAGACCATCTTCAGCACTGGGAACAGCTTTGGCAACCGCTGTACCTTCCAGAACCGCAACACCCAATCCTCCCGCAACCCGAGGCACTTCAGCCAGCAGATTTCGCCCCAGAGTGGTGCGTAGAGACGAGGCGGCGCGAGACGCAATTGCAAGACAAGAGCTAGAGAAGGACAATGCGAGGGCAAAAGCAGAAGCTCGCGCTCAAGCTCGCTCCCGAGGCCGCAGTCGGCGAGCTCGTGGTGATGCCATGGGTCGTGGTGGTTTCATGTCGCGAGCAGCGGTTGCTAGTGGCCCGTTCTCGCAAATGACAACAGAAGGTGTGTTGTAGGAGAGAATCATGGATTCGATTTTCTGGAACTGACATTGTCTAGGGGGTGGCAGATCCGGCGGAGGATGGGGCGGTGGTGGTGGTGGTGGAGGCGGCGGAGGATTCTTTGGCGGCGGAGGCGGCGGCGGCCGAAAGAGAGAGGGTGGCGCGTTTGGAGAGGCTTCAGGCCATCGCGAAGCACGAATCAACGCCGATAGACTCGCCGGATATCCTGTCGATCGCGAACCCGACTCTGACGACGAAGAGACGGCGGCCCTCATTGGCGCAAAGCCTGGTAACATTTGGCCCATGGGTATCGCCCGTATCGACAAGAAAGAAGAGAAGAAGACGATTGCGACCTCGGCCGAACTTGAGGCAGAAGAACAGGGCAAGGCCGAAGAGAGCCTCTTTGTTGAAGGCGAAGGATGGTCTGGTGCCATTCCCCCGATGGAAGATGAGACAAAGGTCTGGCATGCGGCACCCAAGGGTGTGGTCCAGGTCAAGGCAGAACCTGGCGGCGAACCAGGTGCTATGGATATTGCGCCGGTCGACTTCAACGCCCACATCAAATCCGCGACTCCCGAAGCCGAGGAAGAGAAGATCACTCCTGAACCGAAGACAAAGAAGGCAATGGCCGATCCCGAGGTGGAAATGATTACACACGACATGGAGCTTCTGTTGGGCGAACTGGGCACTGTCACCGACGAAAACTCCAAGGCACCAGAGACAGAGGTTGCGAGCAAGGACGGACGTCTATACCTCTTCCAGTTCCCGCCCTTGCTGCCGCCACTGCAACCTGCGACTGCGCCCAAGGTCAAGCCAGAGCCCGACGATGTTGTCATGCTCGACCAGCCGGGCGAAGCTGTCGACCTCACACAGGCGGAAGAGAGCTCTAAACCCAAGGTCGAGGACGATATTGACCTCACAGACATTAACCAGTTGGTCTCCCAGGCTGGAATGATGGGCAAGCTCAAGGTGCGCAAGTCTGGAAAGGTCGAGCTGGACTGGGGAGGCAGAACACTCGAACTCAGCCCGGCTGCGGGCATGAACTTCTTGACTACGGCAGTGATTGTAGAGGAGTCAGACGAAAAGGCGAAACAAGGTGTTCCTGGTGGAGACAGTATTGGCATGGGTAAGATCATGGGCAGATTTGTTCTCGCGCCGACTTGGGGTGACGAGGAAGAGTGGACGGTTGACCCAGAGGATCTTGTTGTTCCCGAAGCGTAAGGCTGTACAACAGTGCTGACGAGAGCATGGGAGAGATGGAATACGTCGTTTGCCGATTTACCCCGCCAGTGATCAAATGCCAACAGATCGGACGGGGGAACATCATAAGCCGCTAGTGGACTTGGCCCCAAGTCTTGTTTGGGAGGTATTGAAAGGATAGACAAAAAAAAAGAGATACCCTAGGCTAATTACGTTGCCTCAGTTCGGACTGCTCTCAAATGGGACGAACCCGAGGGACGGCGCCGTCCCGTCGGTCTTCCCCACACTCCGCATGTGAGACCGTCCGTGAACACCAACCACCAAGACGCGGTGGCGGCGCTTATGTCTGCAGTATCTCGTCACGATTCTTCAAATGACCATTTCCATGCGGCCAGCTTTCTTTGAAGGTCTGGTCAAACCGATCATGATGAGAAGAGATTGTTGCAACCTACCGGTTTGATCAGTGGAAACAGCAACCCGCCACCGGCGCAACTCATAACCTCTCACAGTCTTACCATCCAGCATGGAGGGACACACTCAGAACAGCTCCAACAACGATGGTATACATGTGATCATCATCGGCGCGGGTCTTGCAGGGTTGGCAACGGCCCTCTCGACCAAACTCGCGAACCCTTCTCACCGAGTGACGATCCTCGAGGCAGTCAAGGAACTGCAGGAAGTCGGTGTAAGTCCTCTCATCCCCTCACACACACACACACACACACACACACACACACAAGCCCTTCCACGTATCAGCGCTTCTCAGCTCCAAACTTCGTCGAACTCACAAGAGACAAAATCGCAGGCCGGCCTCCAACTCACACCAAACGCGACGCGCCTCCTCGAAGCCTGGGGTCTCTTCCCGGCCCTCGCCCCCCTCGCGACCGTTCCCTCGACCCTCTCTGTCCACCGCTACGACGGCACCCGCCTCCTCGCCCACGAGCCGCGCCTCCAGGAAACGATCCAGTCCCGCTACGGCCATCCCTTTTGGGGCCTCCACCGCGTCGAGCTCCAGCGCGCCCTCGTCGACCGCTGCGCCGCCCTCGGCGTCGACATTCGTCTCGCTTCGCGCGTCCACTCCGTCGACTTTACCAGCGCGACAGTCACTCTCGACCCGGGATCGGATTCTTCATCACTCTCCTCCACAGTCTCCGGCGATGTAGTCGTCTGCGCAGACGGAATGTGGTCCGCCACCCGCGCCCAATTCCTCAACCGGCCCTCGCCCCCCTCCCTAACAGGCGACCTCGCCTTCCGCATCGCAATACCCATCGACTCCCTAAAGGGCCCTCACAAAGCCGAGCTCGAGGCCTTTATCGAATCCGAAACCGTACACTTCTGGATCGGGCCCCGGGGCCACGGCGTCTCCTACACCGTCAAGCAGGGCCGCATGCTCAACCTCGGTCTCCTCTCTCCCGACAACCTCCCCGAGGGTTCGACAAAAGTCGTCGGCGACGTCGAGGAGATGCGCGGCCTATTTTCCAACTGGGATCCCCTGCTCCGCAAACTGCTTGACCAGGTGGAGAGCGTGCACAAGTGGAAGCTCTGCTGGATCGAGCCGCTGGACGAGTGGGCGAGCAAGGACGGGAGGTTTTTCATGGCGGGGGATTGTTGTCACCCGATGCTGCCCTATCTCGCGCAGGGCGCGAATTCCTCGCTTGAAGACGGCGCCGTGCTTGGCCACCTGCTCGGCAAAGTTGGCGGCCGCGCAACAGAGACCGAAGCTGGAGAGAGTTCGAGCTCGGCCTCGGCCTCGGCCTCGCAGCTCGCTGCCGTGGCGGCCATGTACCAGCGTCTTCGCATGGCGCGAGGCCAGCGCATCGTCATGGAATCCTTTGCGCAGCGCGATGACTTCCACATGCCCGACGGCCCCGAGCAGGAGCGTCGCGACGAGATCATGACGGCGTCGCTGGTGCCTGGGGAGGAGCCGCGGCCGGGGTTCCCTTCGCGGTGGACATGTCCTGATATCCAACAGTTTCTATACTCGTATGATGCGTATGAGGAAGCGGAGGCGGCTTACAAACAGGATCCGTTCTAAGTGTATTCAGATTGGGTTATGGCGAGTGTAAGATGCTCGTTCGGGCTTTCTTACTCTATCAAAGATGGCTTCAGACTCTTTATACACGCGCGCGCACACTGAGCGGCGCGGTTTAGTTTAAATCCAGCATACACTAATGATCTATGCTTCTGCCCGCCGTGATTGTCCAAAGACCAAATGCATCCAAGCATCTGAAGGCCAGAGTATCCAAAATCTATACCAGTCTTCTTAATATCCAAGCCACATGAAAGCAGCTCCATACCGTTCTTTTGCTCAGTATGCGATGCGCCCGGATGTACCCCTAGGGCACCCATGAACGCCATGAAACCACAAAGGTAGACATAATCGTATCGATACAATGGTCGGAGTTTTCCCCTCTATTCACCATTATCTATCCCTTCTCCCTCCTCCGAGCCCGACCCGCCCACTATGCTGGCTTTGCGCGTCGAGACCGTCGAGGTCAACCGAAGACACGCTCGGGGAGCCCAGCCTATCCCCCGTCCAGGTGTCGCTCGCTTTATCTCCTTCGATTACGTACATTTCGCTTTTAGTGTTGCTATCCTGTCTCCGGTTCGGTGGTGCCATGTAATCCGAGCCGAGTTGCGTCCCCGCCGTCTTTGAGCCGCCTTGCGCAAACGGCCCCTGGTACCCGAGCCGAGAGTTTGGCCGCGGCATGGGTTCATGTTTTCCTATCCCACCGAGCTCCAGATCCGTGTCGATGCCGTCGATGCTATCGGTGCCGTAAGGGTCGCGGGGTGCCGAACGGGGCGCCGACCGCGCTGCCCCTGATCTCATTCCTCCGCTGATGTGCCCGCTGATGTGTCCGCTCATACCCGGTGTTCGGTCGGTCGAAGTGAATCCGTTGAGTCGCCATGCTCGGAGGAGCGGTCGGATGGTTACTAGACTGGAGGCCACGATGGCAACTCCGGGCTCGACTAAGGTCCAAACCATGGCATCTGTTCCCACAACTGCAGCCGTGTTAGTACGGTCCGGGGTTGATCTCTGGCTTTCGAGCACGAAAAGGGGATTTGGAAATGGGCAAGATCGTACACAAGATATCGGTCAGATCGCTGAGGTCGGCCAAGAACTTGAGTCTGATGAGGGTTGCAATGCTGGCACTGGGTCTTGTTAGTCACTTTCCTACTGGCCATCTCATCATGGGTTCACTTACAAAATTCCCAGGCCAAGAATGACAATGACAGTTGCCTTGGCTTGCTTGGTCATCTTGACGCTCCATATCATAGGTATAGGGAGCAAGGCCTACATGACGTGAACATCAACTCAAAGGCATCGTAGGTTCGTAAGAGAAAGGTAGCTTACGTAGAGCCAATCACTCAAAATCGTCATGACACTGATGGAGTAGGCTGCCGCTACAACAGCGTCTGGCGATACACACTTGGAGTTGGGAATAGCATAATCCCATTGCGCTTCGACAGGCGAGCACTGGAATACATTCCAAAAGAAGATGACCACACTCCAAACCGTGATAATCGCCAGACTGACATGGATGATCCAGTTGTATAGCTTTGAGTTTGAAAGTCGCAATAGGAAGAAACCAATGCTCAGCTTGATGAACAGCATATCAAGCACATATGTGGCGGTAGCCAAGGCTTGGTACTACATGACTTGGTCAATGACGCCAACGAGTACAAGAAGTAGAGCCAACAAACCATCAAAGCAGAGACCTCCTTCCGTTGATCCAGGGCTTGGTTGTGGTGGCCGAGGCCATCATTAACGCCGAGGAGGATAAAGGAGCAAGAGATGGTGAATATGATCTAATAGTTCAAGTCAGTGAAGCCGTAGCATGGTCCGCCAAGAAGGAAACTCACCTGGGCAACCAGCATGAGCCAGTCATCGGCTTGGAAGCCTTTGGTCATGAAAGCTCGAACATAACATCTGAGAACGACGGAAAACCAAGAGAGAACAAGGAAAGTGATGGCAGTGGCTACGAGAGCACCACCATTGCTCTCTGATAAATCTACCTCGGCCATAGGGCTGTGGTACCGAGATGCTCTAGGGAGTGACAACTGAGAGAGAGCATGGCCAAACGGGGAAAAGAGAGAGCAAAGCAGCCCGGTAGGATGGTTACATGAGCGAGACAATGGGATATAAGCTGGTCAGGATCGATGTACAGTACTCGACACGCCAGGGGCCCTGGCCTGAGAACCCAAGGGCTGGATTCCCAACTTACCGAAGCGCGGATGAAAGAGGGTCGCCGAGTCTGAGACCCCGGAGATGGGCCCCGGCAAGGCAGGGTCGACATGTGGAGAGAGACGAGGATTTAGGTAAACCAGTCCACGGCCCAAAGCAGCCGCATGGATGATGATGGAATATGAATTGGAGGCAGGGGACCAGCGAGGGCTGGCCGGACGGAATTTTTGCATCCTTCGACTGGTGCGGATTTGTGAAATAAGTCCCATAGTCCCAGACCGGGCTATGCTTGTCGTCAAGAAGGAGGAGGAAAGGGGATCGCTCGTAAAGATGCACTAGGTAACAGAGACTAAGAAAGGTTGCTGGGGGTATATGCCGGACAGTGGACTCGGTCTGGAGAGCATGTTCGAATATGTAATGTATTCCACTGTACAATATCTGCGGATTGAGTCCGCGGATGCAATTATTCTAGGCCGTCTTACCTCCGAACGTGATGAGGGTTGCAGTATGCAGAACAGACGCACGTCTATGGAGCCCGGGAGGTGGGAAGCAGGGAGGAGGGTGGTGAGCTCTCTCGGGAGGAAGAAACGAACGAGCCAAGAGTTCTTTGCAGCCGGTCCCGCAGATGGGAACACCTTTCGCCTTACGCTGCGTACTCGTCGGTTGTGATGTCTGAAAAGAGAGGAGAGAGAGAGAGGGGACAGAAGCCGGTGGGCAGTAATAATTGGTATGCTGTGCTGTGCCGCTGCTGCTCTTGGACAGCCGCTGCGGGCCACTCCTAACACCCAGAGATTACCTACTTGATCGAAATTTCGCGAAGAAGAACATCTTTGCAACCAGCTAGGTTCTGACACTGATCGAGAACATACGGTATCAGCGTGACTTCACGAAACCACTAGGTTCGGTGAAAGCACACCGCTAGGCCTTGGTTGGTGGTTGTGTTTGCCGAATCTTGAACTTTGTGAACGGTGGTCCCTGTCTTCATGGAGGTCACGATTGAGCTAGAAGATTGGAATCTAAGCCAGAGCAGCGACCATGCACACAATGAGGAAGTCAGCTCCGCTGAACATGGTAGACGCGTCGTAGTTTGGGCCCGGCGATTTGGAACATCCCTGGACGAGGTTGGTGTGGTTTCATGCGCGCTAGCAGCATCGACACAAAACGTATCCGTAGCGTATAGCTAAGATGAGGTTTCGCTAACGAGGTAGAAGGCGCACTTGCCACTAGGTGCCACATGGCGTGGTATGAGTTGGAGGGAACTGGCAAGTCGGAGTTGTGAACTTGTGTGTGATGTGAAGCGTCGGACTTGACGAGCCGAGCTATGCGGCCAGCGGAAGACTGAAATACACTAGGAGGCGGCGAAGCGGCGGCCCCTGGTTGGGCTGCATGTCGCTTTCGGATGCAACATGGGTGGTGTTGGAGAACGCTGACGAGCAAAGAGAAGACGAAGGGGAAAAGCAACGACGGATGGAACCCAATTTGGCTGACAGGGCGCACTGGCGATGGGGGAGCCGGCGGGAGAGCTGCAAGAAGAGCGAGGGCCAGACCATACGTAGTAGAGGGCACAAAAGACGAGCAAGGCCCGTCGAGTTGCATATTGAGATCCTGTTCTCCCCATTGCCCGCCCAATGGTCGTATAATCGTCTTTCGTTCTTGAGTGATGACCGCCATATGATCCTGAGCTTTTCGGTTTTCAGCGGTGCGGGGCAGGGAGGGTACCGGATTGTCAGAAAATAACAACAAGATGAACATCTGTCCGAGTGTTTTGACACATGGGACCAAGTTTTGAGTTGGCCAGGCCAGACCAGACGGGATGATTACAGTGTCGGCCGGCAGAGGAAGAAGCGCAACTTGTTTGGGCGCGGGCAATATGCCCAAGACGAGAGAACGGGGCTGTAAGAGGGGCTACTGGGGGTCAACTCCGAACCTTCTGCAGTCTAAAAAGTGAAGTTGTGGCCCTACTCCGTATACTATGTAAGGTAGATATGCTCGATCCCCCGGGATTGTGTTGGAACTTGTGGCCAGCAAGTTCTAGCAAGAGGGCCTTTCCAAGGTCTGACGGGTCACGACAAAACAGCGGCGCTCAGCCCTCGGCCAATAGCGCACATGATTCATATGTTCTGTAGATTGAAATGGGGTCGCGTGGGTTGGACGTCGGGCAGTCCCCAGGTCTGGAGATTGCTCTGGGTGAAAAAAGCTTGCCGTCGGTGACAGGTGGAGGGCCCGGCTCGGGAGAAGAACAGGTTGCCGTGGTGCCTGCTAGTCTATTAGGCTCTTTGAACTTTTGAAGTTTGATGGCCGGGCCGCGACAAAAGGTGGGCGTTTTCTGTTTACACTACTGCGTATTCCAGTAGATTGTATACTTTATCCATGGAGTGGTTTGGGTGGATTGCGAGGGGCTCCTGAGTGGAGTGTCAGAAGATGGCGTTCCTCGGCATCGACGATGAAATGTGACTAAGAAAAGGCGCTTGATCTTGGCACATGTTATTCGGGAATGGCATGGCACAAACCAACCGTTTTCTGGCGTGCCTGGCTGACTGTACAAGTTGAAGTTCGATACTAAATAATGGAAATGAGGTACGGATACGCTACTGTGTGGACTCGTGGAGTATACTTGTAGATTTGACGATGAGGCGTCACCGTTTGGGCACAGACAATGCTCTAGAAGCAGAACCAGAAGGAGAAGGAGAAGAAGGAGAAGGGGGAAGACCAGACGGGGGAAGCAATAACGGCACCGGACTTTCTCCATTCTCCTCCTTCTCCTTCTCCCTCTTTCCTCCAGTCTGTGCCCTTGAGGCCCCCCTTCCTGTAGCTTGCATTTCTGTTCCTGCTCCTTCTTCTCCTCCTCCCGGGTGCCGCTCTCCCCCGTCCTGCACATTTGCACCTGCTTGCTGCACCCTCGGCCGAAATGAGATGGTGGCCGTCGGCGTACCTTGCATGAGGTACCTGCCCAGGTGCCCAGATACGTACCTATCCAAAGGTAACGCCAGCGAACTGTGAAAGTCTAGAGTACTTTCTCCATCAGCACGTTTTGCACTGTAATATTGGTACCTGTGTACGGAAACCTCGGCTAAATTGTCTAGACCAAAGTGGATGTCGAATCCCCTGCAACCCTGCCACCACCATCATCAAGAGGGAAGGAGCGAATGCGCTCAAAAGCACCAGGGCCAACGCCATCCCAATCCCAGCTTACGAGTGCGCAGAAAGGAACGAAGGATTACACAGCTCGCCCGTTGACAACTCTACTAAGTACCTTACGTTCATACTGAATTGGCATACTTTGGTTATCTTCATCACAGGCAGCCATGCAAGTGACGGCAACAATAGCATGACCAGATTGGGTTGGCTCGTTCCATTCCTCGTCTACTAGTTGAACCTAGCATCGGCGGCAATGAGTGGGTGAGAAGAAGCAGTACGCGCACGTTTGTACGTAGGTAGACAGCAACGACGGACAACATCATAGACCTTTCTCACATTCTTCTCGATGCCTTCACATGCTATCAATCGCCTATTCTGGCTGCGTGAAAGTGGGCTAATGGCCGTAGATACGGAAGTTTTTCCATATTCGAAAGGGGCGTTTCAGTAGCTCTGCTTTTGCGTGGCTCGCTACTGATACTGGAGGGATTACATTCCCAGTTGGAGATGCCGCATATCCAAATCTACGTAGCCCACAAAAATGCACCCGCGGCTACATGGTCATTCAGGATTAAGTGTGGTCTGATGGTGTTCGCTTGTCTGCTTATCTGGAGATTCAGAAAACAGTAGTATTTGCTTACATCCAACAGCAGCACAATATATCCCATTATCGACGGCATTTATCAAATATCAGACACTCTTTGGGGTATTCGGGGCGAACAGCCGGGTACAAGTAGCCTGAAATCGATCCCAGACGTTATTACTTCAGAGCGTCTCTCATATATGGCCAAACAATAGTTGCCAATGCTTCAATGCAACGTCGTTCCAACCAACACGTCCCGCCTCCCCCGGCCCGCCTTATGAGCGTAGGAGCGGCATCCCTGCCGCCATTCCTCGGCTTCATATCCAGTTCAGGCCCGGGCTTCAGGCGGGAGAGAGGGCTTGAGACTTGGATGAAGACGGTAGTGTCTTTCTCTAACCATTTTCCTCCGAAAAGACGCCTCGCTCTCGTCATTACGGCGGCACAACGGATCGAATCAGGCGATTTGCGGCGTCATGATTTTGTCACGGGGGTTATCCTCCACACGCGAACGCGGGGCTTTCATGCTCATTTCCAGTGACATATCCGCATCGATCAGCAAACCTCCAGTGAGTCTTCAGACGGTAGCAGAACCAACACTGCGATCCGAGCTTTGGCATGTCGACACCACACCACCAGGCTATTCTTCCGTGATCGACATATTGTCTGTGTGGAAGAGCATAGGCGGTCGGGAACCGGCTGCTAGTTCGGCAAAAGGATTCCAGATCGCAACCCACCGTTACATCGCCTACCGATCATTTTTCCCTCAGCTTCAGTTTGCCAAGGTTGCATTCAAAGTGTCTAGTTCATCATAAACGTCAGCAGTCAAATTGAAAGCTTCTTCGGTGTTTTTATAGAGACTGCGATGTGTAAATCTTCAATAAAAAGCTTTTTATGAAGCACTGGTGTTCCTTGGGTGACAAAGCGATGAGAGAAGCTGCGCGACGATGAATTAGCGGGACTTGCAATCGAGGCAAAGGCAAAAGCCCTGAAGGACAAGTCATTTCGCAGTTGACAACGAAATATCAATTAGATCATAGGAGAATGGCGAGAATCATACAGTCGCATTGACACGGCCTCAGACGCTCGGGGCCGGGCCAAGTAGCAGAGAAAAGAAGCCACAAAATTCGGCCGCTCTCGGACGCGGATGTAAGGACGGGAGCCCGGAAGACGGAAGGCCCCACTCACCCCTCTCCACCCAACGGGTGTCAGCAGCTCCGAACCCTGGGCCGTCGGAGTGACAAACACATCTCGTTATCCACGAAAGCCTCGCACTGACACAAACACTTCCTTACATACAAACCTCCTCAGTTGTCCCCCCCGCCGGACCAGACACTCGCGTCTCGTCACCCTGAATACCCCTCATTCTGCGAATTACCCCGTCTCGACTAGGTACTATTGCTATTGCTTGCCCTCTTCAATTTCAGCCTCGGCCTGCTTTGCTTTGTATGGCTTCAACCCGCTCGTCAAGCTAGACTTGAGGCATTGCAGCATTCTGCTAACGTCTAACCCAGGCCGGACACCCGCCGTCATGCCAACCACTCTAAAGTTCACTGAGCATCGTTATGCTGCTGATAACGAGCTTCAGAAGCTAGGAGTGTGGGAATTTCCCTCATATACGGATAATGCCTCTGGATACTGGGTAATGTGGGTTATCTAACCTCTCCTGGGATACCGTCATCCCCTTCCCAGCTTCAGTAAATCATTAACTCACTCCACTCTAGTTACGTCCACGGTGGTGCGTGGCGTGATCCCCGAAAGACTCTTCAAGACTTTGGCGCTTCTATCCAGGAAATCTTAAAGTCCAGGTCCATCCCCAGGTCTGAGATTCGCGGCTTCATCAGCATTGACTACCGTCTCTCTCCACACCCTCTCTACCCGCAAGACCCCGACGTCACTTCTCCCGCAGAACTTCGTTGTGCTCAACATCCGGATCACCTTCGCGACACCTGGTCAGCCCTTGCATTCTTACAGCGTGAATATCAAATCGGGGACCGTTATATCCTCATCGGGCACTCGGCCGGCGCTACCTTGGCCCTTCAACTGCCCATGGGATCCGTTGCGCTGGGCGCGGCCCCTCCGCCGGAGGTCAAGATGCCAACTGCGTTTATCGGCGTTTCCGGCATATACGAACTTTACAACCTCAATGCCCGCCACGAACAGACTTACACCCAATTTATTGCCGGTGCCTTTGGAGACGACCAGAATTCTTGGAACAAGGTTGTTCCGGCCACCTCTTCAGGGAGCTTCAAGGATGCTCTGCCTACCAAGCCGCTTATCTTGCTGGCCTGGTCGCCGGAAGACTCCTTGGTCGACGAGCCTGAGATCGATACTATGGCTGCGAAGCTGAAGAAGGACGGGGTGGAGTGCACCATCGTCAAGGACTTGACCCACGATCATGACTTTGTCTGGGAGGATGGCAAGCAGATTGCCCGCTTGCTGTCGGAAGCTCTCACCCTGTTGAGGAAGACCTAGATTCGAGGGCCAGGCGAAAGTTGTGCTCTTTCTACGGCCACGCCTTACATTACAGATTTATGATGGATCATCGTATTGGTCTGAAGTGCTCACAATATACCATTTCTTCATTAATATCCACTTCATATTCTATTCTATCCGTTTCGAAGTGTGACACATCGTCATTCACGCCTCTCTCTACAACTTCGCCCCCCAAGCCTTGCCCGCCTTGGCCGTTCTCGCCGCTCCCACCGTCAGCGCACCGGCAATCATCATGACGCCGCCCCAAACCTGAGCCCCGAGATACGAGCCCCCTGACCTGTCGATGATGGCACCCGCGATCGGCGGCCCAGCCAGCGTCGCGAAGCCAGAGATGGTGGCGACCATGCCGAACCGCGTGCCCATCTTCTGCGGATCGGTCGTCAGGCTGGCGGTCGAGCCGACGAAAACGCCCTGCGTCGCGCCGTTGGACAGGCCGTAGAAGACGCTGAAGGCGTACATGCCTGCCCTCGTCTCCACGCCGATCCAGGCGAATTCCATGCAGCCCAGGAGGAACATGGTCATGACAAACATGTTGATCGGGCCGACGTGGCGGTCGGCTAGCCAGCCAACGATGGGCCGGATCGGGATGCCCATTCCGTTGGTGATGAGAAGAAGTGTTACTGACTCTGTTGTGGAGAATCCTATGACCTTGCGGGCGTATGTGTTGATCTGTTGCCTCCGTTAGCACACGAAAAGCATCACAAAACACAACTCCTGGTCAAACTTACGTAGAAGAAGCCAAAGTACAGCGCCATGAAGTAGAAGAATACTCCCAGGGTGTACAAGATGTACGGCAGCTCCCGGAAGGCCGACCACTCCAACAGAGGCCCAGCCTTTCTCGGAGGGAGTCTAGGTCTCAGCAGAGCAATAGCAATCGTCGCCACGCCGAGCGCGACGAACGCCGAGCACCGAACAGCCCAGGGGAACCCGACCTGCGGGATGAGATACTGAAGCGTCGACGGGAAGATCAAACTCCCCACCCCCGTCCCCGTCGCCGAAACAGCGAGCGCTAGAGACCGCCTCTTTTTAAAATACGACCCGATGATAGCCACGCCCGGCATGAACAGCACGCCCAGCCCCAGGCCGGTACAGATCCCCTGCGCGAGCATAATCTGCCAATACCTCGTACACAGGCTCGTCATGAATGATCCAAACACCACAAAGGCACAACCCACGGAGACGGCGTGCCGGGCGTACCCGGCGTCCGTGAGCCGGCCCGAGACGGTACAGACGGCGAACGTCAAAAAGATTTGCACGGAGCCGATCCACGAGACCTGCGAGGCGGGCAGGCGCAGGGTCTCGGTGTAGTGGAGCTGGTAGACGCCGAAAGTGGCCGGGTAGCCCCAGGCTAGGGCGTTGAGCATGTTGCCGGCCAGGACCTGGGACCAGGCCGTCCAGCCGCCTTCCGGGTAGACGAGGTCGTGCTCGGCGGACCATTCGCGGACTTGGTGCTCGTCTGCCTCCGAGGTCTCCTCTTCGTCGGTTGCGGTGGCCGTGCCGGTGGTTGTTTGGATCTCCTTCTCCTTCTCCGTGGTGGTAGGGAGTTCGGCGCTGGGGCCGCGGCTCCTCGATGAGTCTGATGTGTCGGACATGGTGATGACGCCCTTATCTTGGTCAAACGAGTGTTGTGATGATGGCATGTCCATCCCGGGAAACAGACGGTTAAAAAGACGAGACGACTATGTGGTTAAATATGTTGAGTCAGGTCCTCCATCGATCCAAGGGGGCCTGAAAAGTCTTTTTTCGTTTTGTCCTTTTTCTCAGCTGGTAATATTAGATATTAGGGATGTAAAGCGAGGAGGTCAAAAGAAGAAAAGTCGTTTCTTTCGTCACGGAGTCATAGCCCAAGCGGACGCTACTAGCAATAAGTAAAGAAAAGTGATAGAAAAATAGAAAAAATCAAGAAAAATTGCAACCCAACTTTCGCGCCGAAATCGCCCTATCTTTCACCCCGACTGCCGAAATTGAAGAACCTCCCGTCTACGGAAGCAGTTTCACAATGCAGCCAACGGGGAATCGCTAGCAAACAATGGTAGCAAACACGGCCGGGATCTTATTTCCGGGCCTGCGGTGTGACCGCCGGGAGCGGGAGAGCGTCCCTCCCTCCTCTGCATAGCAGCGGGACTCGGCGCCCAACATGTCGGCTTGGGCGTACGCCTTTCACGCCCTATCTTGACCTACGGCCTAGGTACTACCACGGAGTGTTAGGAGTCTTCGGCGAGACGGAGTGTTCGCCGAGGGGCGATGGTGCTCCGACCGGATGCCTCGAGTGAGACTTTGACGCGGTAATATTTTCGGTAGTATGAGTCCCGGGGAAAGCCTTCCGAAGCGGAAGACCCCACCCGACTGGGCAAAGTTGGAACTTGAAGAACAAAAGTTTGCTCCAGTTGATATTGCGGGTTGCTTGCTTTACAGGGCTGCAGGGCAGTACCGGGGGTATATTGGTCATGCGCATATTTCTTATTTCTCCGTCTCTCTCTCTCTCTCGAGTCTCAGCACTCTCAAGTCCCAACTATCAGGTAAGTCTCCGTACCTACCCGAAATTCTCATCTGGTCCTGTTCAGAGAGGTCCTCGAAATTTCGAGAGTTGCGTGACTCGATCACTCATTATCATTGGACGTTAAAGGTAGCTTGGTGGTTCTGGGGGGGGGGGTTGTGACCACTACTCAAGCTACCTTGGCAAAAGGCCGAGTTGCATTGTAGACATTCTAGGTCCGCAATTGACCTGGCTCGACCAAACCTATCTGTCCGTACAGCCTACTACTACAATAGCGTGCTTTGCGGATAGCTCTGCCACTGCGGGCTAGAAAGAAAGAAAGAGAGGCATGAGCACAGGAAGAACGAAAGCGCCTTATGAGTCTGGAGATGAAATATGATCGATCGGTCATTGGTACATATTCTAACTCAAACGTGCAGGAAGCACATTTTTATTCGGTCCAGAGTAAGGTAAGGCAGCATGTGTACATATCAACCATTGCTATGTTCTTCGTCATGCAGAGACTTTTCGTTCCTCAATGTCCCTCGGGACTGATAAGATAGTATCTTATCTTCCGCCGGCTTTCCCAAACCAACCATCGGTTTAGTGACAATGGAAAAAGCAGCGACAGCGGAGGTATCGCACGGGCCGCCTTCCGTTGCAACTTCCCAGGACCGCCCCCGCTCCAAGAAAACCCGAACGCCAACAAAAAGCTGACCCCCATCGGCGCGCCGAATCGCGGATGCGGGGCGCAACCTCCCGTTCCGTTTAGTTTACCTTAAACGTGCATCCGTCCTCATCCAACCCACCGTCTTCGCCCCGTCGCGTCGCATCGCATGCTAACAATGAGGATACCTTACCGAGTGGTCAAGATGCGATTTGCAAAAGAGCCCCCGATCGAAGAAGCAATAAACGCTGTAGCCAACACGTTTCTTCATCTCTCCGTTTTCTCTTTCCTTTTCTCCCGCACGATTCCCATCATTCTTTCCCGCCTTGCATTGAGGCTTTCGCCATGCTGCCTTGCCTTACCGCGATGATCGGTCCATACCGTCGGGCGCAGATTGATTGCGCATCACCTCACTCCATCCCAACGCGACCTCTAAACCCGCCCAGTGCCGTCCAATCCGAAGTTCCGAGAAAAGCGTGCGAGAAAGTGTCGTCACCAATCAGTCTCAAACACAACAACGCGCCGCGGATCATGACCTGATGACACCCCCCGATCCTTTTCCATCCCTGCGTCTTCTCTACCTTACCTTGTCACCTTGCGGTGTTGGTCGCTGGCCTTGTCTTTCGGTTCCAAGGGAAAAAGAAGGGGAGGCAAGCCCCCATTTGTGCTATTCTCGCTCTGCCTTACCTATCCGTATCTTATCCATATGCTGGCCTGTCGCATGCACTATATGTACCGCGTTTTTTTGCCACCTGCTCCAGCTAGCTACTCGTCTTGGTGTCGCAGCAAGATTCGCGACTGCAGGCACTACGACTAAACGTCCCATCCCCCTCCGCCGGAATAAGCACTGCCACCAGTGAAACACCCAAATCCCTCCAATCCAAGGAAGCTCGCACCTCCATGCTGCGCCTGCGCCTCTCCAAAACGTCCAAAAAACGGTAAAAGTAAATCAGCGCATAAAAGTAAACAAACAAACAAAACAACAACAAATAACAAAAACCACCTTGAGACGCGACTTCAAGACGATTCAATTCGTTCCTTTTGTTTTTTTGCGCAACGCATGCGATACATATGCACACACTCTAATTCGCCTCTAACCCACAACCGCCAGCAACGCGCGCTCACCGCCTTTAACCATCTTTCATGCAAAAGTACCAATCCCGCAACGTCCTTGGCCTCGCTATATTCCTCGTGTCATGTAGCGCATGCATCGGCAAAAGAGGAAGACAAGAGGCTGCTTCAACGCGATCGCAAATTTGCGCCACGCTGACTCAATCGCGTCGCCATGCACGCACTCAAACCCTGCATCGCACCATCATCCTCACGACTCTTCAACACAATTGTCGTTCACCGACGATAACATGTAGCAAAGCGAAATTCTTCACGCGCAAAACTTGACCAACCTGCATGACCGCAACATCGTTGACCATTAAAAAAAAAAAAAAAGTGCGGGGAGCTCTCGAAGAGGTGCGGGGTAAATAAGCACTCATTGCAAAACATGGAATGACGTTATCAGAGAGGTACCTCACGCTTGGAGCTTTCCCTCTCGACAGTACCTCTCCCCATGTGGATCGCGGAAGCTCTTGCGCCCCAAGCTCAAGTACCTCTTTAGCGCGCGAGAGTGCGCACCAGCCAACTCCCCCTCCCAGTGGGAAGCCCGAGCTTCTGCTCTATCGCGCGCACGGATCGCAACTGCCGCCGCACACTGTGCGACTGTGCGCCTGTGCTTCTGCCCTTCCCCATCTGACAGGGCGGCTAACAGACGTCAGCCACACCATCCAATCCATACGCCCCCCCTCCCCGCCCGAGCCGGAACGGGATGCAACGGCGAGAACCGCACGCTAGTGCCATAAACGGACTAGCCGCGCATCCATCTTTCAACGACTTCCGTCCTGCTCTGTCCCCGCTCCGCACCGGAAGATGCAATGTCATCGCACCCGCATATTCACTTTTCACCGTTGTCGCATTCCATTAATTGCATTGCGCCGCATCGCCGCAAACACCAAAGGTACATGATCAGTATGTTTTTTTTTTCTCCCTTTGGCTTTCGCTACAGAACCGTTGCCACTAACAAAAACAGTCGTATCGTAGCTGCATCTTCTCCTGTTGCCCGCCTCCAAACAGCATCCAGAGAGGAACTAAAGAAACAGAAGCAAGCTCGCTCACGCAGAGAAGCTTCATGTCGCTTGCGCACATATAGGAAAACACAAACCTCCAAGGCATGCGATCCACCTTCCGCCCGGACAATTTGACTATTGCGTGAGCCTCGGAACCGTTCTCGCCCGCCATTGTACCCATCCTTGCCTTTTGTTCTCCTCCGCACCTGTAGCCTCCCAATTCCATCCTCACTTTGCATTGAAACCTTGATCTTCCACATCCTAACACTGATCCATTTGCGCTGCGCACGCGCCCACAAGTATTCCAATATACTCGCTTGCTTTTCTGGCCTTCAGCCGCTCCACCACATCGTACAGTTGCACAACTTCGCCAAAACTGTAGCACCCTCGCCACAACTCGAAAGACATGTAGTAGGAAATGAAAAGGACATCGCGCGCAAGCCAGTAAATGGAATTACAAAAAAAAAAAACACCGCTTCCCATTTAAAAGAGACCATAAACGCCAAAAGGAGTGTGCGCAACCGGCCTCACCCGGCGATTCTCAATGGTATTCACCAACGAGTCTCTGCCGTGTTGCCAGTGCTGTTGGATGGTCATGGTGACAAACATCCGACAATTGCGACGATGAGAGGCATGTCGTGAGACGATACCGTCCGAGCGCCTCGCCCAATTTCAATCATCTTTGTCGCCAGACGCCGGTAAGCCGGTAAACCTTTGTCGCCGCAGAAAAGTGGTCCAAAACTTTGTGACAATGAGTTGTGAAATAGACTCGCCAACCCTCTTCTGAGTGATGCTGCGCAGGGCTGTGCTCACTCCATCAGGAGTCGGCCATTCTACCGCTTGCGCTTCTTGTTCTTGTCGGCCATCGCGGCCGTCGTGGCAATTGGCGCAGCTGGCAGGAGAATAGGCTGCGTAGGGTTGACAATGTCTTCCTTCTTAATAGGAACGCCCATGTGTCGTCCATACCTGCCCTTGCGTCCATTGCCCTCGTCCTCGCTGATGCATTGTTCAGCATTGAGGCCGGCGTCACGGCATCGCCCACAAGGTCGCTGCCTGTCACAGCCCTTCTTGCTCTTGCGGCATCGCTGGCAGCGGGGCTTGGCAGAAAGATCAAGCTGATCGTCTTCTCCGGGCGCACCCGAGGTAGCAGCAGCAGCAGAAGCAATTGATGGCTTGCGCGAAGGAGGCAGAGAGGCCGGCGACATGGGCCCGTTGCTAGCGGGAGCGGGAGCCGAAATGGATGCCGGGGCTGAAGCCTTCTTGGGCTTAGGAATAGTAGGCCGAGGAACCTTGCTGACCTTGGTCTTGGGCTTGGAGCTGGGCAGTTGTGTCTTTGGTTTGGCATCCGGAAGGTTGGTCTTGTTCTTCAGCACCTCGGGCTTGCCCTCGCCATTGACGACGTGACTGGTAGGTTTCTCGACACGGACGTCTTCAACAGGAGTTTCGATGCTGGGCTGGGGAATGAAGTGGCTCTCTGTAGTCTGGTAGATCTTGCGCATGACACCAGCAGCATCCAGCTTTTGGCGCCGGGCGGCTGACTCCTCGTCGCTCTCACTTTCGCCATCGCTAGTGGCTCCAGTGGAAGAGGCGGCGTCGGCACGGCCGCTGAAGGTGTCGTCCAGCGTGGACGCAGAGGTGCGGCCATGAGAAATGTTTGACATTTCACCCAGGCGCATAAGCTGGATGGCAACATCCTTATCCTCTTCTGACATGCAGCTGCCAACGGTGGGGTCTGGAGTGGGCAGAATGCCGCTCATGCCGCTGTAGTTGCCGGTTTGCCCAGCGTATCCGATGCTACCGCGACCGTGGCGTTCAGACGACGGCGTCGCATAAAATCCACCTTGCGCATATCCATTATTGTGGCTCTGCGGGGAATGCAGAGGCATCGGGTTCGTGAAAGGGTTCTGGCCCGGGTGGACAAATGGCAGAGAGGCTCGCTGAGGCTCGGCGCGGCGGGCAGGAGATACGGACGGATTCGACGTAGCCGCTGGCATCTGAGGAGGCGCAAATAAGGGGAGTTCCTGAATGGAACAGGATGAGTACAAAGGCCCAGACTAACAAGAATAGAGAAGAAAAGGATATTGTCCAAGACCCGTGCGGTCAGGCAAACTTACCGAGCTTTCAAATTTGGCCCGCTTGCGACGACCTCCCTCAACAATGTTTTCGAGGCTGATTTCGGTGTTGCCAATCTGCTCCTTCATTCTGCTAGAGCTGGACCCAGGAGCGCCGTCACCGCTGCTGTATCCGTTGACGCTATCACTGTAGATATCAGCGTGGCCATTGGAGGCGGCAGTGTCCCGATTCTTGGAAGAGCGGGATCGACCCTTCTTGGGATTCGTATGGGCAGATCCGGAACGCCGGCCGCGTCCGGCATTGGGGGATGGGCTGCGCTTCCGAGAGGTGCTCGATGAAGGCCTAGAGATTTCTTGGCCGAAGCGCGGTGGAGGCTGCAGCGGATAACCGTTGCCCTCGAAATATTGCTGAGCGCTGGAGGGAGGGTTATGATATGTGGGCGGCACAAAGGGGCTAGAAGCAGAGGGGGACTCCTCAATGACTCTGACGTAGACAACCATGTTGTTGCGGAAGTTCTCGTATCGGGCGATGAGGGTTATACCATTTTCGTCCTCGAAACTGACGCCCTTTGAGCCGGTCGGGCCACCGTACAGACCGTAAAAATTCTTGACGGTGGTAACAATGGAGTCGGTAGTGTCATGAGGATATATTTGGACTCGCATGGGGAGTCGCGCCCTGTATTGCGGTGACTCGGTGAAGAGGAGTTCAAATGCGACGTTCTTGGGCGACACCGTCTGCCGGGGCGAGACGCTACCCTGGTTTGAGGTGGCCGCGGAACCGCCGTTGACGACGCTTGTGGGAGACATGCTCGTCATTGTGATGTATGGTATTGATTCGATGGGTTTGAATGGAGGAATGTCGAGCGAGAGAAGTTTGATGGGAAATGGGGTGGTGTGCGATGAGCGGGTTTCCGTAGAGTTGGCACGGAAAGGTTGGGACCCTGAGCCTGAGTCGGCGGTCGATGGGCGGGACGAAGGGTATCAACGACGAGCAAGCCGAAACTTGAGTCGGATGAGGAAGGGAATGAGGTATCAATCCACCGAATTATCAAACATGGACGTTATATCGAGGGTCCTGTGTCGTCGTGCGGTCAGCGCCAGACGGGCGATCTGACCAAGGACGCTGCCGGAGCGAACGGTCGGAGAGGACGATGGTTGAGGAAAGGAGTACGGGGTGATTTGGAGTCTAGGGCATGGACTGCAAAAGATTAGCCATGGGATGGAGGATGAGGACCGAATGGACGAAATTGACGGTGTGATAGAGTGTATCGGGAGTGAAGAGAGGAGGAGAAGCAGAAGTATGGTCAAGGTAGGAAGAGGAGTGGTAGGAGAGAAAGAGGAGAGGTTGAGCTGGGACTGGGTCGGGGAGCGCACGGCAAGACGTAGTAGCGAAGAAGCACAGCCAGAGAGAGAGAGAGAGAGAGAGAGAGCGAGCCAGACCCCAGTCCAGACATCAAACCTCTCTCGACATTGAGCCCGGCGGAAGCACAGGAGAGTCGGGACTCGGGATCTTGGAGCAGAATGGTGCAAAGGGATAGAAGACATCGATCGCAAAGACGATAGGATCGGTTCAGACTCACTTTGGAAGGATGACAGTGGTGTTGGATGATTGTTTCTGCCGGGCAATTCGCAGGTTTGTGTGCAATGTGCATGAGAGGGAAAAAGAGGAGCCAAGTTGAGAGGTTACGATTTTGTGTCTGCGGTCCGTCAGTCACCTCAGTCCAAGTCCAGGTCCCAGGTCCCGTCCCGTCCAGTCCAGTCCAGTCCGGTTTCCAGTTTCCCAATTTCCAGGTCTGGTCCCGTCAGGTCAGGTACCGTCCACATCGCCGCACCGTCAGTCAAGTACCTGACCTTCTGGTTAGGTTTGTCTCTGCTCCTGGCGGGGATGGAGTGGCTAGGTACCTGGACCCCCTGGGCCTCCCGTACGACAGTCTACCTCCGCTAACCAACACGCAGTACAGCGCATATGAAATGAGGAAAAGGCCCTATAGTTGCAGGAGCAGCCCACTGTCGTGGTGACCGGGGCCCCCTCGAGTGCCGGCAGTAACTTCCCTTGGGTGACAGTGCGCGATGAACTGTGCCAGCTTCGATTCCTCATCCTTGGCGGGTCATGCCTAATTGCCTTTGCCTCAGGGCACTTGGTGCTGCAGCTTAGGCACGTATCACCCCAAGTTGAGGGACCTCACAGGGGCCATGTTCCACTGTGGCTTATGGCCAGGTCCCTACAGCACTGGATCATCCCCCAACGCATATAGCCTCCTCCCCCTTTCCGGGCAATCGCCAGGCAGGTGGCTAGTTCGCCCCAGAACAAGGCCTTGCCGCACTCGTGGGACCTCACCGCACCTTCAGGCTTAGGCAGAGTGGAGGGCAGTGGCACCTGCCTACCTGCCGGACCCGCTCATCCCGTCTGGCTACCTATTCTCCTAGGTCACCTCCTAGGTCACCTCACACACTCCGAACCTGAGCGTGACGAGTGAAAAGGGTACCTCCACGTCGCAGGCGCATTTGCTCTGCGTCTCGACAAGACCCTTGGGCCTATGTTTTTCGAGGTCGATATGATGACTACCATATATGCGAACATCTTGGAGTCCTTCGTCGGGTTTCTAGGCGGTGCTATGCGGTCAGGGACGACGGCGACGCACCGAGGCCCAAGTCGCTCATGCTTGCGCAACTTGGGAGCCACACGCCGCCGCCGCCGCCGCCGCCGCTGCGCGCACAACGAAGGAGCGACACTGTATCCGTATGGAAAGGCTTCTCCTTCTTCGTGAGCGGAAGCGGATCCGGACAAGGGCCTAGCAGGCCGTACACCGGGGGGGGGGGGGGGGGGGGGGGGTGTTTTTTTCCCCTCCGCCCCCTCTGTTTTTTATTTTGGCCCCACGGATATGCTTTTTAGGATACTGCGTGCCGGGTCACACCGAAAGGGGAGGGGGGGAGGGGGGGGGGGGGGGGGGGGGGGGGGGGGGGGGGCTTGGTGGCATTTTTCTCTCCATCTGGCTCTTCTGTCTTTAACTTGAGCCTACCGGTAATCGATCTACGGATACCTGGCCTGCGATCAACCGATAAAGTGAGAAGGAGAGAGGAGAGAGCGAGTGAGAGAAAGGGTGCGTGTGACTGTGTGAGTACGAAGTGTGTGTGGTAAGGCGGTCAAAGTCAAGATCTGCTGGGCCGGCTGGTCTGATCCATCAAATCTCGTCAAGTGGCTATTTGCGGATATGATGGCCTCTTCGCCTAGCCGTAATTACCTGGGCCTCCCTTCACCAGTCCTGCTTTCTCTCTCAAACAGTCCTTCTAGAAGCCTCAATCTCTGGCAGGGCATACTTTTGAATCCTGTTCTTTGGGACAGGGGTAAACGGGGTACGGAGTATGGATTCAAGGGACTGACGTGCTCCATCTCGTTTTGTGCGTCCTTCCCCCGATTCATTTCGACTCACTTCAATTTACCGATACTTTTTAATGTGAGGGAGATACTTTTTAATGTGAGGGACCAGAGGCAGCAAGGCGCAGGTCACATAAAAGGGCCAGACGGCGAGATTTACATATAAATATGAACAAACAATTCTTCTCCGCCTTGTACGGAGTATATCTATATTCATACGAAACGGTGGAAAGGGAGCATGACATATCGCCCCGTACTTTACTCTCAAAAGCCACACATGGAGAGACATACACTCACTCTCACACATGAATATGCATTCGTTCCGTACCGATGACGAGCCAGCGCTCCTCCTTGTGCAAGGAACATACGTCGCGAGTTGTGTGCCTCGTACTGAATCTGACCTCACCTTACCACACCTCATTACATGGACATACTCTCATCCATTCACCAATAGCAACTTGACCCTCACGCCTCGTGTCGGCTCACCCCAAGGCGACCCGAACTTGTATAAGGTGTGTACACTCACACTCACTCGCACACACACGCACACCCGAGTCACTCTCTCGAAATGCCAGAGAGAAACTGATGGGCCAGTCAAACTGGCTCAAACCGGTCCGTTCCCCGCGAGCAAACAAGACACAAAAACCTTACCTTTTCCAAGGTCCTTTTTGGCACCTTCAGCGTCTAATTCATACGGTGCCGAGCCCGTCACCTTCACCTCACCCAACTACAAGTATGTCTCTTCCAATTCGCCCAGCCATCCCTGTCCGGTCTTGGGAAGCCTGAGCCATCGAAACCTCGTCAATCCTGGCACACACACACACACACACACACACACACACACACACACACACACACACACACACACACACATACACGCATACACACTCACTCACACACCTCGCGGGCCTTTCAGGCCCCATCCCTCTCTAATATACGACTTTGCGACCAGCCTCCTGTCGAGTATTGCTGTGACTTGTTGGACCTTGTTTGCGTAAATCTGTAATTGCATCCTCCGGACCTTCGGGGCTGTGCGCAATTTCGTCAGCGAACATGAAGACTTATTGATAATTGATATCGCGGCGCAATGCGCCCGCCATTGTCCGTACGAACTACTTCAACGTGGGATGCGCGCGACATCGGACCCCGATTTCACGACTCGTCTTCCGCAGAGTCCTTCCCGGGCATCTCACCAAATATGAAAAGTTATAGTGCCCTGCAGAATCAGATACGTATCTTTTCTCTCTCTCTCTCTCTCTCTCTCTCTTCCCGTGCCGTATCGTAGCGTATCACTATCTCTCTCCCCTCATATCAAATTCGTCGGCTCAATGGGACAATTCGGCGCTTCGCAACAGGAAAAAAGCGCCATCCCACCCTACCCGCAACCAAAACCGGCCCCAGGCCAGGGTTTATCGCATCAGACGGAGGGACTCGATGTGCTACTCGGAATCGCATGGCCAATCTTGGCGCAAAGGAAAGCTGCTGTCCTCGGTATGGTACGGTCTGGGCCAGCTATCGGCATTTCTCCCTTCTTCGACTGCCTCTTGCAATGCGCTTTGCGACAAATGCTCTCCGTCACACAATTGAGGACCGCGATGGCCCATCGCCGCGGGGGGGTCCAGCTTTCAACTCGCCCGTTTCCAAGTTAAACCGCCTCAAAGATACCTGGACCCATGAACCCCGGCCCTTCTGTTGATCTTGGGTCTTTCATTGCTGACCTACTGCCTACCTGGATGGTACACCACCACGTGATGCCATGCTCCAACACAAAAAGGCGCCACAGAAGCTGCAAGTTCCGGTATGGATGCCGGATGGTGTGTGTGTGTGTGTGTGTGTGTGTGTGCCAGTGTTTTGGCGCCAATCCATCCGTCCCCAACCATTGAGATCGTTCTCCCACCGTGGTACGGGATACCTCAGCTGAGAAAAAAAAACCGCCTAATGTCTTCCCATTTCCAAAGAGACGGGCATAGAGAGAGAGAGATAGAGAGGAGCCAGCCCAAAGCACGGTACCTGCTCTACGGCGCAAAGACCACGAACCCGTCTTAGGCGGATGCCACCTAGCGCCATGATATCCGCGACTAACCAGCGGCGGCAGCTTGTTTGGCGGAGAATGTAGTCTTATTAGGTGAAATGAAAAATACGGCCACTCAAACCCCGAGGCCCCTTCGTCTCTCACGGAGCCGTCTACGAGACTTGCTCCGTCCTGCGATCGTCCCGGGGGTCGGTTATCCCTTTTGATATCGATGACCGTGAATTTCCAGACCCGAGTGCCATCCAGCAGGACTTTCTTAGTCAGCAGCATATGAACTATCCATTGTCAGATGTACAGTAGACAAAACTGCAGGATCTCAGCAAGGGAACGGGGTTTGCGAGCCACCTTGTCATTGAGCCAATGGCATTGTCGTTCGGACCAGCTCAAGGCGCCACGAGTCTCGCATATCAGGGGACCAAGAGGGACAAGACAAGATAGCGGCCAGAGAAGGATGGTCGTAGCGCGGCTGGCTCATGCACGAGGCGAGGCGGAATGTTGGCTAAGGCGGCTACCAGCATGGCACAGGTAGAGACTCCAGCGCCGGTCTGCTCGGTCTGCACTGGTTTCAACTGTCAACACGCTGATTGAATTACAGAGGGTTCGCCCGGCGCATGTTTTGATTATGTGGAGGAGGAGGAAGAGGAGAGTCCTGCTGCTGCACTGTTTGGTTCATCGATAAACCCCCCGTCCAGCTCGTTTCATGGTGTTGTTCGGATGGGTCCCCGTCCAGCAGCATGGGGCCGAGAAAGCAACAACATATAGGTCTGTCCCAGATAGACGGCCAAAGTCTATGTCTATTCAATGGCGAGGGGCAGACATCCGATAGTACACGGTGTCGAGGCCACTTGCTGTCCGGACCTTTCTGCTCTCTCTGCACAGCATGACCCCAGTGCGCCTTCGCACGGAAGTGATATGCGCACGAGGATTTTCGCACCTGCGCATACCTATCTTTGGCTCTGTTAGTAGGGCCAGGAACCAGACATGATCAGATGCTCGATCCGCGAGCTTGATAGATGAGGTGGCTGGGGGGACGGTTTGTAGCGTGAAGCAAGATTGGTTCAGGCCGTCATGTTACGGTTGTATGCGCTGGTCGGGGGTTTCAAGTGTCATGTCGCTGCCGAATCACCATGGAGGTACGAATGGACAACATAAAAGAACTAGGCCGAGGAAATGGGCAAGGTCTTGGCCGTCATCCCGAGTTCCCCTCCGGTCGCCTGCTGCGTTTGCTCCAAAGGCTCGACGGCTTGGCCTTGAGAAATCCCCACTTCAGGTAGATAGAAAGGTGACACCGACAACAGTCACTAGCACCTCTCCTCCCCCTCCTCTCTCTCTCTCGCGCTTTGCGACAGAATGGGATGGCATGGAGGGACGACGACATGTGTGGATCGCTCGACGCATCCACGCATCTTCTTTCGCCTGCCTCTTGAGTGTATAGTGTGTATCTCTTCCTTTGCGGCCCTGCCAGTGAGCGCAGTGCGGAGAAGTATTGATGAACTGGCACTGGGTTTTGCAGGCCCCAACAAGTCCCTTTTCGCCAATCGGGGGAGTTCAGGAGCCGGCCGCACTCAAAAGAACGGTGTGCAATACCTGGCGAGACTTTTGCGCCCAGGCTCCAGATCTCCTCGCAGGGATGAGCTATCCTTCCCGAACGCAGCTTGTTGCTCTTTGTTTTGCGTTACCTCGCAGGTTGGGGCTCCACTGCCACGTCGAGGTTTGAACTTTGGACTGGTCGGCTTGCGGGAATGGAACAGTCGATGCCTTTTTGTTGGACCCTGTTTTTGCCCTCTTGATGGAGTTTGAGGAGGCGAAGAAGATTCCGACAGCGAATCGACATATTTCTCAAAATTCAGGAGCAGTCGTGGTCTGCGTGTCGGCCCAGTCGTTGCGCCCATTCGACCCGATTAGCTCGTGGACCCTATCCCGGTACGATGCGATGCCATGTTCATCCACAACCGCCACCAGCGCAAAACTCAGAGAAACAACACAGACCAGCCCAACCTAACGATATCTGCGACTCGTCTTCGATTGGTCGCTTGAATCCATCTTGTCAATCGCGGGCTCTGCTGCCGGTTGCTGGTTTGGGATACAAACGGGTACCACCGAGCTAGAAATGGAGCTGTGTGGGAGTGTGTGTGTCGCTGGATTCTACCGGGAGGATCGGCGCTTTCCCGCGCATAGTGGCTTCAACGCATTTGGCGGAGAGAAACGATAGAGCGGAGGCGGCATCAGTCAAATTCTGCGACCCTGGTGCGTCACACTCGACCTACTATTCTTTTCGCATGGCTGGGTAGCTTTTGCCACGCCACGTCTGCCCCTCTTTCACCGTTCTTCCATGGGAGTCTCTGAGGCCATAAGGTCTCGTGAGTCGTGGAGCATCGGATGGGGTGAGCTAGTCGGAATGGATTGCGACTGTGTGTGTGCGATTGCGCACACGCGCGCGCCTTCGAATACCGTCAAGGTAGACAAACGCACACACTCGCTCCCCCTCGTACTCTTTTAATATTTCTCTCCCTTCAAGCCTGAGAAGCTGTTGGTCGATACTGCTCTGCTGAGCGCGACAGTTTGAAAGACAATGAGAAGAGGCAATGCGACGGGCAAAGGGTCTTCCAGGACAGCTGGCGTACCGTGCGCTCATTCTGGCTTTGCACTGCCGGTGGGTATCCAGTTTTTGTGCTTGAAGTCTGCGACAGGTTGCAGGGGGCATGTTCGGAGCCGTCGCATATGTGCTAAGCCCTGGGAGCTTTCGTATTGAGCTAGTAGTTCCCTCTCAAACTGTTACGCAATATCCCCCGATGCTCGAAAATCAATGGCGAGTCGCGACGGAATGGTCATGATATCCGTCAGTCAAGCTGAGCTGTGCGGCCCATTCCAAGACACTCCGTCGCAAGGTGATGGAAGGTGGTGCTGTGCGACTGTAGAGCCTAGCATGAGCAAAGAGTGCGCGTGCGAGAGAGAAATGCGCCGAATCCAATCAGATGCAATTGCGGCGCCCTCCGTTCAGTTGCAGCCCCGGGCCTCGAGCCTTCGACCTTGTGCCTGGAAAGGAGGTCGTCCCGTCTAGCGCAGCTTGCGTGGCGGGTCATCGATGAGGGGTGGGAAGGAGAAGTTGTGCTCATCATGCAGAAATATTAATTGTCTGCGCACATCCCAGCCGGTCCCTGATGGTTCCCCTCGTTTTCCATCATGCAGCTGGAGAGGCTGACAAGAGACATGGCCCGACGTCCGACGAGTCGCAATTCTGTTCTTGATCAAAATAAACAAAGGAGATGCTTCAGGCGCATCGCGTTGCGCCAATGCGACTGGCCAGAAACGACAGCTCTGTAGGATGGATCTGCTCATGCCGGTCGCAAGGTGTCGGGCCAGGCGCGTACGTCCAATTCCGTCGCATTTGTCGCCAGTTGCGCCAGGTCGAACAACTTGCGTTGTGGGAGGGGCCTTGCGCAAGTTCGTGGTGCAAAGGCGCCGGGGTGCCTCAAGAGAAGGTTTTACATCGATACTTGCGTGAGTCGCAACGCTGATGATGCGGCGCCTTTGGAGGCGAGCTCCGCTACAGAGCGGGAACGTGTGACGATTTCATCACGTGACTTCGTGGTTAATTGGTGTCAAGTGAGGGCGCGGTCAGTGGATCGTGGTCTGCGGGGTGAAACTGTCAACCTCCGGTTCATATCAAGACTTTTGACCTCAAATTTGATTTCAATATCATCCCTTATATCGTGTGGTGGCTTTTTGTGAGTTTGTATGATTTTTTGCTGATGATGTTGAGCGATGTGTTCCTTTGAACGGCATTCGGAAGACGCGACGGTAAGAGGAGGATCAAAATCATTTCCCCCTTTTGGACTAGCGTTGCCCTTTCCACAATTGCGAAAGCATGACGACAGGGGATGGGGATACCGAGGTTTTCCCGTCATTCCTGCCGTCTGGTCTTTCCATCGGTTTCCGGATTTCAGTTTCACACAGAATTTAAGCTTCCTTTTCCATTCGGTGCTGTATCTGTCTGCTACTGGTGCCCTCGAATTTTTGTGCGCTTTAATGATTGTGCAGAACTATTCAGATAGGAGTAAAGCCATGCGAGATAAACGTGAGTAGCTAGCTTCTGCAAGCGAAATATTGGCGAACCGTCCCATAGTTGGTATGGTGGAAACAAAACGAGCATGATCACCAGTCGCAATTTCCAATTCACGAGCCCGATTCGCGGCTTTCGATGCCGCTGATACCCTACCTATCCCTCCAAGTATCAACAGCAGGTACCATTCGAGAAAAGCGTGCTAGCCTGAGGCTGAGATGCTGATATCAAAAGACAACTTTGCTGGCCCATGCACAGAGCACGTGGATGGCCCCGAAAACAAATGGTCTCGACGACGAACATGGCAATCCTGCCCTCATATGAACGGTATTAATTACTCCAGCAGTCTTGAGAAAAAATGAGGCAAGATCAATTAAATCACATGATATATCCTTCGAGATGATTCACCATATTCTTCCCTAGTCACACCGGCATGCCTTGCCAGACGGCTTGGCACAAACGTGTGCCTGTTGGTTGGGATACCTGGCCAAATAAGGGGAGCTGGTATGTCTCTAATAGCACTATACTTGATTCGCCCAGCCTATGTCTTTGTTCCGACTGTCTGTTCTTATCAATTAGCCTCTATTTGCAAGCGCTTCCGTGGTGCTTTTTCTCTGCCATTAATTGTTGGTCCTTGGAAGTTTGTTACATCATAACAAGACATGATGGAATGAGACGTACCATGCTCCAGTCCCATCAATTGAGTCCTCAAAGTCTTCTCCAAGGAATAATGAAGATACGGCAATCCAGAACAGCTCGGTTCGCTTCGATGCAATTGTGCGCACTCGAGTATGAAGTACATCGCAAAGACACTTGAATCATTGGCAGTTGGAGGAAGGGCAAAGCAGGCGGTAGAGGCCAAGGCTCGTGCCTGCGTATAATACGAATGTTCCCTAGCTGGAGCTCTTTATTGTTCGAATTACAGAAGATAGTAAGAATGTGTATCCCACTGTGGAATCTCGTAGGAGTCGCTAAGTTAAACTCAACAACCACCTAATTTTGATCGTAATGATCCGAAGTAGTATCAGTCTGTCAAGCACATGTTTTTCTCCCCCGAAGAATACTCTATTTCACCATGACGTTGAATATATTAAGAGCCAAATTTGTCTAGGCTGTCGAGAGAATATCTAGGTGAATAATGGCTTCTAGATATAGGTAACTAAAGCTCGGTCGCAACTACAGCTTCATAGTATCACTTGAGATTGCAGGGAGCTTTGAGAGGTTGTACCCAGGACCTGGTATTGCGTCGAGAGTGCCGAGGAAAAGAACACAACGAAGGTCAGAAAGGTCTTGTGTGAGTGAGGCAGTAATTGCGAGCGTGGAACTCCAGCACATGGCGAAACTAAGCCAGATTGATTAGTAGAGAAAGAGACCAGAGGCAACGTATTCAGGAACACCCGACAGAACAAAGACCATGGTTACAGTTCAATATAACGCACTCAAACTCCAAGGACCACGTTCGCCACAACAGGTGCCGTGGCAAGTGCTGATATCACAGCTCGGAGTACGATGGGTTTCGGTTTCGGTCGTGGCTTCTTCTGGATAGGCTGGATTGCAGAGCTGAAAGACCGGAGGAGAGGACAACGACAGGCGAGGCTTGGCTGGTCAGGAGCCGTTCAACGACTTCGAGCCTCGAAGCGATGCGTTTCGTATGCCTTTTTGTTCTGGGCCGCTATGGCGTTCCTTCCACGAGTCGCCCAACGTTCTAGAGGCCAACGTGGGTCGGCTGCCTTTGTGTTCTCGAGCGGGAGCCAAGCTAATGGTAGACGTTGCAGGTTTCAGTAGCACAATGGACAAAGGATTTTCGTAAGAAGCCGTTGATAAAGGGAGTGTCGAGCTTGGAAAAGGGGAGAGATTATCGAAACGGGTGACGAACGGCGTCTCGCTGTAGAAGATTGGTCTGGGAGGATAGTCAGGTAGTATTTGGCGCAAACAATACAGAAGTTGGAAAACAACAACGATGGTTGTCTAGGACGGTGTGGTAGTGTATTGTTGGTCTAGGTGAAACGATGACAGAAGACTCGTGCCTTGCTTTCGCAACGCATTGCTCGAGCATAGGTCCCCGGATTTGCTCATGCGCATCGTTGCGTAGAGACATGGGCTGTCCAAAACATGGTATCGGAGACAGAGCCCATTGGAAGGAAGCATACGGAGTAAGGTAAGGTAAATGCATACGAACGTACGAAGTGAGCTCAATTGGCCCCGCGGCGATGATGCTGAGACCCACCCATCGACCGGCCAACGGTAGGGCTCCATCGCTCTCAGCCAATGAGGTGGCGCGTTGGTACCGCGTCTCCGGTGCGTACCTCGGATTTCTCAGCTGTATTGACAAACACGGAAGTAAACAACCCAAAAAAGTCCACTGCACATTCTGGCCGCTCCAACCTTACCAGGCCGTTTTTGGTCATAAGCCGCCCGCCGTGGCAGTTACCCATCGTGCAGCTTTTTGGCTGATACCTTTTTTTCTTCCCATCAAGAGTTGCTTCCAAACTCTACATCCCCGTCCCCATCCTTCCTCCACTTTGGTCGTTGTCGAGGCAGCCCGGGTCTGGTTCTTATCCTCTACCATCCCGCAGAGATAAACCGACCTTCCCTTCTTTTATATCCCTACCCGTCGCAATCTCCCGTCCCTCGCCCACCCCTTCACTCTGACCAACCGTGCCCGTATCTGATCGGCAGCAATTGGGGACCACGACTTTCCACAACACGGCCAACCGAGTCACTGTGGTGTTTACATGCTATCCCACGCGCAATTATTCTCAGTCCCACGATAATCACATCAACATCCACTGCGCGCCTTCATAATTCTTCACTGCCCCACAAAGGTGCCCTCCCGAGCAGATTCAACCAGCAGCACTAAGGTAGCTATCTGCAAGACCAGCAGTCGCGATGGACGCTAGAGTAAGTCACTATCCTCCCTCGTAACCACCACGCCAGCGTACCTCGCCCCAAGGACCAAGCAAGGGCGACTTTCTCAAACTATCGACTGACTTGACTCAAACAGCCTCAGCGCCTCAGAGTCCACCCAGGTGGCAACGAAAACATCATCCCTTCGAAACACGATTCTCTTCACCAGCGACACAAGTCTACCGGTAACCTGCAAGCCATGCCTCGCAACGGCGCTCTGCAGGTTGCTGCTAAGCGAACCGCATTCGGCGACGTCAGCAACACCGTGAAGAACCTGATCTCGCTTCCCAGCGACCAGACTGCGGGTAAGGGCAAGGCTGTGGATCACATCTACAACAAGGAGAACGCGGTCAATGGCAAAGATGGATTCTTCAAGGCCGCTCAGCGGGCCACAGCCCTCAGCAGCAAGAACGGACCCGTGACTGCGGAGTGGAAGCAGCCCAAGACTCAGAACAAGCAGATTGCCAAGAGATCCTCCGCTGCTCAGCTTTACGAGGCTCGTCCCTCCAAGAGCAAATTCGTGGCCCAGGACCCCATTTCAGAGTCAACCTCTGGCAAACAGCCTCGTCACCACAAGTCTCAGCCTCAGCTTAAGAAGGAGCCTGCTGCGCATGTTTTGCGACGGACACAAAGCAAGCTGACCACAGCCCCTGCACACGCTGCTCCTGCTGCGGCAGCCTGGAAGTCTATGGATGATGTGACGGAGGCTACCTACGAGGATGCCGTCGAGCACATTGGCGAAGAACAGTACCACGGCCCCTACCACAGACGCTCGCTGGACGTTCCGGATAGCGAACTACCTGAGGATCTTGTATCATCGAATGCTGCCGTTGACAAGCTTAGCTCCCTGGAGCCTCTTTCCGAATCACTGGGTGTTCCAAACATGTCGGAGGCGGAGGAGTATTGGGACGAGGATGACGAAGAAGAGCTCTACGACGACCAGGGCTACACGACTGCCCACTCATACCGTTCCCGCGGCGACCTTACTACGGGCGGCGCAACCACTATACTCGCTCCTAAGATTACCGACAAGGTCGAGCAAGAGTTGGAGACTGCCCGTGCCATCGTCGAAAGCACCCGTACCCAGGAGGAGGTTGACGACGAGATCTGGGATGTCTGCATGGTTGCAGAGTATGGAGATGACATCTTTGAGTACATGAGGGAGCTTGAGGTTTGTGTGCCCCGTATAGCCTTCAGACAGGCATCTACTAATCACCATACTTCTAGATGAGAATGTTGCCTGACCCTCACTACATGGACAACCAGGCCGAGATTCAATGGTCCATGCGCTCCGTCTTGATGGACTGGCTCGTTCAAGTTCACCACCGATTTAGCCTGCTTCCGGAGACGCTTTTCTTGACCGTCAACTACATCGATCGCTTCCTCTCGTACAAGGTTGTATCGATCGGCAAGCTTCAGCTCGTTGGTGCAACTGCATTGCTCGTTGCCTCCAAGTACGAGGAGATCAACTGCCCGTCGCTGCAGGAGATCGTCTTCATGGTAGATAACGGCTACAAGGTTGACGAGATCCTCAAGGCTGAGCGTTTCATGCTTAGCATGTTGAGCTTCGAGCTCGGCTTCCCTGGTCCGATGAGCTTCTTGCGTCGCGTTAGCAAGGCGGATGATTACGACCTGGAGACGCGCACATTGGCCAAGTACTTTCTGGAGGTGACCATCATGGACGAGCGCTTCGTTGCGAGCCCTCCCAGCTTCCTCGCTGCTGCCGCGCACTGCCTGTCTCGCTTGATCCTGAAGAAGGGTGACTGGGTATGTCTACTCCAACAGGTTTATTGTACCAAGCCGCTAACAATGAAAATAGACTCCTGCGCATGTCCACTATTCTGGATACACCTGGGGCCAGCTCAAGAACCTAGTTACTATGATCCTCGAGTGCTGCTACAACCCACGCAAGCACCACCTTGCGGTCTTTGAGAAGTACTCTGACAAGCGATACAAGCGCGCTGCTGAGTACGTTGAGACGGAGATTGCCAAGGGCTTCACCCTGCCCGCTGTTCGCCAGTCTACAGGCCGTGCGGCGGCTTATGACTTTGCCGAGATTGACGGCAACGCTGGCCAACCTCATCATGGCAAGCCGATGGTCGAGCTCCAGAGCTAGTGGGACAATTGTGCTCGACCACCGATGACGCATCATGTGAGGGACTTCCCCGTGCGCCCGCGGGGCACTTGGCTCGATGCAACGACCTTTTTCTTCTCCTAAGCGACACCCGACGCGATATTGGTTGCAACTGCGGCGGCTATCATAATACCACGATTGCGAGTACGGCTGGACAACAGGTCCGGGCTTTAGACGCAACGACTGATGAACCGCCGGCAACTCTTTTTACACAATGTTTTAGACCGCCCGCGCGGTCCGTTGACGACACTGGACGACTTGACGATACCAATGACTGGTTTCTTACTCAGCCTTTCACTACTTTTCGGTTGGCCCGAGTCGATTTTGTTTTTTCTTTACTACGCGGCCAGGTTGTTTTGGCGTTGGAGGAAGGTTCCTCTAGAGGGCAAGGCAGACAAACCTTGCAGACGATGGGCGTGGCTTCCAGGAGCAACATACCAGAACCGAAACCAAAAGCAAGCGCGATCCGTGGAGGTGTGGCATAGATGAAACGGCACAAACTATGATGACTGCCTGAGGGATGGTTTAGGACGAGGCAATAACTTGTGTATGACTTATAATCCTTTGGCAAAGGGGGTGGGATTTGCATTTTCTATGTACTGTTACAGTTCAGCCAGAGGATCAGCTGAGATGGCCACAATGGATGGCGGCGTCACGGTAGTCGGGTCGGTAAGGAGGCAATGAATATCTTGACAGTATTCTTGGTCCGTTGATTTAATGCTTTGATGAAGTCCTTTAGTGTGGAGGGCACTACTTCAAGATTTTGGCTGGGCGCGAGTATCACCTTGGCACTCTCGTGCTATCTTCAACCTGGAAGTCATACCGGCATCTACCTTCGTACTTACCTCACGGTACATTATTGACGTTGAAGTACAGCTCCCTTCCCTGGCCGAGGGAAGCTACCTTATGGTTGGGTCGTCAAGCTGCCCAGCGCGCCAGCTAAGCTTGAGGTGCCCCACTCGCTTGGAAGCTGGTGGCTGGTTCTCCATGTGGCACTTGCACCATGGGGTAGCTCCGCAGTGCGTCAGGCACTTCATTGGCCAACAGCTCAATTGACGAGGCCGTGGCCGCGGTGCGAGGCAGGTCCCTTTTTTCTCCAAGGCGGTGGTGGATCGATTGCTGTGAGGCCACCTTGCTGTTGTCGCCTCCCAGTCCACGGTTGTCCAGTCTGCCTCTCTTTCCCATTGCTGAATCACCCACCTCACGCACACTTTTATTTCCCGCCCACCTTACCTATCCAACCTGACACCTCAGCGCAAAGACGCACGCGATCTGAGTTGAATTGGGTTTGCCCCAGCCCCCCTTCCATCTGTCTCCATCTCCATCTTCCATCTGCCACTTCCCATCTTCCTCCTTACCTCCCTCCTCCTTTCCCTTCTCCCCCACTCCAGTCAACCTTGCTTGCGATCGTTGAACTGTTCACGTCGCATCCAACTGCTTGTCCCTCGTCGTCACTACAATGGTTTACCTCAGGTCCTCGCTCCTGGCCCTTTTGGCCCTGCCCATCTCCGGCGTCTTCGCTGCCGAGGCGGCCCCTGTACGTAATGTTTCTTGACATTTTAGCACCCCTGATGCTCATTGCTAACCATCACCAGGTCGACACCGACGCTGTTCCCCCGACCCTCAAGGCTGACATCGAGACCACCTTCCCCGATGCTGACATCTTTGGTGTGAAGATCGTCAATGGCCACCCCACCAAGGCCTTGATCGAGTTCACCAACAATGAGGATGCGCCGATTCAGGTCGCCATGGTTGGCGGCACCCTGTCTTCCACTCAGGAGCTTCCCGAGGACTCCCTTCCCAGTGACAGCATCATCCGCAACCTGACGGCTGCCCGCTACGACCTGACCATCGAGGCTGGCGACAAGAAGGCTGTTCCATACTCCTTTGCTCTCGACGCCAACCCCCAGGATGTTCTCCTCCAGCTTATTGCTGTCGTGAGCAACTCCAAGGGCGATATCTTCCAGGTCCAGGCTTACAACTCCACCGCCGCCATTGTCGAGCCCCCTACCAGCATCTTTGACCCTCAGATGTGAGTTCTACAACCAATGCACCGCCATTGTGGTTTGATGACAACCGCTGACATCTCCTGTAGCATCTTCCTCTACCTCTTCCTGTCTGGTGCCTTCGCTGGTACTCTGTACTTTGTCTACAAGACCTGGATCGAAGCCCTCTTCCCCCAGGCTAAGAAGGCCAAGTCTTCCAAGAAGGCGCGCACTGTTAGTGTCACCGTGCCTCTGGCTGAGGCTGACACCACTGGTGTTGCCTCCTCGACTGGCAAGAGCTACGACGAGAGCTGGATCCCCGACCACCACATCAACCGCCCTGTTGCCAAGCGCGTCAAGAGCGGTGCCAGTGGCAAGCTCAAGAAGGGCGAGTAGGAACGTAGCACCTCTACGAAGCGAGCCGTCTAAGAACGTGGATACGTTGGACAAGATAGCAACCATGCGATCACAGATTGGCAACCTTGAAGAGCCCAACAAGCTGGAAAAGAGCTTATAGGATGTTCACATTGAGTTGACGTTGGAGAAGGAAAACAAAAGTACTGTACAATAGCTACATACAAGGCAAGAAGCCGATGTTGGCGACTCCCGTAGGAATTACTGGAGCTTTGTTATCGCCTTAAAGATGCACTCTCAAGAATATGTGAACGACACCTTGGATATTTCGTCCATTGAGGTTGTTCCACTCGCAATTAACGACAATAAGGGAAGAATGGGCTGCCAAGAGCTTGTTGTTAGCTGTTGTCCGTACACCAAGCCTTGTGAGAGACTAAGTGTTGCGTTCGCCTGAAAGTTTGTCAACTCCCAGCATACGTAGTAGATATGTGACTACCAATCACTTCAACAACGAAAAGCAAGTCTACCTTGCCTGATCTGGCCTGAGACGCATCCAATTGAGGTTTCAGGGCCCTGACCTTACCTTAATGCGGTCAGCACTCTGATTACTTGTGCCAGAGCAGGGACCGGAGTGTTCTTTGTTATGGGACCAGTGGAAAGTGCAATTTTGATTTGCCATTTTTTTAATACCAAAACATGATGTATTGGGAGATTTTGGGTTATTGCACGATTATCTCATTAAATGTAGATGCATCTCCATGGTTCTTGGTGCAAGAGCTTTCAGTCTGAAGTTGGGTGGTCCTGGACTCCTGGGAGGCACCTACCCCAGAAGCGGGTACCTACCTTTGGTGCTCAACGAACCTAAGGTAGTAGCTTCCCCATGTGCGCGAGAGTGACGCGCAAACGCGCTTTCCACCCACAAGGGTCACTTCCGCGCTATGAGCATCGGACCTTAATTGCACATATGGGACTTGTCCGCCCGCTTTCTGCGTCTTCTCTCCTTCACACTTCACTCTCTCCCAGACTTTTTCGTGAACCCCATTCTCTTCGATCGTCGCGGAGAAGAATTGTACAGTACCTCGAGGGGCTTTTCACGATCTCTAATTTCCTGCGTAATTGTTTCCTACATTTTCTTTTTCTTCGCAAATAACTTTCGTTTCACACACACAATCTACAATGGCGCCAACCGTTGAGGAACCCGTGAAGCGCGGTCGGGGTAGACCCCCCAAAGCCGATGGCCAGAAGAAGACGCCCTACGTTCCCACGGGACGTCCTCGTGGTCGCCCAAAAGGTAGCGGAGGCGTGAAGAAGACGGTCGCACCTAGTACCACTGGCACCAAGACGCGCGGAAGACCCAAGAAGGCCGACGACGCAACCGCAGCTACTCCCAAGAAGTCTGCCACGCCCAAGAAGGCTACACCAAAGTCTGCCGGCGCTGGTGGTCGCCGTGGCCGCCCTCGCAAGTCTGACGCCGCCGCTACACCCAAGGCCGAGTCTGCCAAGAAGGGCAAGGCTGCCAAAGAGGAATTGCCCACTGATTCCGACTCGGAGGACGGAGAGGAAGGTTAGCTCAAGATCTCTCCCCTTCCGGCTCGTGTACGAGTATGAACGTCGGCTCACTAATACATCAAGCACAGGAAACTAAGGAAGACGCCGCGATGAAGTCGCCCTCCGACGCCGCGGACTCTGCTGAAGAGGTGCGTCCTTGGCTGCCATCGAGAATGATACGAGGAATATTCGGCTGACCACGAAATTTTTTCATCCACAGTAATACAACGGACGAAAGGGGAAGACCTTTTTGCTACATTTCGCACGGGATCTTGGGATTTTTCGTCTGGCGGACACTGGGGAAAACATAAGAAGGCGTTGGGGTATCGCTTCCGATTTGTTTAGTGGGCTTGGTGTCGATGACGGTCCTGGTCCTCTCCCGCCTGCAGACCGCGCGACATGCGAGGCCCTGACCGTTACTGAGATACTATGCTTTTTGCTGAATACGAGACTATTTCGTCTCCACCCTTCTATGGTTGTTATTGTGAAGACGCAACCTTCCGTCTTTGGGCTGAGGTTGTGCTGCTCCACGCTTTGCTTTTGCTCATTTGCCCCCTTGTTGCGCTCCTGTATATCGCAGTCGTGGTCTTACCGTCTTTACTCCTTTTTCCACTCGACGAATTCTTGGGAGAGGTGCTGCTTCAGCTTCGCAAACTGGTTTTTGAAGTTATCCTTGCACCTCCAGCAAACAAGGTCCATCTTCATGAGGTAGCCCTCGTGGCCGGGATGACGCCTGGGGTCGTCCGGGGCCAGTGGAAAATCGGCAACATCGACCAGAAAAGGGGTATTGAAGGAGTTGTAGTGCTTGCGATGCTTCAAGCACACGGAATACATGTCTCGCGAAAGTACGTGGACGTGCAGATGGTTCATGCTTGGATGCGCATGTATGCCGCTAATAATCTCGGCGTGCCAGTCACGGCCCTGGGGAAGCTCGGCGCCTGTCGGCTCTGCGCGTCCGTCGAGCACGGCTTCTCGATCTGCCTCGGCCTTGCTTTCCGTTGCGAACCGTCGCTGTAGCTCTTTGGCTACGAGGTCCTTCAGCTTCAAGACTTCATTTTGTACCGTCGCTAAGAACTCGGGGTCGTCAAAGGCTTCGAACGGATGAAGGAGGGTGTATTTGGGGGATCGAGGGAGCAGTAGCGTGTGGACGCTGGCTTTCGGGTACAGGTCGTTGATGGCGACGAAATCGTCATTGTGGTAGATCACTCGCGAGGCAGGGAAGGAGGACGGGTTTTCGATGTATACACCAAGGCCATCGCGGCTTGTGTGAGGGGGCTTGTTTCGAGAAGAAGCCTTGGGAGGTTCTAGGGTCGGTTCGGGCTTGCGTTTTCGTGTCATGAGCTCTGCGACTTAAGGGGGGCGCGAAGGTCAGAATGCTTGCGAGGTTTCGGGGAAGATTTTTGTAGGATGGCTTACACGCATTTCGCGGTTGTGCAGGCGCGGCGGCGGTCCCTTGGATCTCATCCTTGGTGATGGCGTCTTCAGGATCCGAGTCTGTGCCCGCCATTGTCTGTCTTGCGGGTGGGATGTTTAAAGGCCGGGTGTGGGAAAGGCTTTGCGTGTGGCCCAGAGTGTGCGCTGTGTTCAATGAGCCATTCTTTATACGAAGTACAGTGGTAAAGAAGACTCCGTAGCTTCAAAGCTGCGGTCTGCGGTCTCGTTGCGACCAAAGGCTATGTCCTGGGTACGGCAACAAATGTGAATGTGCATCAGGCAGTTTAGAGATCCGGCCGGACCCTTCAAAGAATATAATCGAGGTACCCACAGCGGGGGAGCTGCAGGAGAAGCCGTGCCCCTCCATCCAGTGCCAGCCGCCATCAACGTAAAGGTCGCTGAGTGGCCACTGCAAACCGCCTCTGCAACCGCTAACGGCAAGTGGCTTTCTGCAACTGGGCTCCAACAACCACCCCAATCAACCTGGGAAATCCACGGGCAAATAAAATTTCCCAGTGCTTTCAGTGACATCGCAACGAGCTCATTCGCGCAGTTACTCTGAGGTGGCTCACGATAGACCGACTGCGTTCTCGTCTTCACCGCCAACAGCGTTTTCCATGGCTCAGACTTGCCCTTAGACAAACACCTCGACACGCCACCAAACCATGGCACCGCCTAAGAAAGGCAAGGGAAAGGACAAGGCCGCCGCGCCAGCCCCAGCGGCGCAAGCAGCCGCATCGTCTTCCAAAGACGGCGCCAAAGGCAAGAAGACTGGCGGTCTATCGCTCATGGAGCAGGCCGCCGGTCCAGCTGCCAATAAGCCCACCGTCAAACAGATCATTGGCGGGTCGTCATGGACCGGAAAGCTGCCGCAGAACCTCTTCAATGAGTACTGCCAGAAGCAGCAGTGGGAGAAGCCAGTCTACGACATGCGCAAGACTCCGGAGGGATATGCCTGCTTCATCACCCTCAGCGCAAAGGACCCGAAGACGAAAGAGCTCATGACCCTGGACTCGTTCAAGATTGCGCCGGACTTCAAACATCTGCTCACCAGGCCGACTGCCCTGGAGGCGAGGCATGCCGCGGCCACGTATGCCCTCTTTAGGGTGTGCAGCATGCAGAACAAGCACATGGTGCTGCCGCCCGACTATAAGTCCATGTGGAAAGATTTCCAGGAAATCAAGAAGCAGGACGTCAAGGATGGCAAGGCGTGGATGTACGACGCGGACCCGTTCAAGACTCTCATGGAGAGGAAGGACACCAAGGCCGCGGCTGAGAAGAAGCGCAAGGAGGCGGAGGCGGCCAAGGAGAAGGCAAAGTCTATGCCTGGCGCATCTGGGCTAGCCGGCGCAAACGCTATGAAGGGCTGGGTGACGGCGCCAAAGATTGAGATGGGCAAGCGTTCGCGAACCCAGGTCGAGGCACTGATTCAAAAGTATGTTGTTTGGAACCCAAACAAGATTCAAATACCAGCGGCTCAGAAAAAGGCGATTGTCGACGAGCTCAGCAAGCTGGGATTCAGACGAAGTCACGTTGAGGAGGCTACGGAGATTTGCAAGGACCGTGAGGAAACGCTCGAGTGGCTGTTGATTCACGTTCCTGAGGATGACCTGCCGCGATGGGCACTGCCGGAGAGCTATGCGGCGGGTATCTCGGTCGCGTCCATGGATCTCAAGAAAGAAGCTGTCATCAAACGTCTCTCAGAATCTGGTTACGCCCTCGACCTGTGCGCCCGCGTCCTCGAGGAGGCTGGCGGTAGCGAAGGCCGGGCAGCCGAGCTCCTTCAGCTCCGCCTATTGGGGCAAGTGTCAGGAGACGAGTCGCGATCGACCGCGGAAGATCTTCTTCCCCCGGGTGTCTCGGCGAATGAGCTCTGGGAAGATGAAGTTTCTGCGATGGAGTCTTCTTTCGGCGACCTCTTCAAGAGGACATCGGTGGACATCATCCAAGTAAAGCTTGAAAAGGTCAAGAACGCAGGGAAGCCAGTAGAGGCAGCCGTTCAGGTTCGCAAGACGCCGAATTACCCTGCCCAGCTCAACTTTGCCGTTGTGGCACCTCTCCCGGCGCAGATTAAGCTGTCGATAATCAAGCAGACGATTGGATATCTAGACGACTCTTACTGGGAGGAGCCTATGAAGGTCTTTGTTGCCATTGACTGGATTCAGCAAAATATCAACGACATAATTGAACGGCCAGGCAAACTGTTGGACATTTCAGCAGTAGCCTCGACGGCGTCCGAGGTACCCAACGAAGCCCGGTCACAGAGAGCCTCGAACAAATCCCAGAGAGCTCCTAAGCCAATCTCGTGGACACCTGACGAACGATCACGAGATGACTGGTTGAGAAGGACGGAGGATCCAGCGTGGGAGAAGATGATGTCGAAGCGTCAAAAGTTACCTGCGTGGCAGGTTCGTGACAAGATTGTTCAGACCGTCGAACACAACCACGTTACCATCATCAGTGGTGAGACTGGTTCCGGAAAGTCAACGCAGTCGATGCAGTTCATTCTGGACGACCTGTACAACAGAGGCCTGGGCAAATGTGTCAATATGCTTGTGACACAGCCCAGGAGAATCTCCGCGCTTGGTTTGGCCGACCGTGTGGCCGAGGAACGGTGTAGCAGAGTTGGAGACGAAATCGGTTACGCCATTCGCGGCGAGAACCGTAGAAGCAACAACACAAAAATCACATTCGTGACGACTGGTGTGCTACTGAGGAGGCTGCAAACTTCTGGTGGAAAGATTGAAGACGTTGCGGCGTCGCTGGCAGACGTCAGTCACATTGTCATTGACGAAGTGCACGAGCGTAGTCTGGATACAGACTTCCTTCTGACCATTGTCAGGGAGGTCATGAAGACGAGGAAGAACCTCTTGAAGTTGGTCCTCATGAGCGCCACGCTTGATGCCGCATCTTTCAACTACTACTTCACCTCCCAAGGCTTGGACGTCGGCATGGTGGAGATTGCTGGAAGAACGTACCCTGTTGATGATTTCTACCTAGACGATATCATCAACATGACGGGCTTCAGAGGTGACATGATTGATGGAGATGGCGGACGAGGCGACGCCATGGGCAAGGTGATTCAAAAGCTGGGCCATCGCATCAACTACGACCTTCTGGCAGAGACCGTACGGGAGATTGACGCGGATCTATCTCATACGGGCAAGTCGGGCGGTATCCTCATCTTCTTACCCGGAGTGGCCGAGATCAACAGGGCGTGTGGCGTCCTGCGGTCTTTCTCCTCGTTACACGTTCTGCCTCTGCATGCCTCACTGGAGACCAAAGAGCAGAAACGGGTCTTTGCCAGTCCGCCGCATGGCAAGAGAAAGATTGTCGTTGCTACCAACGTGGCGGAGACTTCAATTACGATTGACGACATTGTTGCCGTTATCGACAGCGGCAAGGTGAAGGAGACTACATACGACCCCGTGAACAACATGAGAAAGTTGGAGGAGAACTGGGCTTCTCGCGCGGCGTGTAAGCAACGGCGTGGTCGTGCTGGCAGAGTGCAGGCCGGCAAGTGCTACAAGCTGTATACCAAAAATCTGGAGCAACAGATGGCTGAGCGACCGGATCCGGAGATCAGAAGAGTACCGTTGGAGCAGATGTGTCTGTCCGTACGAGCCATGGGTATGAGGAACGTGGCCGGATTCCTCTCACAGTCGCCTACGCCGCCTGATAGCACAGCCGTTGATGGCGCGATCAAGCTCTTGCGCAGAATGGGTGCGTTGGACGGAGACGAAATGACCGCACTAGGTCAACAACTAGCCATGATCCCCGCCGATTTGCGATGCGCAAAACTCATGGTGTACGGTGCCATCTTTGGCTGCTTGGATGACTCGGTCACGATTGCCGCCATTCTCAGCACCCGCAGTCCATTCATGTCGCCTCCGGACAAGCGCGACCAGGCCAAGGACGCGCGCATGAAGTTTTCGAACGGAGACGGCGACCTGCTCACCGATCTTGAGGCTTTCAAGCAGTGGGACGAGATGCGCGGCGACGGGGTGGGACAGCGGCAACTTCGCAACTTTTGCGACGACAACTTCCTCTCGTGGCTTACGCTGAATGACATATCGGCAACGCGAATGCAGTACTATTCTGCCCTCGGTGAGATTGGTATCGTCGAGACGAGCAAGTCCGGCGCCGCTCAGAGCCAGAGCAAATCCGGCATGACTCTTTTACGTGCGATTACGGCCTCGGCGTTCAACCCGCAGATTGCGCGGATCCAGTATCCCGACAAGAAGTTTACTAGCACGGTTTCCGGTGCGAAGGAGTTGGATCCGGAGGCGCGGCTGATCAAGTACTTTGCTCAGGAGCAGGGCCGAGTGTTTGTGCATCCCAGCAGTACGCTTTTCGGCAGTCAAGGGTTCACTGGTAACGCCTCGTTCATGTCGTACTTTACTATGATTTCCACCAGCAAGACATTCATCCGAGACCTCACACGTAAGTTTCCATTGAAAATATCAAGGCGAAGATAAGTTTGCTGATTCTCAAATAGCTTTCAACGCCTACACTTTGCTGTTGTTCTCTGGTGCCATCAGTCTGGATACACTGGGAAGAGGACTGGTGGTCGACGAATGGGTGCGCCTTCGAGGCTGGGCGCGGTTGGGAGTTTTGGTGTCGAGACTCAGGGGCATGGTCGATGACGTGATTGCGATAAAGATTGAGAACCCTGGACTAGATCTCGCAGACAACGAAGTGATCAAGCTGGTTGCGAAGCTGATAGAGCTGGACGGACTAGACGCATGATAGAACGGGTGGTATGCCATACTTTTTTGTGGATTATTATGCCGGCGCAAATATGGAGAGGCAAAAAATAGAGTGAGCAACGCAACACGTCACACGTCATTGCGTCCCACATTTTTTATTTTGAGTATGTATTCAAAGCAGAGCCGATGTGGATGAGGTGGGATGTTCATTCCAAGCAAGAGACGCGGCCGAAGCAAGGCCGCGCACAATGGCTGGCCGCGTAGTTTATTACTCAGACTTGATGTTATATCGTAAGTGCCCGTATTGAAAACTCTTCATTTGCCGCGACGAGACAAGGTAGTTGTCTGAAATACGGTGGATAACGAACGTCTCGGGTTTGGTGTGGTCTGAAACTGGACAATTTTCTGCTGCAACCCCACTTCCAGCAGGTGGTTCAATATAGGTGAGGTTACTTAGTCATTCAATACGTTTCCTCTGCCTTGCTCTCAGGAATCATAGTCCTCGTTGAGATCAATCCTTTCCGAGTGAGAAACGGCTGTCAACGGGCATTAAACCTTCAACGGCATGTGGATGAAGGTACGGATAGTGTGGAGAGGGCTGCGCCTGCCCGGAATGGATAGGTGCATAGAGTTCGCGGCGATCGGCGGCCGGGGGCTGCGGGGCCGGGGTGGGACGCGGGGTAGGTAGCTAGCTCGGCACGCACGCAGGGCAGGTGCAACGACCCCGTGGTGGCCCCCAAAATCTGCAACGGACTCTGTTCGCAACAAAGCAACAACCCAAAGCTCGTGCGTGCGTCAATCCCTCTCCCTCTCAACAGGGCGTCCGGCTTTTTGCTCCCAAAAACCCTTGCAGCCTCCGGACTTTTTACGTCTGCACAATAACGCCGGTGTTGCAAGTTACCCCCCGAGACGTTGTGTTCCGCATGGCTTCGACTTGTTGGCTATACTCTTAAACTTGTCGACTTCGTTTTCCCGCTGTCGATTGTAACGCCTATCGTGCCCCAACTGAGCCGGAAAGATGAAGTCCACAACACCGCCCGCGAAATGGGCATCCCTTGTCTCGATGATGGCGCCGCGCATGATCCTGGCGGCACTGCAGCCTCCGTTCATCGATCCGAATAGTCTCCCTGACACGCCGGTCTTTAGGGGACCTTGGGAAAGATATATAAAAGCACCAGCAGACAAGACCTATATCGTTCCGCATCGCATATGGGACGTGGAAGGGAACATCACGACGTCGGGTCTGGAGGCCGTGGAGGTCGGCGTCGAAGCGGGACGTACGTTCCACCACGGCATCACTATTGGGCCTGGCGGGATGTTGACGCTGGAGTTTGAGGAGAACATTGCTGGACGGTACGATTATGTGCCCGCTGCCCTTTAGAGCGCGTCGTCCCTGGCTAATCATGGCTGCTTGACAGTGTATGCTTCGATGTATCGTCCACCGGAAACGACCCCGAGATCTCCCTAGCGTACTCCGAGTCCTCATTATATGCCGGACCGCAGCCGGACACCACGACCGAGAAATTAGACCGAGACCTGCCGTTACACTTTGAATTTGACGACAGGACCGGCACAGTCTGCGTTGGCAAGGATTTTATTCGCGGCGGCTTCAAGTACCTCACGTTGACGATGCCGGAATACCCTGTTCTGACAGATGATCGCTTCGTGGAGGTACCCCGGCCTCAAGGTCAGGCAGTATTAGAAGAGGACGAGAAACAAGTACCACTCGAAGGAGCTGCCGACAGAGACCCGTACAAGAAGCCTTGGGTTACGCTTAAGGGCCTCTGGGTAAACTGCACCGCCTTTCCCTCGCAGTCCAACGGTCGTGCGTATTCGGGCTACTTCCACAGCTCGAGCGACATGCTCAATCGCATCTGGTACGCCGGCGCATACACTCTCCAGCTCTCGACAATCGACCCTCGAGAAGGCTCGGCCATCATCGACTACAACCGCGACTGGGACCATAACGAGTCGCCGACGGGTTCTTGGTACTCCAACTTCACTATCGCAAACGGCACGGCTGTCACGACCGATGGCGCAAAGCGTGATCGCGTCGTTTGGCCCGGCGACATGTTTATTGCGGTACCTGGTATCGCCGTCAGCACATATGACATGGTAGCTGTCCGCAATGCCCTCAACGTACTTTTCGATCATCAGTACGCGGATGGATCATTGCCATGGGCCGGCCCGCCATTGGGCCTCCACGGCGAGTTCAGTGATACATATCACTTGCACACTCTGCTGGGCGCCTACAACTACGTCAAGTACTCTGGAGACTTAGATTGGCTGGCAGAACGATGGCCGGCCTATGTCAAGGCTCTCAACGTTAGCATCGATAAGGTGGACCACACCGGCCTCCTCCACGTCACCAGCGCCGCAGACTGGCTGCGCCCAGGGATGACAGGCCACAACCTCGAAGCCAGCGCGATCCTGAGCGCCGTTTTGGAAAAGAGCATCAAGCTAGCAGGGTGGCTCCACGACGACAGCCCCGCGGCACGTCCGCGAGGGGTTTGGTCGGGCGTGCGCCGCGCTCTCAACGCCGGCATCCAGCAACTCTACTGCGGAGACACCGGTCTGTACTCGGACAATATCGGCCGGCGCAGCTGTCGCGGCCCCGAGCACACCGAACCCCAAGACGGCAACAGCTGGGCCCTCATCTCCGGTGCTACGCCGCGCTCCCGACGTGCGGTCGTCTCCGAGAGACTTCGATCCCGCTGGGGCAAGTACGGCGCTCCCGCGGTTGAATTCCCCAACGTCATCTCGCCCTTTGTCTCCTCCTTTGAGCTCCTCGCCCACGCTGCGGCTGACGAGCACGACTCCGCCGTCGAGCTGATGCTCCTCGAGTGGTCCTATCTCCTCGACGGGCCCCGCTTCACGAACAGCACGCTGGTTGAGGGCTTCATGGTCGACGGCGGCCTACAGTACCCGGCCTACCGGTCCGCAGCCCGCAACTCCCACTGTCACGGCTGGTCCTCAGGTCCCACGAGCGCCCTTACCTCGGAGATCCTGGGGATCCAGCTCCTTGCCCCTGCCGGCGCAGAGTGGACCGTCCGCCCGCACCTTACAAAGTGGCTCAGCTTCGCGAGAGGAGGGTTCGCGACAGCCCAGGGCGTCTTTGAAGTCAAGCTTACCCGTGTTGTCACGTCGACATCCTCCGCGGCAACGAACCAGCAGAAGCGGCGGAGAGGTCAGATCGTTGAGATGACCGCCCCGGGGTTCACCAGCGGGACGTTCGAGTGGGGCTCTGCCTCGCTCAAGATTGACGTTGAGGGCGGCAAGACGATGGCCTGGATCGCGTGGGAAGACGACGGGTCGGGCGCGGTCGTGGAGCAGCTCGACGTGGCGTTAGGCAGGATCGAGGCGTCTAGTGAAGATGAATGGCACCGTCAGAGCTTCATTTACCGCGACGATGTCCGGTTGGTCTTTGACGAAGCGTGGGCGCCGCCGCAGATGGTTGAGAGGGAGGCTGGAGTGGTTGACTGGGATGCGCTGGAAGCAAACTACGTCACGTCCCTGCGCGAGATGTCGCGAGATGGGGGTTCATGAGAGAGAAGGCATGCTCTCTGTACAAGTACGTTTTACTTTGGTTTTGTCTCGCGAGGGAGGCAGAACCCCCTCCTGTCTGTATCATGTTGGACTTGATGATGTGCGGGTCAAGACTAACGGACGGATGGACTTAATGTGTGTATGAAACTGGGAAATCGGCAAAGGTCACTGGCGTTTCTGTACAATTATCTGTGGCTTCTGTTTTTCTGATGCCGATAGGTTTGATTATTTGGCATCTACCTTTGGTAACCTTGTAGTACCTCTTGTGGAATGAATGATGCAGATGCGAGCCTGCACTGCTGCTTCTTTCTGAAGAAAATGACATGATCCAACCCAAACTCCTATCCACCACAGTGAGTGTAAAATTTCCCCCTTATTTTTTCCCTGTCTAAATCCAATTTGCTTCCCGACGCTTTGAATTCTCCAAGAAGATTATCCCCACGCTCTCATTACATTTTGAAGAAGGAATGTTGGGGTATCGACACAATTTTCCGACTCTCTGATGAGAGATAAATCCCGAACCCCCAGAAATACACGACCGCGAATAACAACGTGATGATGCTACAATGATGAAACTCTTCACTCTTAGTAGAGCAGCTCACCGCTGTCCACCATGCGAGAGAACTTATCATCAGGGTCGACAAAGTGGTACTCTTCGCCGCGGACAACGCGATCGACCTCCTCCCTGACAAACGGGTACACGTCCTTCCACGCGTTGCGTCCCATCCAGCAGTCGAGGTGCCCGTACCCAGGGACGACGCGACGGCGGTACTGGAGTCCGCCGTTCGGGCCGTCTCCGCCATGCGAGCCAAAAGTGTCGCAGAGGATCTCGTACGTGCGCTCCGTCGCCTCGGGGGTGAGCACGGCGTTGTCCCGGCCGACGAAGAGCATGATGGGGACGCCGCGGAGGCGACGAATATTGTCGGGCGTCGTGAGCGGGCGGAAGAGCGGGCCGTTTGTCATGACGTGGCCCTCGGAGCCTTGCTTCATGAGGAGCTGGAGCTGCGTCATGTTGACGCCGCCGAAGAACCGGTCGATTTGGCGGTGCGTCGCCTCGTTGAGGTTGTTGTGGTTCCAGCAGCGGCCGAAAACGAGGGTGCAGCGGTGGCAGCTGGCGTTGTTGCAGATCTCCTTGCGCTCTTCGGGGTAGAGTCTGAGGGCCTCGTTGAGGGCGCGCTGGAGGAAGCTGTCGTCCTTGGCCGTGCTGCAGGAGAACCAGTTGCCGAGGACCATTTTGTAGAGCTTGTCCATGGGGACGGGGCCGACCTTGACCTTTGCCATGTTGAGGGTCGCCCAGATCGGGTTCATGAAGACCTGGCTGCAGGTGATGCCGTGGACCCAGTTGGAGGGGATGGTGCCGTCCAGGAGACCGGTGGAGAAGGCGACGCTGCCCATGCAGTGGGCGATGCAGTACACCTTGTTCTCCTGGGAGTTGCCGTCGGCGTACTTTTCGCGAATGTACTCGATGCAGGCCCGCAGGTCCAGGCGGGCATCGTAGGTCGTCCAGTTGTTCTGGGCGACCATGAGTTGGCCGATGCGGTGGACGGCGATGAAGACGCGGTAGCCGGCGCGGGTGAAGTAGTTGACCGCATTGTACTTGATCGTGGGCAGGGCGTAGATCTGGTGATCGACTGCGGCACCCGGGATCATGAAGAGGTTCTTGGTCTCAATGCTCGGGTTGGTCGGCTCCCACATGTGCATGCGCGTCTTGACGCCGTCCCGTGCGACGATGACGAAGGATGCCTTGGGAGGAGTATCGTTGACGTAACCGTTGTAGGTGACGCTGGGGTATTGGAGAGGAGTGAAGGGCGCCAGGAAAAGGGAGAGCGACTTGCGAGTAAAGTAGGTGAGGAAGCTCGCCGCGCTGTAGGCCTTCTTTATGAGACTGCTTCCCGTGGGGGTCATGGTCATGATCTGAGAGACAAAGTCGGCGAACTGGATGTGCATGATGCCCTTGGCAACGACCTTTCCGCGGCGCCACGGCTCGTCACAGTCGTGGACGGCCTCCAGGTCGCGACTGTGCTCGGTGATGGTGACATAGAGGGTGCTCGTGGCCTTCCAGAACTGCCAGGGGGCCAGGGCGACGGAGGAATCGACGACCTTGTATCCATGGAAATGGTACTTCTCGCCGTGGATGCCCCGGAGGTCAAAATCGTACGTCATGTTCCGAGTTCCCGGTGCCTTCTGGTCAAGAATGAAGAGATTGAAGTCACCTCTCTGGACCATAAAAGGAGAACCGCGAAGAGAGGGGCAGACAAAGGTACCCGTCAGCATGGCAGAGTGGTCGGGCTCCTTGATCATGGACTTCGTGTTGAAGGCCTGCACACTGAGGAAGAATCTGGCGCTCTCACAAAGGCTCTTGGCTGCTCGGTAGGCCAACTCATAGGTGGCCCGCTTGTCAGTCACGAGCCCATCGTCGCGATGAACGAAACCAGACATGACTTCGGTGAAGCCGAATCCTCCAGCCTTGGACTGGTCGGCATGGCGAATGAGTGAGCTTGCTTCATCAATTCTCTTGATCTCGACTTCAGTCTCTGCCGTATCATGGGATTCTTTGGGGGCAAAGTGAGGCTCCCCGAATAGGTCCAAGATGCCGTTCTCGTTGGGGTGAATCTTGAGGTTTCTCCTGTGGATGTGAGCGTCGACGGACCGCTCGGCCAGGGCTGTAATAGTAGCAAAGGGGTTGACACCAATGGCACCGGGAATGACGGAGGCATCAGTGATGATAAACCCAGGGTGTGTCTCGTCGTCGTCTCCGGCGAATACCTCGCCAACATCGTTGGTGACACCGGTGGCGCCAGTATCATCGCGGGCCATGCAAGCTCCACTGTGAGTCATGTTAGAACAGTTCACAAATGGACGAATTTCAAACTTACCCGATAGGATGAACGGTCACTTGCTGACCTCCCATCAAGGCATCGAAAGGGTTCTTGACAAAGGTTCCGCCCATGGCCTGCGTAGCCTTTGCTAGCAGATCATTGAGTTTGCGGACGTGATCGCTACGACCAACTCCGAGGAACTCAAGGACTGGCTTGTCATCCTTGAGTGTAAGCATGGCCTGACTGCTGTCATGGGACATAACCAGGTAGACCTGAGTGTTATCCATTGATCCACCCTGGCGATACGCGCCGAATAGATGGCTCGAGTACCGAGCAAAGGCAGACCGGACCTTCTCCTGGAACGGTTCTCCAGTGGCTTCAATGCTGCCAGGCATCATCTCCAATAATGTCTGAAGGAACGGTGTCAAAGAACGAGGGATAGCTCCTTCTTGGATGACATATCCATCAAGAGGGTTCTCGTGCCCTTCGCGGTCATCAATAACGGAGTTGATGGTAGGTCCGATAGGGTTATACGGGTTGGGGAAGGGCTTCCCAATCGCGTTCGCCTCCTCGTCCATGTTATATCTAAGATCGCGGTCAGCCGCGTACGTCTCGGAGTAGAATAGAAAGATCCAAACTTACCCAAAGGCTAGCATATCGCCATTGCCGCTCATGTTTTCGCCGACGCGGGGACTCAGGGGCAGTCCCATCTCCTTGCTACGGAGAAGGATCTCAGTGCTACCAATAGCACCGGCACCGAGGAACACGCACTCCTTCGCATGCACCCACATCAAGTCTCCGTGGAGATTGGCCTTGAAGTGACCTCGGTTCCGGCCATGCCAGGCGAAGAAAATGAGGTACCCTCCAATGCGCGGGTCGGCCTTCTTGATGAAACGAACCTCGCTCTCGCAGAACATTTCTGCGCCCCAGTTCCAGGCATCAGCCAGGTAAGTCACCAATGTAGTCGATTTGGAGCCATCATTGACACCAGTGCAGTCCTGGCCGGTCAAGGCTGATGGAGACATCTCCACACCAGTACTGTTGGGACCATTGCGGAATCTAGTTGTCTGAGGGACCATTTTGAACTTGTCGGACATGCCAAGAGCGGCAGCCTGCTTCTTGAAGAGATTGACTTTGGGAAGTTCGGGCCAGTCATCTGGGTATTGAGTGGGCTCAAGAACATCCCGAGCTCTTTGGTAAACTGAGTGACTACGTGTCAGTAATGTCTCCAAAGATTCGTACAAAATCCTATGGGGCGAATGGCTTACACTTCTCTAGACATTTGGGGTTCTCCCTGATGGACTTGGGCCAGATAGGCATAGACAAGGTGGCCTCGTTGGCTTCTAGAAAGACGTTGGCGTTCATCAAACTCGTGCCACCCAGGCCTGTCATCAGTCAGCAGATGATTTTCAACATAACAGGAAAGCATGTAGTTACCATTGCCAACGACGGCGTTCAGCCCCTTCCCGAAGATCAAGTGGTACATGCCAGTCGGGTCACCCTTTTCCACAGTTGTGCTAGGGAGCCAACCAGGGGCAAACTCGCCGGAAACGTGAAGCTCGTCAAAGGCATCGAGAACGCCAGTAGGATATTCACCAGGCCACTTCTCTTTTCCTCGCTCCAGTACGCATACAGACTGACGCTTGCCGTTGGCATCTTGGCAACGGGCCAGGCGGGATGCGGCGACAGCACCACCGTACCCTGAACCAATGACAACGACATCATAGCTGCTGCGCATCAGCTCAACCGGCTTTGATATGCGAGGATATTGCCTTCGGGCATCGTCGGCATATGTGCGGATGTTGGCGTAGCTCCTTGATCTAGGGGCGTTGTCTTCTTCGTGAATTCCGAAGGTCGGGATCCTGTGAGATTTGCTGTATCTGATACCATTGGAGGGGGGCTCCTCTTGATAAGATTTTGAAGACGCTGTCTGCGGGCGTGAGTCTGTTGAAGCAGGCGAGAAGCCGGCATATCTGGGTGTCGAGCCGTTGTGACCGTTGTGACCATTGGTGCCGTTGCTGTCCAAGTGGTATCCATTGGCTTTGGACACATTAATATGGCTGGGACCGGATTCGGTGCCGTTCTTGAGGCCCTCTGTAGTAGCCATTGGAGCCATGTGTTTGGCGCCTCTAGGGCTGGAATATCCAAGCGCGGATAAGGCCAGGGTATATAATACTCAAAAGCAAAGTTGACGAGCGAGTGTGAGACTCCTGAGAAAGGCTCTGCTGATTAGGAAATGCTGCCAAGATACTGGGTTAATATGGTTGGTGAGTGGTTATGAGCTGAGGATGAGAGGGGTTCCGCCAGACTCTATATAGCAACAGAACAGAAAAGTAGATACACGCTTCAAGGCTGAGAAGATGAATGCGGATGATGAGCGCAGAATGAAGGGCGGAAAAGAGAAATGGGCTTTACAGAGAAGATGTAAGAATGCTTCATTGGGGGATCCACGGCGGGCCAAGCAGAGGGAGATGCGCCGCTGCGAACTATTCCTAGTAAGAAATCCCACACTAGTCTATGTAGATACCTAAACAGAGAACCCACCCTAGTCAGACCAGGAGGGAACACCACCATGGATGACCGGGGTCCTGGGAACATCCTTGCCGACACGCACATGGGGATACTAAGTCACTAGGTGCCTTGGGTGCGCTACGAACGAACGAGCTCGTCGAGCCGGCAAGGACCAGTGCCGGATCCGTCATCGATTGCAAGTGTGATGGGCATACTGCGCGAGAAGAAGAGGTGACTGTTGATCTCGAGCTGGAGCCAAACCAACACGCACAACTTAGAGAATGCATTGGCAGCATGTGAACTACGGTAACTACAATCTGAGGTCGAACTTAGCAGATTGAGGCAAGCCAGTGCCAACATAGTTTGATAGCTCTGCTATCTTGTGTCTCGGGCCTAGAGCACGAATCCGAATTCATTCATTCTTGCACTAAAGTTGGAGCGAACCGGTCTAGTGAGGCTGGCTGGAAAGCCGGGGCCTGAGACTGAAATCCGGGCCCGGGTTTATTGGGCTATGGGTAGGCAAAAAGGCAGACAATGAGGGAAAGCAACAGAGAAGACCGCAGTCTCGGCACGAGCTGAGGCCCTGAAGCCGGGGACAAGAAGACGGGGGATGGAGTGAGGGTGAGACTGAGGTTCAGCGCCCTGTTTCTCGAGGTGTGAGTGGGCGGTTGCGCCGGCGCAATAGAATGCAGAGCTACAGATGTACAGAAGGCGTTGCCGAAAATAAGAGTAGCGTCGTGTGGATAGTAATCGGAGTAGGATTGTACTGTGCAAAGGAGGAGGGCTGATGGAGAGTTGGGCTGTGACAATCACTTCTTAGTGTGCAGCAACTATTGCAGAAGATGCGAGACGGCATGAGTCTATTGGCCGGACCGAGTCTGTCATGACCAGAAAAGAAAGAAGCTGCCTCATGATGTACATTGTATTGGGTGGTGCCATTGGTGCCGTTGATGGGGATGGATTGGGCGAGCTGAGTGCTACGAGAACCTACCTTACCTCGGTGGACAGGAGGAAAAAGTGAAGAAAAGATACATATACGTACGCACTCTAAAAAAGACGACTTCACTAGGTACCTTTTTTCCAGGCCCAGACTAGCGGAAAGATGGATCCTGAATGGCCGGTAAAGACATGTCTCTTGGGTCGCTCTTTGCGTGTGCGCAAACGGGCCAATGAAACTGGTCGAAAGTTGTCTCCCCTTCGGCTTTAGCCAGGCGGCCGTTCCCAGTGGGAAGGAAGAAGGAATACGTACCGTGCCGTAGATTTCTCCACCCGACGGAGTGGTTGCCCGTTTGGACTTCGACCTGAGTGAGTCCCGTCCTCTTGCACCCTTGCCCCGCTTATCTTCAACTGGCAGCCACTCCAGGGCTCAGCCGAGAGGAACTTCCGCTTGGCACGTGCGTCAAGTATCTTTTTTACAGACCACCCTTCCCGAACAATCAGTGATTGCCTAAAGCATCCTGGGGTTGAGGATGAATTCAGCAACAGGAAAATGCCACCATGAATTGGACCTTACCCTTGACTGACCCCAGGCAGCCACAATCGACATCGAAACCCCGGTCACAGAATTCTTCAGGCCCTTTTCAAATAAGACAACCGCAATCGTTGATGTTGCACGCTTTGCGGCTCAATTCCTCTTCAAGACATGATTGAAATGGGGAAGTTTGATCGACGACAATAGACCCAGGCAATCCAGATGTTCTCAATTAAGCCAGTGCAAGTCTGAATTGAAGCAAAATCGGCTCCCGAGCTGCCCGTCCCCCCACATGAAAGCTGAGACAATCGAGTGGTGGACTTGACTACCCTGGTCTCAGTCCGAAAGAATGAGATAGCCATTGAAACAGAGACCTGCCAGAGTCTTGTGCGACAGGATCACCTTACGAGACTAAGCCGTATCCCTACCCCGATGTGTTGGTGCAAGGTGAGTTCGACATGACTGGGGCAGGGGCCTCGGCTGGACATTATTCACGATAGGGCAAGGATTTCATGCTACCAAGCCTTGGCCTTGATAACATGAGGTATTGTCCCTTCCGTCTTCTTCTGTAGCTTCTGCAAATGTTTGTCGAACCAGACTACCATAATAGGCGATTACGATGTAGAAGCACATGCGCCGCTGAGAAGCATTTTATGAGGCGAAGCATGAGAATAGGCAAGACTGACATTGACTATATGCAACTTTTTCTCGGGTCGGCTATGTAGTCAGTAGGAAAGCTCGTCTACTTCATTCATGTGATTGAGGACGTAAAACAATGATTGATGCTTGACATGCGCCGGCCACTGACAGGCCGCATGGAATTGGCATGCGATTCCAGGTGACAGGGAGAAGGGTGGTGAACCTGGTTCCAACATCAAATTACACTGACCGGAATTGCGGCCTCTGTACGGAGTATTGAGTGGGTGACGAAGTCCGAGGCTCCTGATACCACAATCTCTGCCCACATATCTCGTCTGACTGTGTTCTAATCCATGATCAATGTCACACATAGTCCGCGGTAACTGACTGCGTAATTTGGTAGCCCGTAAGCTCGCACCAACAACGCGGGCCTGCGGCAAGGGCCCGCAGTGGATCCTGGTCCGGCCCCTGCGGGAGGGTGGTCGCTGCGCCATCCGCTACTGCCCCGCTAATGCCATCCCGACTCGGCGGGCCCCACTCAGAGCCCATCGGTGCCTTCCGAGTCTCGTCAGATATACGGAATACATCACGACAGACCAATCTTTCCAGTCAGATCGCTCCCGAGACCCCAAGGCAACCGTCAGGCTGAACTGTGCCTCTTTCATCTTACATCCAGCTTTGCGGTCAAGTTACATCATTCGTCTCGGTCATCTCCAGCTCCGTTTTGCTGCGTGCCTCGTCTGCCTCGTCATTGGTAGATCGACAAGACATCAACGGTCAGCAATCGTGCGATGAAACATATGCCAGGGCCGAGTCTCCCGTCATTGTCCAATACCATCTGGCAATCCACGAGTCAGCCTTTCAACTCTTGGGTAGGGCTGAGTTCACTGCCCACGCGATTGCAGACTTACTAGGTAGGTACATCAGACCGCCGCTGCTACAGGGGTCAACCCATCAGCGTCTGGCCAATGCGTCGTGACGACTTACAACGACGTTGGTGGCCTCGTCACTCGCCCAGTTGTGCGCCGCCGCAACTCGATGGCATGATGCAAGGCCCGATCGACAGAAACGAGTGCCAGAGCGACGCTTATCCAGCACAGCTAAGTGACCAACACCCTCCAATCTGTTCCGCTCAGTTCCTACAGCTGTCGTACGCATCATAGTCGCAAGACGCGAGAGGCACTGGAAATGGTACGTTACGATGTACCTCGTCCAGAGATAAATGTTCTTACGTCCGTTAGGAACGCCTTCTTCAACAAATCCACCACTGGAAACACGCGATATTTATAAAATGACGTTAAATAAAACATCACCAACATGCTGTGCTGCGCGGGATCTTGCTTGTGGTCGAATCAGCATTATCGTTGAATCGTTTCACAACAGGTGAAATCCCCGGAAACTTCTCTTTCCAGCAGTCACACTATCCCTATCTGAGGTACCTTGAGGAAACACAATGGGCATCGACGATAACTGTTGCTGCTTCTAGAAACCTGTTTGGCCAACGTCAGCTCGGCGATGCGGGTCTGGCGCACGCAGCCCCTCTCTCGTCTTGTCAGTGTCACCCAGACCAGCCAGGGTCTGCGGAGGCATTCTATGTCATGTATAACCCTGAACAAAAGGAGTCGTCAAGTGCGCGTGGAGTTCAAGGTCTTGAGCCACAGCCGGTGTTCATTTATCCGTTGTCGCACTGCTACATTCAGATGGGCAGATTCTTCAAAGCCAGCAACGTTGTCTTGCCGCTCAAAGTATCGATCTATCAGCAGGCAGAACGCAATTCGGGCCGTCATTCTCTCGTTGAGCACTGTGTTCAACCCTTCAAGCTGGAATTCGAGCATCGGTGCCTACGGCAGACGGCGGAAATAGCCGCTACGTGGTTGCCCGAGAGACCCTCAGACGTGCCTGGTATCCAATGTCGACCTATCAGAGTTGACTCATATCGCTAATACATGATGATCATCTTTGAGTGAGTAGAGCGACTTTACTGGCTGCTATCAGATGTTAGAGATGTCAACGGCCGACGAGCCGGCTTCTTGCCGCAATTGAAAGTGGCTTTAGAGTGTCAGCACTGGTCTCGGTATATTCTCTTGTCAGCACCTTCTCTTCACACCCATTCAGACTCGCGCCTTTCTAGGCAAGGTGGCGCTCTCTGGAGGATTCGGCTTATTCGAATCCTTCAGTCGGCACTTGGAAAGATGGCTGTCAAAGTACTCCAGCCTGTTGGGATCTTTGTTCACACTTCACTGGCGACCAGTCATCACTCAAAAGCAGTAAGTAGTTTGCTTATCAAAAAAAGTAATTGGTATTGATTTCACTCAGGTATCCCTGCCGCCAACGCCAGCTCCGAAATACAAATAGACGTTACACCGAATTTCAAGGTCATCACTACGTCTGCCCATCGTCCTTAGACGTGGGTGCCGCCACTCGCATCAACTTTTCGTATTCCTCTTCCGAATTGCCGGTCGAGAACGCTTAGTTCCACCAGTCTCCCTGGTCGTGCATGGCACGGGCAACCTTGACGAAACCGGCAATGTTGCTACCAGCGACCAAGCTGGGAAGCTCGGTCTCACCACCCTTGACGTACTCCTTGGCGGTGTTGAGGCCGTTGAAGAAGGCAGCGGTCATGATGTCCTTGAGCTTCTGGTCGACCTCCTCGCGGGTCCAGCTCAGGCGCTGGCTGTTCTGGGCCATCTCGAGGCCAGAGACGGCGACACCACCGCAGTTGGCAGCCTTGCCGGGAGCGTACCAGATGGCCTCGCCACCCTTCTCCTTGCGCTGAGCCTCGAAGACGTCGATGGCCTCCTGGGTGCAGCCCATGTTGGAGCCCTCGGCGATGGCAATGCAGCCGGCGGCAATGAGAGCCTCAGCCTCCTCCTTGGAGACCTCGTTCTGGGTCGCGGAAGGCAGAGCAATGTCGACCTTGCCAACGTGGGTCCAGGGACGAGCACCCTTGATGTACATGAAGGAGCCCTTGTGGTCGAATTCGGTAAGAGACCTGCGCTGGACCTTGAGGTCGGCAATGTTCTCAATCTGCTCGGGGGTGAAGGCAGCGTCACCCTCGGCGACAAGGCAGCCCTGGGAGTCGGACAGGGAGACAACGGTGGCACCGAGTTCGATGCACTTGAGAGCGGCGTACTGAGCGACGTTGCCGGAACCAGAGATGGCGACACGCTTGCCAGCGAAGGAGCCCTTGTTGGCGTACTTGAGCATCTGCTCGACGTAGTAGACGACACCGTATCCAGTGGCCTCGGGGCGGATCAAGCTACCACCCCAGGTGAGGCCCTTTCCGGTGAGGACACCCTCGAACTTGTTGCGCTCCTGGCGGTAGGTACCGAACAACCAGCCAATCTCGCGGCCGGAGACACCGATATCACCGGCGGGAACGTCGGTGTCGGCGCCAATGTGCTTGCTGAGCTGGCGCATGAAGGAGACGCAGAAGCGACGGATCTCGTTGTCGCTCTTGCCCTTGGGGTCGAAGTCGGAACCACCCTTACCACCACCCATGTTGAGGCCGGTCAAGGCATTCTTGAAGATCTGCTCGAATCCGAGGAACTTGAGGACCGACAGGTTGACGGTAGGGTGGAATCTCAGACCTCCCTTGTATGGGCCGAGGGCCGAGTTGAACTGGACGCGGTATCCGCGGTTGACCTGGAGCTTGCCCTTGTCATCCTCCCAGACGACGCGGAACTGGATGACGCGCTCGGGGATGGAGACGACCTCGAGTGCGGTTCTGTACTCGGGGTTCTGGGTGAAGAGGGAGGAGTTCTCGAGGGTGCTGACAAGCTCTATAGATGGTGTTAGTCTTCTTAGATTCGTTGTGTAAGAATGGTTGTAGATGGCAACATACCGTTGTAAGCCTGCTGGAACTCGGGCTCGGTAGGAAGGTTAGACATTTTGACGGTTTAGAGGTATGTTGTATATGTATGGTGCTTCAAGGTTGTGTCTCTGAGAGGTGAGTTCCTAGTTCGTCTGGCAGAGAGAGGAGCTGATGAAGTTCCAAGTCGAGAGGATGGGGGAGAGCGGTGCGCCCGCAAGATTATATACAAATCTGGGAACCCAGTCGATCGAAACGAGAGCCAAATCGAATCGAGTAAGAGCTCACAGGCTGGCAACGGCGAAGCGTGTCGTTGCCCCATGTCCCCCCCGGTCATCTACTCCTCCAAGCTTCGGGAGCCCCTTCATGGCGAAGATAGATGCAGGCGGGGACCAGGGACTAGCGTGAGAGCAAGACATGTCCGGGTCGGCCGTGGGGGGCGTGGACGGTGGAAAAAGAGAGAGAGATAGGACTCCTCCTCCCTCGCCTCGCCTCGCCTCTCACGTCTGAAGCGCGTTCATTCGGCGCCAGACCGACAATTTGTCGTGTGCCATAGCTAACAGAAAATAAAAAAGGGCTCGGGTGAAACCCACGCGGGTTGACGTAAAAAAGACTCAGCGAGTCTAGGCTGGATGAGAATGCCGGGACCGGGCCCGGGTTTTCACGCTATGTGGCCGGCGGGGGCCTCTCGAGGTCCCTTCATGCAGCTCTCTGATTTGCTGCCGAGTGACAATTATTCACGGCCATCACAAAGAGACTACGAGACAAGAGGGTTTGCGCTGCCGCGCGAGCGGTTGCGATCCCGGAGGCGGCGAGCCGAACAGGCATTTGCTGGGGCGGAAACCAGGAGTCCGCAACTGAACTGCAGGGGCACAGGGGTCTCAGGGATGGCCCGGACGCTCCATTGTTCGGGAGAGGGAAGAAGAGGACATGCCCTGGAATGCGCGAATGCCTCTCCCATCGACAAGCCCGGCGCGCGTGTCCCAAACAGGCCAGAACCTGGGGGACGTCATCCAACAATTGCAGCCCATGCCCGCGGACCCCCCACCACTGGCACATGCTTCCGCATGCACGCGTGGATTTCTTCTGTGTCTCGCCCTTCTTTCTTGACCTGTCACTGTCACTGGGGAAGAACAAGAAAGGGACCCCGTCAGATGTTGCTGTCATTGGAAATGGCCTTGCATGCCGTGGCGTGCCACTTGGGAACAAGAGCCGAACTGTAGTCCTATCAACCGTCTCTTATTGGTTGCCCGGGGTGTCGAGATACAGCAAGGTAGATCAAATCTTCAAGTTTTCAAAGCTGTGCTTCTAGCTCTACGACGCTAGAAGCCCATCTACCATTCGCTTGTCCGTACACTTCTCCCCGAATCGTCGATGCTGGTGCGGCAGCGCTGATGGCGGCACTAGAGAATTATCTGGGAAAAGGGAAAGGGGGCTTGTCACAATTTGGCCCATGACGCAGCAGGCGTCATGTCTTGCATAGACCCATGGGGTGTTCTTTTGGTTTCTCCATTATGCCACTTGAAGGTTCAAGATAAGAAAATCGCAGAGACGAAGATTTGCGACACATGTGAATTGATCATTGCAATTCGTAAGGTGTGGTGAGTGGTTGGACCGGAACCCAGGACCACACAGAAGCAGGCTAGCATGAACGGGAGATTGATTGACAAGAAAGAAAGTGTCCGAAGAACGGCGCGTCGAGTCGCAGTTCCGCGATCGGAAGTGAAAGGTGCCAATCTAAGTGACGGGAGTGTGCGACAACGAAGACGGCGACGGCTGGGCTGCCGTCGGTGTAGTGAGTGGTGCGGCGCTGCAGTGGGTGACAGGCTGAGCTGACATGCGAAAATGCTCAGCCGATTTGAGTCGGAAAGTGCGACGCAACCCGATACAATGCGCTCCTGTCTTCCCATACCTTGTCCTTTACCCCGCCGACGTCGCCCCTCCATTTTGGAGGGACTTGGGTTGGGTTTCTGCCCCTCGCTTCTGAACTCCCGATTCCCGAACCCGCTGTCGCGTGTTTTTTTTTCTTTTTTTTTCGTCTTTCCATTTGGCTACCGTAGGTGCTTAGCACGTAGTCCCCTGAAGACAAGCTAAGCAGGGGTTTCTTTCCTCCGGTGGTTCTCCGGGGCCATCTTATTCTTTGCCGCCGTTGCTGGAGATTAAAAAAAAAAGGGAGGGGTTGAATCTGTATCCGTACGTACTATTTCGAAACCTCATCTCGGAATTGGGTTGTCCAAGGCAGTTCGGTTCGCAGCCTTACGGTGCGTTGGATCGCTTGAACTGTGTTGGCTGTTGACGGAGCAAGGAATCCTCGAGTCTCATTCGACGGTCACGGAGCGGGCATTCCAAAGTCAACAAACCACCGCCGCAAACAGTCCCAGGGACTTTGCTCGCAGCTCCGCTGCGGAGGATGCTTTTACACACAGAGACAGAGAGTTGCTCGGCACGTACGTAATAAGATGGCTCTGTGAATAATGCAAACCACGGTATTGGCTACCAAGATCAGATTGCAACTACGAAATACAAGTGAGCTGCATCGTTACTAGAAAGCTTAACGTATCTGGTGCATGTTTATCTATATTGATAGATCTCGTAGGTATTGATATCGCGAACTCTCAAAACCACACACACACAGCGCACTTCGTGTAGGTTGAGAACCGTGGTGTGCACCCTCGGTAGGTAGGCCGACGGGAGAAGAAGCACAGTCAAAACTCCTCGGCGTAACACAGTAAAAGCAAGAGATTGATTGATAACCTTAGATCCAAATAGAACAGCGAAGGGGAAGAGGAAAAGAAAAAAAAGTCCCGCGTGGAGAATCCCAGCCAGCTTCCAGCCCAAACCCCGACCCGAGCGGATGACCGACCGACTGCGGCGACAACATCTACGGAGTAATAGAGTCTAGGACCGACGTGTTTCCATCTGTCTGCCCATCTCATCTCATCTCATCTCCCCCCTCCCGAAGTGCTCCCATCCAGTCCCCACCGCCGCCGCCGCCACCACCAAAACCGCCGATCCAGCAGCTGGTCAAGGCGGCCCTGAACCTGGCTCACCGCAGACACCTCAGTGAGTGACACGCACCAAAAAGAGGGCGGCGGCTGCTTTCTCCAGTTCTCACGTCCCGCCCATTCAGAGAGCAGCCGCCGCCCTTCCGCTGCCGGCGGCGCCCGGGGCGACCGACCGTCCCAGCGAACCACAGCGCTTGCTCAGCGGTGCCCAATTCTCTTTTACTCAATTCACACACACAACCAGAACTCTCTCACTCGTCCCCGTCCTGCCAACCTCCGTACACATCTCCGATTCCCACAACGGAACTTGCCCATGGATCGAGACACTTTTTTTCGGTGGAATAATGCCGCAATCTAAGCTCATCTCTCTTGCTTTCTCCTCGTATTATGGCCATATTGGGACTACATACAGGACCACTCCTCCCGGGTTTTCCCGACATATGGAGGATGCTTCTCCGTCTTTTTTGAATATCATGTTGCATCTTGTTTCTCCTCCATACCCTTCCCTTTCTTAGCTTACTCTGTTAGACCCATTCCCGACCTCCTTGTGCGGAATTCGAAATTCTCTTGGAACCCATATGGAGACCCAACGAAGAAAAATACAACAAAGCGAGCAAACGCCGTGAAACGCCTATCCCGAAACAACATATCTGCCTGCGTAAACCTGTAGACCCTCCACACCACCGCTGCATCTGCAGCTGCAGAATCTCAAAAGGTCGGCTCATGGGAAAAGAAAAGCTTAGCGTCGTGAAAGCCCCCATCCATACCCCCTCCATGTTCTAGGTATCCCACTTCTTGGCACGCCTTCTACCAGATTGCAGCCTGGTCAAAGTCGAACCTCTTCAGCTCCTTCCCTGCGTCTTCCAAGTCCTTCTTCGCCTTCATACGCATGTAGAAGATGGGGCAGTCCTTGCTACTGCAAATCACTTCGCAGTGCATGCTGCCCTGACACCGCTGGCACTGCGTCCAGAGCCGGCCGAATCGCACCTCGAGATCCGACGTCTTGTCCAGTGTCTTCTTGTACAATTCGCCGACCCGAGGCGCGCAATCCGAGCACACTGCCCCCGCGCTCTCCTCCTTGCCTCGGAGTGGTTTCTTGCATCCCATGCATGTTTGCGTCTTCTTTGCAAACTTCATCAGGCCTCCGACGGCCGGCGCCGACACTGCAATCGTGCGCGTATGCGCTCCCGTGAGCAGCGAGTTCGCCTTGGTCTCACCCAGAATGGGCTCGAAGATTCTGCCCAAAGGCTTCGCAAGCTGGTTATCAAGGTAGTATCGGGTGTCGATCGGCACGTTGTTTTCAAGGACGTAGATGGGATCCTCAGACTTCTCGTAGTTCTTTGCACCTGCCGCACCCTTGATCATCACATAGGCAACTCGATCACCTAGACCTGGTGCCGAGCCTGCATCGCGCTTCTTCATTCTCTGAGCGAGCTCGACGTGAGCCTGTTTGGCTGCGTAGTCGTCTTTGGTGAGCGCCTTCGTAATGACCAACTTTGACATATCAACCTTGTTTTGCAACAAGTCCGCAATCGTGTCTTTGACATAACTGAGAGTAAAAGGTCAGTCGACATTATTCAGAAATCAGATGGTGCAAACTTACTCTTGCGCTCCCTGGACATCTTGGTCGATGAGCATCATTCGAAGCACCTTCTCAATCACGGTTTGTACGAGCAGGCAGTTGTCTCGTCGAACCGTCTCGATACCCTTCGTATCCATCTTGTCGTACTTGTTGGGATTCGTCCAGTACAGGCCGGCGTATCGCTTCTTGTTGATGAGCAGGTATGGGTAGTATACCTTTTCGAACTCCAATTTGATCGGCTTGACGAACTTGGAAGAGACAAAACTAGCAGCTTCTTCGCCAAACTTCATGGCCTCGGGAAGGTCCTTGGTGCCAAACTTGACCATGACAGAGTCAGTGTCACCATAAATGACCTGAGCGTCGTGGGTGTATCCATTGGCAATGCAGTACTTCTTCTCAACTTCCTCCTTGGTCTTCATAATCATCTGTCGGCCAAAGGCTGTTGTGCTACTGGCGATTTCGAGACAAGGCAGCTTGCCGGTTGTCGCACCCGTGAGTCCGTAGACGGAGTTTGCACTGATCTTCAAAGCCAGTTGTCGACCGTTCAACACTGCTTTCTTGAAAGGATCCGTTTCCCCAGCCAGTTCACGCTTGGCCTGCTTTCTTGCGGTCAAGAGTTCCTCGAGAATCTGAGCAAGGAGACCCTTCCGTTGTTTGGTGGTAACAAAGGTGTCGCCGTTCGGGGTGACGATGTAATCATCGTCCTTCTTCAGATCGAACTTCTCGATGGCCTTCTTGTTGACCAGTGTCGTATAGCATAGGTTGTGGGCCTGCATGATACTCGGGTACAGTGAAGCGAAATCGAGGGTTGCGATAGGTACGTCGTAGTATCCTCGGGTCGGCTCGATGACTGTGGCACCTTCATACTGCTCATCGCTACCCTCAGATCTCATATTTGGAATGACCAGCTTCTGTTCTAGGGCCTTCCGGAAAAGCTGACTGATGAATTTCACCTGCTGTCCTCTGGAGAGCAAAAAGTTGAACGGGATACCAGTGACTCTGGCCATCTCAGTGTAGTTTTCGAGGCAAGATAGCTTGTCCATGAGCCGCTGCGGGAGGTATGCGTCCTTCAGACAGTAAAGAGCGAGACGGCGGCGCGATTCAGGGGTACCGTTGAACAACTCTGTGATCATGGTGTAGTGAACATCTTCCTTTTGCTCTCCCAAAAATTGGGAGCACACAGAGTTGAGCGTGTAACTTCGAAGGTGGTGGTCGCGCTGGACAAGCTGCAGTAAGTCGAGTTGCAACCGTCCATTGGTATTGGTGGCCTTGCTGTCGCGATTACCCATCTGCTTACTGGAGAAATTCGTCTCCTTGGCTCTGGAAGGGATGCTAGGAATTCGAGACCAGTACTCGAATCCTCCAACCTTCAATGCCTTTGCCCTGTCGAGAAGGTATGGGAAATCAAAGTTGGCAATGTTGTATCCGATGATGATATCTGGGTCGACTTTGATGAGGAACTTCTGCCACTCGCTGAGCATCTTCTCCTCCTTCTCGAACTCGAGAATCTGTGTGGCGACGATAGGACTGGTTGTGTCTAAGCAGAACACGTTCCGCACGAAGGGCTTCTTTTCTCCGTATCTTGTCACCACGTTTGCAATCTGGATGACGGGGTCGTGTGTCGCCTCTGGGAAGATGCCCTTACGTCCAGCGCACTCAATATCGAACGACATGATTCTCAGAGGAGCCATCTTGGACCACTCCCCAACCGGCTTGTGAGCAATAAGGTCGAGGTAATTGATCTCGGCTTCGATTTGGCAGTTCGATTGTCGTTGAGACTGGTGCAGGACCTGGTATTTTGATGCGGGGGCTTCAACCCAAGACATTCCGAAAATCTAGCAGAAAAATATTAGCCTCATCGAGAGAGTTGATACCAGAGAAACGCACCTTGCAGTCGACCATGAAACGTAGGACGTATTGAATGTTGTCAAATGTCATGATGCCGCCATCCATGCCCTTCCACAGACCCTTCCAGTTGGCATTGCCCGACTCGATCGTTGTCCGAACTCTTGCGATGAACTTGGGGTCCATGACAGTGACCTTGAGGTAGGGGCTTTTAACATTTCCTTGGAAACCATAAATATTTTCCCTCATCAGGAAAGATACTGAGTGAATACATGGCTGGTGCTGTGCTACTTGTGACTCGAGATAGGCCTTGAAAGCATTGCAGTCTTCGGGTCGGAACGCCACCGGGGCAGCGACGTAGAGGTAGTGTTTGAAGTCGGTGACGTGCAACATCACTGAGTGGCCTTGCTCGGTAACACCAAACAGCTTGACCGTTGCTCGACCGCCGTGTAAACTGCCCTCCTCGGCCTCGATTTGCTGGAAGGTCAGGTTGTCCCTGGCCGGGTTGAAGTCGACAAGCGGAGGTCGGTCCCATGATTGATCCTTTTCGGTATTGTTCTGCTTGCGTTCAGAGATATCCTGGCTCAACTTCTCGAGAACTTCTGATTCGAAGGCACTCTTAGGTTGACTAGAGCCCGGAAGGTTCTTCGCATTCTTCTGGGAACCGACATGGCGGGCGGGTGAGGACGAGAACCCTTCGACTTTGCGCTTCTTGAGGGATGACGGTGTCGACGGGATGTTGCGGCGGGTGCTTGGTGTCTCCCCGAGCACACGCTTTTGAGGCAGCACTGTAGCCATTGTGGTGATCTGGCTGTGGTGGAAGAGTTGTGCAGAGTGAATCAACCAGACCTCATAGTCGGGTGGATTTGGGGGGTCGTTAGGTTGTTGCTATGGGATGGAACTTTCAGAAACCCATTAACGCGAAGACGCGCTTGACGTGATTGACGTCGACGTGACTTGACCCACTCTAAAGTGGCTGATGGAAGGCGCGAGCTGATGACTAAGGCAGGTGCACTTGGATTCCTCTGGGTCTGAGACGCGACGTTGACGCCAAAGACGGGAGGTGCAGGAGAGCGGGTACTTCCCAGATTATCCCCACTCAAGTTCAGGTACGCCCTCCAATATCAACACTGAGGCAACCGAACAAAGTTGAGAAAAGAGCTTACCTTCTGTTTCATTTGTCAATTGGTTGCCTCCCCAGCATCTGTTATTTCTACGCAATTGTCGTTCTTATTTCTGCCCTCATTTTCCCCCTTTTCACCTGAGCAAGGGAATGATGCTTGTTAAGGCAAAACTTAGGTGACCACAATGTTGTCAAAAGGTTGTCACGAGAGACAATAGTGATAGATGACTCGTCGCAAAACCAACTCTTGGTATTTACTAGATGAGGCTAAGGTATATTTGGATATCAATATGTCTACAACTACAAGATGTTGGAAGCTTCTATACAGGACAACATGCTTCCAGAAATGACTGGTAGCTGTCATTGCATTCTACACATTGTCCCTATTAGCTATGATGAACTCGACAGTACAAGTGATTTAAAAAGAGCAACATGGTGGCACATAGTCTCGCAAGGCATGTAGTCGCTCTTATTTCGTCGCGAAGAAACAAGAGAAAGAGAGACGAGATTGCTTGCGGTTGTCTTCAGATATCCATTCTAAGAGGCATCAACGGCGGTTTGTCACGACCGCTCAGCTAAGCCATGCAAATAGGATTCATCAAGAGATTGTCAAGAAACTCATGGTAGAAACAAAGAGAAGCAAACTTACTCTCAATCAACTTCCGAAACATCTGCTTTGGCGTGGCAGGACAGCATCTGACGTAAGGCGACGTAACGGGGCATCTTGGTAATGCGTCTGTGGGCGCGACCATGGCAACCTACTTCCTCAACGGCACACAGGCAAGCAACTAGACACAGAAAACCATGGGGGAAAAGCGTTCATTTATGTTTTCATATTAGGACTGGGTTGAGTTTTAGATACGTAAACCTCGTGCAGCCCATCGAATGATATGTGCGGGGTAAACCAGGGGCGTCCGAGGACGATGCGACTGCGTGATGCCGAGACGGTTGGTCGGTCAGCGGCAGCGAATAGAGAGAACCCTGGCAAACCCCCGCAGCGCTATGTGTATGGCTCTACCTATGAAGACGATTTGTCTCTGTTGGACGTATGGGAGAGGATCCTTTCCTTCTTCTTTCATAAAAATACCCATCGTGAACCGGGACGCCGTCGCTGAGCAATGCAAATCATGAACCACCCTTGCCAAAGTCCAGAAACCAGTGCAATGCAAACTCTCGTGGCATTAATTGGGTCGTTTCTCCTATGATGTCAACTCTTCATGATGAAGTGATCTTGAAGTTGTCAAGCTCGCACCAGTTGTTTACAGGCTAGTTTTAGGTTAGCGGATGATCGTCGTCAGCATGGGCGATCAGATAACTTACAATACAACTGAGGTACTTGCACCAACTGCAAGTGTTGTGGTAGATGTAGAAGTTATTGAGTAGGACGATGAAGACAATGATGACCGTCAGCAAGAAGCCGGCTCTGACCAACCACCATGCCCACCAGAGTGGCTTCCTGCCCTTGAAGAAACCGATGGGGTTCTTCAAGAACGGCGGTGGGCCACCCTGGTTGGGAGTGAGATGCATGGATGCGTATGATGGATCCTCAGCGCCAAGTCTCCGTCTCAAGGAATTGGGCGAATGCAAGACGCAGATGCCCAGCGCAAGACCCATTAGGAAGCCACCGATATGGGCAAAGTTGTCGAGTCCTGGCAGCAGACCCAGTACGAAAGAGATGACTACATCCAACATGATGAACATCAGGTCTTTCACAGGGCTGCGGCGGTCCTTCCAGGAGTACAGGAGATCGAGCAGGGTGAGAGCGATGACGCCGAAAAGGGCACCTGAAGCACCTGTAGATGCAGCCATAACACCGGCGTAGTTTGCTCCCATGACGTTGCCGAATATGCCTGCGCTCACATAGACCAAGAAGAAGCGAATCGAGCCGATGGCTATCTCCATCTCCTTTCCTATCGTCATTTGCAGAAGCAGGTTGAAGCCGATATGGATGAGACCTGCGTGCAGGAAAATGGGTGTGATGAAGCGGAACCACTGGTTGGGTTCCGGTGACTGGTTGATGTCGGTGTAGGTAGGCTCCGGCACACCTCCGAAGCCGCATAAATCGCCGAGGCCGCACTGGTTCGAGGGGTTGCTGGCGTCGCTCGAGGTCGAGTTCGGGCAAGGCCATGTGATGGGCTGGCCGAGATCCTGGATACCCTTGACGTTGTGCATGCAAGCTACGTAGCGAGCACCCATGTTGATCATAACGTAGGTGGAAGGTCCAATCATGGGGTTGAATGAGGGCTTGGTCATGATGGGAGAACCGGTGAGTTGAGCTGCGTTCCGTTAGTATCAAATACTGTTAGGTTTGACCTGTTGATTTGGCTTACCGTTCTTCACAATCTCAGCGATGAACACTGCAACCTGAACCAACGTGAAAATGTAAACGACCCATGGAATACCCTTTCTGTCGGCGCCAAACATGCCCAGCTGACCAAATCCAACCTTGTTCTTGTCGCGGCGACTCTTTGAGCGGCGAGATCCCGCAGGTGCGTCGTAGACATGGTCATTCTCGTTCATCTCCACATCCTTGTGCGGCTGCGTCGGCTGCCGGCTTTGCAAGGGAATCTCGTCGGCCACATTTTGTCTGCTCGAGTCTGGAGAAGTGGAATGACCATAGTAGGCAGTGTCCGGCTGAGCATAAGGATTCTGCTGGTGGGGATCGTGGCTGTTGTAGGCCGTCTGGCCGTGGCCCGAGTAGGCGGTGTTTACTGTATTCATCGTGTTCATGCGCTGGGGTTGCATGTTGTTCGTGCTCTGGGGATGAGGGCTCTGTGTGTTTCCGTTGTGGCGAAATCCGTCCTGTGTTGAGTCTACGGGATAGACATGATCGTCAAAGACGCTTTCGAAGGGGGATACAGTGTTGGCGCGCGGTGGTGGTGGTTGGCTGGCGCCGGGCGCAGGCGTTATTGAGCTGTAGGGAGGAGCGGGTGTTGAACTGGTTGAGGGAATGTTGTTGTAGGCAGCACCGCCGTAATAGGGAGCAGGCGAGGGAGAAGCTCCTGGAGGGGGTAGCGGTTTGTTCTGGTAATAGTCGTTGGCAGCCATGATATGTGCTGGGTCGGCGGATGCCAATTACGAAGGGACTGGAATTATGTGAGACCAGGGGAATGGGAATCTGGGCGAGGTCTCGTCCTTTTCTGAGAGTCGAAATCTCGCTTGGAGCGGCTGAACTAGGCTTCGGCGGGCAGCGAAGGCAAGCAAGGCAAATCGGACTAGTGCGAGATGGAGAATGGCTCAGGTACCGACCGGAAAGGGATGGGACGCGGAGAAATGTGACAGCGGGAGGGTTGAAATGAGGTGTGTGTCGTAACGCGGTCGGGGGGTCGTGGATATTTGTTCGATGCAGCGTTTTGGCGTGGATCGATGAGCCCGAGCTAAGCCTGGAAGACGGATGGAGTGATTGAGTTGAGGTACGGATACAATGCAGGGTGTCCGTGAGCGCGGTGGGTCGGTAACAAGCAAATTAAGCCCGGCTTAGCCAGCCTCTCTGAATGAGACCAAGGTAACCGGAGTAAGCTGAAGCTGAGGAAGGGCAAAGCCGCCAAAGAGAAGTGAGAAGAATGTCGTAAAGTAATTGCAGGTTTACCTCCAGGCGCGCAGTAGGCGGATTATGAATTAGCGGACTGGGAGAATGCCTGTGCACTCAACCTGAGCTACACTACTTCGGATGACCGGGTGAGTAGAGGATAGTTTGGGTGTTTTGGGTGCTTGAGTGTCGGAGCGCAGAAAGGAGAGTTCCTGTGTAGCACCTAAGGGGTTATAGGGGGCAGAACGAGTGAAGGGAGTGCCACCTTAAGCAGTAGATTCGTATGTCGTCGGTCAAGGGATGATTCTGGTAACAGGAGCAGGACACGTTCTCACGACACGAAGGGGGGATGCGAGGAGGTTATTTCTTTTAAACAGCCCAGCTTTCAAACGCAAGCCTTCCTGGTCTTGTTTCTGTTTTCTGCCCAAGCCTGCCAGGTGGGAGGCAGAGTACCTTGCGGCTGGCGCTGGACCACTAACTACACCGGGTTGGATCCATAGGTACGTAAGATACAGAGGAGGAACGGCAATGTGGTTGGCAGTGAAGAGGACCCAAAACACTGCCCGCCTCTCAGACTCGAGGCCTCTCTTGAGCGAGTGGATCACGGTGACGGGAGTGTGTGGGAGGGAGGCGGCCCAGTGAGAGGTGAAGAGGGGGGATGCACAATGGCACACCACCAAACGGGAGTCTGAGCAGGGTGCAGTAGGCTTGCAGTAGTTCCGGCTTTGAGGCTGTGTCAGCAATGCCAGCCCTTTTTTTTTCTGCATCTTCCACTCTGACCAGAAGTCTTTCCCCCGCCAAATGGGACCGTCGCCAGTCATACCTACCTAGGTACCTTACGGTGCCTGTTCGTACAAAGTACACCTGACGTACGGATCGGACATTTAAGCCTGAGTTAAGGTGGGCAAGGAACAATAGCGCCCTTGCTTTACGAGGTACGATGCCTACGAAGTACAAATGTCAAAAGCGACAGGGCGGCTGCCATTCAGCAGCGCATCTGCATCTGCAACTGGCAGCCCTTCGTGGCAGCGGCACATGTCGCGGTACGAAGACTCGTGGCTGCACCTCTGAGTTGTGCTATGTTTGGAACGGAGACCCACAAGTTTCAGATAGTTGCGTAACCCAGCCTGCCGACCCCCGGCGTGGCAGGTGAGCTGTGAGGTAACTCGACCAGACGGGACCCTTCGTGCCTTCTTCCAACGTCCTTTCTTGCCTCTGTCGAATGTACCTTTCCACTAATCCAAGCTGGGCTCGGAACAGAGCCACATCTCAGCCGAGGTCGATGTACCCGCCACTTCTCTTCTTCTTGAGCTCTTCCTTGAGCCTCTCGCTTCGATTCTGCGGGCTGCAAGGCACTCTACCGTGCCTACCTGGGGATACATCTATCAACTTTGGACAGCAAGCCATCCGCCTCACTCGCTGATCCGCTTAGGGAAAGCAGGATGACATGATGATCAACTGTCAGCATTCGAAACTTTGAAAGCCAGCCATAGCGGCAGCTTCTTGCAATCCTTTCGCAGACGTGCCCTATGGCCAACGACTGCCGATCCATGCAGTACATGCAGACTACGGGCAGCATCCTGGCAGCCTGGCTCCGACACTCGCTCCACAAGACGACCACAACCCCAAGCCTTCAAGAGTCATGACCCTGCAAACCCTCGGCGATTCCACAGCGTTGGGGGAGCAACACCAGCATGAGGTGTTCATTCCATTATTTCCATCCCATCAACATCTACATCAACTGCCCTGCCGCCATCCGACAAGGACCGGCCTGGCGAGGCAGGAAAACCTTCGTTTTCTAATCGGCCTCTCCTTGGAATCGATGACAAGAAACCATCCTGGATATATGGGGGGGTCCCCAATAAAGCTCTCCAATGTGCCTTACAAATGGACCCCAAGGACATACCGACCGGAATGTGGATTTCGCAACACCCGCGATAGTACGCCTTCCTAAAGAATCTGCCCGACACTGTGGGTTCGTCGCTTCTCAGCCTCCTTTTGCTCGACTCTTCCCAGTCAACATTGTGGCACCTTTATATCATTCCAAGCCAAACTTCGCGTCCACCAAGAATTGGTACAAGAACAGAGAAGACAGACCCATAATGGTCTTCCACCAATATCCGCTGTTGTGATCATGGAACTGATACATGTCAGCTGAGCTTCCAACAGTTGCTGACATTCACTTGCATCGTCTTTTCCACAGTTCGGGCAAAAAAACCTGCGCCAGACCGTCAGCTCACCAACAACGGTCGCGCACTGCGCAGATTTGGGGCACTTACGACAAATGGTGGCTCGGCCGTCACCCACTAAGAAATGGTTACTCGTGGAGGCAAGCCACATGCACGATCGGAGAGAAACACGAGAAAGCACCCAAGCCCATGAGATGACGTACTCGGACAACATTCGAATCCTCTTTTAACTCTTCCTCGTGCTTTCTGCTTGCGAGAGAGCTGACGCTGGGTTTGACAGCGCCCTGCCAGTCATTTTGGCATCCCCCCGAGCCAGCCCTATCCAGAATGCTGGCTCAAGCTGGAATCATCGTTGTCCGTGCGTTGTCGGAGATCGGGGGTCCTCTCGCCCTGCGTGCGGCGCGACTGAATGGAACAACCTATGGGCACCTATGATGGCGCCTCAGGTCCACGACCGTTGCGACGCCACACGCTATCACGTGTCGATAAGATAACAGAAGGGGAAAAAGACCCCTGGTTTAATCAACTTTTTTTTTTCCTTCGCTTGGGGGAGCTTTAATTAGCAAGAGGGTCGTTGCGCAGAGTTTCCAGAGTTCCTCAATTGCGCGGAGATTTGCCTACTGCACGCTGAAGATCCAGTTTACACAGCCATTCGAAACTATGAGCAAGAAAATCCGCGGTGGTGATTCCGACTCCGACAGGGAGGACGGTGGCGCCAAGCTCAATGCACCCACGGTTCGCCTGACTTCCCGAGTCTTCAGCTGTCTTAGTTCTAACCCCCACCTTAGGAGGCATCTACCGATGCCATGGATGTAGATGTCCCACCAACGCCTGCCGACAAGAGACAGGCAGCAGCCATGGCTCGCGCCGAACGAGCTGCGCGTAGAAAACAAATCCGTGAGGGGTTGACGCCTGGAGGCTCCCAAATTTCTTCCTTGGCCAGCACGCCGAATCCCGAGTCCCAGCCCGCATCGCCTGCGCTCAAAGCACAAGAAAAGAAGACGAGGGGAAGGAAGGCGACAAGAAAGAGCACGATCGTCGCTGAGAAGGAAGAAGAAAAACCAGAGGACAATACGGCGACAGGAACCCCCGACGAGACCACCGCAGCAGCAGAGCCCGCAGAGCCTACAGAGTCAGAAGAGCCAGCAGAGCCAGCAGAGCCAACAGAGCCAACAGAGCCAACAGAGCCAACAGAGCCAACAGAGCCAACAGAGCCAACAGAGCCAGCGACAGTGCCTACCTCTACTCCTGCAACAGATGCCGAGCCGCTCCCCTTCGTGATCGATGTGAACCCCACCAAGATCAAGATTCCCGACAACACAAGCGCGTCCATAGCCGGCTACGCCACATCCATTGCCCCCAGCTCGGCGTTCGGTGGCGATAGCCAGATCGGTGGCCCAAACCGCGCAGCAAGGCGGCGGCAGATGCAGATTGATAACCATCGGAAGGCGATTAAGAAGGAGCTTGGCATACCCGCCGAGTCGGACGAGCGCGCGGAGGAGGTGGACGCGCTACTCAAGACTTGGATCGCCGAGTTTGACGAAAAGACCGAGGCGCGGGCGGCCAAGAAGAAGGCCAAGAAGATCGCGTCAAAGGGGAAAGCACAGGGTAAGCCTTACTCAGGACGAAACAACAAAAATGATGAGAAGCAGAAGCAGATAAAGAAGCAGAAGCAAAAAAAGGCCCTACGAGACCGGCAGGGAGGCAACTAGGAGAGAAGTTGGCCGACCTGCGGCTCGATGGGGCCCCGCCGATTCTGGAGAGCAAAGGCGTCGTGAGGGAGTAATGGATGTGTGATGAAAGGGAAAAGGGAAGGAGGATACAATAAGACAAAAGTATATATGCATGCATATTGGCGTCTAGCGGGTCAAATGGGAGGAGGATATATCAATAACAAACTGAACGCCGAGCTCAAATAACGGCATACCGGCCATACTTCGCAAGATGGCGGCATATCCTTACACGTCACAGATCGCAAAGCGCGGGCCTTACTTGTGTGATGGTGCTCAATAATAGTAATGTACAGCCAGGGGAGATTGTCACCAACCCATCAATGCTCCAAAATGCAAACCTTCAACGCCTTTTTTGCTATACTCCGTACAAGCCACAGTGTGTACCTGGACTTGAGTCGGACGATTTCCCCTCCAAATCCATTACTTGTTCGTTCTTTATCCTACACTGGCCGTCACCTCTCATCGACAAAACTCCCCTCAGTTATTGCTTCTTCTCACTATCGTTCTTCTGACTCTCCTCTGCCTCCTCCTTCTTCGCGCCGCTCCAAACCTCAGAAACCTGCTCGGCAATCAAATCGCCCAAACCCTTGCCCTCAGCAAGCGCCTTCGCGTGCTCAGCAGCCCTCTTGGCCTCCCAGTCCTCGGGCTCGCTGCCGTACCACAGCCTCTGCGCGAGGTTCCGCTTCTTGAACTCGATGGCGCGCATCTGCTCCTCCGTCAGGCCCTCGCGGCGCATCCGCTCCTCGCGCAGGAGCTGCTTGGTGCGCTGCGCCTGCTCGGGCAGCGTCGTGGGGAACATGCGACCGAGGCGGGACTGCATGCGCTGGAAGAGGGACTGGCCGCTGTAGTCGTAGATGAGCTGGTTGCCCGAGGCGGAGAAGCCGGTCCAGAGCATGAAGGTGCGCCAGTCGATTCGGCGGGGGGGCATGAGCATGATTAGGGGGCAGAGGACTACGCCTGCCCAGGCTGCGTTGGTGATGATCTTGGGGGTCGGGGTCGGGGCTTGGCCCGTTGGTTGTGTAGAGGCTGAAGACATTTTGTGTGTATGGGTATGTGGTTGTGATGTTTTTCCGCGATGGAGGTCTTGTCAGGCTTGGAGGTCAGAAGCTGCTCGGGTTCGGCGGCTGAGCAAGTATTCTCGTGGGTTCGTTTGCGTCGGCGCTGTATTCGTAGGTGGTTTTCCAGTTCGGGACGGAGACTGGTGACGCAAGGTGGGTGGGTGATGCTGAGTGTTCAAGTCAATGACGATTGACGAAGCTGTCTGGCGCAGGTGCGAAAGAGAAATCTCCCAAATTTCAAGAACCGCGCTAGGCCCCGGCGCCGAAAATCGAGGTGGGGCCGACCCGGGGCTCCGGGACACAAACCACCTGAGTCGAATGCTTGCACCTAGCCAACACGAGCACTCCTACCTTAGTGATTAAGCCTTTGAAGTGGATCTAAAGCAGTGGTCATTAGAAACAGATAATCTGGCGAGAAAATGTAATTCGAAGCAAGGTTCAGTGACGAGTTCTCGGCAAGGCTAGCGGGAGCCGATTGAATCCAGGATCTTCAGACTCATCAAGATGACCGCGAGAGATGTGAGGAATATCTCCGAGGTTGACAACCAGATTTCTTTATCATGCGGAACAACCCATCACAGGTATCTAAGCAGCTCGCTCGCTGTAAGGAAAATTCATCCAATTCAATTGCATGGTGCAATAGTAGCAATTTCAGTTTGCAGACGAGAAGCAATGAACATTGTACAAGCCTGAATCAACGTCATAGACTTGATCAGAATGAAACTTTCCGAAGTAGTAGGCATCTGTCCCCTCTTTAGATCATCACTGATTTGCTTCATTATCATTGAGATATGACCTCTAAATAACACTGCCCCAAAAAACGCCTTCAAACATGCGACACGAAACCAAAATCCAGACTTTTCTAGTTTTCCTACTTTTGAACTCCTCCAGATGCAGATGCGTGAACAGAATCCAAGATAGCCTCCTCTTCCGACCATAAATGCGCACCCGTCTCCTTGAGCAACTGCACGCACTTCTCCTTGCCCATCTTTTCGGCGAGGTAGAGCGGCGTGTTGTTGGCCAGATTCCTCGAGTGCACGCTGGCGCCCCTCGTCAGCACTTCGCGCAGGATGTCAATGTTGGGCCCGACGGCGGCCAGGTGGACAGTCGTGTTGCCCGCGTAGTCAGCGGCCTTGAGGAGCTCGTGCTGGGCGTCGTTGTCTAGGATCTCCTTCACCGTCCGGACATCGCCATTTCGTATGGCGTAACCGAGGACGGTAAATGCCGATTCTGACGCGGTTAGTCGCGCTACGACCGAGTCGAGTGAGCCAGATGGATGCGAAAATACCGGAAGAGCCATTTCCGTCATCTCGCCACGCAGAGACTGAGACATTCTCGCGCTGACCTGGGCGGTGGAAAGGCTGGGGATGGCGAGAAGGTAGGACAGCTTGGTGAGGGCGGCCTCTGCTGTGAGATCGAGACCGAAGATGACGCCGGCGCGGCCGAGTTCGGTTCCAGGACCGTAGACGGGAGAGACAAAGCCGCTCATGCACTGACTGACGTTGACGACGATGACACCGCGGTCCACGGCGGCCTTGATGACCTTGGTCAAGCTGCCGTCGATACCACTGGGGGCGTTACCCATTCCGAAAGTCTCGAGGATGAGGCCACGTAGATCGGGGACACGCAGGACCGAGTCGAGCATCTCTGGCCTGATGCCAGGGAACACTCGAAGACAGGCAACGTGAGCTGTGTCGAGGTGCTTCGTGACCTGGAGCTCGGCGATTCTAGTGGGCCTCAACACAATGGGCCAGTTCACGTCAATACCAAGTCCGTTCACCTTGGCCAGTGGCTCGCAGTTGGGGCTAGCAAAGGCCTCGAAAGCGGCAGATGAGACCTTGCTGGTTCTGTTGCCGCGGAACAGCTTGTGATGGAAGAAAAGACCGACTTCGGGGATGACAAAGGTTCCTGCGATGATGAGCGAACCGAGGAGATTGTCGACGGCGTCGGACTGGAGAGCAAAAATGGAGGCCTGGGAACCGGTGAGGATGACCGGCTTTCCCAGATCAGAGAGCATGAATGACAGAGCCGATGCCGTGTACGAAAGAGAGTCGGTTCCGTGCAAGACGACGAATCCGTCAAAAAGGCGGTAGTTTTCCCTGATGGTCTGGGCAATTTCCGTCCAGCCTTCCGCTGAGATGGAGCTAGAGTCCAGCAGAGGGTTGAATTCCAGCACGCCGTAGCGGATGTGACGGGAGTAAGCACTCGGTGGTGTTCTCAAACTGTCGATCATGATTCTTTTCCCATCTTTGACGGCCTCAAGTTGGACTACGCATCGTCAGTAAGACTCATTACAGATACTAGTTATTTTGGGCAATTGGTGCTCCAGTCCAGCCGCGGTTCGGGGAAATATGTCCTCAACATTTACAAGAAGTCTTCGTGAGAACGGACCAGGATTTTCAACATGCGAAGAAGGCAGGCAGACAAGTACTCATTTCTTGACTTTTGTATTTCCTTGGGACGTGCTGTCTTTCAGAAAAACCTACCAGGAGGAGAGGACTTGTCGTTGAATGAGGGCCGCGGAGCCATGGCATCCTTCAAGAAACCTCCAATGGGCTGGAGTCCATCGGCGGTAGGCTGCATGCAGATGGTTCCGCCCGTCATGATAATGAGGACTCGAGACTCCGGGTAGTTGGACGCCGGCAGGAGTCTCTCGGCGGTAGGTTCGAAAGCCATTATGTCGGTGTACCGGTGATGCCGAGTTCGAGTTGTGTTACGTAGCGAACAGCAATGAGTGAGGGAAAGTTGGGTGTCGTCCAGGTCCAGACTTTATCACGTACTGAAGCCTCCACAGATGGGTATAGTAAATTGAGGGGCACGGGGTAATGGAGGGGCAAGAGCTTTTGTATGGAGAGCGAGGCGAAAACAGTTGGCCAGTGTCACGCACGGGTGGTGTAAAATTTTGTAAATTTTGTCGGATGGAGGAGACTGTGAGAGACTGTGACGAGCGGGCAGTGATGGATGATGAAAGCAAGCGAGTGGAGACGGATGGCGAGTCAATCAAGTCATTTGTGGCATACATCAACAATTTAAAGGCAGTCAGAAGAGCCCTTGGTGTCCGGTATACGGCAACAGCCTGGATGAACCTAACAAGAGCTGGCTGACATTGGGTTTGGCTGCTTGCCGAAGCCTTAGATAAGGAGGGACAAGGGAATGCGGGCAAAGACCAGACATTGCCCCTCGCACTTGACGGTATGTCTTATCGCGATAAGCCAAAAAGTTGTCGCAAACCTTGGGCGAAAACCCGAGTAGAGCCAAGTATCGCGGGGCAGAGTTGATGGGACAAAAGCCGATAGCGGATGGCGGGCAGAGTTTTGGAGGGGTAATAATTAAGTAACAGAACGGCCACGACAGCGGCGTGACCATTTCAAGGAACCAGGCATGGCTGGCTAGACTCGACGAGGGTGTGAGTCGCTGACCACTGCGAAATTCGTGTGGGAGCGTAGAGTGCCTATTCGTACTCAGGCAGAGGCTGATCAGAGTTCTGCGGTGGTTGTCGATATTTCTTGTTGTGCCAAGTTCGGCCCAGGATGGAATTAGATCTGGCATTTGCTTGATGGCGAATTGAGATCAGCCTAAAAAAATGCGACAAGTTTGCTTGCAGAACTTCCCGTTACCTTCGGACGATGACGCACGTGCGTGGACTAGGCCAAAATGAACCTGCCACCTTTTTTCAACCGAATGCTCAGGTACCTACGTTCCTTTTTTCTCGTCCATGGTACTCCGTACCTTAGGTAGGTTGGACACGGCCGACACGCTCGGCAGGACCCACAATGCAGGACCAGGGATTTTCCGCGACCTGAGTTCCATCATCGCCAATCTGGAACTTGATTGAGATTCTGCCACAGACACCGCCCAAACACCAACCCATCCTCAGCCATCTGGGCAGGTGAAATCTAACAACTACAGAAGCTCTTTGCTATCGACGGAAAATACTTAACTCTAGCATCAGTATATGTCGGCTACGATTATCTCCGCGAAAACCTGGCCACCGCTAGCAATGCGACCTGTTTAGTTGTCGTTCGCCCTTGACCCCATCTGTCACCAGAACGTCCGATTGAGCAAGCCAGTCTTTCACGCGACAGGCGCATCTCGCCGCGCTTTGCATCCATCATGGATTCCAGTGCGCCCAACGGAGGCTTGTCGCCTCGGGCTTTTGCGATGCAGCACCAGCGTCCTCGGGCCAGTTTCCAGGGATGTTCACGAATCTCCGACTACGAACTCCTCGGGAAGTTGGGTGAGGGTACTTTCGGGTTAGTCCTCTTCCAGACCTCACTTCTCTGGTCGTGTTACTGATGTTCTCCGCAGTGAAGTTCACCATGCGAGATCTCGCAAGACCAACGCTCATGTCGCCGTCAAAAAGATCATCATGCACCACGAAAAGGATGGCGTACGTGTGATCCCCGTTGCCAGATAGTCAGCGTATCTACTTACCGATGTTCGACAGTTCCCCATCACGGCATTGCGAGAAATCAAACTTCTGAAACTGCTCTCTCACAAAAATGTCCTGCAGCTGGTGGACATGGCTGTGGAGCACCCTCAGAGAGCCAGTAAGTCGCTCATGCTCAACTACCCAATTCGCCAGCAGCAATTCCTGACCCGAATTGTGACAGGCGACAAGCGCAAGCGCCCAATTATGTACATGGCAACCCCGTACATGGATCACGACTTGTCGGGCCTTCTCGACAACCCTTCCGTTCATTTCACCGAACCGCAGATCAAATGTTACATGCTGCAGCTCCTCGAGGGATTGCGATATCTGCACGACCAACATATCCTACATCGAGACATGAAGGCTGCCAATCTTCTCATCAACAACAAAGGCATCCTCCAGATTGCCGATTTCGGTCTGGCAAGACACTACGAAGGGCCCACGCCCAAGCCTGGACATGGGGCAGGAGAGGGGAAAAGGGAATACACCGGCCTTGTCGTCACTCGGTGGTACAGACCCCCGGAATTGCTGCTTCACCTGAAAAGATACACAACCGCTATTGACGTTTGGGGTGTTGGGTAAGTGTCAGAATCGGCGCATCTTTGGCACCCGGCACTAATGATTTGTCAGCTGTGTCTTTGGCGAAATGCTTGTTGGAAAGCCGATTCTAGCTGGTGAGAGCGATACACACCAGCTCGACATAATTTGGGATCTGATGGGGTCGCCCACGCCGGAAAACATGCCCCTTTTCAACACTCTTCCTGGTGCTGAAGCAGTGACCCCACGCCCTCGGCCTGGTAGCATTACCAACAAGTTCAGAGAGTACGGAACCGGAGCAGTCTCTTTGCTTAAGGAGCTTCTCAGACTCGACTGGAAAAGTCGCATAAACGCCGCCGATGCGCTCAACCATCCATACTTCAAAATGGCTCCCATGCCAGCTGAACCTGGAGACCTACCCACCTTCGAGGACAGTCACGAACTAGACAGGCGAAAGTTCCACGATCGTCAGGCAAAACTCCCACCAGCGCCCAAGGGAGGCACGGTGGGCATGGGCCCCGAGGCGCACGGCGCGAATGCCGGTTTCAACAATACCGATGCTTACAGCAACCGCAATGGCGTAAACGGTCGGAATGCCAATGTACCCGGAGGTCACAGGAACGGCGGCGATGAACGCCGACCAGCTTGGCAGCGCGACAACAGAGGCTTACCTCCGCGACCGCCCCCACCCGAGTATGCTAACGGCGGCCCTATGCCACCCCGCGATGACTACCGGGACAGAGACAGAGATAGGAGGCCGAGAAGTCGAGGAGGAAGAGGTCCTGACGTAGACACGTATATCCCGAGCTACAGAGACGATGTTCCTCCACGACATAGAGACGACCGGCCTCCTCGCGACCGACGCCGCAATAGTAGAGATGAGCGATGGCACGAGCGAGACTGGGATCGCCGGACGCGCAGCCGTAGCCGCTCTCCCATGCGGGAACGGGAGGCGTACCGCAGATGAGATTGCGGCCTGTACAAAAGACAGTATAATATCGAATGGCAGGACAGCTCGGCGAAGCACTGGGACAGGCGTTTGGGGGTGGGAGCATAATTCCAAGCAAGGCTGGTATACAATTGATTCCCCGGTAATGAATGCTTCCCTTCCCAGCAGTAGTGGTTTATATGAAGAAAGGCCGAATTACAAAGTCAAATCTCTGAATCATCGTCGTCCTCCTCATGAATCGTTTGCGACCAAAGCCCGGGAGTTCGCCTCCGTCTTTTTGGGGGCGGCTTGTTCAACAGCTGCCAATCAGTCTCGTAGGATGATGAGTCTTCTGTTTTACCAGTCCCGGGCCGCTCTGACAATGGTGTTCCCGGCATTGGTGTTGTTGAGAAAGAACTAGACCTCTCATCATGCATGCCGAGGACAGAGGTGATGATGCCGGATGTGCAAGCCATAGTCAGGCCAGCCAAGATGCCAATGCACGCACCGCAGGCCAACTAAGGGAAAGGTTAATATATCAGCAGTCTAATATTTGGGTAGGTAAGGCAGAGATCTCACAAAGGTATAAAGGGGCTGTGTTATGCAAGTTAGCGATGCCGTCAATCACATGCGTTTCAAGGGAGGATGGAGGAGGGTCTGCTTACCTGGAGACTAGCTATGAAGTCGATGACAGATTGGCACCATCCCAATACAAATGTTGCCATGAGTAATAGGGGCGATAGTAGTATGAGGATCACGTTGATGAAGAATGCCACAGGCTTCCAAACTATTCTTGCAGGCCATGTCGCGATGGTAAACACGCCAGAGGCGTATGACAGCAGTGCCATGACGTGAGGTGTGAAGAGAAGGCCTCGTGATTGTGGTACTTCGATTGACGTAGCGTTACAGGGGTAGCTCAGTGTAAGCTATAGCTGAAGAGAAGAGTATCACTTTTTGATCTCCCGGCATGGCAATTTGGTAAGATTACGATGGCCTGTGAGGTTGTTGAAAGAGCGGAGGTAAGAGTTGACTGAGGAGAGATGAAGCTTAAAATCGAAGGGCGGTGGGTTCGTGACACGGGTGTTTACTCCGCGATGTGAGGCCGGTCACATTCCAGCCAGCCTTTTCGTTCAGAAATTCGGGGGTTGATGTTGATGTGCCACGGTGCGTGGGCCAGTTGTGAGAACGGCAGAGAGTTGTGTTGGTAAGGTACCTGCAACAAAAGTTGGGTTATTAAGCTCCAGCCCGAATTTGGAAGGAAGCACCGGCTCCTTCAGGTCAGCATTGGCGAGCAGGCAAGGAAAGATAGTCGGACGGCCGCTTTCAGAGGTACGGAGCTTGGATTCATCAGGCCGAGGGGAGGAGGATGCAATTTAAGCCTGCGCGCACTGACCAGCTGGAGGTGCCGACGAGGCAGACGCCATCCTTATCATTCCCATTTTGTGATGATTTGGCTCATGATTTCTGAGAAGTACAGAGAGCCTGACTTTACAATGAAGGGCCAAATAAAAGACGGACAATAAAATGCCACTACACGCTAGAGGTCATTTGACAGGTAAGCCGAAATCCAGCTACTGTAGAGATGACGGTAAGGCCGGCCGGTAGGGTGACAGGTCAGGTCAGCCTGCGAGTTGTACTTCGTACAGTGATGGGCTAAGCGGAGGCCCGCCGGTACTTGGTTCCCCATGGTCCGCAATATGGGATATGGAGTACCAATCATGTAGAGCTTATCTGGCTTCGACTAGATTGGAACCCCCCAAATCCAAGTGGGAACGCACCACCACCACCACCCCTCCACACTCTCTCAACTTCGCCTGGCATTGAACTACCTAACTCAACCTCTCATCCAATCTTCGAAGCAGCGAACCTGCCGTGTTCATTCTGCACATCCTCGCCCCATCACCAGCGAATCTCCGCTTCATTCTTTTTCTTGCAGAGCTCAACAACCCCCGACCCCCGCCGTCGTCGCCATCGACCCGCCTTGACTCAATCTTTCGAGAATGCGATAATTAAGTCGCAACCCCGCGTCTTTGCTACATAGGTATCGTCGTGCAATCCACGCCTTACCTAACCTGGATCGCACAAACTCCAGTCGCAGCAGCTACGGATACCTTGGCCCGACGTGGAAACATTGGGTCCCGACGACCCCCCGATTGTGACTGCCCGCCGTATCGCTGCATTGCGCTCTTCTGGGCAGCGCTGCCCTCGCGCTTTCCACTGCATCGCTGCCGTAACCCATCCCGCAACCCGCATCGCCTGCCGTGTGTCCGCCCGACCTCGCCGCTTACCCTGAAAAAAAAGAGATCCAGGACTTACCTTAGGTTGGTCTGGCCAGGCTCCAGGACTGCGGACTGCGGACTGCCTGCCCACCTAACCCCCAGGACGCAGCGAGACCACGCTGTCGTGTCCCACCATACCTACCCTACGGGCGGATCTGAAAGAAGAAACGACACAAAATGGGAAACAACCCCTCGTCCTCGTCCAAGCCGGCCACGCCTGTCTCATCACAGGACTCTCCCAAGCACCACCACCACAAGAGAGAGTCCAAACACATCATCCCGCCCCGGTCTGCCGAGCGAGTTGCTGCCCCGCCTGAACCTTCCCTTACCCAGGCTCAAGGTTCCACGGCCACAAAGGGTCCCAGGCCTCTCCAAGCCATCCCGATTTCCAACTTCACCACCGGCTCACCCTCGTCAAACTCGAGTAACTCCGCCCCGCCGCCGAAGCCCCCAGAATCGAAGAACGTCGTCCGCGATGCGCCTAGCAAGCCCGTAGACGTCCCAGCTGCTGCCGCCGCGACAGAATCCTCCTCCCTCAGATCGCATTACTCTGCCCACATGGTTGAACCACCGCTGGTTGGGAACAGCAGCGTCAACGACATGTCTTACTTGACACGTCCTCCGCGTATGCCACTTCCCATCGAAGAGGAGATTCACACTCCGGGCTCGCCCATCATCGCCCCGACCGACGCCAACGACGCTGGCGTGGCCGAAGTGGAAACCCTCGAGGATGGCATGACTAGGAAGTCCTCGGCCTTGAGCACAAATACAGTCGAAGAGGAAGATGGCGAAGAGTTGATTGTCGATAAGACGCGGCCAACGGTTCCCACTCGCCTCGAATGGCGCAAGGGAGGAGGCAAGGTCTACGTCACAGGAACCATCTTCCAATGGAACCGCAAACATAGATTACATCCTGCGTAAGTTTCAATCTTGTGCGTGTGTGGGCTTGAGTCTCGGCTGTCGGCGTTACACCTGTGACTCTCCAGTGGTCTAAGATGCTAGCCCCTTGGCTGCCTTATTTACATCAAGCCCTACGTGCCATATCACAAGCCGATGCTCCCATGAATACTGAGCTGACAATGCGTGTTCAATAGCGATGGCCAGCCTGGCGTGTTTGCAGCCACGATTCACATTCTTCCGGGAACACACCATGTTAGGTTCTTGGTGGACGGAATCATGCAGACTTCACCCGACCTGCCAACAACCGTGGATTTTGGAAACAACCTGGTCAACTTCATCGAAGTGAGCGCAGATGACATCCCGGCAACAGCACCCGTTGAGCCTGGAAAGGACGGTGTGGCTACAGCAGCTACCATTGACAAGGGCGGCCCGAAGACCTCGGCATCGCAAACTGATGAGCAGCCCAAGGCGCCCAGGGGCAAAGAATTGCCCTCGCCCAGTCAATACTTCCACCAGATCCCCAAGTACTTGGTAGATTTCGACCAGCCCGAAGACTCGCCAGCTTACCAGTATGCGGTTACAGCTATTGAAAAGTTGCCGACACCTCCGAGCTTGCCAGGGTTCTTGGGTAAGCCCATCTTGAACGCCGCAGTTCTTATGAAGGACGACAACAGTGTGCTCAACATGCCCAACCATACTGTTCTCAACCATCTTGCTACCAGCAGTATTAAGAACAACATTCTGGCTGTGTCTGCAACCACGCGTTACAAGAACAAGGTATGTCATCTGCTACGGCACTCCACTTGGCCCGCGACTAACAAGTCGAATAGTATGTTACGACGATCATATACAAGCCCACCACAACAGACGAGTGATTGGAGGCTTGGGGATCATGCCGAGGAAACTGAGCATGGAGTAGCGTACCTGCGCTAAGTGGATAATCGTCACGGAGCTTAGAGTGATTGCCTTGTGAAAAGAGGCAAAAGAAGTGAACAAAAGAAATGAATAACAGCCAGCTTGTGCCGCATTGGCCAACGGCATTAGTCTCTCCATTTGACGAATACCTCGTCTGTTCTAAATCTTTGTGTGCATGAACTGTCCTCGAGGGACGTCCTGAAGCCGGTCTCGTAGGCCAATAGGCCAGCATGAGCAATCATGATGCCGTTGTCGATGCAGAAGCGCTCGTCTGTCGCATAGACACTGCCGCCTCTCTCCGCAGCCATGCCACCCATCATCTCTTGTAGCCTCTCGTTGCAGCCGACACCTCCCACAATCAATACCTGATTGCTGCCAACGTGTGCCATGGCCCGCTCCGTGATCTCGACCAACATGGCAAACACTGTCTCCTGCAGGGAAAAGCACAAATCAGCCGGTGTAAACGTCTCCTCCCCCTTGGCCTGCGCCGCCTTCATCTGGCCTGCGAGAATATCCGCATAGGCGAGGATGCCCGAGAAGGAGCAATCCATGCCCTTGACGGCGTACGGCAGCTCCAGTAACCGCGCCCCCTTCTTGGCCAGCTGCTCGATATTATATCCCGGCGCCGGGTCGTTGCTGATCTCGAGTGTGCGCGCAAAGCGATCGAGGCAGTTGCCGACGGCGATGTCGAGCGTCTCGCCAAAGATGCGGTACCGCTGCTCGGCGTAGGCGATGACCTGGCTGTTGCCGCCGCTGACGTACAGCACGACGGGGTTCTGCGCGCCGGTGATGGTGCGACCCATCTCGATGTGGCCGACGCAGTGGTTGACGCCGACGAGGGGCTTGTCCCACAGCAGGGCCAAGGTGCGGGCGGCGACGGCGACGCTGGTTAACGGCGCGCCCATGCCGGGGCCCTTTGTGAAGCAGACGCAGTCCACGTCGGCGACGGCGACGCCGGCCTCGCGGAGGGCGCGACGGGCGATCTGGACGAAGAAGGAGCGGTGGTGCTTGGCCGTGTCTTTGGGGAGGAAGCCGGTGCCGGGCGGGGAGACGAAGGTGTGGCGGATGTTGGAGAGGATGGTGGACTCTGTGCCGTTGTGGAGCATCACGCCGATGCCGAGCTTGTTGGCGGAGCCTTCGCAGCCGAGGGCGATGAGGCCGCGCTTCTTGGTCATGTTTGCTGTCGTGAGCTTGGAGGGGGATTCTGCGGTCATGGCTGCGGGTGGTGGTGGTTGCTGATGCTGTTGCTGTTGCTGTTGGTAGTGGTGTTGAGGTGTTGGTGGGGTGTCGATGTCGAGGTTTAGATCGCGGGGCCTCTTTGGTGGACGGGTTGCGGTGTCGCTCATGGGGCTGGACTTTGCCAGATTCGACCGTTGATTTCACCCTCCTCACCACGAATTAGTTAGTTTTTGAAAAATACCAGAAGATGATTTCGGTTTGTCAAGTCCGAATATATTCTCTTATTACGCCACAAGTATGGGAAATTCCTATAAGCAAAAGAAGCATGGCCACTGTCAGCTGTCTGTCGCAAAGAAGAGAAGAAAAAAAAGTCAGCCATGGGCCAATGGAAAAATAGAAGTTGACGTAGGAGGGGTAATCCCGTTGGTGGGATGTCCATATCGGTTTTCCAACGACAGAACTGTGGATGGGTAATTATGGGGCCCCGACTTTGGTCCCCTGCCCACGGGCCCCAAGAGCAGAAGCAGAAGCAAAAGCAGAAGCGCGGCTGCGTAGCATACCTGCTGCGGTAAGGTACTGCGTAAGGTAGAGCTGCCACAACGGTTCTTGACACACAACGCCGTACTGCACCGGACCCTTTTTCTGCCTTTTGCGCAAATGTCCACAGGTGAGCCGCCCTCCCCCCCCCCCTCCGTTACCTTTAGCCTACCAGCCTTCCTGCCTAGGTGTAACCTCCCGGCAAACGCCGCCCGCCTCACCTCAACCCGAAGACATCTGCTCGGTCTCCTTCCTTTCTTCCTCAGTCTCTGTGTCCTTTTCCCCCAAGAGATTGAACCTCACTGACGAAATACGCGATACCTCTATTCTGTAGCCCATGATCTAGGCATACTCAGAGCCAGTATTTTCCCATTGCCCCTGTTGGCGCACCGTTTTTATCGCTCACAAACCCCGGTCAAAGGTACCTTTCTGAGGCTTCCAAAATGCACACACATTTATCCCCACACCCACCACCGTGCAAGCCTCGACAAGAAAGTGGACTCCCCCTTCCCGTTCTCACTACACAATTCTTTCTCTTCTTTTGCTCCAGGATATTTCTCTCTCGCCCCTCTTTCTGCGGCCGGTTGCTACAGGTATACTCACTTTTTTTTTTCTCCCTCATTCCCCCTCTCCTGTCCTTTGCATCGCTCTTCTAAGCCCTCTTCATGGTTCCCCCATTCTTCCTGTCCTGTCTCGTGATCGGCCGAGGGATCTGCGGGCACATATCAGCCGAATCGGGGTGACGGGGGAGAGAGACAGCCTCTCCAACAAGACAAAGGTCGACCTGCTGACCTCCTCCACGACTACCTACCTCACCCACAACACCACCGTCTTTTCTCCTTGAGCAAGCTGTGAGGGCTGTTGCAGGTTTGTTCTCGCCTCTTTGAACAATAATACAGAAGCTGTTCAGATTCAACAACCTGCTAACCCGTGGTTTTTGTCAGCCAGATACCACCACCCAGGCATAATGCCGCGCCTGACCACCCGCTTGTCGCAAGCTCTCTCCGAGTCACCTTACAAACCACCACTACCTACCTCCTCCTTCCCCCTCCCGACACACCACGACACACCACGGGTTGAGGCACACGAGAGTTCATGAAGCTACCGGTCCTCTATTTTTTACCACCGCCCGCTACCACAGAGCAAGGCAATGCGCATCGAGTCGCCGAGCAGAGTCAGACGCCGCCAGCCGCCGGAAGCCGACCTCCATCGTCATCTCCGCCAAGATCCGGCCGACCGCGCCTATGGCCGACGAGAACAATTCCCTCCGCTTGCACAGGAAAAGCAACAGGCGATCGAGTCACCGATAGAGGGGGGCTTTGAAGTACATTATTCATCTTTCTTTATTGTCTTTGGGGAATCATCTAACCCCGGCCGAGGGCCTTCGTCTTGGTAGACCACGACCACCGGTCTCCAACTCCTCTTCTTTTACATTCATTTACTTTACATGAGACCCATCTCAACCCAAAACGCCACGCCTAACCGACCGCCCTGCCTGCCCGCCTGCCAGCCACCAGGCCCTTTGTACAAAACCGGAATACAACCAAAACACCAATGGGGGTTATACAACACACGTCATCCGAGGATGAGGAGTAGAGATCGCGCCTTGAAGGCCAGACCATCTCTCATGAGGGGGTAGCAGCAGGTTGAGCTGGCGGAGAAGCCTGAGGCGGCTGCCGCGGTTGCTGCGGCGTTGCTTGCGGCTGTGGTTGACCCTGCTGCTGCGGCGTCGGAGGCTGCGGCAGTGCAGGTCTGCCAGCCGCTGCTGCTACTTGCGGAGTTGCTTGGCCGTTGGCCATGCCCTCATGCGGAAGTTGCCGGCGCTGGTACACATACTGCGACAAGGGGATCGTCGCGCGGAACTTCAAGGCTCGCGTGTCATATGGGTCCACCTCGTAAACCTGCGGTTCGTCCTCGTCGTCTTGGTCATACTTCCACCGATCAGTATACTCTTCGCCTTCCACCCTCGGCGGTGTAGTCATTCCACTCATTCCCCGGCGGTCGATCCACAGCCGACCCAATCGGCCAATGCGTCGGCGGAAGGCTGCTTGGCTGCTGGAGGGCTTCTCTTTGCCGCCGCCGGCTGTGAACTGGAAGACCGACATGTCGCTTCTATCAGGTACAGGTTCGGGTTCTTCATCAACGTCCATGGCATCTGACTCGGAAGATGTGGATGCGGGAGGCGTCATCAGATACTGAGTCTTGGCAGGACGGAAGCTGGCCTCCATGCGTTGTTCCTTGACCGGGGACAGGGGGTCTCGCGTGAGTTCCACATGGTTCTGGTTCCACTTTCGGTGGTTGTGGACCTTGCTTTCAACATCTGCGCGCAACTCATTCTCCTTTTCAGCGAGCTTATCTGCCAGCTGCAACAAGTCTGCCTCCATGGATCGACCATCCGGCCGCACGGCAATGCGAAGGTGGTTGCCGGGTGGCTTCTGGAGAGCAGGCGCCTCCACGGGCTTCTTCTTGGGAGGCTGTGCCCGGTCAGCACACGTCTCTGGACTGCCGGACGATGGTGTTTGACATACCTTGTGGTTGATGAGGTCGTCGTCCTCGGTTTTGATGCCGAGCTTGACCTTCATCTCCTTGAGTTTGGCTCTCTGCTCGAATATGGCCCGATCAAAGGTAAGTAGTTCACGTTTGAGCATCTCGCGCTCATAAGACTGGATGATGAGCTGCCGACCATCTTCAAGTTCTCTGCGAAGTCGCTTGAGTTTCTCGGCGCTCTGAACGTCTCGTTGCCGTGTCTTTCGCGTTTGTCTGGCCTCACGGCGTCGGAAACACACATATGGGTCGGCCTCGTCACTTTCCTGATGTGTCTCGAACTTGACGCTTGGGTGAATAGGTTTGTTGCCGAGCGTCTGCCGGCGCGTCTTCCAGTGCTCGTAGACGTACTTGGAGTGCGCCATGAGCTTGTTGCCACCGAGCGAGGTAAGAGAGGGCACCATCAGATCATAGCCGACCACTGTGTTGTCTATGGAAGCGAATGGAGTCTGTTCAGAAGCTGTGTCTTCGAACACTTCCATAATGCGCTCAAAGTCATCTTCTGACAGTTGAGAGGCGACTGTCTTCTTGGTGGCATTGTACTGCTTCAAGAACTCATCATCCTCAGTTGTCATGTCATACGAAACGCCAATGCATTCCTCGACAGTCTGCGAGAAGCGAATGAAAGAGGTAGGTTGCTGAAAGTTACTGGGGTAGAGTTGATCATAGTTGATCTGACTCTCCTGAGGAGGCGGGACAGGAATTTCTTGGTCATTGCTGGTGCCTGCCTCTTTAAGAATTGACTGGAGATGGTATTCCTATTGATTTGCGGTCAGTATGTGGCTGTTGTTGCTCTGGCGAGCTATAAGTGAGAAGTGGATAAGCCGTGGGTGCCAAGGCATATCACATGGTGGGTCACGTGATATCTGGCTGCGATATGGGCAAAGACGTGACTCACAGTTTCTTCGGCGGCTTCGACACCGGTCGCGATTTGAGTCTCGGTAGTCAAAGATTCGTACTCAGCAGCATCAATATCGGTCTCTCTGAGCACAGGAAGAAGCGTCTTGACGCTCAACTTCTTGACTCTAACTTTCCTGGTTGACATGGTGGTGGGTGGGGGTCGAAGGCCGAAAGCCAGCGGAAAATCCGCGAAAAAAGTCGATCAAGTCATACAAGGGGTCATGCGACGTTGATTTTTGAAGTTTTGACGGATAAAAATCGTGGTTGTTGGCTTAGGATTGATGGTCGATCTGTTGCTGGCTATGAGGCGACGTTGATTTGGCGTTTGGCGTGAAGAAGAATTTTCCTGTTGCGCTTCTACGCAGTAAGGTAGGACCTTTCGGGTTGGATTTGGGCGTTCAAGGTACCGTGCAATAGTAGACGTGCTGTAGAGGTACTTCAGGACGCTCGGGCCAAAAGAGATGGATCGGAGTTGGAAAGCAAAGACTGGCCGACACGTCCCATGAAAGCGACTGGCACCTGCCCAAGGGACGCCTGGGAAAAGGGGAAGCTGCTAGTCACGTGCCATCCCCAATCTGTCAACATCAGAAAGCCGCAAGAGCGATGCTAGGTAGGTACCAGGCGTCTAAGTGACAAAAGGTAGTCCTGACTCTTGTTCCTCACCACCAAAGTCCGGTGTTTGAACCGATATAATACGCATTGAATCTCAACTCATTCATTTCGTTCCATCCTCCCGAAACTCAAATGTGGTGGTAATACATCTGACACTTCGCAAGCCCGTTCAGGTCGTACGTCAGACAATGAGATCTAGAGCTGGCCCGTGCGTAAGCACTCTGCGGTGGGCTCCGGTACAGCTGCCCGAATCCAATCCGGCGCCTGGTCGCCGCCTGGCCGCCGCCTGACTTTACTTCGACTACCTGCCGCACTGCACCTTGGCCTTGTTCCTGTCAACCTCCCTATTCAAGGCGAACCCCACGGCGAACTAGCGAAGTCGAGCTTGACACAAGCCCACCCAACTGCGACGACCCTGGAATACTTCCTGCCAACTACACCGTGCACCCATACAGCTTTTAGTCGAGTCCGATATCGAGTTTCTCCATCATGGGCAACACTACCAGTACGGTGTTGGACAACATCGTCCAGGGGTCCAACTGTGAGCCCCTCCCCCGCAGTCGACTTCTTTGTCGCACAGACTTCGCTGTGCTGGAGCTGACCGGTATGCAGTCGACAGAGAAGAAGTTGATCGTCTGAGGAAACGTTTCATGAAGCTGGATAAGGTGTGCATCCCCTATGGCCTACTCATTTCCTTTTCCATTGCGTTCAACGGCGATCCGTTTGCCACCAGAAGACAATGTTGCTAACCCTTCTTTCGTGCAGGACAATTCCGGCACAATCGAGCGCGATGAGTTCCTCAGCCTGCCCCAGATTTCCTCCAACCCGCTTGCCACGAGGTAGCCAAAATCCTTCCGATGCAATATGCTGCGAATCACGTTACTAAAGCGATCTTACACAGAATGATTGCGATCTTTGACGAGGATGGTGGCGGTGACGTTGACTTCCAGGAATTCGTATCAGGCCTCAGCGCCTTTTCCAGCAAGGGCAACAAGGAGCAGAAGCTGCGCTTCGCCTTCAAGGTGTACGATATCGATCGCGACGGGTACATCAGCAATGGCGAGCTCTTTATTGTGCTCAAGATGATGGTTGGAAGCAACCTTAAGGACCAGCAGCTGCAGCAGATCGTCGATAAGACCATCATGGAGGCCGACTTGGATAAGGATGGCAAGATCAGCTTTGAGGAGTTCACCAAGATGGTAGAGAACACGGACGTCAGCATGAGCATGACTTTGGGTGAGCATCCTATCCCATTTGCGTGCCTTTCTGGCTTCAACTCGTCACGGCCGAAGAAGAAGCTAACATCTGTTTCTAGACACGTTTTAGAGTTGAACACGGCGGCGGGCGAGCACATCAGGATCATGAGACATGAATTGCAACAATCATTATTCGAGGTAGAGATAAACTATCCCCCGGAGCGACATCACGGTCGTCAAATGTGCCTGGATTGCAATATCCGGGTCTAAAACAGCGTTTCTTTGTCTGTTGCGTCCAACTATGCTGGTCTATTGAAACGTGATGACAGCCAGTGGTCGTTATGTTTCGATGACCCTTGTGAACAGACACAACAGCCCGAGTTGTGGCCGAAAACGATAATGTGCTTGCATTTATGGAGCTTTCAAGCAAACCAGGCGGTTGTGATCGTATCGCAGTTAGCTAGGTGGATCGAAACACTACTGCTGCTTATGCGGCAACATACTCGGTGCTAGGATTTCTATCCCTCGAACCGTATATTCGTGGCACGTTCCTGAAACCTCTCACTTGTTCTGCGAATAACTAAACTGCGATAAGTTCAAGGCTATCATGACTAGATTTCTTCCTTCAGTTGGTACTTTAGTTGGAGCCAACTGGGTTGTTTTCGTACTCCAAAGCTAGCCGCAGGTAGGACTGACGGAAAGTTGAGAGAACCATTAGACGTAGTCCCCCACTATTGGACCACTGGGACTGCTTGTAGATTGGCCTCAGAGCATGAGATTATGTCTCGCGTTCCTCCCTATCCGTGAGGTTTCATCAGAGACGCTTAGATTGTTAGACATGATGAGCAACTGTTTCCCAAGCCTAGATACAGGGTGAACCTAAGGAGGCATACGTTACCAGTATACACTAATGGCATTCATGTAAAGAGACAATTGCAATGAATGACTACATACAAGCCCCTTTGATCAACTAGAAACAAATGATACAACAAACTGTTACCCATGGTCGCTACACCAGCCACCATTCTACGTGATATTCGAGATATGTCCCTTAGCCTCATTTCCTGTCCGGAGTAAATACAATTTTGGTATTGATTACAGCCTGGAGCAGTGTGTCCTGGATCTATGAATCATGGCCAGAAGTTCAATATTGATCCGAAGTCGCGATGCCCAAGGTAAAACGGAGCGTAAGTGATGATTAGCCAAGTACTTCAGTGAGATGATTCAAACTCGTGGATACTAGTCCTTGTCATCGTGGTCTCAAATCGAAACGTGCTATTGAAAGACTGTGACTTCAAAATAGCTCATACGGCGATCGAGATTTCGGTGGAATAGGCCCCCTAGATTCGCGACACTACATACGAGCCAGAGGGGAATATATGATGCGCATCGAACTGTAGCAGGTACCCGACGGGAAAACCGACCATGTCAAGAACGATCATGTCGACACTCGAGATCAGAACTTGACAGTGATCTCCTTCCTCTCTATCATGGATTCGGTGATGAATATGTGGTATCGGGTTGGCCAGGAGATTTCCACGTACACCCTCGGTCGTCGAATCCAAGAAAAAGGCGGAAATCTTATTCTTCGTGCATACGAAAGATAAGAGGCAGCAGTAATTAATCGCCACGAACCTGGATTGTACCCTAGGCATTGTACGTGATTATCACACCAGCTCGGGTCATGCTCATCAGACATGTAAGTGTCCCCAAAGCTTGACTGCTTGCATTCTCGAGGACTGCCACATCGAAATAATGATGACGACAACCCACATGAATGGCGCAATGGAGCGTTGCTGGGGGATGAATGGATGGATAGGGAGGAGCGCCTGATAGTCCATCACTGCCACCTGAAGACGCACTTTCCTTCTATCGATAACTTTTCTAGCTCCTTCCTACAGGCTCAATATGTCAACAGGCCTCCGTATCTCTTTGGGTTTGCACTTCTCTAACCGTTCCCTTGACAGCCCAAGTCTTCTTCATGCTTTACCTCAAATCATCACCTGTCATTCCAGTGCCATCAGCTCTTGATAGCTTGTGGCAGACGGCCCAAGTATCCGAGAAGTCCGCCATGCTCCAGCGTTCATGCTCATTGTCGGAATACCTACATGCTGATGTTATTCTCGGAAAATTGGACAGTGCAATCGGGCCAGATACTGGACTTTCCTCTGATGTGCCCGGCTTTCAGCAACACATCCATTGGCATTTCACTGCAAGGACGTCGTCTGCCCACCGCCATCCGTCGACAGATAGCACCCCAGGCCGATCGCCAATGCCAATCGCAATTGAGTCGCCTACTACGAAATCTGATAGATAGGACGAAAGCAAAGTATCACAGGTATCTCACTCGATCAGAAGTAGACAGCCAAATGTCGATATCACAAGGATGACATCGCCTTGAGTGAGGCTTATGCCGGACATTCCAGGTCTCTACCTCTATCTAAGAAGACGGTCAAGGGGTTCGACGAAAGAAAACACCCATAAACTTGTTGACTTACACCCATATCAGACCGGTCGCAACACATTGCTCAAGACGGAAAAAAGCTTGATACAACTGGGCGTAGCCGAAATAGAGTTTACCGAGGGAACGGTTAGCGGTAGCATCCGATCGGAAGGGCGTATGACAGTGAGCCAAAGCCATGTACAGGCTTGCTGAGAGTCGACATGGTGTCACTAAGTTCTACGTAGTTATCGTTGAACTTCCCTTCAGAACCATGGCTTGCTTGCTAATTTGTCCAGTCTAGGAACTCCGCGTGTGCGGAATTACAACCAGTCATGCGTAGGCTATCCAGGTAGTCACGTATCTCTCATATCGTTCCATTTCTTCTGGGCTAAACAATTGGCAGCTGCTCTTACATCGTGTACGACCTATTCCCCCTACGATATCTGGTGCAGCTGCTCTACGTCCATCTCTACGCCCGTGGAAAGGCACGCTACATGCAGCCAGAAAGGCAGACCTTCGAGACAGACCTCCCTGATGAGTCCAGAATGGCGCTCTCTAAGCTTACTAGACAAGCCCGCCGAAGACACGGATGTTGTGTGCTAGAAAGGGACGAGCTTTCAAGTGAGGCCGGACGGGATGGACCCGCCAAACCGGGGCCCTTACCGGCTTTGCCGGGTCAGTAATCGCTCCAGTGGGTACACGGAGATGCGTGGTGGCCAAATGAAATAATGCCGGATCTTTGAACGAGTGGCCGGAGCATGTATAGGTACAACAGGCAAAGCTCCACCGTGTTGATTGTCTACATGGATGATCAGATCATGTCTGTCCACTACCAGGGACCTCTTTTCCTTGTCTCAAGCAAGTCCAGCCCATCCTGTTGTGGAGCTACAGGGCGTCCGGGAAAGTGACAGGTCAGATTCCCAAATCAATTCAGCGAAAAGATATGCAAGTCTCAACCCTGCCCCCAGGCATTCCAGCCATGGCACCGGAAATTTAGGGCAGAAAAGGGGAGGGTCAGAAGTCGAGTGAGGGTATGCTTGCTAACAATCGGTGCTGCTCTAGACTCGTCTAGGTCAAGCAATATGGCAATGTAGCTCTTTGCACCTTTACTCCCGAGCCGGCGCCTATTCTATCATGCTCGAGCGGTCAGACACAGGGTATACCCGAGATCTGCGTCTCTTCCCGCTACTTGGATCCCGCCCGCCATCTAGAGTGCTGGGCTCGAGGGGCGAGACGCCTACTGTGACCAAGTAGGGATGGGCTTGCTCGCGCGCCCAAGGCTCAGAGCCAAAATAGACGCTCCATATACCATGCCTAGTTCCAGACGAAGGCGTTCGCTGATAACACACTATCACCGAATCACTTTCTATATACGGTCCAAACGAAGTGCTATTCCTTATCGACACCCAGCAGAAGCAAAGTATTCGCTTTACACTGGGCTCCGGTTGCCATATTCCATGGTAGATAGATAGCCTTGCTCCAGCACAAGAACAAGGATAGGAACTCAGCCGTGTTTCAATATCTCTACACCCTTGCCGGCAACACAAATACATACCACCACTGCTCACTGTGCCGCGATCTGCAACTTGGTGCCCTGCCCCTCGGAGATCAGAGACAGCGCCATACCAACTCCCTGTCCCACTCCGCCTCGAAGCAAGCCTCGTCTAGCTGCAATCTCATTGCTTGTTCCAGTCTGGTCGTTCCGTGCCTGGGAACAACGCTAGCTAAGGGCTGAAATATTGCTAAGCTTACAGCTATAGCTATGTTCAGGTGTCTTCTTATGCTCATGCCCCAATATGTCACTACAAATAAGTCAGTATGTGCGACCAATAAGCAACAGCGCTAATGCGCACTAACACGGAAGGTCCCAAGCAGCCGGACCCCATGATCCCTTACTCTTCAGAGACATCAAATAAGACGGAACCAAAACCTCGTCTCTAAGCAGTCGACCAGCCTCATGCAAGGTCCTGGTCACTTGTCATACCGCGGTACTAACCTACTCATATCTGACCTATCCATTGTTGGGATTCATACATTTCTGGCTTCTAAGGTTGGTCCAACCAGACTGAAAATTGATTACCTTGCTTTTCCAGCATGTATTACTATGACTTCGTGTTACAGATTTTTGGCGACCAAGACTGGCGGGGATCGCGGGGCAACCCGGTCTGTGGGACGACGTGCAAAAGTCCATTGAATTCGCAAGCCTCGATCCGTTTGTCACTCTGTTGCGAGCTGGAGGGGCTTGGTCCCATCTCGCAGCTGCGAGCAAGTGTGAGCAGGCGGGAAGTGGGAGGCCACACTTTCAGCCAGCAACCTGCATTAGCTTTGTCGAGTTGCAAACGCCCATGCCGCCCATAGTCTCACATCGCGTATGTAGGGAATGGCTGAGCTGACATGAGAAAGTAAAAAGTTGCGATGCCCTGCAGAAAAGCTGTCCTGCAGATGTCGCTTCCCGCGCCCATCCGCAGGCCACAAACGGAATCCCGGGAACATGCGGCTGACTTACTGGCCCACCGATTCTGACGAAGGTTCTTGTCTGACAATGTCATATGAACAAGCCCAAGCGTGGCAACCTAATAACGACAAGCCACAGGCCTCGGATGCCGCTGTCTCCCTCACAATCACTGTCAGGTCGAGATTGCTGCCTGACCGTAGGGCACCGCAGACAGGCCTCCGAAGGCTGGCCAGAGAGAGAGGAGCCGTCAGATTTCCGTGTAAAGCTAAGATCGGCCTACCTTTCCAGGGTCCAACAAAGCTTCCCAAGTTGCGGAGGAGAGTCACGTCCTGGTCTTTGGGCTGATAGGCCCGACCAGAGGTTCGATGCGGTCTGGACTTTGCAGTAGACTGCTCTCCATCTTGCGTCACTAGCCTCCTTCTCCAAGGCGGGAGATCGGCGCAGATTAACACGGTCGTCATTTTCAAGCCGACCAGTCAATCTTGTTGGTAAGGCGCATACACCGCCTATCACAGCCAGCCCTAGAGAGGCCGATTGGGCAGGAATCACTTCTGCGATCAGGTGCCACCCTTCCCCCTCTCTCCTACGTCTCCCTTCCCTTCATCATCCCCCCCCCCCCCCCCCCCCCCCCCCCCCCCCCCCCCCCCCCCCCCCCCCCCCCCCCCCCCCCCCCCCCCCCCCCCCCCCCCCCCCCCCCCTCTCCGACGTCTGCCCCGGACTGCCTTCCTCCAATCCATTTGCCCGGGCCTCCGAGCCCGCATTTCTCGCGTGGCGGCGGCGGTGGGTCAGGTTGACCGCCGCCTACCCCTCTCTCCCGAAACTGCGTTATGGTATGTACCCGCCACTTGATCACCCGCATAACACTGTTTAACTCCATCGTTTTGTATTACTAGAGGATTGCCGTAGTATATATAGACGCTACCCTGCCCTCGAATTCCGCACTATTTAACCTTAACCCTTTTCTTACTTATCCTTTCCTCTATTCTACCCTCTCCCTCGTTAAGGGATTATTAAAATCGTAGTTTTAATAGCTTATTAATAAGCTAATATTACTATTTAAAAATAAGTAACTTACTTTTATATATAAGTACTAGGAGTCTTATTATTATAAAAATAATAATAGATATACTAGAGTACTTAAGAGAGCTTTTTAATAGATTTTTAATACTATTTAAAGTAATTATCCTCGAGCTATAAGAAAAAGCCGAGGTACTATATTAATACGGCCCTATCCGTCTTATTAGTATTAATAATACTTTTTTTAATATAAAATATATTAGTAATACTCTACGGCCGTATTATTATACTTTATAAATCGTATTTAATAATAGTAAGGATTTTAGCTTTTTTTTTTAGGTTTTTTTATTAAGGTCGTTATTATAAAATTAGTTTAGTTATTAGTATTTTAATAAGTATTTTAACTTAACTTAGAGGCTTTTATAGCTCTTAATAAGAGGCTTTTAAGGGACTTATAATTAAACTTTTTGCTTATTACGGGCGAAGTTATTACGGTTAAAACTATAATAATTAAAACTATAGCGCTACTTACGGACCTTAATAGTAAGTAGTTAGTAATATAGTTATCTTTCTCTTATAATAAGCTTAAAAAAGTATCTTAATTTAAGTACTAAGTAGGTACTATATTATTTTATTAAAACTATATTCTTATACTTATAACTTAGAAAGAATTAACTTTCTTCGATAATAAGGTACTCAGATTACCCGCATGAGGCTTACAAGGCCATGTTTAAGGGACCTTGCTCGCATATTGCCCATTATTGTTCTTATCAAATAAGCGTAGGGCAGAAAGATCGACGGTGAGGCGCCGGCCGAGGCTAGCGCTTTTTCCAACAACCACACTTTGTTCGACGTCCAACAGTCATCAAACGCCGAGCTGGCCGGCAATCCTACCAGAGCAAACAACCATGGAAAAGAAGACGGCTGAATTGGCTGAGCAGAAAGCTGGGTTACATTTCCTTCGCTAGTTGCTCTTTTTTTCTTTCTTTCTTTAATTTCTTTGCATATCTCACACCCCCCGGGCGTATCTTGCATACTTGCACGGCATTCTGAACCGGCATCTGGTGGCTTCGCGGCTGCCTTGCTTTGCATTGCGCATCATTGTCTATGCATCATCCGTCTCTCTTTTGATTGATGGTAACAAGGTACAGACAGGTACGTGCGTACATACATACAGCTGCCGAAGTTACTTCGGGCAGAAGAATAACCAAAAAAAAACCCTAAAAACCCAAAAAAACAGAATGACAAATAGGGAGAAAAGAAGAACCCGAAGAAACGAATAGAAGAAACAAGAACAAGAAAACAAGAGATGAACCCCACCACCCAATTTTTTCTTGCGCAACGACGCAAAGCTCGTGAGAGCATCCAGGCCTGATCTACTACAATACCATAGGTATACATGATTTCTACGACAGGGAAAACAAGAGAGACATACACACGTACATACGTACAACACCAACCCCCCACCCCCGCCCCCATCCTACACACACACTCTCTCTCACGCAACTCGGTGCCCTTTTCCTTTTTTTTTTTCCCGAAGTCTTTTTTTCCGTTTTTGTTTCTCATCCCTTCATTTGCGAGTATCCGGCCTCACTTCTTGAGCGTTATCTGGTGGGCCATCTGCGCCGCGCATTTCATCGTTCGTCGTTCCTCCCGAGTTGCTTTCCTGGTACGCCCATCTATGACCGTCCTTCCGTGAGATTTCCCATTCCCCTTAGGTTTTTTTCTTTACACCACGCACACCCCCTTACCGCTTATACACAGACACACACCACCCACCCCCTTGGCTTAGGAAACAAAAGAAGCCCAAAATCCGCCACCCACATCTCTCTCCCCGTCTTTAGATTTCTCTGTTGTCTTAGCTGACTGTGCCACCGTTCCCCCGTCTGCGATATGACCTAGGCAGGTTCAGCCTAGCCGAAGCTTGGCCTACAAGCACATGGACATGGGCATCGGCAGGAGAGCGGAGGTATCCTGCAAAGAAAAATGAGAAAAGAAAGAATCAAGAGATGTGTTAAGAAAAAAGAGGAAAAGAAGAAGAAGAAGAAAAAATAGAGAAGAAAACCACAAATGGTTAGCCCATTGAGGATGCTGACATAGATACCTGATGCCTGCCCAACCACCTGTTGGAATGCGTGAGAAGGATGATGAGAGCAGTTATCCTCCCTGAAGAACTCCAAAATCCGCGTAACATCGTGTTGGGTCTCCGTCTCTCGTAACAAGACGTTTCCAACTGCCGAGAATGTACATTGAGGGGGAAGAAAAGAGAATAAAATGAGGCCGCCCACAAAAGCCGACCGCCCAGGCGCCACCATGAATACGTTTACGGGCATCTAGACATTGCCCTGAGATGTACGTTTCTTGGGATTTGATCTCAGGGCGAAGCAGCCGACTAAACCCCAAGTCTTCCTTTTATCTGCTTCCTTGATGAGAGCCGGACCCCGTTTGAGCTCCGCCGCCGCCGTTGCCGCTCGATTCTTCATTTGCCTCGTACTGGTCGAGGCAAGCTTCGATGACTAGGAACGGCATTGTCAGCATGGATGCCTTCCCTCACACGACGTACAAAGTTGGGATCGTCCGGGGGCTTACTCTCTATGATCTGCTGCTCCCATACTCCGTATTGGTAGTCGACCAGACCATGTCGCTCAATGCCGTCGCAAAGCCGGACGAGCTCTTTGCCCATTTTTTCAAGGCCTTCTTTGGGGACCAAGGTCTGCGATCGCTGCAGCTGTCTGCCCGGCTCCATCAAATCCTTCTGCATCTGGAATAGTGAGAGCCACGCGTGATTGAAGTCGTTCCATAGTTTGATTCGGTCTCCATGCAAATTTTGGTCGTCCAGGTTGAGGCCTGTGAATTGTCATTGCATTAGTAAATCTGAACCAGAAGAACCCGAAACTCCAATACAGAGCTTGGCGCGAGTAACAGAGCAGAGGGGGGGGGGGGGGGGATCCGACATACCCAGATCGACGACCTGCGTCAGGAGCCAGTTTGACACATCCAGAAGTGACTGGCTGGCGCTTTCGAGCACACCATTGCGGACATTTTGGAAGACACCCCGCAGCGCAGACTGGTATTCCATCCATTTTTCTTCCAGGCCGCCTGTGGCAGAATAGTCCTGCTCTTCCATTGACACGTCGGCACTCGAAGTCTGCTGTGGCATCGCGCCGACGTTAGGGATGTTCGCCTGGTAGTTGGCCATCTGTGGCTGTTGATATGCCGTCGCCGTGGCGCTCGCCGGTTGCGCATGGGGAAGGTTGGAGGTTCCTGTGCTACTACTCGGGTCATTGGAGAAGTACGACGTCGACACGTCTGTCGGCAAGATCGGAGCAGCTGCAGGCTGCCGTTGGAATTGCGCCTGGTTATCGTAGACGGAGCCCGTCGCACCAGTCAGGTTGTCGTATCCCATCGTCATGGCCGCGTTGTATCCACCGAAATTCTGCGCCGGACGGCCGTCCTGGCTATATCCTGAGGGGTAATGCATAGTATTCGCCGCCATGGGCGCGTTGAAAGAGCCTGCTACCGGCTCTTGGTAATTGTAGGTGCTGTAGCTACCCGTGCTTCCCATGCCTCGCGCCTGCGAGGGCGAAGTGTTTAGTGGCGCTGGCCTGTTGTATCGCTCGGTCGAACCTGTAGCCATGTTGCGGCGCTGCTGCAAAGGGTCTTGTTGCTGTTGTTGTTGCTGTTGTACGTTATATCTTGGGTTGGAGGTGGGATGCATGGGCGCTTCATTCTGCCTCCGACGGGGATTGGGATCATCCATCCCACGAGGGGTTTGGTCGCCGGTCGGCTCCGAGGGCAAGCCTACCGTATGCGCCGGCGGCAACGGAGCTGGCGATGTATACAGTAAGGCCAGTTTGGGCCGTCGGACCGGTCACAAGACCGTCCAATTGTCGTGTTGGGGTCCGTTAAACGCTACTGCGTTCCTCTCCCTCTTGCCTTGTCTTCCTCCGGGACTAGCGTGTCCAAAATAGCCAGGCGGTGGCGTGTAACGAAATTTCTTTGCTGGTGACAGCGGACGACGCGGGGAGCTATTTTGTCCAGGTGGATATGGCTCCGCGAAGCAAGATGAGTTGTCGACGTGTCGCGCAAAGTGAAAATAGACAGAGGTCTGGACTCGACCAGGCGGTACTGGCGGATGGTAACGTCGCGAGCCTTAATAATGGCGAGGCAAGGTCGGTGCCGATGGATTCCAAGATGTCAAAAGAGACAAAGGTAAGGAAGCGTTGACTTGGACCTGGGGGTCGGAGAGCCTGATGTGTGATGCCGATGTAGGGTCTGTCTGATGTCGAGCCGGGCAAAGGGCAGCACGGGATGGGCTGGCAGGTTCCTCGGGCGGAGGGTAATAGAAGTGGCTTTTATGAATTGAATTGGGAGGGAAGATGGCGGATAGAGTAAAGGATGGGGAGAACAAGGAAGTTAACTGTTCAGACTTGCTTGTCGCGACCAGCTCGGCGAAGCTAGCGCCGGTCTACTTCATGCCCTGACGCCTGAAGGTTCGGGAAGACTAGACGAAGACTGGCGACGAGTCGTTGGTGTCTTGTGAGTCGTCAGAGAAGTTTAGATTTTGGTAAACAAAAAGCCAGCGAATGGGGTGGATATCGCGCTGAGTTGTCAAACTGGTGTCAGGTTTGATACCAGGAAGATCCTGGATGGAGCATGCACCACGATGTCCAACATTACAAGCCGGTCCCTGCGCGATCTGCTTGGGCAATGAAGCCGCACCAGGGTCTCAGCGACCACCGAGTCGCCTTGACGCAAGATGCGATTCGTCAGAGCAAGAGCAAGCGTCGGGCGGACCGATCTGGTCTTGAGATGAGGTTGGTGACCCGAGGCTTGGGCCTTGAGCCTTGAGAGAGGCTGTGCGGCCGTGTGCTGGGTTGGGGGATATGGGGCTTGTGGTGAGGCTCGTGATGTGGATGGACCAAGACCGAGGACCACTTTTACTGCTCGTAGCTTAGTGCTGCGAGGCTAGACGCGAGTCTATGTAGCCTTGGAGAGGGGAAGGGGGTTCTGCTTTTGCCTGACAGGGAAGAACTGGGTAAGCTTGTGACGATGTGAGAGATGTTATGGGGCGGATTCGGGGTGTTGGTGTGGAGGAAGACGTGAACGGTAGTCTCGGGGTTGGTCTTATAACATGGGAGGGATGCAGATATGGGTCGATGCCGGCAGGATCAGAATTAAAGGAAGGGTGTAAGTAGGGAGTGAGGGGAGAAAAAAAAGTAATAAGAGGGCAGATGAAAAAAAAGCAATGATAATCCAAAGAGACCTGGACTAAAATGGGGGTAACTAGGTAGGTGGGTGTGAGTGAGTGAGTGACATTGATACATGGGAAGAAGTGTGTGTGTGTGTGTGAGTGAGAGTGTGCGAGTGAGAGTGAGGCCCGGGAACTTAAGGTGAGGCGGGAAGACAAGCAGCTGCTGCCAGAGTGAAAAAGAAGAAGAGACAAGCAAGCACTTGCCTTCCAATCCAAAGGGGAACAGACCAATGATGGAAGCTAGGTAGACCAAGCCCAAGGAAGTCTGTGCCGGGAGGAGGGGACGGATGGGACTAAAAAAGAAGACCCGAAGCCAGTGGCAGAGACAATGGCGAGCGAGAGGAGCCCAACAAGTACCACTACCGGTCGGTTGATTGTAGTGTAATGCAGAGCAAAAGAGTAATGAACCCGGCAGACAGCGCCGTGGTCGAGGAAGTATCCGTTCCGTGGAGTAAGGTAGGGCAGATTCAATCCAAGTGCGGCTAGATGGCCCCAAAGAGAAACAAGCTGGACCTCGTACCGCGCCAGGAAGACCCAGATGTAATCTAAAAGTGGTTTTACCTCAAAAAAAAAAAAGTGAAGAGGCCGAACTGGCTCAATGCCTGCTGACAAGTTCGTCTTCTCCAAAAGGATTGCCCTGGTCCAAATGCGCGTGGCAGCCCAGCAAGAGAACTGCGGGCAAAAGAGTAAAAGTGCGGCACCAGCAGAGCAAAGTAGCGGCCGTAGCGGAACGAACCTGCGAGATGGAGCTTTGAATCTTTAATAAGGTATGGATATAGTTGTCGAACGACGTCGAGAACCTCGAGCTGGATCTGGAGTTGGGGAGATGAAGTTGGAGCTGACACCCGGCCGAACGAGGCACGTTATGCAGCGATCTGCAAGGTAATGTCGAAAGATGGGGGTTCCCTGGTTGGCAACCGGCTGTCTGGTAAAGAAGGCGTAGTGGACAAAAATGGACGAGATGCAGGCGATAGATGATTGATGGGTGTGGACATTGACGTGGGTGCGAGAGACTGAGTGTGAGTGGGCGATCGAGTGTCTCTCTTGCAATGGAGGGTGGGCTTGTGCTTGTGTTGGCGCCGACGATGGGTAGAGGCAGGATAGGCGGATGGCAAGGGGGTGTGAGATACGAAGACTTGGGAGAGGTAGTTGTATCTGATGTATCTTTCCTTCCGATTGTTGCTGAGTTGAAGAGCAAGAGAAAGAGAGCAAACGGCTTGAGAGGCAGGCAAGTAAGACTTGAACTGGCCGGGTAAGTCTGGACAGGTGACCGCTGCAGTGCGTGCTGTAACACTTTACGACTACCCCGAGTAAGAATGACGAGACGAGGTGTTTGGAGAGAAGTAGATGAAGAGAGAGAGAAGAGCGAAGGTGGGTGCGCGTATGTGTGTGTGTAAGAGAAAGACAGAAGAGTCAAAGGTGGTAAGAGTAAAGAGGCTTATGCAGCAGAGCCAAAGCCAACTGGCTCACACCCCATAACCGGGGCTAGTTTGCGAGCACAGAGTCAGGTCTTGTCAGGTGCCTTGCGCTGGGTTCGTCTGCAGGACTCTGGAATGTAAAGCCGCAGAGAGCTTTGGGTTTTGCTACGGTAATCGCTGGTGCGTTATTGTTGGTGAGAGTTGGGCGGTCTGATCTGGTAGTACGGATGACCTCAGGATAAGTAAAGCTCGATGGGGCACGGTGTGAATGAGTAGAGATAGGCGATGGACAGTTGTCGATTGAAATATCGATATAATGAAAAACGCGGCAAACGGGCGGCTCTCTTCTTTCTTCCACACTTCCTCAGTATCTGAGAGGAGTATTGAGGGGGAGACAAGAGGTATGGCTCAGCAGAGTGTATCGAGAGGACGGACGGGCGGACAGACGACGAGAGATGAGATGGGATGGGATGGATGAGATGGAAGCAAAGCAGCCGGCTCAGCCAGGGAAAGACTGCCATGGGGGTGTGCTGAGCTTGCTTGTTGGTCCCCTTCCCATTCTTCCCACCCCTTCGTTTTCTCTCGTCTGTTTCGCGGCAGTGATGGGGTTGCTCGAAGCACGCCCTTCCATTCTCTTTCACACCCCATCGGGGGCTGACATACCTACGGTACTTGCCTATTGCACCTTATGTCAGTTTGTATTGCTTCATCGTCACTGGCTTTGCTGTACCTCGTGTTTAAGCCATGTCTCCTCCTCTACCTACTTGATCGGGCATCGACTCTCGAGAGAGTCCTGGCATGGTTGGATGCCACTGTCCCTTTCATTCTACAGTTCTGCTCTGGAAAAGTTCGGCCCCGGTGTCTGTAAAAGTCAATGTGTCCGCCCACACTGTGACCCGTTTCGTTTCGATTTTCTGCTCGATGTCGGGCGGGTCTGAGTAGTTGGGGTCATCGATATGACTTAATCCGTCATCTCCTCTTCTCAATAATACCAGCTACGATTTGAGTTCCTCCGATCGGGACCGCAGGCGGTCGGGTTGCTGATGAAGCTGAGACAAGAGATCACCTGATTGACTGAATGAATGGAGAGAATGATACAGAGTCCCTGTCCTGCTCTACTGCTTTCCCCTCGGTGCGATGCCAATGACGAGCCCCCTGGACGATGAGCTGGAGGGATCGTAAAAGTTAAAAAAAGTCTGTGAGCACCCAGATGGCTGGATTTGGGGGCGTTGTTTATTACCTCTATGAGACAAGCCCAGTGACCCTTGTTCGTTGGTACTCCTTCGCCTCCCCTGGCTCTCAGCCAGGGGGAAGCGCACTCCAGCCACTCTTCCACACAATTGCTTGCATTTCTTTTGTGAAGCACCTTTACCCTCTTCTTTCCCCGGCACATTGTTTTCCGCCGAAAGGCCTTGTCACTGGGTCCCATTTGGAACCCTCGAGGCACCGTATTCGTTAGCCTGGCTTCGATTGCTTCTGTCGGTAGAGCTTCAGACCCCAGATAAAAAGCCCTTCAATGATGAGGCGAGGCGAGGCGATGCACTGCCGATGCCGAATGACGTACATACATCGTCGTCGTAGACACCCACTTCAGTCCATGGCGGAGCAACAGACTGATCGTCAGCTTCGGAGCGGAGGAGGGAAAAAAAAGAGGAGAGACTAGGGAGAGCATGACAAAGCCGTCGAATCTCTCACACTTCAGATGCTCGAGACAACGATAAACCATGCTTCAAGTGTCTCTCGCCCCGGCTGGCAACCTCGTTGACTAAGAAATCGGAACTTGAAGCGCATCGTTATGCGAATGGGGTAACCGTTAGCCGGTACAGACCAGCTAGCCAAGTCCCAGCTAAACTCGATACTTGAATCGTGCAGCAACTGCATCCCTACAAAGGAACCCGACTCATTATGGCCTCCAATTTCAGCCAATAGCCAAGCCCCCGTCCACTGGACTTCGAGACGCTTGTTTGGGCTTGGCCTCTGATAATATGCGTCAAACCAGTGTGGGAGAGCGAACCTCAAGCTGACAATTGAAGCCCGATTTCTCAGGTTTCAGAGCCACCAATGAAGCCAGCAGGAACAGCTTTTTCGTCGCGATTCAGTCAAACTTGGGGGGAGATACCGATGTGCAACGAGGCAAATCGAGCCGTCTCGGATTGGGGGGGGGGGGGGGGGGGGGGATACACTGCACGTTAACTGCAGATTTCGTGTGAGGGGGAAAAAATCCCAGATGGAAAATGGCCCGAATCGGCCCCCAAGAAAAATTGGGCTAAAAGGAAATCGGTGGAGCAGTTGTCAAGTCAAGACCAGACAGGAAGAGGCTTCCGTTCCCGCGAGTCTCTCATTGATAGAGTCTTCGAAGCCAATGGAAGGCGAGAAATGAAAATGACACGCAGCCATTTGGAATATTGGAAAGGGGGCCAGCCAAGTTGACACACAAGGACTCGAAACCCCCTTTCGCTGACGAGTGCGAAAAAAAACCGAATGGTATTGATAACCTGCCCGAACCAGACCAGGTTCGGCGACTTGGTGAGACTCGACGATGCCCAATGGGTGCGGTGATGGAAGCCTCACTTTTCGATTTACCGGTCTTGGATGGCCATTTCCCTAAGTGCATCCGAGTAGGTATTCTTTCACGAGACGAAAGGGAAAGCGGCACGGACGTTGACACTTTCATTCGAGAAGAACATTATGCAGACGGGCCTTGGAGTACTTGATGGACGTGCATATCTGTGCAGTTCCAAGTCAATTGCAGCCTTCTTTTTAGGAGCAGTACTTTGCATGGTGCGCAGGTAAATAGAGACGGAGATATTTGAATCGAAGGTATAGGTACCTTGGTGATTGCAAAGTGAACACGCGTTGGCCTTGATGAAAGACAAGAACCATGAACCTTGCGCGAATGTCGAGCGTGCCAAGGGGCATATAGGTGAGCGCCAGAAAGGATTAGACGGGGAGCAACTTAGCAAGTGAGGTCGAAGAGGTCGATGCAAGACCCCGGTCAGGCAGCCAGGGTTGCAAACCTGGGCTCTGTGGGTTCCTGAACGAGTGCCGGTACCTTGCTTGAGTGGTTCGGAGTGTACGGAACGCGGCAATGTATCTGTACATTGTGGATGTGGCTGCTCCTACTGCAGCTGCAGGGTTGAAGGTCACCCCCTCTCTGGTCCCCTCTCCTCTGAGTCGGGGCCCTTTTGAGGAGGAGCCCTAGCGATACAGGGATCGTGCCTGAATACAACATTTCACACATGGACGGGCAGGCCTGTGAATGGCTCCCATTGCTCTATTGCGAATGTTGCAGAGGTCGAGAAGGTGGGGTTCGCCTGGCAGCTCGATGCAGCATCTGGCTGGACGATGGCTTCGGTTGGTCTTGTGTGGAACTCAGCCCAGAGAGGTGGTGTGAAAGCTTCTCAACTGCTTGCTTCAGGAACAGGAGCAAAACCCAACCAGCCTCGCTTGGTACTTGGCTTTCGGCAAACGAGGAGGAGGTGGGAGGTGATGAGCACCTGCAGTCGGAGTGTCCTCTGTCATTTGAGATTGCATTAGTCGGAACGCTCCCTGGACACGGCAAAAACGACCAGACCTTGCCTTACCACCAAGTTTCTCCCAGTAAGGTTCTGTGCCTCCCCTTGGCGAGGCATGATGTGTCTATAGTTGTATTGTTCATGGGGTCGTTTGTCGAGCCTGGGTGTGTGGCAGTGGTGGATGTATCCGTACGGATACCTTGAGTAAGCATGCTTTCCACCAAATTGCGGTGCATAGTCCAGACTGCGCATACGCAATACCTACCTCAGCCCGAGTACTTCGTACTGCACCTGAAGGCTCAGGGCAGATGAGATGAGGTGTATCCGTACCGTGTATGTACGGAGTATTGAGGTGAGGTCGGGTGAGGGTCGAGCGCGCGCGATTCGGACGTAGGTTGACCCGGACGTATTTGCGTTGCTTCCGCGGCACCAAGACGCAGGGGAACAAAATTGTGGTCTGGGGCTCAGTGCTCACAGACGTTGTGAGATGCCGCGATGTGGTGGGCCTCACATCTCCGGTGAAAAGCATTGCGGTTCCGCTACGGATATGCTCCCATTACCAATGCCGTGCGTGAGCCTGCATTTCGGGGGGCTGGGATCCACATTTCGACGAGATTTCATCACGACAGCTCTGATCCAGCGTAATGAGATGTGAGAAAAGACGTCCGAGTGTTCCAGGTCGCTTCATCGCTTGTATCCGTACCCGTAGCATCGTACCTCTACACGCGTAAGATATGGAAGTTGCCTTGTAAGGTAGATGACGGTTATTGTCGTGTAAGGTGGCTGATAGAAGTGAGCTGTGAGGCGAGCTTTTGCCCCTTCCATTTTGGGAGATCGAGTGCCTTGATGCAGGGGACGCGCCTCCCCAATAGAATAGGTATGTACACGTACTGTTGACGCCTTACGGGCCTCAAAAAATATAGTATCAACTGAGGCAGGAAGTTGGAACGTCGGGGAAGCTATTTCGGGAAAGAACATCTCAGCGCACCTTCCATACTTCCATTTACTACTACGACATCCAAGGGCGGGCAGTATCCGTCTGTGTAACTAGCAAGTACGTCGGTACTACCTACCTACCTTGTCATGCGACGAAGCCAGATACAAAATATTTTGGTTCATGCAATGGAAATGGAAAGCTTGCGCTCGCCGCGCTTATGCTTTACCTACTTCATCATTGCTCCCCCGGGTACGATACATTCGGAATGGCATTCGGAGTAAAGATAAAAGGAGACGAGCAAGACATCCGGATCAAGTGCCGTCGGGTGTACATATCACGCTCTTCACACCAAGGTAAGGTAGACACGGAGTAATAGCTTAGTTCAAACCCTCGAATACCCGATAGGTCTAGCGGCCCACGGGTTTCCTGCTCTTCTCCAAAGTCAAACGCTGCGTCCGGCTAATGCATTCTAAGTACCACTGTGGGACTGGGGCGGAGTTTCTCCAACACGATTAATTTTGGGCGAGGATATCCTGCCAGCAGCTCCCGCTATTCTGCCCCCAAGTGTGGCTGCGGCCGCTATATGACCGCCGGTCTTAGGCACATATATAAGCTAAGCTCTGCGTAGTTAGTATTTAAGTAGGTTAGGCTAATTAGAGGCCGTTAATTAACTTAAATTATTTTAATAAAAAGTATAATAATCGACGCGTTAGTTTAAGTTAACGTATTAGCCTAAGTCGACGATTCTATTAAATTAGCCTAATTACCTAGCTACTTAATTAACTTATTTAAAAAGCTAGTAGCGGCTTATTAATAGTAGTCTATAAACGAGGTTAAGGATTTACGATACTTATTTAAGTAAGTTAACTTTATGAGGTATTATTATTTTTAATTACGATTACTATTTCGTAAGTAGCCTCGTTAAGCGCTACTCTAGCCTTAGGTAGGGTAAAGAAGTGCTAGTTATAAAGTAAATAGTCGTACTCTACGTAACTATATTTATTATAATTAACGGCGCTAATAAACGAAGGGATTATTAATTTTGCGATTATTCCCTTTTTATAGTATATTAACGTTAGGAATAGTTTTAATTAACGGTAGTAATAATAGTAATAGTAGCGACGGTAAGGTCGATAAAGTAGTAGTTAGAGGTAAGTATAATAAGTAGGTAGGTAGGTAGGTAGGTAGCTAGGCTCCGGGCTCGGAGGCAGCGGAGGTCAAGCCACAGCCTGGGGGCAGAATAGCGGGAGCTGCTGGCAGGATATCCTCGCCCTTAATTTTCCCTCGATGTCGTTGGAGTCTTTCTCTTGACATCCGAACACCGTTCCTCTCCAGTCTCCAGTCTCCAAAGTCCAGCGTCCATTGTCCACTCATTCTGCCGCCCATCGTGCTGTCTGCTCCACTACACCACACCATACCGGAATATACGCCATTACACCAACACCTTCTTCACACGCCGCCGGCCTTTCGATACCACCTACATCGTGTCTCCATCCTGACCTTACTCGGTGTCTGTCTTTTTGCCTGAACTACCTTACCTTGCGCTAGTACTCACTGCAGACGCAAGAACCAAGGCCAAGACGACAAACCTTGGACCAGATAAAGCACGTGTGGTTACAGCGTTGAGTGCCAATCAAGCGCTTGCCCACACGCCTTGGGCAGCACGAACTCAATGGCCCAACCATACTTCTTACGCTGGAACGCTCCCGCCCACTTCTTCTTCCTCCTCTTCCAGTCGGGTTGATTGCATTCCCAACCTGCCTAGCTCATCGGGGGACCAGCTGCCTGCATCCAAGGCTTCTCAAGACTCAAGGCACGGCTTACGGCTACCTTACCGCAGCAACTTAAACTCCGGATGCAAGGCACCATGGCACCGCGCTGGAGTCTGGACAGGCAAAGCCTGCGTAAAGCGCGCTAAGAACGTTCAGAACCGCGCTTAGGTATGCCATCTGCGTTTGCGGCATCGCTTCAAGGTGAGGTTGGCTGACGTGGGGAGTCTCCAGCAACCTTCACGACGCCTTACCTAAGACGACGTAGCAGATGGTTTCAACAAAGCACCGTCACCTGCTTTTCAGCCGGCGCCGTCCCTCCAAATCCCCGACTCGTCTCCCGAGGCTTGTCAAATACCGTCTGTCTGTAGCCGTAACAATACAGCTTTGGACAGCGAATCTTCTACCAGATAACTGAAGGCCCGACTCAGCGGAGATGGGCGTCGTGCCTTGGAAACTGACCGCCAACGGTCGAACGAGAGGCGCCCAATCGCCGTCTTTGCTCTAGTCGAGATCACGTTTTCCATCTACACACACACCCTGAAGCATGCTTCCAAGGTGCTAGGTAGCCACCTGCGATTGTGGTGTGGCAGACCTAGCGTGTGCATGTGTTTGTGTACTTCACCCCTCCTTCAAGGCTCCAATCCTTTCTTCCTCGGCATGGTCTGGCCCGTCACGCAGCCGTTGGATGTTCTTGGGCCGATCTCAGCCTCACACAAGGCGACTACCGTCGATCATCTCAACCGACGCCTGGTTGATCCCCGGAGCTCACCATGAGATGCTCACTCGCCAAAAGAAAGTCAGCCCGCAGAGAGATCCTTCCCCAACCTCAGTCCGATCTTCCATCCACTCAAGCACATGGCCTCAGAAAAGAATGTAACGTCGGAGGGTGTTTGGAGCACACGTTGGCAGCTCGAGCTCAATAGCCTCGTTATCGCATCGTCTAGCATTGTTCCGATCTTGCCTCCCTCCCAAAACCACAAACCACTACCCACCACCCCATCCCGTCGTCTCAAGCTGCCATCACCGCCTCTGCCGCTACCGTTATTGCGCCTCGCCCGCCGGTCGATTGGTTCAGAACCTTTGTCGTTCCCTCCTTGCATCGGGATATACGCCCCATGCTCTCCCACGTTCTTGTCCAAAACGTACATGGCAATAGTAACGGCCTGCTCATCTCAAGTGCCGCCTTGCCTGATGCGGCGAAACCAGCCGAGTCGTGCTGTCCACCATCTCCAGCTTCACCCTCCGATTAAACCCATCACCGGAAGAACAAAGCCGTCACCGAAAACGGCCACCAAAAGGTGAAACCAGCTCCACGAACCTTCGATTTACTCGTGCCATGCTTCTAGAAACCTTCGGAGGACAGGACAGGCTTGAGCGTCTGTGCTCTCGCTGTCGTCTCCTTTAGGGGTTACCTTGTGTGGGAAATTGAAACAAGGCCCTCGGCGGACGCACTTCTGCAACGTTGGCAATAGGGGCGCCATCACTAGCCTTGACGCCAGAGATGTCAACGCGCTTGCTCACGGACCCCTCTAATAACGTCCACAACTTCAACCCGCCCGCAGCTTTACACAGGTGCCAGCTTGTGGTCTATGATTCTGGCCTGATAATGACACACGGGGGCTACCTTCACTCTCTCTCAGACCCAGTTTCAATGCGCGCCGAAAAACCTTTCACGGCCGCTCCGTAAGGTACACGTACAACCGTTGCAAGTGGTCATTGCACGCGCTAGTTAAATGAACCGTATCAGCCAAAAGACATCTCTGTCGCGACAATAGTTACTGCCACCACTGCGGTCAATGACGGCAGGACATAGAGGGTGGCCCTAAATCGCGCTTCCGAATGTCGGTCCTGAGCATTCCAACACTAGGTTCCAGATCCTGACATTGAACCATCTAATAATCAAATTGGTTGTTAACTCTGACTTTTGCGTTGATTCATGGTCCAAGGTCTGTTGTCTATCAGTTGCAGTTGGGATAAGGACAATTAGAATCGAAGACACCACGTTGCTTCTCCGCGAATTGCATGGATCAGGTATCAAGGCGTGGTAGCAAGAGCGTTGACGCTAAACCGACCGCTTTCTGTCAACCCGTTCAACTAGTGTGTTGCCGGATATGATTCCTCACCTCTTCATGCCTGCAATTTGCTTTCCAGCTATCAAGCGCAGCCGGTAGTACCGATAGCAGACTCGTCCAAAGCTCCAACACCTCTGGATCCGTGCTGGTACAAGGAGACTGCGAGCTATGCCGAGCAGGTAGACCGGAGTTGACCGTGTCCAAGCTGTGTCGTAGCTGTGCCCTAGCCGCATTATTCCTTTGCGTAATTTGGGCTCACATATTACGAAGTAATTCCCTTTGAGAGGAATTCGCCCGCCGATATGGGACATGAGGCAAGTATACATCATAGGCTGGCATTGTAAGAGCTGCCTCTGTTCTATGAATACACGGGGGTGGTAGTACAACAACAAAATGAGAACATTGCCTGGCGATGCCATCATGAACGCCACGCATTGAAAGAGATTTCTATCTCTTGACCCAGGCGGGCATCTTTCTGGCCTTGACATGACCATGCTTCTTTCTCTCAACTTGTCTAGGATCGCGGGTAATGCAGCCAGCTGTAGCGTTGAACTTGTCAGCAACAAACCGAAGATCACTCTCACCACGGGAGTTGACTTACCTTTTCTTAGTATCGGCTTAAGAGCTGGTTCGTGGACCAAGACAGCCTTGGCAATTGCCAACGTAAGAGCCTCGGCTTGACCGGTCACACCGCCGCCTTCAACAAGTGCCCACACGTTGTACTTGTCTGTTCTCGCAGTGCTCCGGAGCGCCCAGATGGCGCTCTCACGATCATGAACTCTGCCGAATGCCTCGTTCAGGGGTTTGCCGTTGATCAGCATCTCTCCAGTGCCCTCCACAACCCAAGCGCGGGCGCTCGACGTCTTCCTACGGCCAACACCTAAAGCGCGTCCATATCTGTCGAGAGGCACAACCTTGGCCACATTCTTGTACGGGTCGATATCGCGTTTGAATTCCTGCAGGGCTTCTTTGACCTCGCTGGGCATCAGTCCGGGGTGGATCTGATGCAGCCGCTTAACCATGGTAAGAACTTGGCTAAAGGGCATCGCCTTGACTGGTTCTCCAGTGGTCTGTCGGTAACCCTTCAAGTTCCTCCATATTTGTCGTGGGACCAATTCCGGGGGCGCCAAAGGAAGGTGCTGGTATCTCTCCACGAGAGCAGAAAGTCGGATGTAGGCGTCGTTGAAGCGAGGCTCTCTGGAGAAGTAGGATGGCGAGATGGGTAGTGGACGAGCCTTCGTGATCCCTTCAAAAGGCCGCTGGGGAGGCAAATCCAGCTTTGTGTCGATTTTGGATTCGCTGTTTTCAACTTGAGGATCGCTCGTAGTCGACAGGCTCTTGAAGCTCGATTGCAGGCTCGATCGTTGCCATTGAGGCTTCATCGACTGACCCTTTGCCAGTTGGCGCAAGCAGAGCGTCTGCTGCAGGCCCTGGCGTAAGCTCGACATTGTTGCGGGACCTCGAGCAGCGCCCTCGTTGATGCGGTTGCTGTCGCGATATCGTGAACTGGAGACAGACTTGAACACCAATAGACAGAAATCTTTCCTAGCTTCGTAGCTGGGTTACGGCAGAACATCGGACGATACGCGAGTCACGTGGTGTGGCGTGAGCGCCACAGACGCTTGGATCCTTTCTTGCCGCACTTTACCCCTCACACACCGCAGCTGGTTGCCCTGGCGTTCGAGCTGCCGTCAATCGAGCGAGGGGCTTTCGGGTGGCGGGGCACTGCGGTCGAAATTTCATTCAAAAAAATTACTGTCACCCTGGCGGGGAACCTGAACTTTTCTCTCTCCTCTCTCTTGTCCATCACATCACGCACCTTTTGATACCCTTCCATCCCTCTCGGTCAAACAACTGATTCAAGATGGCGTTCGGAAAGCTCTTCACCTACCCGGTAAGAAAAGAAACCCCAAATTACTCTTCAGCTTCACGATGTCTAGGAATCTGATCGCTAACGAATATCGTCACCCCTCCAGGCTAACCCCCGCACCACGGCCATCCGTGCCGTCGCGAAGGCCAACAACGTCGACCTCGAGTTCATCGAGGCTGACCCTACCAAGCCCTCCGTTGAGCACCTCAAGGCCAACAAGCTCGGCAAGGTCCCCGCCTTCCTTGGCGAGGATGGCTACCCTCTCTCTGAGTGCATCGCCATTGCCATCTACAGTACGTTCTGAGTCATACTTTGCCGGTCTCGTTTTTCGAACACACAAAAACAACATCCCACGATTCGCAATATGATGATCAAGCTTTTTCAAATACAGTTATCCCTGTCTGAATTTCTTTGTTGACATAGTCTAAATTTCTGATCCTACCATTGGCACCGTCTACTCACTATTAGATATCGTTTGTGTAGCAAGAGCTAACGAGATGCCACAGTCACCTCCCAGAACGAGAAGACCACCCTCCTCGGCAAGACCAAGCAGGAGTAAGGGCACCGGAAGCGCATCTTCTCAGAAGTACGAGGCTAACAACTCTTCATCTAGCTACGCCTCCATTCTCAAGTGGATGTCCTTTGTGAACTCCGAGGTCCTCCCCCCCATGGGCGCCTGGTACCGCCCTCTCCTCGGCAAGGACCCCTACAACAAGAAGGCTGTTGAGGACTCCTCCAAGGTCGCCCTCAAGGCCATCAAGGTCATTGAAGAGCACCTCCTCAGCAACACCTACCTCGTTGGCGAGCGCATCACCCTCGCCGACCTCTTCGCCGCTGGCATCATTGCCCGTGGCTTCGAGTTCTTCTTCGACAAGGCGTGGCGCGCGGAGAACCCCAACGTCACCCGTTGGTACCAGACCATCATCAACCAGGACATCTGGACCGCCGTCACCGAGAAGCAGGAGTTCCTCGAGACCCCCAAGCTGACCAACGTCGCCCCCAAGAAGCCTGAGCAGCCCAAGAAGGAGGCTGCCCCCAAGCCTGCCCCCGCTCCCGCTGCTGAGGAGGCTCCCGCCGCCCCTAAGCCCAAGCACCCCCTTGCTGAGCTCCCCCGCGCCACCTTCGACCTTGAGGAGTGGAAGCGTCAGTACTCCAACATCAAGAACCACGATGAGGCCATGCAGTGGTTCTGGGACAACGTCAACCTCGAGGAGTTCTCTCTCTGGAAGGTGAAGTACAAGTACAACGACGAGCTCACCATGACCTTCATGTCCAACAACCTCATCGGCGGCTTCAACAACCGTCTTGAGGCTTCCCGCAAGTTCATCTTCGGATGCGCTGCCGTCTACGGCACCAACAACGACTCCGTCATCGAGGGCGCCTTCGTCATCCGTGGCCAGGACTACAAGCCCGCTTTCGATGTCGCTCCCGACTACGAGAGCTACGACTTCGAGAAGCTTGACGCTTCCGCCCCCGAGACCAAGAAGTTCGTCTCTGACTCTTGGGGATGGGAGGCCCCCATTACCCACAACGGCAAGGAGTACCCCGTTGCCGACGGCAAGGTCTTCAAATAAGCGCATCGCTCAACGGAGTGATCCAAAGTTCATGGCTTATGGCAGAGATGAAATGAGTTTACGAATAGGCTAGGAGGGTGTGCAGATGATGTTATGGACCCGAAGAGGAATATCCTGTGCGTAATGCCCACGGCTGTGTGCCAAGTTACTAGGTCTGAGTCACTAGGACGAGGCAAAAGATGCAGGTTGTTCCTGATCAAAATCAAAAGAACACTTTTTTCAATTTCACTAGTCTCCACGTGCATATTTTTGAATTGAATGTGATGCTTCCATAAGCTCATGCTAAGGGGTATCTCGATGCTACCAAGTCTTATCTCCGTATTCTGTGTCTTTCTTCCCAACCTCGCATATGTCCCGGTTCTGCCAAAGACTCCTCCGTCAATTTTCTACGCTGGGCCCTGCACAAGACCCTCTTGCTGCTACTCTAGCCTGTATGCGTCGTTCAGCTGGAACGGGTTCGTGCGCATATACGCGCTGATATCCGACTGGTAACAGAGCTGGTTGAGGTAATCATGAACCTGCGGCACCACGTAGCCCGGCTCGCTGGCGTCGCCAAAGAACTCGGGGATCTGCAGCAGGTTGTACGGCTCGCTCCGCGCCTTCTCGAGGGAGTCATCCACGAGAACGGTGTTGGTCTGGTCCCACCGGCCGCCGTACGCGGCGTCTGGGTGTGCCGCCTGCACGTTGGCCTGGGCCCAGACCATCTCCAGGCGCTTGTAGACCTGCACGCGGAGCTTGAAGTCGGCCTCGGAGAGGCCGAACTTGTCGCGTCCCCAGACGGCCAGCACGCGGCGGCGGTACGAGGCTCGCTCTTCATGGGTGTCTGCGGCGCCGAGGCCGCCTTTGAGGAGGAGCTGGTCGCACATGGATTGGACGTTCTTCGGTTGGGCAGAGGACCAGACGACGACGTGGAAGGTGTCGAGGCAGTATTGCAGGAAGCGCTTCGCGTGGGGCCGCTCGACGAAGCTTGCGGCGTTGCGGCGGTTGGGTCGGAAGAGGAGGGTGCCGTTGAGGTCCATTACGACGAGGATCGGTCGAGGGGTCGGGACGAGGGTCGGCGGGATGGAGGCTTGCTGGAGGTATTGCGGCGTGGGGTTCGGAACGCCGCCTGAGGCGGCACTGGGGGCTATGATCTTATCACGGTTGTGCGGCGCCGCGGCTCTGTTGACAGAGATGGAATGTTAGTCTTTGCGACAGCATCGGAGGAGGGTAATGGACCACATAGAGACAGGATGGAACAGGGGGGGGAGGGGGAGACGAACGCTTTGCGAGGTCCCTTTGGAATTATGGGTTGGTTTCCGGTGGAAGATTGCTCAGGAAGAGGAGTCGCGGAGGTCGAGGCAAAGGGAACGTTCGCGGCGTTGCCGAGACCCGGTATCGTGAAGCCGTTACTGCTCGGCTGCTGGTTTGACGGGGCGGCCATGGCTGGGGCGGGCTTGGCCCACCATTGTAGGTCGGACATGCTTTTGTGTGGAGTGTAGACGAGCCTCGAATCGCGCGAGGGAGTCGTGGGAAAGGGAAGGTAAGGATTGTTATTGTATTCGGAGAGTGTGTCTTTTGGAGGGCAGTCGCGGGGTGGGCGACCTGGACGCTTGCGCGCGACGGTTTTGTAGAAGCAACGTTGGTGGATCTGTTGCGATCTGGCGAGTATCCGGGGAACAGAGGGTTGCATGGATGGATGGGCTAGGTAACGAAGTGGGAAGGGAAGTCAATTGAGCTGAATGTGAAATCAGATTGGTCTAGCTGCTTCCGTTGTAGTTAGGTGCAGGTCGAATATACTGTTCGGAGCGTATTCAGGGTCGTTTTTTGTCTTTGATGCGATTAGTGGAGAGGAAATTGTTCTTGCTGGGAAATCGCATTGAAAGGAATGATGGAAGTTTGTGAGGCAGATGTTATCGATAAGTTGCCGTTTCTTATCGATACGAGGTCGCTGGTCACTCTGACCCACTGAAAAGTTGCTTCGAGGTGTGGGCGAGCCTGGTTCATGTGAGTTCTGGCCCTTCACACTACGAGCATATCATTTAGTGCACCTTTCAGCTTCACAAAATCAACCAAAAATCGAGACAAAATGCTGTCTGGAAAGAGGAAGCAAGGGTTTTCAGGCCTTCAGCGCCGTGTGAGGCCTCGTAGAGAAGCAGAACCTGAAGTCGATGAGCAGACGAGCAGTGAGCCGGAGGAGATGAGAATGGATGGAGAAGAGTTGAGTGAAGACGAAGAGGATGAAGATATGGAAGAGGACGATGAAGAGGTATTTACTTCGAGCCGTAAAACTACTGCAATCGTTACTGACAGCTCAAAGTCCGATGCCTCACCACCGCCAAAGAAGTCCAACATCGACATTTCATCAGTGTCTTTTGGCGCCCTCGCAAAAGCCCAGGCCTCGATGCCGTCAGCCAAACGTCGCAAGCGCGGCGCATCACCTTCAGAAGACGAAGACTCAGACTCGGGTCCGGAAGAAGTCGGCAGGAAACCCAAGCATGGCGACCACGTCAAGCGCTCAAGCAAGCACGCCCCGATGGAGCAGTCAAGCAAGAAGCCCGTCTCCCGCCGTCGCGAAATCATCGCCGTGCCCAAGATGGAGGTGCGCGACCCCCGCTTCGACCCGATGAGCGGGCCCGTCGACGAGTCCAAGGCCCGGAGGGCGTACGCCTTCCTGGACGACTACCGCAAGGACGAGATGAAGCAGCTGCGGGCCGAGATCAAGAAGACCAAGGACGCGGACAAGAAGGAGGAGATGAAGAGGATGCTGCTGTCGATGGAGAGCAAGATGAAGGCGCGGGAGCGCAAGCAGCGCGCGGACGACGTCATTCAGGAGCACAAACGCAAGGAGAAGGAGCTCGTCAAGGAGGGCAAGCAGCCGTTCTACCTCAAGAAGTCGGAGCAGAAGAAGAGGTTCTTGATGGACCAGTTTGCGGGCATGAAGAAGAAACAGGTCGACCGTACAATTGAGCGGAAGCGGAAGAAGGTTGTTGGAAGGGAGCGGAAGGAGCTCGACAAGATGCAGAGGAGACCCAGGGAATGAGCAGACATTGTCAGCGTACTTTGATTCGAGTCATGAACCCCTTGAACGCATTGCGGAAGGTCCTTTGTTTTGTCTATAATCCTCCTGTATTGTGTGTCTACACATCGATCGTACAGTTATGATACAAAATGGTACAAAGTGGATTGGGGGTAGTTCTTTGTATGCCTCCCTTAAGCATTATATCCGTTCTTCTTCAGACTCTCCTCGAACATCTCGCGGCACCTGACTTTGCTGCCGAGCTTCGCGCAAAGCAAGAACGCACCGCTCAGCTTGCGATGCAGACTGTAAGTCTCCTCGGGTGGTGGCGCAAGTCTCTCGCGGAGCATGACGGGGATAAGAGCCTTGACGCGCTCCGTGATGGTCTGGTCGTGGAAATCGTAGACTTCGGGTGCCGAGCCGAGGAAAGGCTCCGCCAGGGTGAGCACCGAGTTGACGTGGGCGTCCACCATGAGCTTGCTCTCGTGGCCTGTAAGATATCCGAGGCTCTCAGACAAACGCTTCACTTCGTCCCGGTCGGTCCTCGAGGCCGCGGCAAGGAGCTGAACGTATTGGGTAACAAATTCGTCGGGGTACTCCCGGGAAGCGCCAAAGTCGAGAAGCTCGAGCCTGTTTGTCTTGGCGTTGTAGAGGAAGTTTGTCCAGTTAGGGTCAGTCTGCATAAACTTGAACTCGGTGATCTCCCGGAGACAGAGACGGAGGATCTGGGTGCCGATCCAGTTCTTCTGCTCCTGAGTAAACGACTTGACTCTGGTGACGCCCACACCCTCCATCCAGTCCATGGCCAGAACATTCTTTCCGCAGGCTTGCAGATGAACGTCAGGCACAAGGAAAGTATCCGGTTCATCAGCCAAGAGCTCCTTGTAACGGATCAGGCACTGCGCCTCTCTCTCGTAATCGCATTCCCATCCCAGCTCGAGCCGCGCGTTGTCAATGGTTTTGTTCAGGTACAGGCCCTTAGGTAGGAGCTTGGTAGCGGTCAAGAGAATGCCCAGGTTGTCGAGGTCGGAATTGATCGAGTCTGCGACTCCAGGGAACTGAATCTTAACCGCGACCTTGCGACCATCCTCCTTCAAGGTAGCCCGGTGAACTTGCCCGATGGACGCGGCAGCAACGGGCTTCTCCTCAAAGTCCTCAAACAGCTCGCGCCATTCCGCACCCAGATTTGCCTTGAGGACCTTGTCTCTCTGCCAGGCCGGCATGTAGTCGGCACGGTCCTGCACTCTCTGTAGAACCTCCTGAATCGGTCCCGGGAGCATCTTTGTGTCCTGGAAGCTCATCATCTGACCCATCTTCAGGGCAGCGCCGCGCATTCTCGACAGCTTTGCGACGAGCCTTTCCATGTTGCCGGCACTGAGCAATACTGAACCCTCACCACCACCGCCAAATGCTCTGCCAATGCTCTCGGTGATGGCACCACCCATCATTCCTGCTGCCAGACCGCCATAGTTCCAAAGTCTGCTTAGGCGCGTGGCGGGCACGCTGGATTCCCTGAGGGCGTATGCAGGCGGTGCTGTTTGGTCGACCGCAGCGCCCAAGATAGCTTCGACGGGAGGTTCATCCTTTGATACCGGGCCGGTAGCGGCATCGGCTGCAGACAGAGGCTCTGAAGGCATTGGTGAGTTTTCGCTTCTCAAAACTTCGCTCTTGCCAACTTCAGGTTGAGGGGCAAGTCGAGAAGTGCTTGGAGCGTCCTCAGGGGTATCTGACTTCTTTGTCTCGGCACCCTTGGACAACTTGGAGAAATCGACAAACTCGGGGAGTTTCGTGGGTGGAAGCTTCCTGCGGTTACCGAAATCAACCTTTGTTGATTCTCCCTCATTACCTAGCAATTTGGCGGCTCGGGTACTATGGAAGATGTTGACGTTGACACCCTGAGGGAGGTCGTCTGCCTCTTCAGAGACAGGAGCCCCGTACGGAGCCGCCGACCTGCTCACTGAAGACCCTGCAGGAACGGTGTTATCCTTGGGCCTTTGATCCAATGGTGATACGCCTGGGAAAGGGAAAGCTGAAGGATTGGATTGCCTCAGTTCAGAGAGGACTGACCCTGAGCTTGGTGAGATACGGGCTGCATTGTTGAGATTGGGCTGGAAGCTGCTTGATGTTGTGAGCGAGGGATTACTGGGTTGAGGTGTCGATTCCTTCATTGACGGCGGCGTCTCTTTCTCGATTGTCGGCTGAGCTCCTGGGATATCGGAGGATGCCGCAGCTTCTGTTGCGACGTCATCTCGTGTGTGCTGAGGTGCCGTGGGGGATTTGCGTGTTAAGCTGGAGGCTTTAGTGAAGCTCTCAAGCTGTCGGCCTCTCAGTGCAACATGTCTGGATGCGACTGAGCGCGAAGCTCCGAGGACAGCTGCCAAATCGACAGCAAAATCGGCGAACCTCATCGGGGAAACAATTTGTTCAATTATGCTACACGCATGTCTTTGTGATAGTCCTTTGACATCCAGGTGGCCTCGCGGCTTTCAGGAGATGCTGGGATTATCAAATGGTCCTCGTCATGGTGGGAAAATTGAGTGACGGGTTTATGCATCTAAAGAGAACAAAAGAAGATAGCTCTAGGTAGCTTGAAGTAGTACCATGCGTATAACGGGGCCATCTATCGAAGCATATTTGTCCAGCTACCATGCATTTCCAAATAGGCCAATGATTCGACGACACTACCTACTTACTTTTGCACGCAAAACTGGTCAGTGTCTCAATGTATATGCTCGTCGTTCAAATATAGAATGATTTGACTTCTCTTTGTGCTCCTTGTCAGCTGTCCTGCAGTGGTATCTCTAGTCTATTCCTGGTCCCTCGTCATGGTCATTATTCGTATAATCATTTTGGTGTTGAATCCCTTGTCGCCGAGGCGCCGCCCTTCAAAAGCGAGCCTCTTGCCCGCATGGGTGTCGCCTTCAAAGATGAAGTATGCGGACTACCTGGCCTTGGGCTGCCGATCTTCCCCCACAACCTTTGGGCAGCAGGCGTCAGACCGCCCGAGACCCGCGGACTGGACGGGAACTTGGGCACTGGTGTTCTGTCCAACTTTCCAGTCAACCCGTTTTTCACAGACTCTCTTTTGGAATGCGCTGACCGCTCAACTAGACGGTGATGCAAAGTCTCTCGCTTCCTGTGCTCTTGCAGCTTGAATGGATTTGGCGTAGCGTCACCAGGACCGAGGTTGATTACGGGCGCAGGGAGAACTCGGTCGTCGTCGTCTTCGTCATCCACAAAGGCGTATCCATTCACTCTCGGTGTCTCTCCACCCCCTACAGCGCTCGAAGCCAGATCTTCTTTACGGGGTTTGCCAGCGATCGCGTCTCTCACAGCAGAAAGCGTCGGGGACGGAGGTCTCTCTACGATTGCTGGCTGCGGTACCCTCGTGTTCTGATAGTTGATCGATTTAGGCGGCATCATCGATTGGGCCTGCGCCTTCTGAGCTGGGCTCTCGTAGTCGTCGTCCACACCATCCGGGCCGAACATCAAATTGTTCTTGGGATTGGCGTTCCAACTGTCCGGTCTCGCTGGCCTGTCATCCGCGTCCTTGATTGCCAGTCTGTCCCTTTTCCACCCATCGTCCACCAGACTCCTTGTCTCCAGCAATTTGGCTTCGACTTCCGCCTGTTTGATCATCTGTTTTGAAGGCAGCTTGTTCCCTCGCCAGATCCACTCGTATTTCTCTGCCTTCTTTTGATTCTGTTTATCCATGAGCTTGTAAAAGCTCTCATTGTCCTCGCTGGTGTAAGTGGCCTGGAAATTGGCCAGGCTCATATTGGTGTCCACGGCTGGTTTTGGCGCTTCGTATACCGTCGATGCCACTGATGCCGGCGTATCTGCGCCATATGCGGATGGTGTTCGTCCAGCGCTGTTAAAAGGCATGGGCCTTTTGACCCTATTCCTTCCCGGCGTCATCACACGCTCCAGCCTCTGGCCAGCATTGGAAATCCATGCCTTGTCTTTTGATTCGAGAGCGTCGAGGTACTCTTGCTGTGTCTCGGCCTCGAGGAGTCCGGGGAAGAAGTCACGCGCAATGATCTGCGATAAGGCGTCGGTGTAGGTATCTTCATCTATGACCTTTTTCGGGCGTTTGATTTTCTTCGCGGCAGGCGGTGGTGGCATCAGTTCGAGGTCGGTCCGCTTGCGCACAAGCGCGATTGATGTACGTTCTTGAGGCTCCATCATTAACAGACTGGGGCCGATCACGTTGAAAAGTCTGCGTTGAAAGAAAAGTAGGTACACGAGGAGCGCGCCGCCAGCGCCATGCGTTGGGTAGATGTCGCGTGAGGAGCTTGATGTCGGATCGATGTGCTGAGGCCAATCTGAAAGTCTGAGTTGCGCCCAAGTTCGGGTCCGAGTGGCATGGGGCGGCTCCGATAAGCGATAAGGTTAGACTCGCCAAAAGGTAGGTAATTATGCAACTACCAGGTATCAAGGCTACGGGTACCTCAGGCTTCCCTGTCGAAGGGGTCCTGCACTACGTACATCATGCCTGGAGGTGTAAGTCGTCCGTACTCCGCTAAAGTACCTACCTTCCCAGGCATCCGTAGTGGCCGATGGAAGCTCATTCCTCGCGGGAGTAGAGGGAGGGGCCAGACCACGGCGCCGCCCTTTCAGCGCCCCTGTCGGACTCCTGAAGTGGCAACCCAGTGCCACCCCGCTGCAACTGTATCGCACCGTGCGGTAGCAGCGCACTGTTTCCTGTTAGCTCCGAATACTGAAGAGGGTTTAAGGGCCGAACCGTCGCAAAAGGAAGCTTTCGAATCCGACCCAAGCCCGGCAACTTCAACCTTCGAAGAGCTTCTGCTGCATAGCAAATTTTGCTACAACCACCTCTTCTTTCCCGCCCCCAATTTTGCGATTCGGCTGGGGAAATCACACTCGAAATTCACGCCCACGGAAACGTCAACTGAATTTCCCACTGTTTCGTGTGCGAACGCCAGCTGGAGAAACCCCTCCATCGTCTCTCACCTGCGATACGGATACCCCACACTTTGGTTCTGCAGTAGAGTACCGTTGCCGCCGCCATGTCTACGCCAGAGGAAAAGGCGACAGCCTTCAAGAATGAAGGCAACAAGGCCTTTGCTTCTCACGATTGGCCCGCTGCTATCGAGTTCTACACCAAGGCCATTGAGCTCAACGACAAAGAGCCAACGTTTTTCACCAACCGCGCCCAGGTTCGTTACCCCCTCGCTGCGCCCAGGCTGCGAAGTCAAGCTGCTCGCGTGACTAATACAATCTTGACTACGAGTAGGCAAATATCAAGTCTGAAGCATTCGGCTATGCTATTGCGGATTGTTCGAAGGCGATCGAGCTCAACCCCAACTTCGTTAAGGTGGGCAATCCCGGACACAGCCAACGATCCTGGTTTGCTGACGTCGGTACGACTTTAGGCATACTTCCGCCGAGGCCTTGCCCAAACCGCCATTATCAGACCAAAGGACGCTCTCGGCGACTTCAAGAAGTGTATAGCACTCGACCCAAATAACAAGGATGCTAAGTTGAAGCTGGACGAATGCAGAAAGATTGTTCGCAAGTTGGACTTCTTCGCCGCCATCGAGGTTGGTGACGAGCCGTCAGCTGCGGAAGGCCTTGATCTTAGCACCATCAGTGTTGAGGATGACTACGATGGCGTCAGATTAGGAGAGGAGATGACGCAAGAGTTCATTGACGACATGACGGAGCGTTTCAAGAACGGCAAGAAGATCCACAGGAAATATGTCTACCAAATCATCCTGGCCGTCAAGAAGCTTGTCTATGACGAGCCGACTATGGTGGAGATGAAGATCCCCGAGAGCACACAACTCACAGTCTGCGGTGACACACACGGTATGTTTCTGTGCATCTCATTTGGTACCAAAATACTTACTTGTAGTCAGGCCAATACTTTGATCTCATGGAGCTTTTCCGTCTCAACGGAACGCCCAACGACAAGCACTTCTACCTCTTTAACGGTGACTTTGTCGACCGTGGATCATGGTCTTGCGAAATCGCTCTTCTGCTCTACGCATACAAGTGGCTTCGACCTAACGCTTTCTTCCTGAACCGTGGTAACCACGAGACCGATGACATGAACCGTGTGTACGGTTTCGAGGGCGAGTGCAAGGCGAAGTACAACGAGAGAATATTCAAGCTCTTCTCAGAGAGTTTCTCTGCTTTGCCCCTGGCAACTCTGATCGGCACCAAGTACCTTGTGCTGCACGGTGGTCTGTTCTCAGACGACAAGGTCACTTTGGACGACATCCGAAAGCTCGACAGACACGCCCAGCGCCAGCCTGGCCAGGCGGGTCTCATGATGGAAATGCTGTGGACGGACCCCCAAGAGGAGCCCGGCCGTGGCCCGAGCAAGCGCGGTGTTGGCATGCAGTTCGGCCCCGATATCACCAAGAGATTCTGCGAGAACAACGGTCTCGAGGCCGTCATTCGCAGTCACGAAGTTCGCATGGATGGCTACGAGGTGCAGCACGACGGCCGTTGCATTACTGGTAAGTTTCTGTGCTCTCCCATGACCGTCCTTGACCTGGAATTGACTGTCGTAGTGTTCTCCGCGCCAAGATACTGCGACTCCACCGAGAACAGGGGAGCGTACATCAATGTAGGCCCCGATTACAAGCTCGACTTCAAGCAGTTCGACGCCGTTCCTCACCCGGATATCAAGCCTATGGTAAGACATATCCCTTCCTCCTTTTTTCCTTCTGCCGCTGACCTTCCACTTTCAAGGCGTATGCCCAGAGTTCTCTCATGTCTTCTCTGATGTAGTTTGATGATATGCGGACGGCCGTCCCTAAGGTATGAAAAGGTATAGTTTGCATCCGCAGCATACATGGTGCATGTGATCGGCGCATATAAGGGGCTGGGTGGCAGCGTGGGTTTGGCCATGCGGATAAATCGGAGTTCTTGCCTTGCGGGCGCACACCATAACCCCGAATCTAGAATAATACGACGGTTGGGTGTTTGGCCAAAAGAAAGACCAGTTCTTATTCTTGTTCTCCGTAGCTCTACCGAGGTGTAGGTTCATGACGACCAAAGCTTGTCCTGGCCATCGGTGCCGACGATAGCGCCCAAGTAGTCAGAGCACTGCTTCACCCGGAGAACTCGCCGGCTTCCCTGGTCCGAGACACCTGCCCACGCCGTGATCGCGGCGGCGAAGGGGCTAAGATCCTGCCGGGGCACGCGCAGCCAGCACTGTGCGCCCTCGACTTTGAGTATATCGATGGGAATGGCGGAGCCTGTTGCGCCCAGGAACTGGGCGAGAGCAGCATTGCAATACGAGCGTACTTGAAGATTGTCCAGTTCCAATGCCTCTTGTGTTGTCGGAGACTCGGAGATGAGTTCCAAATGAGTGTAGGAGAAGATCGGGGCCTTGATAGTGCATGTGAGAAGCTCGTGAGATTTCTGGCCCGTTGCGCGCCACGTGCTAGCGGGTGCGTCGCCAGCTGATGAGTTTTCCGTCGTCATATTGGCTGTTTTCTCTCTGGTCGATTAATGAGGTCTTTCTCGACGCTTCTCTCACAGAATATGGGCTCTGTGAGTTCCTTAGATTGAAGAGATGTGTGACAGGCGGCAGGAGAGAATTTCAATGAGAGAGAAGAATAGCATGTAATGTGATTCGAGCAGGGAATCGAAGAAGCTCTGGAGGTGGGTCTGCGCCAAAATCAATCATTATCCATGTACTTGTATATATGCATACACCGGATAGGTTACTTTGAGTCTGGGCCATCAATGGAAAACACCGATGCCTTTCACTCGGGTGCCCCACATTTGACTTCCAGCTGCTTGAGGAACTCCTAGCCAGAGCCTCTCTTCTGCCAGAAAGACCATTAATGAAGCTCTAGCTTTTGCGACTTTCACACTCACCCTTGCGATACACTTCTCAACCGCCCGCCCCATCCTTCTCGAACACCGAAGACAGAATCTCCGATCGGAAAGATAATCTCAAAAGGATGTCGGCTGATAACTTCGTCGCGCCCGGTCAGCAGCGCTACCTCCGCGCCTGCATGGTCTGCTCAATCGTCATGACCTACTCTGTACGTCCACAGTCGACTTTTCCTACAACACTATCCGGATGAAAGGCCTCGGTGGGAATGATCCACTGCACGGAATCAACAAGACTGACATTGTCCCTCGAACTAGCGCTTCCGCGACGAAGGCTGCCCCAACTGCGAAGACTTCCTCCACATGGCCGGCTCCCAGGACCAGATCGAGAGCTGCACGTCCCAGGTCTTCGAGGGCCTCATTACCCTCTCAAACCCGAAGCGCTCCTGGGTGGCAAAGTGGCAGCGCCTGGACAACTACGTGAGGGGCGTCTACGCGATCAAGGTCTCGGGCCAGCTGCCCGACGAGATTCGCAACACGCTCGAGGAGGAGTACAGGATACACTATATTCCGTCAGTAACGCCCTCTCTCTATCCATCTCTTTCGATGTTACGTCTCTTCTTTGGCGTGGATTCCGGGAAAAGAGTGGATGTCTAGCTCTGGGTACATTTTTGACTGACTTTGGTAACAGGCGCGACGGAACGGAGACGGAGGTTGATGCTTGAGATTGGCCACAAGTTTTTGAACAATGTGCTTCTTTACATACAAGGCGTTTTATGGGGAGTCAAAGAAGGTCGGCAAGGAGTCAGGGAAGACTTTATCAGATGAATCAATTCTCAAAATGGTATCTAAAAGTGCAACCCGAGTTTTGCCCATGGAAGTTATTGAACCTCCTTTTTTGTTACAATGCGATGCTGCCCCTGCTTTAAACCCAAACGCCTGTCGATGGACGCGAAATCGATCCCTGATTCACAGTTGGACTCACCGCTGATCCGTCTTTTGCTTCTTGAACGCAAACCCGCCAAAACCAGACCCAGATCCGTCTCGTGATCGTTTCCCCTTCTGCCTCTCCATGTCCTCTTTCATGATCCTTTCCGCCTCACTCATCTTCTTCGGTTGCTCAAAGGCAGACTTCTTCGCGCCGCCCACCAGCGCGTTCTTCTTCGCCTGCGCAAACACATTCTTGGTCTGAGGTTTCGCCGTCATCTTGAGCGATAGACCGCCTCCGAGAGACGGCTTCTCGACAGGCTTGTCCTCTGTCTTCTCAGACGCCACTGTATTCGTCGCTGTAGTCGAGACCTCAGGATCGGCGGACTTGGACTGCGCTCCCGTTGGGCTGGGCTCCTTCTTCGCCGCCGCAGGCTTGGCGCCGAACGACAACGACACCTTCTCTCCTTCCGTCCTCTGCAAACCCCTCTCCCGCCCTTCTTCGTCATCGGGCTTCTCGCCCCTCGCCTCGGCTGCCTTCTGCGCCCTCTTGATCTGCTCACGAATCATCATCTGCTCCACCTCCTCATTGCCCCGATCCTGGGCCTCTTTCCTCCTTAACGCCTCTTGCCTCTTGAGCGCCTCTGGCGAGTTATCGATCCACGCAATGTGAATACCCTTCTCGTTCTCCTCGACGCGGCAGATGCCTTCCCGCCCCAGATGCTTCGCAAATTCGGTCAAGCTGGGCCACTTTGTCGCGTTCATGTGCACGTGCTCCTTGTTGGCAATGTACTCCTGGTAAAAGTGATTGATCTGCACCTGCTTCTCGCCGTGCCCCGTGCGCAGCAGCTGCGTGAAGTCGCGGAGGAACTGGTTGCTGTACTCGTTGAGGAACTTTTTCGGGTCCTCGCCCACGACGAGCATCTGCCGCACGTGCGACTCGGACTGCGTGTGCATCTTGAAGCCGTTCTCGTCGCGGCACTGCTTCTCGCAGACCTGGCAATACCAGCGCAGCCGCTGGAGGCCTTTGCTCTTGAGCTTGTTGCTCAGGTGCTTTGTCGAGCCGACTTCTGCTTTCGGCATCTTGGGCGTTCTTTTTTCGGGGCGTTCTTTGGTGGACGGTTGCTGATATGGAAGAGGGGGTTGTTTTCGAGGTACGATGGTAGGATCTATATGTCGTGGGCAGGGTTCCGATAAGTGGCGCGTGTGGGATTCGAGGTTGGATGCAGTTATGTTGACAGGAGAAGATCGTCGCAAAGCAACCTTGAACGAGCCCTTCCAGGGTCGGTTGTGGATCCTTCTGGTGCTGCTTATCTTATCGGAATTGACAAGGGTCTGCGCCCAGCTCATGAAAGAAGTGGCGGGGCAGAGCCGTGTGCGACGGCTATCTGAGCACTGTATTCCACTTCGCCGACCTCGGCCTAACGGGTAAATATTTACGTTCGTCTGGTTACTGGGGTGGTTCTTGATTGCCGGCTATTGCAATATTGACAACTTCTTGTCAGATAATTCTCATGTTCTCAACTTCATTAGTTGATGGTGTGTCGATATGATCGATTGCCTCTGGACCTGATCCGCGATCTACTCTACCAACGCCTAGAATTTTGATGCCAAAGCTGACCTAATCATGTGCATTTGATATATACCTCTAGATAAATCAAGGGAATCTTGTCTTTTCCAACCCAGACTCTTCGTTCTTTCTTCTTTTCTGATCCAACAATGCAAATTCATGCTCCATTTTTAGATGACCCGACCCATGGGAAAACTTATATACTTCAATCCAAAAAGGTAGAGCTCGCTCCCACCGCGCGCAGTTGAAGCGCGCGGGGCAGTTCGAGACGAAAGCCCTAGTCAAGGAAAGTGAATAGATTTGTGTGCAAGATGTTCATGGCACGAGTAGCGTCGCGGGCGTCAATGACGCAGGAAATATTGATCTCGCTGGCACCTGTGTCGAAAAGTTAGCAAGCGTCTTCTCTCGCAAACCCCCCCCCCCCCCCCTCCCCCCAAGATGGCTTACCCTGTGAGATCATCTCCAAGTTGACGTTGTGCTCGCCTAGCGTGGAGAACATGCGACCGGCGATACCAATCATATTCTTCATCTCCGCACCAACCAGACTCAGGATGGCCATGTCATGGAGCACGCTGACGTCGCCACATTCCTCCAGCTCAAGCCGCGCCTTGTCGAAGCTGCCACCCTCTGAATTTCCGGCGTGGATGGCCATGGACACGTGAACTTCACTCGTGGAGATGAGATCGACAGAGATCTGGTTGCTGTCGAGGATAGAGAAGACCTTTGCGAAGAAGCCGTGGGAGATGGACCGCTTGTTGGAGTGCACGTTGATGACGGAGATCTTGTCCTTGATCGTAACAGCCGTGGGTCTCTTTGGCTTTTGGACCAGGGACGGGTCTGCGGGTGCTGACCGTTGGATCTGGTGGCCGGCCGTGAGGATGGGGTCGGGCACGACGATGGTGCCGACTCCCCTTGGGTTCTTGACGTTCTTGATGCGGATGGGAATAGGGGGCGAGGCGTGAATAACCTGATCCATGGTCAAGTGATGGATGACCTCGGAACCGTAGAACGTCAACTCGGCTGCCTCAGATGGTGTGATGGAGTGCAACAGGCGGGCCGTAGGAACCTTGGTCGGGTCTGCTGTGAAGATTCCATCAACCTCCTTCCACACCTGGAGCTCATCCGCCTTCAGACCGACTGAGCACAGCGCCGCGCAGAGATCCGTGTAGCCTCGTCCAATGTCACCATCGATCAGGCTTCCGGGAACGTTGCCAAAGAAGCCAGTGACCACGGGGACTCGGTCCTCGCAAGCCGTGATCTTTTTCCTCAGTACCGCTGCGGCCTCCTGGTAGAAGCCCTGGCTCAGACGAGCCGTGGCATCATGGTGGAACGCGTCACTGAGATCCACATATTCCGCGGCGACGCCCTGCGAGTCTGATTAGCGGCATTTTCAAGACAGTGGACAGCCATGTCCATTCCGTACCAAGTCCTTCAGCAATGCGGCCATGAACCGGCAGCTGAGTTTTTCACCAAAGCTGATGCATCGATCCTTTGATCTTGAGTTGACCTCGAGATTAAATCTCCTGGCTGCGACGATGTACTCGACCAGCTCTTGGCACTCGTCGCGGATCTCCTGTTCCAAGGAGGCCTGTAATTCTGGGTTGCGCAGGAAAGTCTTAACTGCCGATACGTGGTCCTTGCAAATGTCATCAATAAGACCCTTGGCCTCGTTCATGAGCTCATTCTGTGTCTCTTCGGGCGTCGTGGGCGCCGCAATGCCCTTGAGCTTGTTAAACACGCCAAGCAGTCTTTGGCGGAGGGTGTCAGTTGAGAATGAAGCCTGGGTTGCGTTTCTGAGTGACTCACCGGCTGGTGGTGCCCTCAATCTTCTTGCCCGTGCTTCTTGCCGAGCAGACGACGACGACCTTGTTGTGGGAAAGGCTTGCTCTAAAACACGAATGTGTCAGTCAGGTCACAATCCTACTTGAGAATTGTGTGTTTCGTACCGGACAATATCCGTGGCGATCTGGCGTGTGAGTATACTGTATCAGCCTCATGCAGCAATCGCGACTTTCTCAGTGGTGAGTAACAAACCTTGTCTGGAAACTTTCCAACACTGGTTCCGCCGAACTTCTGCACCACCCAGCCATTGCTGGAGGTGTTCCCTATCGTTTGACTACTCATGATGTATCAATGGCTACGCGCAGAGCCTAAAGTGGTTGGTTTGGGGGTATGAGTGCTTAAGCCGGGCCAAGAAGGAGGGGCACTGTGAGCGACGGGGGAATGGGAGGGAGAGAGGGAAAAAAATAAAGAAAGAATGGCGACGGTTAGGCTGGGACGTCAACCCTCTCAAACTGAGTGTCTTATGCGAGATGCGTCACACAGCAAGGCGTTCAGCAAAAAGAGAAAGTGGTATGACAGGTGCAGGGAGTTTACAGAGTGGGAAGAGAGAGTCCACGGCTCGAATGCGGTGGAATTGCTATGTTCAAGGTGGTTTATGTTGCGGTGGATTAAACCAAGGCGATGGGGATGGGACGAAAGTGGGATGTGGTGGAGCGACGAAATCGGCGACGCTTGTGCAAGTTGCAGCGTCCAAATTTTTGCGTTTCCGGAACATCGGAGGCGGGCCCGAATCTTCTCACACTATTCGTGCCTACCTACACAGAGAGACCTTACAGATACACTGCTGCAAGGTCACCAAACAATGACAGCCGTACATTGGTCAGTTTACTATCTGTCTTGACGTACAAGCCTCAGCAGTGCCGTTCCTTGGTCAAAAGGTAATAATGAATGGGCCTCGAGTTTTGAAATCCCGGGTAATCCTCCAACGCACACCTGCCACGCCGCTGCCGTTGCTGCTACCTACCTATCTGTATGGTCTCTGCCGATAAATCCCCTGGCTTGACCTGGCTTCTGCAAAGACCTGTACGACCGAGGGCTCTGAATTGGGCAGTGTGTCCCGCGGCAGCCTCTATCCGTGACAATTTCTTTGTCTGAGTCATACGCAGTATCGGTGCTTCACTAGCCCCTCTGAAGAAGGTAATTTGACACCGATGGCAAACCTGTCCGTCTCTTCAATATCCCGGAAACTCTAGATAATAGAGTACGGTTCCAGGACAACCATTTAGTAATCACCCATGAACCCCACGGGGGTCACTCGCTGTGTGCGTCCGCTCTGGTGGTCTCTTCAAGCCTCTGCGTTGTCGCTGCCGTCTCCCGTCCAGCCACTCCACAAATGCGGTCTCATAAAGAGCCTATGAAACCTCTCTCGAAGAAAACCTTTAGGTGCCGAATCCTGGCGACCGCGCGGGGATGGCGAATCAGAGACCGGCCGATGACGAAGTGACAGACGGGGATCCCACGCCCCCAGTGAAATAGCCGCATTTGACGCAACTCTGCATGCCACTGATCTGTTGCCGCCGCAACTCATGACAACCCAGTTTTGCTCAACAACACCTGGAGCCTTTCAGGGCCTTGGGCAGTCTTATCAGACAGTGAGCAAAGGCAATGTGAAAATGCCCTGCCAAGTCTTGCATGCATGCATCTGTAACTCATCAAAAAAGGGGCATGCATTGTCTGCTCAAAGCTCTCCCAGTATGGGTCGTATTACCACTAAATAAACGTATAAATGCAAAAGTACCGTTGCTTTGCCCAGAACCAGAGACAATTGGTATAGCAAACCCACGAGAACCAGAACCAAATGCAAATGCCGACCTCGATCGCCACGCACGTCAAACACCGACCGCAAAAAAAACAAATCCCAAACCCCGTCTAGAAATGAACAGGCGCAGTTCCCAGTGACTTGTCCTCACCAAATGGTCAAGACTTTTTCCGCGCTCATACAATCGTGCAGTCGTGCCATCGTCATCGCACTGTTGTCGACAGTCCTCTTCTGGCATCAAGCCTCTACAAGAGACTGTCTGACAGGCGGGTATCGATACATGACACCTGGTTGGTCAGGTGCGACTAGAATCTGATCTCCATTCGTCATTGTTGCAACTCAGCGTTGGCAAGCAACGCTTGATTGACCTCCGAGTGCGAGAAGGTGTATTTATCCATCGGGAAGTCCTCCTCCGGTGTCCGGATGCCGATCCCGCTGTCGTCCGGGTTGTTTCCCGCCGACATATCCGCAGAGTCGACCTGGCCCTGGCTTGTTGATGGTGGGAATGGCGCCTTGTCTGGTTGTGCCTGAGGAAGACTCGAGAAATTGAAATCCTCGCTACCCGCGCTGAACCGAGATCCTTGGCGGTTCGACTCTTGGGCTGCCGATTGAGGGTTGGCCATGGCTGCTGACGCGCCCGACGTCTTCATTTGAAGAAAACCACCCTGCTCGGCAAGGAAGCAAGTCATCTCGTCGATCCAGCACTTCGTCACCCACCACGAGCCGAAACTCTTGCCTTGAGCCATGGTAAGATCCCGCATCACAGCTGTGCCCACTCTTTGCACGGCGTAGACAATCTCAGTGTGAGACGCATAAGGGAACCGTATCGGAAGGGACTTGAGGAACCCAACCCATCGCTCCAAAACATTTTGTCCGTTAGGATCGCCTGCGCTCTCGGCGCCGGGCTGGCGACCGTTTCTCAAGGCAATGTCGCCATAGACCGTCAAGCACTCCACCTCCCAAGGGACGTTCATGGGGCTAAGGAGATCCCGCAGTTCGGTGACGAGCAAGTTGACGAGGTCATCCATACCACGTGTGGGAACACACTCCGCCACCTTGCGCACACGCACCATCGTAATCCAGTCGAGATACATCTGATCGCGGTTGGCCGGGTTGGACAGCATGTTGGCTGCTGCGTGAGCAGTAAGGTTGACCCGCAGAGCTCGGTCCAGAAGAGCTGCAAAGATAGTTGCCGGTGCCTCCTTGGCTCGGATGACGTGGTGCGGCTGTCCCTGGAAAGCCTCTCGAATGTGAGGTACGAGGCGCTCGGAAATGCCGCGTAACGTATCCAGTACTGGCTTGGGCACGACCTGGAGCGTGAGCCCCGAGATAATTCTAAGCATGCGTTGGTACAGAATAAAGTCACATTCCTCGATCCAAGGGGCGAGGCTCGGGTGACCGAGGAGCTTTTGAACGGGCATCGTCAACGTGCCCTGGAATGACGTATAAAGGTGGAAGAACGTCTTCTCCTTGCAGTAGCGAACACACTCCACAAGGGAAGTGCAATGCGATCTATACAGGGCAGACAAGCTTTTGGCAGCATCTGGGTCAGTTCCACTGGGGAGGAAAGGCTCCATCCGGGGTAGCGCGAGAGGTTCGTTAGATTGAAGAAGCAGCTCATCCGCTTCCGAGGGGAACGAGAACTGTAATGAGGTCTTCGATGCCGATGAGTTCAGATGATCCGCGCTGGTCACATTTGGATGGCTATAGAAGCTATGTGACCTCGAGGTGTGATGCGTCGCTTGAGCTGGGCTCTCTGGCCGTTTCGCAGCGTCGGGTGATGGCAAGACGGCAGCGGCAGGCTGGGCCTTGACGGGTGCCGCGCTGAAGCTTTGAGAACGGGGGGGTTCGGAGATAGCCAGAGGAATGTGAGGCTCGGGTTCGCGGAGGTCAGGCTGGTCGTCAACCAAGCAGAAGTTGACGTAGTGGTACTTTGATTCTCCTCTCACGCCAAGTCGCCTCGTCTTCAGACCTGGGAAGAGTACACGGACAAGCTTTCCGAAACTAGCTGGGTTGAGGACTGTAATTCTCTCGGTGGCACAGCGAGACGCGTAGTTGGCATATACGCGTCCTCGAGGCACAGATCCCTTTCCCTTGGTGCATACAGAGTTGATCCAAAGCATGGCAAAGACTTGTCGGGTGCGTTCGGAGTTGGGGCCTCGCTCATTGCCGTGCAGTTCGCCGGCAACATCTTGAAGGCCGCGGTGCTTGTTAGCATTGAAAAGGTGACGCATCTCCAGCTCGTTGTTAGCACTGGATCTGGCGGAACTAGATTTCTGCATGCCCATAGCTCCAACCAAAGAATCGCCGTCCTCATCACGATCTATCATTTGGCTGTCGTCGGTGAAGCTGTTATTGGCAAAACTTTCGGAAGGCAAAGGGTGTCTTTGCATGGGATGTTGCTGAAAAGACATTGAGTGGCCCATGTGAGCACTGGACTGGCTCATGGAGGCATTCATTCCGGGCGGCATCGAGTATTCGCGGGCGTTCTGCATCTGGGTAGCAGCTGCATGAAGCATCATCTCCTCTGGTGTGATCCGCGACGCGGGAGCGAGGCTTCTCTGCTGTCTTTGGTCGTTGTTGACCCATTGTGCCGAGTACAGTTCAGGCGCGTCGGCAAACTGTTGTTGCTCCATAGTAGGCTGCGTTGAGATGCTGTGAACCGAAGCAGTCGAGGCCCGAGACTGAGGTCTCTTCTTCGCCCTGAGGGCCTGGGAGAGGTGGTCTGTTTATATCAGACCGTCAGTCAAGAACCACAGGGGAAAGAAATGCTCTTGTTGCAGTGAAGCAAGCCTGGCGAGGCTATAGATCGTACCGTGATCCATTGGTCGTTGTCTGTCAGCTCGGTGAGGATGTGATGTTGTTGTTTTGCGATGAAAACACACGGATCATGCAGGACGCCGTTTCCAAACAATGAAGAAGTCAACGTGCGCCGAGCAAGGACAAATGGGTGAGGAAAGAAGAAGAAGCGTCGAGGTCGTGAGAGTAATCCGGAATCCCTGCAGCCTTGAAGAGCGCGGTGCGCCGTGGTGAGCGTCGAGATCTTAAAGGACGTGGTCGGGGGAGAGCAGGACCAGGAGCAGAGTGTGGATGTGGGAAATGTTTTGGGAGGCTTTCCACTGTTTTGTTGACTTGACAACCAAGGCTCGGCTGGTCACCTCCACTCAGGTCTTGGAACAACGGATTGGCGTGGCTGGGCGACTCACGTGATGAGAAAGGCCAGTCATTGCAGCGTGTGGTTGCATCCTTCCATGGCCGCGGATTGGATAGTTCCCAAACAACCTGGAGCAGCCAGTCCCGTAACAGCTTGGTCGTGTTTGTGTTTTCCAATTGGCCAGTGCGCTCATGAGTCTGTGATGTGGGGTCTGCTTACTTTGTCTGTTTCTGGCTATTTGGCTCTGGCGTCGGTACGTATACACGCTACTGTGTTCCAAACGCGCGGAGAAGCCACATTCAGATCTGTCCACTCAGCTTCAAAGAGCAACAATACTCCCGTCCGTACGTAGGTACCTTACTCCTCTCTCTCTCAAGGTGTACTGTGCCTTGGACGTTAGGCATCAATACAAAAAATCACAACAGCAATGCACCTCAGCCAAAAACATCCGGGCCCGAGTCTTCCCCACCTTCGCTAAGGCAAGGGAGCTCGGGTGCTCTTATCTTATCTCACCGTACGGATACGGTAGGTTAGGTACCTAGGTGCGGACAGACGGTGGCATCCCAGATGTAAATACCCACCATACCCTGCCGTGCCCGCCAACAAAACACTCGCTGGCTGAAGACTCAAGACCGAAATCTGCGAAATCTGACACCATCCGAGCCATGGCCACACAAAGTACCCGCTAACACGAAGGACATGGATCCCAGGGCAAAGTTGCCCGGCACACAAAGTCGGTTGCAACTGGGAGCTACAACCAGCTACGCCGTGCTCACTTCGTCTCGTGCTTGTGCCCCTCTCCAAACCCCCATTAGCCCCGACTGAAGCTCGACGCAAAGGCACCCAGACCATTCCTACTGGCCAGATCTGCACACGTTACGTCGTCATCCGGCCTTTTCCCTTTCACCTGCTAATTCCAACACAGACACAAGGTCACTCAACCCCATATTCTCAGTAATTTTGTCAAGAACCTTACATTCTGTCATCGTCAACAGCATCTTGCGAACTTTTACAAGCTACCCACATCGCTCATCAAACCACTGTTAGTTTCCGCTGCCCGCACCGAGCCCTATGGCATCTCTTTTGTTGCAACCTGGCCTGGTCCTAACCCTTATCATAGCGCATTAACGCACAGCTTTTGCTACCCAACCAAGCTCCTATTCAGCCGTCAATATGTCTGCCCAGGATCGCGTCCAGAACTACATCGGCCAGCTCGACCGTGAGGTAATTTAGCCTCCTCCGGCTACTACAAGACGTATGTGACACGTCTGCTAACCCGGATGTCTGCGATAGCTGTCCAAGTACCCCGCCTTGAACAACATCGAGAAGTCGACCAACGTTCCCAAGGCCTACGCCGTCATCGGCATTGCTTCCCTCTACTTCTTCCTTATCATCTTCAACTTGGGTGGTCAACTCTTGACCAACTTCGCCGGCTTCGTCATTCCCGGCTACTACTCCCTCAACGCCCTGTTCACCGCCAGCAAGCAGGACGACACCCAGTGGTTGACAGTACGTTGCAACTTTCCCCCGCAATTATTGACACCCAAACCTTGCTAACATCAATTCTAGTACTGGGTTGTCTTTGCCTTCTTCACGTCAGTTCCTTTCCGGTCCGTCACAGAGCTTCGAAACTAACTCGTATACCATAGCGTTGCTGAGAGCCTGGTGAACGTTGTTTACTGGTTCCCCTTCTACTTCACCTTCAAGTTTGTTTTCCTGCTGTGGCTCGCTCTGCCCACCTTCCGGTACGTTCCGTTCAATCCGGCCCGTGATAGATTCCGCTAACTGGCGATAGTGGTGCTGAGATTATCTTCAACTCCTTCCTCTCCCCCATGCTCGCCAAGCACTTCGCCGGTGCCTCCACCGCTTCCGGCCTCCGTGCTCAGGCTGGCAAGGCCGAGTAAGTGCGCCCCGGCGCCAGCTCATCAAATAGGTCGATTGCCTTGAGAGATCCGCCTTGAAAGAGTTATACAGCTAGCCCGGCTTCATCCCAGTGGTAATCGCAAGCTCGTCAAATGGACGTTATGCAGCGACCTAGAGCACAAAGAAGACGGGATGGAGTGTCAGAGGCTAGCATTACCACCCTATCAGACAACGGTGATGGCTTGTTTAGGTTTGGTCGGGGGCTCCAGGAACGCGAGAGCCACGATGTACGGTTAAACCAGTTCCTGTTACCCCATTTAAAGTTACTGTATGCTACGGAATACGGAGTCAATGACTTCTGCAATGGACTAGAGACAGTACATGATGCTAAGAAACTATCGTGCGACATGCGTTGCCACCGTCTCCCATTGAATCCGGTTTCTTGGTGAAAATGTGGAAACATATACAAGCGTTGTGCGGGATTAAGTGCGGTGGCTTCGAGACAAAGAGATAGTCGAGATGCTATACATGTTTCTTTTGTCATGGGCAACTAAAGCAACAAGCCGTCGAGTGGGCATCTTGCATCAAAGGTGTTAGACCCTGACATAAACCGCATACCAACGCTGCTGCTCAGCGTCGTACAAGACCGTCTCGCATGGGTAAAGTCGAGTCCGAGACTGTGGAGGTCATAAGAGGAACCATGATTCGAGCATTTCTCATACCAGTCGGCATGTCATTGCTGCTGCCCGCTGTCATCTCGTTGCCCCATTGACGCAAGAATCCGGACTGGAATTGCTGCACGTCACCGGAACAACTTAACGGAGGCAGCGAGGCGGCATATTTGGGGCAATCTGCAGCGTTCCTGATCCCTGGTCTTTCTGCCTCTTTTCGCTTTTTGTTGCAGAAAAGCGGTTCATTCAGCTGGCTAGGCCTCGATATCGAGCCCGCCAGCAAAAGATGTGGTGTAGCGTGAACTTTGACCCGCGAGTTCAATGCCTGAGTCCAACGGAGAGACGGCACGGGAGAGTTTGTTGCGGGCGGGTGCCAAGTTCGCCGCCACCTGGCCCATGAGCCCAAATGCCAATCCGCTGTGAGCAACCTTAGCCTTAGGGGGGGTTTTCAGGGACTATTGGCGAGGATAGCCCCAGCGGGCTGGCCGAGGATCCCGAGACGCGGAAACTGGAAAGGGGTCCCCCACACTTTCCGGGTTGAACCCCCCTGTTCCTACATCGACTCTGCGGGATCTCCAGCGTGTGTTGGCCGTTTAGAGCCGCCTTGAGAGGGCGTGTGCCTGTAGCCCGCCTCTCAGCTGTTTGGGATGTGAAACTCGTAAAACGACAAAGGCTGTTTTCCCTCCCTTTCTGAATTCTCCAAGTCCAACTCCGCCATACCTCGACAGCCTTCGTTTGCCCGTTTTTCGTCGACGGCCTTTTCCGTCCATCTAACCTGTTTCGTAGCATCCTTTGCGCTCGACAGGCTGCACGCAGCACGACGACATTCGCTCCGTCGATAGACGCGCTTTCATGGAATGAATTGGTGGATACAGCCAATTTGCGATCAAGCATAACGATATATCGACCCTCGCTGAGCGTAATCTGCATTCCCGCCAACCCCCGGATTCACCGACTCACCGGCGAAAGCTTACCATAGCGAGCGGCGTCTCGGTAAGAGGAGATTCAACGGCATCTGCCCCCGGAGGGCATGTTCACACAATGCAGCTTAGCCCTCTGCAATCGCGACTGGCGGCCTCGCTGATTGCGTCGCTGCTGCTCATCGTTCTCTATTATCTTCTGTCTACGCCCACCTTTGCCCTCGCTGCGGAACTGAGCGGCGCTACACAGCCAATCCTTGACGACGTCCAACTCGACGACAGTCTCGAGCAAAGAAGCAGTCTCGAGCCAACGTACGAGCCCGAATTCACTGCCTTCGACCGCAGTATCATTGGAAGAGCACCTGCCGGTGTTACGGGTCTAACGAACAATGTCAAAGTCAACCGCAATGTCCCGGGGAACTCGACCCAGAGTTTTGTCTTTGAAGCTATCACCATCTTCGCCAACTTCTTCGATGGGACAGATGAGGCGTTCATGGTAGGACCTCGCGAAGGCAGCAATGAATCCATCTCACCGGAGCTAGTCAGCATCGAAGGCGTCAAGCCAGAGGATGAAGAGCGTGGCCTACGCCGCAGGCAAGCTCAGGGAAGGACCGTGTACATCTCAGCGACCACGTGTATACAGCCACAGCGTGCGGCGAACAACACAAAGGAGGATGCGCCACAAATCACGATGTATATCTCGACGTCTCAGGACAATCAGACACCTGGACCAGGGCAGAACTCTACTCTACAGAAGGAGGTCGCCTTTGTAGAAGGCGCGGCAACCTTTAGCGTCAATGCGACAGGTGACGTCTTCATTGGAATAGGCGCACCCTCAAAGGATACCGACAAATTCACGGGAGACTGGAACTTTGATGTCGCGGCGTCGACGGACGATTTCTTCCACAGTTTTGACGGAAATCCTTCTGAGCTTCTCTGGGTCGACAGTGACTCTAGCGCTGCACTCCTGACGACGCAGAACTTAACGACCTCCCAAAATGAGACTTTGATTCAGGAGATCATGGGGTCCGGGCTCCCGTTCATTATGTTCGTCGAGAACCGAGAGCAGCCCACAACTAAAGGTGTTAGACGTTCAATGTGTGGATTGGAGAACTACGCTCAAATCGCTGCGAAAAAGGGTGGCAAATTTGGCAACCTCGCCAGCACTCTTATGACGACGAGAGGCGCCGGGAACCTGCCCAAGCAGCAATTTTTCTTCAACGGGCTCAACGCGAGTGCTCTTTACTCGGGCATCTTAGTTCGCACAAGCAATTCATCCTCGTCGAGAAAACGTCAAGACGGCGCTCAGAGTGGCGGCGGCGGAAAGGTTTTCGAAGCGACGCCCTTCGAGACCAAAGATGGTATGTACACTGCCAGGGCAACAGTGCTATCAGCAACTGATTCTGTGTGTAGGGGAGAATTGTAAAATCGTCACCGACCTGCAATTTTGCAATGAGACGGAATACGCTGTGCCCGCGAACTCCAACAAGATGAATATCACTCAGCTTGCGCAGTTCTACGACAACTATGCTCGGGATATGTATGCCAACTTCCAGAAACAGCTTGCCCAGGTAGCCTGCGAAGCGCCAGCAGTACAGCAGTACTCCCTCGCGCGAAACTGCTCCGATTGTGAGACGGCATACAAGAAGTGGCTCTGCTCGGTGACGATTCCGAGATGCGAGGATTTCACGAGTCCTACCAACTTCTCCTTAGTCAGGAACGTGAACCAGACATTCCCGAACGGAACTCTTCTACCAGTCGCCCAGCAAGAGTTGTATCCCAACAGAGTCAATCAGCATTCGAGAAACCCCCTCATCGACGAGATGGTTGAGCCAGGCCCGTACAGGGAGATTCTCCCTTGCGCCTACCTTTGCTATGACTTGGTACAAAGTTGCCCGGCGTCGCTTGGTTTCAACTGTCCTACGCCAGATGATGACATATTCAACTCGAGCTACGCAGAACAGGGCGATGGTCTGACCTGCAACTACCCAGGCGCCGTGCACAATCCATCTGAGTCCTCATTGCTATCAGTTTCATGGGGTCTACTATCGGCTCTCATTCTTGGTACACTCAGTGCAGCCATACTCTAGGTGGACGAGAAGGGGTGACATGACCGATCCCGCAGAGGGTATTCATTTTTAGTAGATTGACGGCCGACTTTTGTATGATGGGTAAGGGGCACAACGGGACAAAGTAATGAGGGTTTTCTGGATGAATTGCATGGCATCGGCGTTAAGACACGACATCTACTTTGAAGGTTGGGACAAAGCCGTCCTTGCGTATGTTCATGGCTGTATTGGCTGTGCTGGGAGGAACTGTCAGAGAATTAGAAGATCAGATGATTTTACAGACTTTTTTCTCTATCGACGTTCGTCTGTGAATTTTGATAAGACTAGATTGATGTCCTTGCAGGACGATAGGAACCTGCTAACAGTAGAGTACAGTATTTTACACTCGACGTACTGCTCAGACCCATTCCGAGCACGTATCCAGTCCTTGACAACAGTCAAGAGTCCCCACCTCTTGAGTGTCGCTCACGTACTTGGCCGTTAGGCCTTGATACCGCCTTTCTGGAACCTCTGGCGAATCGGCATTGCTGATCGGCTACCCCGTCTCCCCTGCGACGAGAGTGGAAGCGATGTTCTCTTCCGCCAATCTAGGCGTCCGGCTCCATTCTCTCGTGCCGATCTCGGCCTTTGTGATCCTATGAGACCGCAACTGATTCCGTGCGTCTCTCTGATTCGTCTCGGATCTCTTCCATTCGCCCTCGCCATGTCTCTAGGCCTTCGTTCCCTTCCCTGCCTGCAACTCTGCGACCTTTGCCTCGAGACTCTCAATCTCCTCGCTCTTCTCGCCGCGAATCTCGTCCTGTTCCAGCTTCGTCCAGGTCCAGTAGGCGATTTGATATGTGAGGGTCGCCATCAGGAGAACTTTGAGGACAGGCCGCGTAAACGTTTTGTAAAATGTTCCCTGTTTGTTTGCGATTTCCGTGTCAGCGTCGTCGGGTTTCTTCTGCCAGAAAAAGGGTGCAACAGCTGTCGCAGGAGGGAGCAGGTGGGACGGCACGAACCACAATGGATGGCCTCTTCTCGTCATCTACTGATGTTGAATAGAGCCGCGATGCTGCGCGGGGCATCTGTGTTGTGCGCTGGGAGCGGAGAGCTCTGCTCAGGATCATGGTGCTGCTGCGCGCGGCCATGACGGGCTGCGGTCTCGTCGATCGGTCGTCGCTTCGTAACAGTTCGTGCCCCGGATCGTGCGATGGCTGATTGAGCGGATTAGTCGCAGAAAACTCCGTATTCTATCGAGAGTGGTCGCGGGTTTCTCCGTAGGTATTGTGGTTCACTTTCGTTTGTAGCTTGTGAGGTCCGTCCGTTTTCTAAAAGCTCCCGTCCTCGGAAGACTCGAATGATTGCGCTGCGCCGCGCCGCGCCGATCTGTGGCGGTGCGCGTATCCCCCGCATAACCCGGCAGCGCGTCGACCGCCCTACGGCATTGCGGATCCCGCTCTTACGTGTGGCACAGGTGGCATTTGGCAATGTGCCTTCTTCCAGGGGTCAAGGTACCTCATTCCAAGGTCCCCTTCTGATTGAGCGGCGCATGGGCTTCGGCACCCCTGGCCCCGAACAGGCAATGGCCCCGTACGTCTTTTTGACGACACCATGTCCCGAACAATCAGAGGGTATTAGAGTGGAGGTGGTGGTGGCCGCCTGGAGGTCCTGAAGGGAGAAGAGCAATTCCCGTACGAGCCCGGTACGAGGGCCGGTACGAATGGTACATGAGCAGTGGAGGGCCCGCGCTTAGCGGGTAAGGTACCTAGGAAGCTAAGGCAGGTGAGTACGGAGTATGTAATACGGCAAACCACCTTTACCACCTCCCCTCGTGGTAATTAGCTTCAACCGCTCTTAGCCCGAAAGCTCCCTCGCGCAATCTGTCCCTTCAACCAGCTTCCCTTCTCTTCTCTCGACACAGTTTCGACAACGATCCGCCTCGCACACACGACCAAACACCACGTCTACCTCTACCTCTTCCAGCGCACTATATAACGAATCAAACTTCGAAACCGAATAACCGGAAAGACGAAGCAAATCACCAAAGAATTCGCATCGGGCAGACCACATCGCCGCAACCCCTTCATAACTCATCCACACATACATCACCACAATGGTATGCAACTTCCAACACAGCCCTCGCTGCACCGCTACATCAAGACCAGTGGTTCTTGACGGTTTCGAGCTTCGTACTAGGATACACTTACGACACAATCATAAACTTACTGACACTTCTTGATCCATAGGCGCAAACACCCCAACAGAGACGCGCAAACGCAAAGTTCGCTAAGGACAACGAGTCCCGCATGGGCAAGTCCGAGGATCAGATCAAGAAGCGCACCAAGGAGGCGCCCAAGTCGCCCATCTCCCCTATTTGGCTCAGTGAGTAGTCCCAATTCGCTTTCTGTCGTCTCCCATTGCGATCAGCCCCAATTGCCTTCCCAAGAGAAAAGGCTGCCAGTTGTGTTTGGAAGCAGTTGCTAATATTTCCTCTCTCTCTACAGTCCTCCTTGGCTTCGTCGTCTTTGGTGGTATTGTCTTCGAGGTCCTCTCTCGCATGTTCGGCTTCTAAGTTGACCCGGCCGATGTTCGTACTCAGTCACAAAAGCGAATGAGTGTGTGAACGAGACAAAAAGTCCGCAGAACAGGGGAGGCTGCATGACCAATGTGGTTTCTCAGTCCGCACTCGCTTCTTCCGAGCAAGCCTCCTCTGAGGACTTGAGCTCAAACACAATCGCAGCATTGTCTTGCTTGCAAGGGGAGGATGCGGTCAGACAAGGACGCAGCTCAGTCTCCCCTCGGCAGTGGAGAGGGAAAGGGGGGAGTGTTAATTTCCTGGAACACTTGGAGGGATTGAGCCCATATCCCCAAACAGCACCTTGCTTCCAGTGGTGGGAACAAGTCTGTACAAAGAAAACGCCACGCATCGCTTTCTTGTCCTTCGTCGTGGGAAAGCAAGAACACCTGGTTAACGGCGTACTGTATTTGAAGTTATCCGTTCATTTCATTTTCTCCTCCTTTCAGAGGCAGCTCGTTGATAGCAATCACCTCGATGAAAAGCAATTCCCTTTTTATTCTACACCAAAAGACTTTTTGGGTTCCCTGTTTGGTCCTGACCATACGGCCTCATCAACATGAACGCCAGAGCTACTAACAAAAGCCACGCGAATACAGGTTCAACAACCTATTGTGTCCACACCAGCTTCCTCGTCTTGAGAAATCCCATAACTTACGCGCCAAGACCGCGACGCTGGCCACCAGCATCGTACTTCATGTGCACACCAGCCTGGAACTGCTGCTCGAGTTCCTGGGTGATCTTGTTGATATCACGCTTGCCCTTGGCTCCAGAGACCTGAGGAGCCGCAGCCGCAGCGCCCTTCTTTCCGCCGCCCAGGAGACGCATGAACTTTTGCTGGCGGTCTGCGCCTCCTCCCAGGTGTCCGACGTCCCACTGCTCGGCGGCAGCAGCGTTGTCTGCAGCAGGTGCCTTGCTCTCCTTCTTGTCCTCCTTCTTCTGCTTCTTCTTATCCTTCTTGACCTTCTTGCTGGGGGTCTCCTCGGCAATGGCAACACCGCCATCAGAGTCGTCTTCATCCTCCTCCCTTGAGCGCTTGCGCTTCTTGTCAGACTTCTTGGACTCCTTGACCTCTTCCTCAGCTTCCTCTACGGCCTTAGACTTCTTGCTCTTCTTCTTATCCTTCTTCTCCTTCTTAGCCGGGGTTGGCTCCTCGGGTTCCGCAAACTCTTCAACCTCCTCCTCGACCTTCTTGCTCTTCTTTGACTTCTTTGACTTCTTAGGCTTTTCCTCCTCTTCGTCAACCTCCATCTCCTGCTCCTGGGTAATGGCTCTCGCCTCGCTTTCGGCGCGGAGTTGTGCGCTGGGGTTTGGTGACTCTGGGTCCATGTCGACATCCTCGTCTTGTTCAACAGCTGCGCCGCCCTTGGTCTCTTCCGCCTCTGAGTCGGAGTCGGAATCCGAATCTGAGGAGGAAGAAGATGATGATGAGGATGAGTCTGAGGAAGAACCGGCTTCTGAATCGTTCTTCTTCTACAAAACCGCATGATCAGTATCCCGAATCCTATGAATTGGGTATTCCAATCGCCGTCATCCTATCTCGTGGACTTACCGCTCTCTGTTCTGCCATGGCCGCGTGTCTTACGCGCGCCGCCGCAGCCTCGGCCATGAGCTTCTTGGCCTGAGCCTCGAGCTTATCAGCCCGTCTCAGCATGCGGTTGAACCGCTTCTCGTCCTTGTTCTCCTTGCGCGCAGCCTTCTTGGCCGGAGCCTTGAGCTGCTTCTTTTCCTTTTTGGCGGCCGCATGTTTCTCGTGCTGGTTGCGCTTGCGCTCGATCTTCTTCTCTGTGGGATTTCGAAGCGGTTAGCCATGTCGGGTGCAGGTGATGTTGGTGGGCGCCGGCGCGCAAAGCGGCTGGGGTCTTACCCTTGCCCTCGGTCTGGGACTTCAAACCCTCGGCGCTCCGAACCACGGGTTCTTTGATTGGCGCCATGCTGTCCCGATTTCGTTGCGTATCCAGGTGTTCGGGGTTTTCGGGTGGTATCACAATGGACTGGCCGATTGTCCTTCGGGCGTTTGGCAGAAGTGGCTGGGTCTTTTTTTTTTTTTCTGCCGGGCTGCGATCGACTGGTGGAGGTGCAATGAGCACAAAATTATGGGCGGGATCGCTTTCTGTCAGGCGGTAAGAGACAATCTTGATGCTAGATCCCTGCAAGGTGGGGTGTCTGATTCCGAAAAATGGACCAGTCTGGGAGGTACGTACTGATCTTTGGTCCCTGGAAGCTTTGACCTGCCTTAACCGGAGTGACGGGACAGAAAGGTCAGGAACTAGACTACGGCCCCTCTTTTCCCGTACCGCCGAGCACTGCCCGATTTACCGGCAGTACGGTGCTCCAAGATTGTGAAGAGCATTTCTGATTGTTCTGGAGCTGTATACCTTTAGTTGCCTCAGCCTACGACAACCTTGTGTCACTATCCTGAATCCAGCCTATGCAACGGTACCTTGTTCACGTAAATGTTGTCTTCCTGGCATCAGTCACCTCTCTGACTAGTACACTACCTCTGCCAGTCTCACACGCGCATCCTGCCTCGACGCCTCCTACGAAGCTTTAGGCATACACACCATCAGCCAAGGCTGTCTGTCGCGGGAAATCGCCACTGACTATGCATAACTTACGCCAAGACCTGCCGTCACGCGATCCGACTTACACGAGGGTCAAAGGGTTCTTCAGCCCCAGCTTTAGATAGAAACTGCCGTGTCTCGGCGGTACTCTGAAGGGTCTCCGTGCATTCTATACATCACTAGAGTCACCCAGTGACACAGTCTCAGATTTCGGGTTCAGACGATGACATGTCTAGTAACGGCGAATGATGCGCGTCCTTGTTTAACAACATGGCGACGCCTTGAACTAGTTCCCCACCCACAAAATCCATCTTCAGTATGGATAAAATCAGGTAACAGTCATTTTAATGTCATGTTTTCAACTCCGGTATTTGACATAGTGTAGGCAAAACCAGCTCACTACTCAATACCGATCTTTCTTGCCCCCCTAGACTCTACAGCAGACTTTCCCTCACTTAGATTAGCCTACTGCGTGTGAGTGGCACATGCAACGTCGATGATCACACCCTCATCTTTGCTCCAGAGCGAGCCAGAGCTGGTACAGGTTTCCTATTCTTAGGTTTCTATTTCGAATAGGGTGCTTGAGAGTTATGAGAGGTTTTGCCTTTGAATACAAAAAAGGTCGAGAGTGATATCTAATACAGGACCCGTCTTGGTGAATCTTTACTATCGTGTCTTTCGTCCGCCATTAGATCCCAGACCCCGTTGAACTCCATGCTGAGAAAGCCAAGGAGTCATCAACCCCTCCATAGGATTACATCCATTATCCATTCACTTTTTTTTTTTTTTCCAAAAACGGGGATTCAAGACAGGATGAGTGGTGTGAAATGAGAAACGAACAGAAGAAAAGGAGGTGAAGGTGTAGGGCCCATCCCGTGGACGAATTAAGAATGTCTTACGCGCCCGCATTCTCCCCTCTTTTGTATGCTAAATCAACCCAGCCCAGCCCATCCCAACCCAAACGCCTGTGCCTTCGTAGCTTATCCAGAGTGTCCCAAGTAATCGCAAACTAGCGCCTGAAACTCGCCATCAGAATACAGTCAATCTCTACAGGGAGTTGTAGATTTCTCTCACCGTCTGTGATGCCCCTGATTCACGTCCCCACCCTGATCATAATCCAAATAATACGGCGAGTCGCCGCCGTAGTAGTAATCCTCCCCACCACTGCTCCCGTAACTCGCTGGCGCCGCCGGCTGGTACGCCTCCGTGTAGCCGTTGCCGTAGTTGGTCATGTAATACGGGTCCTCTCTGACGTAGTCGTCGCGGCCGCTGCCCCGGCGGCTCTCGTGCTCGTGGCCGCGGGTGATGACGTGGTTCATGTTGATGCTACCCCAGGGAAGGCCGGACTCGGCTCCCTCTTCCGCGCCGCCGGCGGCGGCACCGCTAGGATCGGAGGAGCCCGAGGCGATTTCGTACGTATTCTTAGCGTTGGTCTCGTTGTCTGCGTCGCGGTCGGCCTTTTCTTTGCTGTCTTGGTTCTTCTTCCCTGTGGTTGTGCGTGTTAGTTGTGCTGCTGTGCTGTTTTACCCCCTTTGAGGACTCAAAATTCATGTTCCGGGGGTGCTCCTGGCTGAGGGATCCGGAGAATGGAGAGAGGACGTACTGAATTTACGTTGAGCCAACCGATTTTGGATGCGGCGGCGCTCCTCGGGGTCTGTGATTTCTGCCCAGTCGTCGTTCTTTGACTTTGACTTTGATTTTGAGGAGTGGTGCTTCTTGGAGCTTTGTTCCGACGATTTCGAAGCCTTGGATGACATGTTGCGGCTATTTTCCGGGTTTCAGACTAGGAAGTGTGCTGTTTGTTCTGCGCTCGAGTGGCGGCTCCTGAGAGAGCTGCGGTCTCACTTGGCCGTGAGAGGATGCCAACTGTTGCGGCAGTGTCTCTTAGACCCCTCGCTGAGAAGTGAGTTTTAAGCTAAGTGGTTCTCTTCCACAGCAATACGAGGCTGAAACGACTACTTGGTTCGTCAGAAGAGCCCGCCAACGGTTTTGACATCCTACACTTACAGCTCAGTTGTACTTGTGTTGTATAAGATATTCCCTTACGTGATTGGTCGTAACACTGACTTGGTATAGATCAAGGAAATGTCTGAAGGGAAAGCGGGTGTGGAGTATCAAAGGCTTGTGGGGGAGGTAATGGCAGTATTGTGAACAGGGTGTAAGTGTAAGTCTATGTGATATTGCCTGTCTGTACTAACAGCATCGCCACCAAGCTAGGGAAGAAGCCTCACTCTTATATCGAAACCCAGAATTTCCAGGCCACACATCAGAACAAGCCATGCTACCTTGGACATGGGAAGCGTTCGTACCAAAAGTTGGGAGCACCCACTTTCAAGGGGGATCCTAAACAGCCTCACGTAACGAGTAGGGCAGAATCGAAAGCAACCCAAGACGCGGTCAGTCGCCCGTGGCTTCCGCGTCGTGACGCAGGACTATGCAAGCCGCCATCAAGGAATGTGCAGAATAAGATTCCTAAGTCTAAGCACAGACGGGGCGGAACACCCCCCATCTACCTCCTCCATGGGCCCCATCAGGCCGTACCCGCAAGAGGGGCGGCAGACTACGGGAAGGGAGTGCGAGGAGTCCACGACACCGGGTCAAGGTACGGCTGGGGTGTGTGGCAACGGCAATACAGCAGCCGCAAAGTAGACGGGGACGGGAGTTGGCAGGGGGGCAGCGACGAGCTGAGGCGGTTGGCAAGACTACCTTCGAGACCGGGATGTTGGTAAAAGGGAGAAGGCAGAAAATGCTGGACGCGCAGCAAAGCATAGCACGGATCGGTGAAGCCCGGAGGAGGGTGGGTAATCCCCGGGGCGCCGCCGAGAACGATCTCGGGAGGGCCAATTGGAGGTCATTGTGACGGATGCCTACGTCTCTGGACACGAAGTACGATGAGCCAGTGGGGATAGAGATATTGGACGTCCAAAGGACAGAAGTCGCAATGACTTCCGCGCGTCAGCGGGTTCAGAATGTGCCGTTGATCTCATAGGAAACCAGTCCAAGCCAAGACGAGGCAGATGACCAAGCACTCGAGGAGGAGGGACCCGCAAGTTCCACGTGGAATCGCTCCGGTAGGTAAGGCTTCGAAGAGAGACCGGGGGCCGGGGTGGGGTCTGGAAGAGGCCGGAGGAGGACGAGATGAGACGGGGCAGAATAAGCGAGCAGGGCCCCGGCGACGTCGAGGACGATTGCGAGGGCTCTTCGTCTTCGGAACTACGTATTGAAGGGGGGTAGCTTCGTGAAGTTGGTACGTCAGGATTTACGTAGACAAAGACAAGATTCTCACCCAAAATCAACTTTGATAATGTGTGAGTGGGCTGTCACTCTCGAACCAAGCTTTCGCAATCTGTACATGACTGCGGGTACATGCACCTCCTAACAACGCAATGAGAAGAGCTCAAACGCGCTGGAGCAGCTTCCACCAGCATCTAGCCGAAAGTTTGGGGAATCGACAGCTCCAAATTTGCCATCAGCCCTAGGTCGATAGTAGAGTGTGCCCATTCGCCCAAGAGCAACGTTGTTGCTTGTGCCTGACGTGCGTGTTAACCAGGGATGGATGGTGTGCGGGGGGGTCGACCTGCATGGCATGCGGATACAGTCTAGCTATGTACCTACTCGCGGCCGCGTAGCTGCTAGTTGACCTTGATTGATAGGACACCTCTCGCCCGGTACTGGATGCCACACCCCTTCTCGATGAATCGAGGCGTCTCCTATGCATTCCCCGACCCCAAAGCACTTGGTCAGACAACGTTTGAGTGCAGCCGTAGCAAAACTTGGGCGGGACTTGCGCCCGTCATCCCAACTCCTCTAGCAAGGCAGGCTTTGGGATGAAGAGCATCTCGAACCTCGGACTTGATCGTTGAGAGAAAGGGTGTCGTTGTCCATATGATCGATGAGTCGTAGCTTGAGCTCCGCAAGTACGAAGAACAGTAGCCGATCTGCCGTCTTTCGCGGAGTTTGAAGTTCGACACCCTCGTTTTGTCAAAGGTACGTGAGTGCTGACGAAACGGCATGGCGTGTAATTCGTTCGCGTCTGACAGAGGCTGGCCCTGTTGCGCCAGACAAATGAGTCACTCGTAGAGACCTGGCTCCGTTTTTCTTTGTATTCCCTTGCGACATTGGTCTCTTGTCTGGGCGAAGGAATAAGCGACGGCGAGCGTACCTAAGGTAGTGTACGGAGTACGAAGTAGCGTCTTTCTAATCCTTCGAGACGCCGCCGTGTGCGGCCCAGCTTCCGAGAGAGGGGAGCGTGCCCTGGGTGCGAAACATTCCGACTTGCCTGCGGAACGGTGAGGATTAAGCTTATTGATAGACCCAGGAATTGCCCCTAACGGCCCTCACAGAAGCAATGTTGCGAAAAACACTCGGTTGGTCCACACCCGATATTAGACCGTCGTGTCAAATGGATTCGTACGGCAGGTTTCTGCCGTGGCTTTGGTTGCCCTCGTGACTGTCAGATCCTGAAAATATCTCAATTGATCAATCAAATCGCTGCGTTATTTATCGTCCTGAATGTCAGGTGTCGTTGAACAGCAGGCTGGCGCCGGGCGCGTGTGCACTGTAAATTCCCGCTGTCGGGTGTTTTTGGGAAAAGCCAAAAGCCTCAACTTCGCTTGGAGACTCAATGGCTGGTCTAATTGTCTGGCGTGGAAAGCAATGTTTAATTGGGTTGATGTCACCAAGGTGGGTCACGCTGTTTCCTTCCTCGTCAACTATTGAACACTCTTTCCTCCCTTCACTTTCTGGTTCTGTAATCCGGGACTCCTTCTCTTCTCCATCTACACTCTGTCTGGTCATGCTGGGAAAACCAGCGGGGCAATAGCAAGGAACATTGCAAACGTAAGGTAGGTGCTCGATCTCATGATAGCCAACTTCCACTTTCCTACAATTCGGTCTCTCGGCCAGTGGAGATGAACTCCTTACGAAGTAAGATACCTCAGACGAACTAGCTGACAAGTTTAAATCAGAGAAGCATGGACCTTTGCTTGCTGTTGACCACGAATATGTCATTATTGCAAAGCGAGCTTCTGCAAAAAAACACCCCAGTAATTGTTTAAACCCTTATTTCTTAGTGTACTTCGTAAGGTAGACCGCTGATTTGACAGATTGCGTGGCTTAGCTGACGAGTCGCCTGCCACCCGGGGACTTATGCAGTGGACTTTAACATGGGAGCCCGGACCACACTATCGCCCTGGCGGAGATGGGCGGGCGATTGAGCGGGACTGATTACGCCGCCATCGTCAAAATTGCTGTGCTATTTAACCGCGTCTACTTAATCTTACTGCTGGGTCGTTGGATCCCAAAATTGCGAAAGCAGAAAAAATCATCTACTGCGCGAGCGAAGCAACCGATGTGACAATGGTGCAGATGAGGTGCCCTTCCTAGTCCTCGGTGACTCAACGTGGTGTCCCACGAGCTCGGTCTCAGCCGTGTGAGCTCCATCTGAGGTATCTGCCTAGGAGGCTTGCATGGGGACAACCATTCACAAAACGCCACAAGTCTAATAGACTCGCTCACGGCGACCATCATAACAGAATGATAATACTTGGGTTGTATGCGTATCTGCCTTTAGTTCACCTGCTCCCTTGCTCAAAAGGGTCTAAAGGAGGTTTCTGCCTGAAATCTGAATTCCCTGAAATCTGAATTCAGGGTCTGTCACGATACCAACTCTTTCATAGGACGACAATGTGGCACCTAGCACCCTGTCGCAGACACGCCGACTATCTCTCTTTCCGTCTCCGTGTCGCAACCGGTTTCCGGACCCGCTTATAGATCTGCCAGTCCGACAGCATGTCTAACGGTAAATACGTTACAGTAGGTGCTGCTATTGGCGTGGCGCACGATGAAAATAGCATGGAATCATTACTATGCCATCTTTGGCAGCTTCTTTCGAGTCTACACAGATGCATACAGAGAGCTCGTCATCAGAAAGGCGTGCCGTATCACAAGGTGCATCATGGAGGATAGGAAAGTAGTGAAAGGAAGGGTAGGTATAAGTGCCATTCGCATCGGGATGTTTACCTCACAATCTACATAGCATATCACAGACTTGAAGAATCTTGATGCTGGGCCAAAGCCGTTGCCCAGAAGCCAAGGTCAGCGTGGGTTACCTTCGGCCAACAATGACGGATGCTCAAAATGTAAGCAGGTTTCTCGGTGGTTCGTGTCGTCGACTTAGGCACGTAAGTGGTCTGGTTCATCCAGTATTAAATGGGTGACGGTTCCTAATTGGGGCAGCTCTGAATTCGGTCATCACCTTCTTTCATATTGCCTCCAGCATGTCAGCACAATTTCGCAGTGCACAAGCTTGGTACTACAGTAAGCTCCATACTAGTGTCAGAAGGATGGCCACGCAAGAACAACCAGTCATAAGTTCAATTGTCGGCGCGGGGCCGTGCCGTTCGACTAACATGAGTATGCACCGACTCTTAACCTCGCAAATAGCTAGTTGCTTCGCCGCGACTGAGCATCACTAAGGTAGCCATGGTATACGACAACACCAAAGCTTCGGTAGCCGATGCAGTATTGGCCTCGCCAGCACAATGAGGCAGAGGGTGTGTGACCACATCACGTCTGATACTTTCCTACCGTTAGACTCATTCGGTATGCAAAGCTCCAAGTATGGCAGGTCCTACTATCATTTACCCCATGTTTGCAAGTTTGGTGGTTGCAAATCCGCAGAATAGTGGCTTCAGCCTGCATGAGGTTGACTGAAAATATGTGGTTGAGCACAGGGGCTGCCCGGTTACAACCCATGGGAGGAAAATGCCTTACTGATAACAGAAAGCGCCTTGTGCTTGGCACCTTGATCAAGGAGATGTTGTAAAGGGATTTTCCACCAACCCTCACGACTCTGACGACAAACACTGTGACTTTGACACAGTTACTTAGACGAACGCCTCAAATGCGGTTCTTTTATGCATAGATATACGACTGGTATGATTTGGGTTAGTCAGTTCGAGGTAGAGTAGCCATGTTCAGCCCTACAGAAGGTAAGCTCTTCGATCTGGTTATGAAATCGATACCATCCCGACTCTTGGGGCTTTCCTTGCATACTATCGGGGGCAACTTGAATAATTCACAGGCACTGTCTACTTTCTCATCTGAAAGCTATACTCTGGTGTTGTTATTCATTCTTCATGGTGAGCTTACAACACTATTTACACCCGGACCCTATTGTTGTTGCAAGCTTTCTATCGAAATCCACAAAGTCGATTTGTTTCATCTCTATGAGTATGAAAAATAGTGTAAACTGATTGTGCTTCGGCATTCCGAGTTTAGCATATGCTACCAACCCCAGTGGCAAGTAAACAATTGACGACGTCCATTGATGTACATCACCCGGCGACCCACGGTGATGATGACGACTTCTACAATGCAGGAAGACAACTTGTGAGTATTGGACCCCTACCTTTAGCCTCGAATTTACCTCAGCAGTACATCCTAGTCCTACAGAATGCGTGATGAAGTTGGCTTGGCCAGATGAGAGAGTAAGCAGCCCGAAAGTTGGCCCGATACCTCTCAGCGACCGACCCAGGAGCCGTGGCCTGAGAATAGAGAATCCCTACGTAGCTGCAGTTTTGACCTGTCAAGTCTGTCTGACCATCGCTGCCTACATGTTACCGTGGACTACTGACAAGGGGCTGAGCCGTGGACTGGTAACGGACTAGGTCTTTCCCGTCTTCACATTTCGACAACGGCATCTCCGCGGCAATTTTATGGCCCCCTTGACCGACCGCAGCTGGTTGATTTGCGAGAACGATACAAGTCTAATAATAGTCGTTCAAGGTCCGCTGTCGACGATCAACATTCAGCTCTGATGCAGTTTCCCCCAGAGAGGCCAAATAAGAGCGCAAGTTATTCTGAGCTTTAGACGATCAGACGAACAGGTCATGTACCTAATGCTGTAGCTCATGCGCTAGCAACAGGTCTGCATCGTTTTTACGAGCATCCCCTTCCAAAATAGAGAACTGGGACGAATCGGAGGGCGAGCTGCTCGCCGGAAAACCCCCCGACGGAACAATTATACTGTCACGCTAACAATAGAACCGAAGAGCATTCAGAAGATTTGACTTCAAGATCCAGACAGTCGATGATCGCTGTCCAATTTTCAACCTCGTATCGTACAAGATCTATGAATATAGTACAGTTGGTGGTGTCAAGTGGTGTGAGGCTGGAAAACGGGACAGTCGCGCAACCCCTAATCGATTTATCGTAGACCCTGAGCCTCCCTCTCGGCCTTGCGCGCGGCAATGCGCTTCCTGAAGCGAGTCTCTGCCCTTCTGCGCTCACCTCCATCGACCTTGTGACCCTGCTTGTGCTCCCACATGCCCTCAGACACGACGACCTTTGCGCCCGCGCCGGCCTTCAGGGGCAGTGCGCTGGGACCAGAGATCGTGTGCGAGCCGCGAACCGTATATCCTGACGGTCTCGTGAGCTTTTCGATAGCGGCGTTGCTCACATCGGCGCCCGCCGGCACGTTGACGACGAGCTTCTTGTCTGTCTTGGGGTCGCGCACGACCTTGAGGTAGGCCTCTCCGTTCTCCACGTGCTTGAAGTCGCCGCCGGCACCGAATGCACCCTTCCTGTATCGATCGAGCCAAGTGAGAAGGTAGCGTCGCGTCCGTGGCGGTTCCAATCCGAGCTCTCTGAGTTGTGTCGAGGAGAGGGTGAAGAGAGATTCCCACGTCGGGAACTTGTCGACGTGCTGGCTCAGGCCGCGGCCGAGAACCTTGAGGAGGGTCGGGACATCGGGGACGAGGGGTATCGGTGACGGGACGGGGGGGATTTCCCTCGTCTTATGAAGCCATCTGGCCTGGCACGTCGGCGCAACGGGGGCCTTGTGGAGGAAGGGGCTCAGAAACTGCTGGATCCTTGGCGCTCTCATGTTGACCTGAGAGAGAATTAGCATCAATTGGTCGTCGTATACAAGTATTTTGGGCTATTTAGCATACAGTTTAGACAAGTGGGCTTCTCAAGCTAGATGCTTGGCCAACTTGGAGCTTGCGTGGGTGATGTCGTCGAAATCAATGGGTCTCGCGATGTTCCTCGACCACTATCTCCCAATTTTTGTTCCGACGACGCTAAGGATCGGGATAACTTTGCCTTATGTAAGCCGCTTAGCTCGAATGGACTGTGGCCTGTGCACACGATCTTGACCGCCTTCCTTTTTGGCCATGATCTGTCACCCATGCTGTCATGGTCCGCCGAGGTTCGTTCTGCCACTGAAGCTCCGCTAAATTAGCAATGCCCCTCCATCTGTCGCGCTAAAATCTAGGCGACTTTGGAGACAATGCGACGCGACTTTGCCTCTTACTGCCTGCTTATCGATTAAGCTAAGTACCGAGGAGCTTCCTTCCTTCCAAGTCTGAAGCGCATATTGCGCTTTACCTTCCTCAAATTCTCCTCTTCTTCCCATTTTTTTTTTTTAGGGACAACAGAATCACCAAATACGAGCCACACTCTTATTTCATCCGTCTTTCGGGTCTTTACTGCTTGTTCACACAGTTTCGACAAAGCAAGCATGTTTCCAGCACATACTTAAGGCCCGGTGAAGTCGTTGATAAGAGTGTGAGCGACAGCGACCAAGATCGACCATGGCTCGCACAAAGATGACAGCTCGCCGTGGAAGGCCGCTCCCAAAGACCACTGCAATCTCATTTCATGGTTTGTCGACCTTCGCTGGGAAGCATGTGTATTCTGACTAACTTTCTTAGAACCTTGGCCAGTTGACTTTATTCACCAACTGCAGAACCTCCCGTCCAATGATGAGGCTCAACCCCAAGACCATGATGCGACTGAACCGTCTGCAAAACGACTGAAGCGATCACATGAAGACGTGAAAGCGCTTCTTGTGGCTGATGAAGAACTGGAATTCGTGCGAAAATGCCCCGAGGAAACACTTCCCTTTACTCGACACAATATTGGACCTCATTTGCAACTAGTCGAAGACAAATCGAATGAGTTTAGTATTGCCTCTCGCATCAAACCGTCAGCGCCGTGGATCAACATTTCTGTCACAACTCATTCGAACTCCATCAACCAGCGTCTGGCAGCTTGTCTGTATGTCTTTGCCCAGAAAGGGAAAAAAACTCATGGCGAAGGCGATGTCTGGGCGGAACTTGATGTCGCACTGCGCCCTCAAGGAGATTTTCTCTCCGTGGTGTTTTGCTTCAAGATCTATTGGAATGAAACGAAGGCACCATATAGCTGGCTGCGATCCGCAAATGAGCGTCAAGTCAGTCAGAGAGTCCTCAATACTTTTCTACACGACGAAACCGCCTCATCCGCCTCGAGTTCGACACAACAGAGCTGGTCCCCCTTGGACTTCTATGAGGCAGCTCACGTACCACCCGCCGACGATAAGCACGCGCTTTCGATCGATATCCCCGAATTGACGGCCAAACTTTACCCTTACCAGAAGAAGACAATTCAATGGCTTCTCGGCCGGGAAGGTGTTCGTTGGAGGGGGGCAAGCGCGGAATCAGGCTCGAACATTGAGGAGCTGCCCCCTCCTTTGGGTACCGATATCGCACACAGCTTCCGCAAAGTTCGAACTGAAGGGGGATCCGGACAATCATTCTACGTCAGCGACCTGTATCATGTCGTCACTACCGACCTGACAGCTTTTCAGCAAGCAGAGCGGGACATCCGGGGAGGGATTCTAGCTGAAGAGATGGGCCTTGGCAAGACTCTCGAAGTCATCAGCCTGGTCACGCTACATCGCCGACCCCCGACCGATAGTCACATTGTCACGCGAGAGGGTGATGAGCTTCTGACAACCGGCGCAACTTTGATCGTTACGCCAGAGTCACTAAGAAACCAATGGATCGCAGAGCTTGCACGGCACGCACCTCATCTACGAGTCAAATTCTATCCGGGACGCAAGAATGTCAGCTTTGGCACTGAGGATCATCTTCGTGCTGACTTGGCTTCGTACGACGTGGTAATTGCCACATATCCAGTCTTATCTGCAGAGGTACACTTTGCTTTGAAACCCCCTGACAGATCTCGGCGCCAAGAGAGAAAATACGACCGTCTGGTGTCGCCCCTGACGAGAATATCCTGGTGGCGTGTCTGTCTTGACGAAGCTCAGATGATTGAGGGTGGAGTGAGCGGTGCAGCTATCGTAGCAAGAGTACTTCCTCGTGTCAACGTTTGGGGCGTTACTGGAACACCGGTGAAGAACGACGTCAAAGATCTCCACGGTTTGCTCAGCTTTCTGCGCTACGAGCCCTATGCATCATCTCCGCAGATTTGGAAGGCTCTGACGGAGTCACACAAGCCTCTTTTTAGGTCTCTGTTCGGAAGCATTGCCTTGCGCCATACCAAACAACTTGTCAGACACGAAATCACGGTGCCGCCACAGAAGCGATACGTCATTACATTGCCCTTCACCGCCGTGGAGGAGCAATACTACAGCGAGATGTTCAAGACTATGGCCAAGAGTTGTGGACTAGATCTCCTTGGTGCCCCTGTGAAGCCCGACTGGACACCAGAAAAGAACGAGACTGAGATGCGAACGTGGCTTAACCGTTTACGGCAGGCAGCTCTCCATCCTGAAATCGTTCAGATACGCGGCACTGGTCGGAAAGTCGGACCTATGCGGACAGTCGACGAAGTCCTGGATGCTATGATTGAGCAAAGCGAAAACGACATTCGAGCCGATCATCGAGCCTACCTACAGGCCAGGCTTACACGCGGCCAAATGCTCGAAAACAGTCCTAGGGTCAAAGAGGCTCTCGAGATATGGGAGAAGGTCAAGGTGGATGCTATGAATCTCGTCGCTGAATGCCGGCAGGAGGTGAAAGCTGCCGTGGGTGTGCCATTAGGGGGGATTCCTGCCGCAGTTCAAGAAGGGGACGCCAGCGATCAAGGCGAAGTTGATGAAGGCGCGACAAATGCTCTTGTTGGCGAGGCTCGCACTAAACTTCGGCATGCTCTGGAGGTCCTTCATAAAGCCACGTTCTTCTGTGCGAACGCCTTGTTCCAAATCAAGAGCAACACCGACATGACCGAACCGGATTCGGATGACTTCAAGAAGTACCAGAAACTCGAAGACGAAGAGTACAGCAAGGCTCAGGAGGTCCGACGAGAGATCTTGTCAGAAAGTCATGCTAGAGCAATGTCACTTATGAACAGGCTGGGACGCCAAGCCGAAACCCAGTCTTTCGTCGAAATTCCAGAACTTACCTTGAGCGGGCCAAAGGGACTGGAAAGCGCCCCGACGCTTGACACATTGGAAGAACTATATGGGATCCTTAATGAGCAGGCAGATCGCATTGATGAATGGAGAGAGGCTCTCATCAGTTTGCTCTGTCAGGCACTGATCGATGAAGAGGCGGAAAATGATGTCACTGGTGAAGAGTTCACCGACTCCACGCAGATTCAAGAGGAACTCATCGTCCATGTGCAAATCCTGCGTGCCGCCATTGCTGACCGTCAGGACGCCATCTCAGGGCTTGAAAATGCGCTGGTCAGGCATGAGACCAACGTTTCACTGACTGCCGCAGAGAATGGCGATGGTCCAGCCCCAGAGAAGTTTCTGGCTCTCAATGACGCCAGGGATTCAGTGAAGCCGTCCCCAGTCAGGCATGGTTCACTTCGTCGTGCCATTGCCGAGTTACGAGCTATTGCCTCGAGGCTACCAAGGGATGGCGGCGGTCGGGCAAGCCTTGAGCACGGGATTGTGACCAAGCAGATTCAACAAACACAGGCAAATATCACCGCTCAGACCAAAGCGGCCACAGCTTTGGAACGAGAGACCGACCGCTTCACAAGTGCCATGAATGCCAGGGTTGAGTACTATCGACAACTCCAGGCAGTGTCAGACAGTGTTGCCCCCTATGAAGGCCCTGATGATGGACCGGCCGTGGCTTCCTGCATCGCGAGCGAGAATAATTACCGTAGAAAGCTGGATTCTTCAAAGGCGAAGCACAGATATCGTGAGTTCTTCCCGATGCATTTACCTTGATTCACACTAACAATGTGTCTTCTAGTGCTGAATCTCAAAATGGACGGCGGAAAGTCTAACGAGCCCCGAATGTGCATCATTTGCCAGTCACACTTCACCATTGGAGTTCTGACAGTGTGCGGTCATCAGTTCTGCAAAGACTGTATGAAGCATTGGCATAAGGCTCATCATAATTGCCCTATGTGCAAGAGGAAGCTTCGACTCACCGAACTCCATGATATTACTCTCAAGCCAAGAGAGTTGAAGTTACACGATGAGACCCCAGTTTCTGCCTCGCCTGGAGTGAAGAAAGATGAGGCTGCCAAAACAAATGGCATCTACTCCCGTTTCAGCACCGAGAAGCTTGCTCAAATCAATGACATTGAGTTGTTGAGGATGTCCTTTGGGACAAAGGTCGACTCGATTGTCAGACATATACTATGGCTAAGGGAATCTGATCCTGGTGCCAAGTCTGTCATCTTCACCCAGTAAGTCCAGTGTCATGAACCCCCTTTGGATTTGTCCACTAACACTTCGTTTTGTAGATACAAAAGTTTCCTGGCAATCTTGGGCGAAGCATTCAGCCGCTACCAGATCGGCTTCTCCGCAATCGACAGGCCCAATGGTATTATGAAGTTCCAGAAAGATGCTAGCATTGAGTGTTTCATGCTTCATGGCCGGGCAAATTCGAGTGGGCTCAACCTCGTTAACGCCAGCCACGTCTTCTTGTGTGAGCCGCTACTGAATACCGCGCTTGAATTGCAGGCGATTGCTCGTGTAGACCGCATTGGTCAGAAGAACGAGACAACCGTTTGGTTATATTTGATTGAGGGCTCTGTAGAGGAATCGATCTACAACCTGTCGGTCAAGCGACGCATGGAACACATGGGTCAGAATTCCAAAGGAAAGTCCAAGGAGTCCACTCCCGAGGTCCAAGAGCCTACCCTGGAGGCTGCGAATACTTTGGAGCTAGAGCAAGCTCATCTCAACCAACTGATGAGCAGGGATAAGAATGCAGGCGAGGCGGTTGCCACTGACGACCTCTGGGAGTGTCTATTTGGGCGTGTGTCCCGGCGAATTACATCAAGCGTTGCGGAGGAGATTGTTGCCGAGGACTAGACAGTCCATCAATCTACGCAGCAGTTAGTAAGGAAGTGTACTGTTTGATACTGGGAATAACGAGGCAACGCAGATTATATGGCGTTTGGTAGACTTGGTCATGGGGGGCAATGGTGGTACCGGCACCCATTTGTGGGGAGGGATTCTGTAGGTATGTTTGAGTATGGGCGTCGCGGTGTGGCCCACTACTAGGCTAGGTAGATTACAACACAATTCACTTTCAACGCCTAACACCCAATGACCTAAGAGCTCTAAATTGAGTGATCGCCAGCTTTCCAAATCTGAGCCGAGCTGTATCAAATAGGCCATATAAGGCCCGTCTTTTAGCCTTGAAGAACCCCAGAGGTTGAGTAACTGAGGTAAGTTTAAAGTAAAGTACCTTACCTCAAGCATTTAGGGGTTTCGTGGCTCAGGGGCCCACCACAACTGGCGCCAGGTGCTGCGGGGACCTTGTTGGAGATAATTAGGTCATAACTGAACCCCAGGCTGACAGACAGGCAACCAGCATCGAAACCATTGTACAGCATTCCAACCACAACATCAGCAACCCCGCCTGAACTTCCCAGCTACAATTAGGTAGCCTGATCATGCTTTGAAAAGCCTGACAACCGCCTCGAGGCTACACGCGACCAGGACTGCACTCCAGATGCACCAGCTATACCCTTTACGCCAGCATGTATAGGTCTCGAGGGACTGCCCCTCAGGGGGGCGGCATCCTCGGCGCCTTGAAGGCGACTGAGATGCTGGATTCGAGGCCGACGCTCCCAGCAGGTTCGCTCCCCCTTCCCGACGAAAGAATCGCAGGAAAGCTGACAATGGGTAGAAATCCTTGTCGCCATATTAGACTACCTTCCCGTGGCAGACCTGATGCAGGTCGCTCGAGCTTCCCGACGAATGCAGGAAATGGTATACGATGACACAAGATGGGTCACTCGATTGAAGAGCATGGGATGCTGGGATGAGCAAGAGGCTAGACGCCGTTTCGAAGACGCCGTGCGGAGGAGACGAGAGGCGGCAGAACGTGCAGCGAATGCAGCCAACAATCAGCCAGGCGCCCCAGCGAACCACATGGCGCCGAAACCCACGAGTACCACGTTGTTCGATGCCACACTAGAAGAAGAGCGGCGGAAGCGCCAGTCTGTCGCACCACCCATCGACGGATTTGAAAAGATGACGGTGGGAGCTCCGGCGCCGAAGGACCCTTTCAAAGACCCGGAAGCACTACTAGACGTGATCAAGAGCGCCAAAAGTGTAAGGGGACACGCGAGAGAAGAGTACGGGAAGATTTACGGCGCATTGGCACCTTTCTACTTTGACCTGGCAAGGGCAAAGAGCCATACGGATCCCATCGTCTTCCAAGTCTTTAGAGATCCCGAACGACAAGCCAAGATGCTCTCGAATCTGCAGACATTTGCAAAGAGCGACTGGGCGCAGGGCTGGAATCAGAGGGAGGAACGACTAATGACTATGACGAGTATTTTTGAGAGCGCTGTACTACGGGAATTCGAACAGGGTTATGAGTCTTGGGACGTCGACAACAGGATGAAACGGTATGCCCATGTGTTGCACGCGCTGAACGGCGGCAATGCGGGAACAGAGCTCTTTGTGCAAAAGCACCCCATTTTCAGCGATGAGGACGTCTTGAGGGCAAACGCAGTGGACTGCATCAATCGGGCCAATCCAGACGACATCAACCTGGAGCCGTCGCGAATGTTCTTCGAGATCCTATTACGAAAGATGAACGAACAGGCGGAAGTTATAGAACGGGTGTTTGCGAACCCCGACATTGTGTTTTGGGAGTTGATAGAAAAAGTCAGGGAGGATATCATCATGGATTATGTCACGCCCCTCTTCGACGCTGCACATGACCGGAATCTGCAGGCGTATCTCAAGGCCGTGGCGGGGGTCTTTGAGCAGGGCATGCTTTTCTTTCAGTCGCTGACAACACCGCAAGCTTTCAAGGGAAGTCTGGAGGAGAAGGCAAAAGAAATGATGCTACGAGTCTTTGAGCCGCATCTCGACCTATACCTGCAAGAGGAGCTCGACTTCTTCACGCAGCACGCCGAATCAGAGGTGGCAGAGTGGGAGAAGAAGCTGTCGGAGCAAGACGCCTCGGTCGAGTCGTTCTACATGAGCAACTTCAACAGGCAAGCGGATAAGAAGGACTTTTTGAGTTCATTCAAAAAGGTCGTCATGATGCCGGTCACTGTGCTGCCCTCATTTGGAACCTCGACGAAACCCGTGACGCCAAACGGCACTGCTGCTCTTTCACCAGAACCATCGAGGCCGCATACGCCCAGCCTGGCTCCCGGCGTAGATGGGAACGGACGGCTGAGTCCACTGCCTGAGAAGGCACCGACTGACGAATTGGCGGCCAAGGCAGCCCTAATGGCGTCGCGCATGGAGGGTATCAAGACACTCTTCAGTATCGAAGTGGCCCTCAACCTGACCCACGTCGCCAAGACGAGCATGGCGCGGGCATCTAGCTTCATCAAGCTGGGAGGCCAATATGGCGAAGAGGCGCGGGAACAGTGCGAGACGATATTCGTGGTAATGCTTCGCATCCTAGGAAACAGGCACGTCAAGCCTGGCTTTGACAAGGCCGTGGACCACCTCTCGCACTACAACCCCCGAGAAGTCAGCGACCACAACCAGTCCGGCGTGGCGCCCCTGGTAACCTTTATCGAGCTCGTCAACGTGGGTGACCTCATCTCCCAGATGATTGACGTCTTCTTTGAGCAGCAGCTCGCGGGACCCAAGATTGCCGACAAGAACGACTTTCTCGACCCGTCGGGCATCGCCAAGAAGAAGTGGGAGCAGATGCTCGACGAGAGCGTCGCGGCGGGGCTGAACAAGGGCATCGACGTGCTCATGGACGAGGTCGAGTACCTCCACGGTACGACGCAGCAGCCGACGGACTACAACCCGACCGAGACGGGCGGCATTCTCGCGGACCCGGGCCCGACGCCGACGGCGCAGCGCATCAAGGAGCTCGTCTCGGCGCACACGCGCATGCTGGTCGGCAGCACCGACAAGTCCATGCTCGACGTCTTCAACGGCGAGGTCGGCCTGCGCCTCTTCACGGCCGTGTGCAAGCACCTCAAGCGCCAGCGCGTCAGCACCGAGGGCGCCATCAAGCTCATCGCCGACATGAACCTCTACTTTGAGTATATTCGCACCCTCAAGAACCAGGACCTGTTGGCGTATTTCAAGGCGCTGAGGGAGCTGAGCCAGATTTACCTCATCGACCCGCGTCACGCAAAGGAGATGGCCACCATCATTGCCGACGGAGACCGCTTCGAAGGCGTGTTCCGTGCCGAAGAGGCCTACGAATTCGCCCAGCGCCGGGCGGATTGGTATCAGGTCAGGAAAGATGTCGAGAGGGCCATGTACGGGATGGAGTGCTCGTTGATGTGAAAAGTTCCTAAAGAAAGAGAGCCAAGAAACTGGACGATGCTAATGATGAGCAAAAAGGAAGAGCCTGGATGTTTTGTGGAGTACAAAAACTAGATCTTTCCAGAACCGTTGGGAAGAAAACCCCCTTTAAATAGCCTGTCCTATCCTTAAAAGAATATACCCCCGTCCCTTAACCCGTTTGCCTCTGCCATAACGCCCGTGATGCTACATACTTTTTTATTTGCGAGTGTGGAAAGAATTCGTAAAGACCATGTGTAAGTGCAGATTTAAGCTCCAAAGTTGAGCTTGCGAGCCACCTTGGCACCCCTATCCTCATCAACCATGCCTGGACGTCGCTTCAGGTCCGCGCCCATCTTTTCTTCGCCGCCACCTTTCTTGGGGAGGTCCTCCTTGCGTGAAGGTTTCGGCTCCGTGCGCCACCAGTTGTGGTTCAGCATGTCTCGTGCGGTAATGCGCTTCTTGGGATCGAGAATGAATGTCTTCATTAGGAGATCGACACCCTCAGGACCCACGGTGCCGAACATGGCCTGGTAGAAATCCCTGCCCTTGACGGGCTCGGCATCATCCGGCACCGTGTAGGCTGGAAGCTTGGTCACTCCGGGCCAATTATCCTCCGTCGGTGTACCGACGGCACGGCAAATGAGGGAAATCTGTTGAACCTCGGTCTCGGACGGCATGTACGGCGCACGAATAATGAGTTCCGCGAAAACGCATCCAACACTCCAGACGTCGACGGCGCCGCTGTAGTGCTTCGCGCCAAAGAGCAATTCAGGCGGGCGGTACCAGCGCGTGATAACCTGGTTCGTCATGACCTGGTACGGGTCCGCAAAGCTCCGCGCGAGACCGAAATCGGCAAGCTTCACCTCGCCGTCGGCGGCGATCAGCAAATTGTTGGGCTTGATATCGCGATGCAGGACAAAGTTTTCGTGGCAGAACCAGACGCCGCGGGTGAGCATGCCCATCCAGGCCTTGATATCTGCGGCACCGTAGCGGACGTTTGCCGTGTCCTTGATGAGCATCTCGAGGTCACCCAAGGGCAGGTATTCGAGGACAAGGTTGAGGTTCTGGTCCTTGGAGGAGAAGACGGAGAGGAGGGAGATGATGTTAGGGTGCTGGAGCTCTTGAAGGTGCTTCAGTTCGCGGACGGCGTCGGGTGCCATGCCTTCTTGGTATTCTTTCTGGACCTTGATCTTCTTGATGGCGACGAGGGAGGATGTATTCGATCGGAGGTGGCCGAGGAAGACGATGGCGTAGGTACCTTCTCCGAGTTTCTTTCCTGTAGGTAGAGCTTATCAGAGAGGTCCATTTCTATCGCGCCATCTCGTCCGTTCGTGATCCCTCTACTAACCTTTCACATATTGCTTCTTCTCGACCTCGTTCATTTGCTCGGCGAGATCCAGAGTCGGGGCTGTCGTCGGGATGGGCGCGGCCTTCTTGTCCTTAGATGGCTGCGGGGTGCCATTTCCTGAGGAAACCTGAGCCGATGACAAATTACGGAATGGCGAGCCGACAGCCCCCGCTGGCTTCAACGCGTCGGCGGGACGGACGACGAGTGGTGATGCCGACATCGTGTACGGCCGTGACTGATGTCGCCGCAATGTAGTCTTGGAGTTGATGGAGGGACGAGGCGACGGCTGAAGTCAGTAGGCAATAGTAGCCTCGTCGGACGCACCGGATGATGATTGGCTGTAGGTGCCACAGCTAGGATCAAGCCACATTCCGGAAGGTACGCCCCTCCCGGGCTTAAAACCGGGGCCGATTGGTTGGTTGATTCTGGTTTTGCATCACTATGCTTTTTGCGGCAGCATTCGCGACTCGACCCTGAAGCTCTGTGTGTGCATTTCGACTGAATTGGATTGCAGCAGACTTCGGATGACAGAAGGCAAGTATGTTAGCCGGAGGAAACCTCCACAATATCAACCAACAGTACAAAAGTCCTTCAAGATCTTCAATGTTCCACCGAACGTCTTACTGCGCAAAACCACATCATTATCCAACATGACCAGATCTAAGTTGGCTGTGTTCTTTCCGCCGTCGTACCTTGCGCTCCTTGCGCCATCATCATACGCGGCGCGACGATCGTTTGAGTTACATGGGCGCTGGGCGCGGAGCGGAATTTACTATGGAGCGGTCCCCGAACCCGCCATATTTCCTAGTGCTGTTGTGTCCGTACGAGCACTTTGTATTTGGGAAGCACCTAGAAATTGCGGCGGTGCAGCAGAACACATGCCCAACTCGGATGGATCCGAGATGGTGGTGTTGTCAGTCGTTGGTTCGCGGACATGGTTGTTCCCCGTCTCTCCGAAAGATGTGGCTGCCAAGGCTGAACATGCACAAACGAGTTCAAGGCTTTCCTTGACCTTCAGGCAGGGTGTTAATGAGAGTTGCCCATCTGTCAGCAACCAATGTAGGTGGTGTGGAAGACTCAGAGAATGAACGTGTGGCCGATTCATTGATTCCATTCTGATCCTGCTTCACCGAATGCAGTACCAGTAACAAGGAAGAAAAAAAGATATAAACTCAAATCAGAGAAACAGCAATTGATCGAATCAGGCGAGCTGGAAGCCCCGATAATTTCCCTCTAGGTAGGCGCTTAATCCGGCCAAACTCGCGGCGAATCGCAAGTTTTGCGATAGCGAAGCTGCGGTCTAAGAGTTTGTTAGCCTGTACCACAGCAGGTAGGGGACCTTACGGTCGGCCGCGCCACTACGTCATCCCCCTGTTGACTTGCACTCCGCGAGACCAATGACATGTTCCCCCCACAACGCGCGCCCCGGCCGGGAAGCTTGCGCACCAAGTGTCCGCTCCAAGTGCCGATCGAATCCATGACTTCAGAACTTTTTGGACTAAGTAGCTTGCAAGGGGGCTACCGAACGATATTGGCTCAATAATACCAGAATCTACTCCTCAGAGTCAGAGAGAAAAAAGAGAGTGCGCCCGACCGCAGCACGCCAGCCCGGACCCATCGGGCAACCAACATACGGGTAACGGGACGCCGATGACACCTCTTAAGTCCGCCTACCCGACCTCCGGGGACACACCTCAGCGCATTCTGCTCTCTTTTCTCCAGGCACCGCCCGATGTTTGACGTACGCAGGCATCTCCCGCGCAACACTCATTAAGGACCCCTCCCGCGCGCTCCCTTTCGCGTATGAGACTTACAACCAACGACATAATACCTACCAAACGTGGTCAGACCTCCTATTCGAGTCCTGGCTTTTTTTTTTTTTCACACCTTCAGCCCAAAGTCTCGTGATCCCTTCAGGCTCTGCCACGAACAACGTTTACGATAGTGAACACATCCTTTTTTGGTAAGTGATGCAATTTTGAGTCCACTTTTCCCTTCAATCGTCATACCTCGTCATCACCGCTCCCAATTGGCGTCGTGAGCCCGAGTGTAGTACGCCAACTGTACCCTCAGCGAACAGCCTCCTTTGGCCCAACACCATCGTGAATACTTGGCAACACAAGCTTACGCCCTCACAGAAAGACAAAACCCCAAACACCAAGGCAGACACATACACACACTTGCCCAACATGAGAATATTATCATACTGGATCTTCCCCATCATATCGGGCCTCGTCTGGCTCGGCATGCTCCTCGGCATGCTCCTCTACTGGATCATCGACACCCACCGCGCAGTCTACCCCTCCATGTCGCCGCCCCAGAGCATCGCCTACATCAGCGACGTCGGCGCCTACTACCTCAAGCCCCTCTTCATCACCGGCTGCGTCCTCACCACCGTCTTCCTCGACCTCTCCTTCTTCTCCGACCGCTGGCTCCGCCACAAGGGCCGCCTCGTGCCCAACACCTCCATCGGCGAAAAGATCCTCTACGGCTTCACAATCTTCTTCGCCGTCGTCGGCACCGTCGGCCTCATCTGTCTCAGCATCTTTGACACCTACCGGCACAAGAACCTCCACCTGCTCTTCCTGCTCTTCTTCATGGGCGGGTACCTGCTCTCGGCCATCTTTATCTGCTGGGAGTACCAGCGCCTGGGCATCAAGTACCCGGACCACACGTACCTCGCCGCCTCCTTCTGGATCAAGCTCGTCTTCATCCTCGTTGAGATCGTCCTCGCCATCGCGTTTATCGTCTGCAACTTTAAGGAGATTTACAACGCCGCCGCGATCCTCGAGTGGATCGTCGCCTTCATCTTTTCGTTTTACATCTTTTCGTTTACCGTCGACTTGTTGCCCGCGTCCAAGACGAGGAATAAGGCGAACCGGTTCTCGAAGCCGGGGATGAGTCAATGGGCTGGCGCTGGACCGGGGAACTTTTAAAGAGTGAGGTATGAAGAGCCATGTGGTAATGGGAATGAAATGGGAAATAGGACACGATTGAAAGAAAGGAGAAGATAGATAATGAATCGGCGGGAGGAGTAATCGCGGGCATGACGAGGCTCGCGTTGTATAAATTAGCATCTGCATACCCAGGGGACAAAGATGATGAACAGCAGGCGTTTTGGGCGTAATCATTTGACGCACATCTTAGAATTACGGGTAGCATTTACAAATCCACTGCATACGTGCGATACAATATCACCGACTTTCTATTTCCATGTTCAGTGACGCAGTGGAAAGGTCAATTTGCATGTTGGCCGCCACGGATCTACTTCCGTACGTACGCATACCTGTCCCTTTCATCCCATCTCAAGATCGAATGAGAGGGTAGTCCAGGCGCTTCAAGCGCAGAGCATAGGCAGGAAGCTGCTCGTCCGCCATGATCAGCTTGAAGCCCGCTAGACGACAATAATATAGGCTAGATACGACCGTTGCTAAGTAGCCTTACAGTTGAGACGTCAGAGCCTTTATAACGGTGAGCCACGGCGCCTTTAGAGATGATTTTCGTTGATTTGACGAAAAGTACTACAAATGCTGACAAACATACAACAATTGGGAAGCGATGTTGTATCTGTACGTGAGGGATGCCTCAACCAAAAATACACTCCAAAGCTCCTCGCTATAAACCCCTTTCCCACCCTCTGCCAAACTAAAGTGTACCTCAACGGTAAGTAAGTTCCATCCATAAACGCCATCATTTCTAAATGAAGGAATGGCCGTTCGCTACTGCAAGTATCAATCTATCTCAATCTACTCAAGATTCTCTCGGAACCGCGAATCCCTAGTCGGGCTGTGCGTCTTGTGCGTATTCGGATCCTGAATAGCCGGCGGCGGCGAGACGGGGCCCTCGAGCTCATCGCTCGCCTCGACAAAGTGCTCCGACTCGGAATCAGAGCTCACGGGGCTTACCTCACCCTCCTGCGCCGCTGCCGACCTGGGCATCGTCTCGCTAGTCTTGCCGGCGATGGCTACCTCTCTCATACTAGCCGACCGCGCATCACCGAGACTGGTCGCGCTCTCGTTGGCGAGCCTCGCCAGCGCAACGCCGCCGACGAAGCCACGCTCCTCAGCATTCTCGCCGGCCGCAGACCGGCCTCGCGGCCGTCCGAAGCGTGACTTGAGCCAAGTCTTCATCTTGTTCGTCGGCGAACCGCTGTCGCTGGGCGAGCGTGGGTTATCGCTGCCGGAGCTCTCCCTGTTCGTGTTGATGGCCCCGGGCTTGTGCTGGCCTGCGTGGGTGGTGCCCTGGTCGTCGCTCACGGGTGAGATTTCGCTGGGCTCTGCCGCGGCGACGGCCGAGTCGCCCGGCGTGATCTCGGGGAGCTTGGACTTGCGCTTCTCCTCAGCCTTGGCAGCCTTTTCCTCTTCCTTCTTGACCTTGAGCTCTTGCTTCTCACGGTGGCGCTTCTCCTTTTCTTCCTGCTTCTCTTGCGCTGTGATTACGTTAGAGGCAGTTTGATGCGCAGAAGGGAACACGCAAACGTACCAATGACCTTACGGTTGATCTCCTTAACCTCTCTGTCACGTTCCTTGCGCTTCTCTTCGTCTCTCTTCTTGGCTTCCGCCTCTGCTTTGAGCATCTCTTGCCGTTCCCGCTCGATGGCTGCCTTCTCATTGATCTCGTCAAGCACGGGCTGGACTCTCCTCGTAGCAATCTCGTCGACTGCCGCAGGATCCATAAACATGCCGCCGCCAATGTCGACCTTACCCCTGTTCACATTGGCAGACTCGTGCTTGGCCATGGCAGCCATCTGAGCCTTGGATTCCCAGTCGCTCTTTCGATCGCTCTTTGTGCTGGGCGCCACCATACCGGTCTCGGCTGAGATCTTGTCGTCCATGCCCTGTAGGCGGGCCTTGACGTTGCGTTGGGCGGCTGCTAGTAGGGCCTCGCGATCCTTTGTCCGCTTTTGCTCGTCGACCTTGGTCAGGTTGGAGGAGAAGATGGACATTTCTCTTCGAATGCGCTCAGATTGTTCCTTGTCGTGACTTGCGTCGCCGTCGCTTGAGGACCGCCGTCTAAGCTTACCCTTCATAGTAAACCTCCGCTGGGGCGTGGTCTGGGTATTGCTGCCGTAGTATTCCTGGTAATCACGGTTCTGGTGATGCTCCACATGAAGTTTCGACAAGCGCTCTTGCGCTAGCTTATATGCTGCTTCCTGGAGGTTGACATAAGGTTTGGGTTGGATATCGTCGGGGCTGGTCTCTCCTGCAGCTTGGTGGACTCGTGCCTGGTCGACCATCCTTTGCTGTTGGCTGTACATCTTTTTGGCCATGGCCACCGCAGAGGCGTGGAGAACGTCGGCTCTTTTCTTCTCATCTTCTTCAGGCCCGATAGCGGGCTTAGAGGTGAACATACTCCGAGGCAGGTTTGTGTACGGAACTGAGCCAGTGTTCTCAGTGGGGGACTTTGGCTTCAAAGAAGGGCTGTGAGCTGCTGTGGCGGCACTCAAAGCGTTTGCAGCAGCTCGTGATTCTCCGGGGTAGGATTCCTTTGGTACGGGGGTCGATTTGGCTCGTGGCCTTGTCCTCCTGGAGGCGGGCATGGCATTTTGGGCTGCTGAAAGAGAGCCAAGGCCGGCAGCGGCGGAAGAGGGTGTCTGGGTGGGCTGTCTGACTGAGCGGCTTTGTCTAAATGCCTGGTTCGCAGCGCTGCTTCCCCAAGACTCGGTGGCAGACGGAGGGGGGGTCGTGTTGGTGGTGGACTGTTTCTTTGCTGAAGCGCTGGCCAGCAGAGCAGCCTTGGCCCCGGCGGAGCTGGAGTTTGGTTCCCACGATGGTGTCATTTTGTAATCCTTTGCGAGCATAGCTGCGGTTGATGCAGAGTTTGACTTTTCGGGTTTCCAGAGGTCGATTGATTTTTGGTTGGCCCAACCTAACGATGCAGCAGCTCCGGCAGCAGCTCCATCGGATTTGAGACCGGGGGAGGGAAAGCTGGGTAGATCCCGCGGGTCGGCGTACTTTAATCTTCCCGAGTGGGCTGCTATATTCAGGGAAAAGAAGAATTGATGATTAACACGGATGCTTTCTTTATTCGGGCAACTCCAAGTAGAAACCTCGTATTCTGCAGGAGAGGATGAGGTAAGGTTTCAAGTTACCTGTGGAGGGTACCTGGTACCGTGTTTCCGCCATGCCTGTGCTTGACTTTTGCTGCTGCTGCTGCTGCTGGGGCGGCTGCATCTGCTGCGTCTGTTGCGTCGCTGTCTTGGAGGAGTTGGCTTGCATCATTGCCAGCCCGGAGCCGGCTTGGTGGTATCGATCCCGGGAATATCCACTTAACCGCTGCGGATGCCTGTTCGTCACAGGGCGGATATACCGTAGCGAGGATGTATAATACAGGGAACGGAAGGTCGAAAAGTGGGAAGGCTCGCAGCGGATTTGCAGCTTACACGCGGGTCGAGGTGGACGCGTGGGCAGCGCCGCTGGTGGATTGACAACCGAAAGTCGAAGTCCGACTGATGTTATTTCTGGACCTGCTTACCCTTCCACGAGTGTCGCAAGAGGAAGTCGTATCACAAGATGAGATGAGTCGTCGTACTAGGGTATATTGCAAGAAGGATGCGCCGAAAACCGGGAGGTCAGAGAGCTTGGATGCTTGCTTGAGTAAACCAAAGAGCAGAAAAATTGACCAGAAGCGACGTCGAGGGGCGCAGGCGGGGGGTCCCGACAGAGGGCATGCAAGTTATATCATACAGCTAGAAGCAGATCTTTCTGGTTCAAAGGGGGCACTTGGGTAGGGGGGCGTGGGCTGGTTTGAAGACTCCCCGTCTAAGGTAGACTGGCGGCGCGGCGCGGGCGAGCGAGCGCACGATGAGGTAGTAGGTATTGCTTTCCCCCCAAAAACTGGTGAGCGGGAGCCGGTCAATGATGGTGATACGGCGTACGCAGTTAGTGCTGGTGGCTAGTCATAGTGAGCTGCGACGACAGCAGCGCCTTACGTCATGCGGGGTCCCTTCCCTTCCGTTTCGGGCGTAGCAACCTGCCATCTAGCACTTCTGCCCCTGTCAAACATCCACCACACCTCCCCTCCCCAGCTCTTTGAATTGGGAATTGGGGATTCCATTTCCCTTGGCGAACGACCGAATGACCAGGTCCTGAGAGATATTGGCAAACAAACGCACCACTGGGCCACTGGCACCACTGCGACATAGCATACAAGCCAGCATCGCCCATCGTCCGCTCCGTTGTGGCTTCGGTCCAGCACCCGCCCGTCTCTGGAGCCGGCCAGTCCGGACCCTGTCGCGCTGAGTGGCGGATCGGGTTCCAGCCTTTGGATTGGGCAATGCGACCATTCAGGCCTGGAGCGTGAGCTATCTAGGGTCTAGGCCATCACCTGTGACCTGGATCACCGAGCAGATAGAGCCTAGCCCTGTGGTGTGTCAGTTGCCCATAATCGGATCTCCCTCTACACCTTTCACCGACTTGGAAGCCCGAGATACCGTCCGTGACGAAGACGATAAGAGGGCGGCCAGGAGACTCCCGTCCGTAGTCAAGGACAGGCACGGGGTCCTAGGCCGATAAAAAAACAAAGCCATCGAGCAGCCCGAGATTCAGAAGTCTGTAATGCAAGCTCTTGGGAGGCTTGCTGTCTCGCTCGAGCCTTCTGATTCGTTTGATGGAATGGACTACACAGTCAGCCACATCTCGGATTGTTGATGGATGCGTTCTGCAAGCCTCTACAGGCTGAAGTAATTCCCAAATTTAGCTCCAACTTGAGACGTCGATTCTCCCATCTAGCGCAGGCAGCCCATATTCATCCGATATCATGGAAAGCAAGCTGTAATCCGAAAGTCTAGAAATTTGCTGGTCACGTTGCTGTGGCTCTGATGGACCGGAAACATTGCATGGGAGCAGCAAGAAGACCGAGCTCTCTCTTCTGGACTTCACAGCCCAGACCGCTCACAATGCGCGAGTTCAGGCCATAGTCGCAATCCCTGGGCGCAGATCACTCACTCTCATAATTTACCCATCGGTGACATCAAAAGTCAGTCTCCTTCTCTCTCGCACCCCGATCTTAAGCTTTTTGGAGACGTGCAGGGATCTACCAGCCCTGGCCAGGGATCCCAGCACGTCCAACCTCACCTCGGCTCCCTATCCGTCATTAGGTTGGCGGGCTGGGAGCCTGATGGTGAATGACGGTAACGATGGGAAGAGGGCCCTACGTCGCTTACACGTTTCTCATTCCGATGCTCCGGGTTTCTGTTCGACGTGCCAAATCGTGGCGTCAGCCACCCCTTTCCTACACATTTCACACCAAGAGCTGCTTGCTACCTTACCACACACACACACACACACACACACACACACACACTATCACACCCACCACGCCTTGCCAACCATCCTTCCAGCTGTCTGTACTGATACGCGCCGTCGGAACTGCTAGTCTCCAGCCGTTAACCGCTGACCACCGGTATCTGCAGCGAGCGCTCTCTCTATACCGAACTCATTCAGAAGCTTTGACATTGTCAATCATGGATAATAGGGGGATCACGTCTGTCCTCAACTTTCGTGATGTCGGCTCAACGGTGAACAAATTTCTTGGAAGAAGGTATGTCATTTTCTGGCTAATCCACCCTTACCTGCACTGAACAGAGGCCTTTGTAGTGAGTTGAGGCTAACATCCGTGCGTTTTACTTGTCAGACTCGTAAGGGAAGGCTTGGTATTTCGTTCCGCCAGACCAGGTATGCCACGCGACTCACAATCTTCGCAAACATGTTGATCCTCGGTGCTGATTTTCTCCAAGATGATGCCACTTTGGCAGACAGAAAACGCCTCCGCGATGAGCTGGGCATCAAGGCGGTGATAGACCTGCGCACAAAGTAAGTGCACGTGTTTCCGTCCTTCAGAACATAGAAAGACAGAAAAAATCTTCCTTTCTCTGGAATGCAAGATCTTGCACTCTGACCAGTGAGTGACGACACCTTTCAGAACCGAACACGTCAAACAGGCCAAAAAGCGCGAGGCCGATCTTAAAGTGCCCACCCTTCTGGAGTCCAATGCTGCACTAGCCGAGCCATTCCAGATCTCGGGTCTGACGTATCACGAGATCAGAATCACTGGCGGCAACTTTGAGTGGTTCTTGATCAGACAGGTATCTTGGTGGGGTTTGTGGTGAGATGTCCCTGGCTTCCTATTCCATATCCCCCACAGCAGCTGATTCGGCATACGCAAACTTTAGCCGCCTCATCTGCCTCTTTACTCTCGGCTACCGCAATGAGGGCATCTCCATCTTGTCTCGGGAGGTAATGCTGCCGCGTGGCCTAGTTGGTCTAGGCCTTGACACCCTCGATCAATCTGGTGAGGAGATTGCAAAGGTACGAATATACCATTCACCGGCAGCTTGGTGCGGGTACAGATATCTGACGAGCTTTCATGCGCAGGCTCTCAGAGTATTCATCGACCCGGCAACTTCACCGACTCTGGTCCACTGCACACAGGGCAAGGATAGAACCGGGCTGATTGTCAGTCTCGTTCTGTTCATCCTGGACGTACCGCTCGAGGCGATTGAGCATGACTACATGCTAACCAGTGGTGCGCTCGAGTCTGAGAGAGAGGAGAGACTGGCCGAGATGAGAGAGATTGGTCTCACAGACGACTGGTTCGAGACGGCGCCTGACATGATTGCTCGGACGGCTCGTCATCTCGACGATGTCCATGGTGGGCTCAACGAATATCTGGACAAGATCGGGTTTGGCCAAGCCGATCGCCTGAAGCTTCGGGAGCTGCTGTTGTACTGATTCAAGGACTGGAGGGGGCTTGTTTCGTCACCCAAGCTCCGTACAGCAATACAATAGCTCATTGGCAAACCTCACTCGCCTCAGATTTCGATTGATGTGAACTTTGGCTTTCTCATTTCTTGGTGAATCGTCCTTGCATCCAGCATCGGTACATCTTGAGCTTACGAGCCCTGTTGACGAGCATGCGTCTGTCGACACCAAGGTCATCGACGTTGAATTCGAACTTGGTGTCGTTGTCCAACGCTTCTTGCGTCTGGCCAGACCAGATTCGCTCAAGCTCTTCCTTTTCAAAGAAGTACACTCGAGTGCCGTCGCCGCGCACATAAAAGTTTTCATCGAGATAGCGTCCCTTCTTGAAGCGCACTTGGGCAAGGTCACCTCTTCCATAGTCGCGGAAGCAGACCTGGCCACCCGGCTTGAGCAGACGGTGAACGTTGGCAACAGCTTGGTTCCATTGATTCGGAGCCAAGGCGGAGAAGATGAAAATGAGTATAGCAACGTCCACAGATCCTTCTTCCAGCCCGGGAGGGAGCTCTTCGCTCGTAACGTCCCAGACGTCGGCTTGCATGTGGTCTTGGTTGTAGGATTCATGGGTCCGCATGACCTCTACGGCCTGCTTCGAATAATCACAGGCATGGACTCTCAAGTTTGGGTTCTGGTTGGTTGCGAGAATGGGAAAGGCGGTGTTACCCGCACCGGCGCCTATTTCAAGAATGGTCTTCTTGCCAGCGTCCTCCTTGGTCACCTCGGACAAAATAGGGAACTCCTGCTGCAGCCATTTTCTGTTTTTGAAGAAGTTGGCTGTGTTGTTCTTATAGAACAAATCCCACATTCTGGCTGGGTTGTTGTTCAATCTGTCTGAGGAGTCTTGTTAGCAAGCTGTATCAAAGCAAGCGTCTTTCAAAATAATTGGTATTGATAGTGGTGTAGTCAGATGGGAGCGAAAGACTAATTAAGGAAAGTTTCATCATAGAATTCAGATGAACTATGCGTATTGCTGGGGTATCATCATAACACCGGGGGGTCGAAAAAATTGAAATGCAAGGAATGTAAACTTACTTTTGTCAAAGTCGGAGACCGGGGACTGACGCTGCATCTCGTACTGCTGCTCAGAGTACTCCTTGTACACTTCTTCAGTCTCGACATGGTCCCAAGCATTGAACTCGAAGACATCATCCTGCTCGCCCAGCAAGCGACTGCCAAACTGGAAAGGATCGCTCCTCTTCTGGTTGAATTGAGGATCATGCGACCTGTGAGCCGCAGGCTCTTCCTCGGTTGCAGGCTTGGAAATCTGGAGCTCTGCCGCCTTCTCGACGAGAACTTGCTCGTCCGCCCCAGCGTTCTCAGACGCAAGAGACGTCATCTCACTGGTGTGAAGCCGAGACGAACTTTTCGACGGTTTTCACAGCCGGTTTCTGTGTGGGCAGCAGCCTGACTCTCCAAAGTCCTAAGTGTTGGTTAGGAATGAAAGAGTGGTTGAGGTAGAGAAGCTTTTGGAAATTTTCTCGCGTGTCGAACTTTTTGTCTCTGAAAAAAAAGTCGTGGTGGGACCCGACCTTCGGGGCGATGAAGAGCCGCCAGCCGATGCGACCAATGCCCGATTGTGATAGACCCACTCACCGCAACCACCATTGTCAGGCGCCAGGTGCCAGGTGCAGAACGTATTGGGGAAGGACCTTAGAATCGGTACGTACCCGAGCTAGGTTCGCGGATTGCGACTGCCTCCCATGCCTCCCGTTAGGTACAGCCCGGCCAACTTAGATAATCCTCAATTAACATTTACCCATTGACGACACCTGATCGCGCAACCTCCATCATCTGCCTGTTGTTGATCCACGTCTCGTCCGATCGATACGCAAATCGGTAGACCTGACCGCGACAATGGCTCCTTCGCTCATCCGCTCCCAGGGCCACCTGTCCCCAGCCGAGGCCCTCGAGCTTGCCCAGAAAGCACCTACGATTCTACGAAACAATCCGACAGCGTTCTCATCGTCCCCCCTTCTTTCGCTTTTCTCGGCCTCGGAGACGCCCGAGATATGGACCATCTACGAGAACCTCCTCCTGGCCTGCCTGCGAACGGGCGACAGCCAGGCAGCACACCAGTGCCTCGAGAGGCTGGTGATCCGATTCGGGAATGAGAACGAGCGCATCATGGCATTCAAGGGTTTGGTGAAGGAGGCGGAAGCTGATAATGATGGAGAACTTGCACAGGTACTCAAGGAGTACGAGACAATACTAGGACAGAACGCGACAAACATTGTCAGTTGCTCCTCTGCCATAGTGTCACGGCAAACGCTGACCTTGACAGCCTGTTGCGAAACGTCGCGTCGCCCTTCTGAAGTCGACAGGAAAGACATCTGAAGCAATTACGGCCCTCAATGGTCTCGTTGACTTCAACCCTACAGATGCGGAGGCGTGGGCGGAGCTTGCCGACTTGTACCTTTCACAGGGGCTATACTCACAAGCTATATATGCGCTCGAGGAAGTGCTTGTGCTGACCCCGAATGCATGGAACGTTAGTGTCTCGTAGAGTCGACTTCTGATTGTGTTTCCGACTGACCACGACTAGATGCATGCTCGTCTCGGAGAGGTATTGTACATGGCTGCATCGGCCTCTGAAGGCTCTTCACAGCAACAATTGGCGGAATCAGTCAAAAGATTCAGCCGCAGCATCGAACTCTGTGATGATTATCTCCGGGGTTACTACGGACTGAAACTGGTGCGTGCCATAACGCGTGATAATGGACCGGCAATTGGGACTGACATGCTCTTCAGGTTACGAACAAACTTATCAAGGAACCGTCAAAGCCGTCGAGACAATCAGACTCGGAGGACTGGACCCTTCCTGACGTCGGTACGTTACAGAAGCTCAACGAGCTAGCAACGCAAAAGCTGGCCGACATTGTACGCCGCAACGGAGCGCATGAGAGGCTCTGGCAAGGTTACGATGAATCGGAAGTGGCAGCAGCCCGAGATCTGCTCTCGAAGGAGTCAGTGGACCTTGTGAGATGAGCACCGCGTCATCCGAAGACGAAAAGCAAACGACCCTGGATTATCTCATATCGTGACTGCATGGTCACATTAACGGATTGGCATGCCAACGGGCGTGCTTTATGCACATCATATTAGGCGAGCAGCCATCATCGGTACAGGCTGTACGTCGGAATTAGCAAGCAATCGGAACATTCAAATCAAGTAGTTAACGAAGCTGTGCCTGCAACAAAACGTTCACGTGCTACTGGCAATACGCGAGTATCCTTGGCCCGTCGGCCAGCCAATCGCGGGCATGTCGCTCAACATTGGAACACGAAGAGACATTCAGCGAACAGCGGATCGTGTCGCTCGGGCGCTATAGTGGCCGCAATCGATGTCGAGACGAAGCTTGGGAGACTCTCTAGCTATTGGGCAGGAACAAAAAGCGAGTCTGGCAGTGGGGATGTTTCACAGATAGGCAGAGGCCGCCGCCAATACCGTCGAATGAATTATCTACCGCTCTCTTCTATTGCCTCGAGGTCCATCGATGCCGCCGTGGCCACACCCGTAGTCGTGCCCAATTGTCGCAAACTGACATTCACTAGGTGGCAGAGCTGCATGTCATCCGAGGTTCCAGGCGTGTCGTTGGGAGCCCGATGGGCCAAGGCGGCCCACAAGATGCGCTGGCAGTGAGTCAGTGAGTTGATCCGCGGATGGATCTCAGGCACCGTCATTCGAGACCCTGGCTACCTATGCAGAACAGAGTGCGCCGGCGTCGTGAATTAAGACCCGTCGGGCAACGACGAAGCGGTTTCGGGCTCGAGGGTCGTTGGCAGAATGGACTGACGAAATACACCAGTGCCAATCAAGTTGCGCGGTTGCCTTTGAGGTGTCACTTATATATCCGGGCGGTGCCATGTAAGTAAGCTGAAGGCAAAAAAAACAAGCACTTGTGTCGGTACCAAATTCTTTGACCGCCCCTGTTATCCCCGTATTATCTCGATTCCTCTGGCGCTTTAGACGACGAAGAGAGAAGAATAAGCTAAAAGTTGAGAGACGCCGACGAGATACCTACCACAGTTCGGACCAGTCATCTGCAGAAGACAAGCATTGTTACACAAACTTTGTTGGTCCGCTCGAAAGATCACCGCCGCCCATTTTTGGTTCCGCCTACGCTTGCAAACCATGTCGTGTATTTCTGAGAAGACTGTTACTCCTCGAATTATAAAGCAACTAGACAAGACCAAGTACCAATCACACGTCGCGGGAGAAACCACCTGAGGATACGGGAGCGCCTGAGAATTTTTCGCCCAACATTGTGAAAGCTACCACTTTCAGTACCGCTGTTGAGATTGTGTCGATGTGTTGTCATGTGAAGCAGGCTGCGTGGTTGATTGCATAGGACTGCTACCGAAGACGACGGGCATGGAACGACAGGGGGTCCAACGATTCAACCGCAGTGGAGACTTCCATCGCTGAAGGTATACTTGGTACCTAGCGCCGCAGAGGGCGGGAGGACGGCTGGGTACGGTACCTTAGGTTGATTTTGACCCGGACGTGAGCGGCGCTTTCAGACAGCAACCAACATGGAAGGCCGAGAATTCCAGAGGAGGCTGCGGCGCTTTCCAACGTCGGGTGTGCAACTCAAGGTACCTTGGTTACTCTGTGCTCCGAGAAACGGTGAGAGATTTGGGCGAGTAAGGAGACGTGAGGTGAGGGGGGGGGGGGGCACAGCTGACTGACGGCTGCCTGGATTCCAGTTCATCAAAGTCACTGCGAAGACGAGCTACTGAGAGTGCAGGTTCGGGTGCGGGTGCAGGATATCAAAAGTGAGAAAGGGCAGGTTGAGGTAAAGTGAGGTAAGGTGAGGTAAGGTACGTTCATCCTCGACTTCCTACTGGTCCTCGGAACGGCGCAAGCCAAGTCGATGAGCCCGAATGGCCGGGCATTGGCTTTCGATGGCCCTAAAAGCAGGACGGGATGTTTCTGCACTAGGGATTGCGTACCCAAAGCAGTAGGTAACGAGCCTGTCGACACTTCCAGGTTCCATCTGCATTGTTGACGAGTGGTGATGACCTGCGATGGAGCAGAGAGGCCTCGTCTTCGCCCCCAACCCTCGTTCATCCCTCACACCCGTCGTCGCCCGTCCATCTGCCCCTCCCTCCCTCCGTCTCTGTCTCCCTCCTTGTTCCGTCATCCAAATAAATAGTTTGCGCCGCCTCATCCAGCCTGCTCACACTCACACATTCTGACCGCCGATTTCTCTGCCCTGCATTTCTGGCTATTTTTCTTGTCGCCGTCCAACGTCCCTCTTTTCTAACACTGCAATTCTCAGCAGCAGCAGCACCAACGGCGTCAAAGGATCCTCGCGCCATTTTCGCAAACGAGACAGACAAAGCATACACTCCGTATTACTTTACTCCAGTACCCTCTCAACCGGCAGCCCCACCAGCATAAACGAACGTCTAAAGAGGTCCGTCCCGCAACGGAGCCACGCTTCGAGCACGTTCCTCACCGAAACATTGAACCACCAAAAAGTGAAAGACATCCACTCTCCCCCGGCCAGAACAGTCCGGCGCAGGACCAGCCCAGGTACGGCGCATTGAGAACTGACAGAGCTGGTACTTTGTAGTCGCCTGCGGGTAGGTGCATTCTCTCGGTACCAAGTCACAGTATCTCCTTTCTTCCTGACCTAATTGCTTTTCCAAGCCTATCCGAACCAACCTCGGGTCGTTCGAACTACCTATCACCCCGCCAGAGAGAGCAACCTAAATTCACACGAAGGAGAAGAGCACCATACGAATTACTCCGTGCTCTGTATCGCCGCATCCCAAAAGAGACGACCCTTTGCGTCTGATCTGCCATCGCCCGTCCCTGTCAGGTCTCAGGTCTCAGGTCCTACCCATCCTTCCTCAAAAAGGTGTCTCAAACCTCACCACACCACCACCACCACCACCACCACCACCACCAAAAAAGGGGAACCAAGTAAACAAGGTACGTGAAACGTTAGTTACGGTTTCCATCGTTCTTCTGGTCGCGCTTCAACTTTCCTCGCGTCTCTGCAATTCCTCACCATCCCACACCCAACACATTACTCATACCGACGCAAGTGTGTGGTGTTATGTCGTTCTTCATCTGTGTTTCCGTACCTTGACTTGGATTGCAATTCTCCATCTGCATCTTTGTCTGTATCCCCTGTCAAGAAGCTGTCAAGTGCCGGCTACCTGCAGGCGGTCCGCAGGGTAACAAACTATCCGTCACCTCGGCCAGCTGCCGATGTCGATTGTGCTGTTTACTTTACATTTACCCCTCATTCTATTGTCGTCGTTCCCAGTACTGTTACTTGTGATGGTCGTTGTGCCTATCTTGTGGAAGTAAGGTACGGACAGCCACCCCAGACAACAATTGCCTTGGAGGCTCAGCCAACTATGTATGGACCGGCTTGTCAGTGGCTGTCTGGACTCATACACAATAGCGTAGAGGAGGGGCAACACGGCAAGTCCATGACACACCCGACATTGATGATTCTATGTACGGCCGACGCAACCCCCGGCCAGCGGAGCAGTGCTCACTGGTGACAGTCATTGAATGACAATCGGCCACCCACTTTATTCTGTTAGTCCATTGGATCTGTCGTCCATGGGCCGTGGCCCATCTCCCGGGGCACCCAAGTGGGACAACAAAGCAAGGGGGTCGAGACCGTCGGCCAGCCCAGCACCCAGCAAGGCGAGCACACATCCCTTCCTTGGTATCCCCTTCCCTGCCCGTCCCCATACGATGGATGGGACCGATGGGTGCCTTTGGTGCCCCGTCCTCTCTCCCCGTTTTCTCTGCCCGGCGATGGTCACGGCGTTTGCGATGCGAAGATCAGGGCTTCTTCTTCTTCTTCTTCTTCTTCTTCTTCTTCGTTCTGGCACCTCGGATCACTGAAGCCTGCCTGCACCAATCACAACTCTTGGTCAATTTGGCTTGTGCCCTGGTTAACGATTCCCTCTCACCTGACTGTTGTCCAAGTCCCTATTACCAGTACTTTCCTTAGCCTGTACGGCCTGAGAGCGGGCGGACAGGATGGGATGGGATGGCGGGGTTGGGTTGGGCTCGCCCTGGCTGGTCGTGGTGACCGCCAGAAGAGCCATTGTGTTTTTTTCTTGGTGTACATTCGCTTCCCCTCCACCCCGTCCCCCCTCCCTTCTCCATGCCTATCTTATCGTGTCTGTGTCTGTGTGTTCATTCCACATGATTCACCGGAATGTGTGCTGATCTGAGGCTTGTAGCTTAGGTGGTATCAGTACCCCCAAGGTGGTCTAGGTAGTTTGCTACTACGTACTCCCACAACGCGGCACTACGGACGGATACGCCTTCTAGTCGCTACTCGGTAAAGTACCTAGTGCTTGAAGCCCGAGGACTGGTCCGCTGTGTCGACCGTTGCCCGCTTTTTGGTTTTGCTCTCACCGACAACCCCCGTCTGTCGGCTACCGGATCCCTGAAGACCAACCGCTTAATCAGGCAATTGCGGTGCCCAGCACGAGATTCCCTCTCCTCCCGCTCCGTCCAAAAGTGGGACGGGTTTCTTCCATTTGGCTGGCACCCTCACTCTTTCTCTCGACCTCTCAACCTCTCGACGCAGCAAGGTACTTCTGCTGTGCACATCGCATCGCATATCGCAGCGCAGCGCAGCGCAGAACATCACATCGCATCGCCACCCCAACAGGCTTTCTTCTCTAAGCATCTCTCTTTAGGGCTCAGAGTTGCCAATTCATACCGATTCGTCCAGACCTGGCTGCGCGGCTTAGGTTGTGCATGAGGTGTACTTCGTGCCTACTACATACACAGCACTCCTTCTTGTACCCCGTACGCCTTGGCTTTGGCCTTGTCTACCTAAAAGGTTGTCTTAAACGGAGCGGTCGACTAGACCCGCAATAGCTGCCCAGCTGCCACAATTTTCCTTGCACCCAATCGCGCTTCTTTTTGCGCCCAACTGCACGATCTCGCCAAATAGCAGGGGGCTTCCCTGGTTACATTCCCAAGCCCACGAACGAATATCCACCCACCGACCGACTGCCGCCCTGCCCACCCCTCAATTTTCGCAAACCGTCCGTCTCGTCTCGTCTCGACTCGTCCTGCAACTCAGTCCTTCGCACAGAAACTTTGTTTTCTTCAAGTCTGCCGCCGCCGTCGCCTCTCTTACCGCTCTACGCTGCTGTCATCTGATCGCTCTGCTTTGCTTTCAATCTTAACCGTCAACCCATCCTATCCTCCCTTTCCTTCTTCCGCCACCAGTTCGTTGCTTGGAATCCACCCACCACCACCCTTGTGCCAATTGCGCCAGGACGAACGCTGTACCCGACCTACACACCATCACATTCGTGCCCTCGACACCGAATTCCTGTCGGTTTCCCATAGAGGAACCCTGACTTTCGCCCACCCTATTTCATCCCACGTCCTCGCTCGATTCACCCCTTTGCTCCGACTTTCTTGCGAGATCGTCGTGAGTAAAGGGTCTTTTTCTTCGCCACAGACTTCCTCATGTCGTCCGCGTAAGTCTTATATTTTCAACTACGCCAGGGACCAATCGACTTGGTGGCTTTCACCATACACCAGTCAACTAACACAACCGGAAGACGAGCACAACCATATCGACGCCCGGGTCATCTGTCGTCCGCGCCCATAGCGTCTCAATCCACCTCTGCAAGTGAAGACGAGTCGTACTACCAAGGCAGCCACCATCACGAAACTGAAGGTATCAGCTCCTCCGAAGTCTCGGAAACAGATTCTTCCATAGCAGACTCCGAGGATCTTGAACCAGACGACTCGGCCTCAAACGACGGTGCTCCCCGATACTCTCGTCCGGCGCTACCGCAACATCATCAGCAACATCACCATCAACAACATCATCCCCAGCAACAACGCGCAGTCCAATATCGTCAACACCACATCCCCCAACCTACTGCTCCTCCCCCCGGCACATCCATCCAATACCCGTATCGGCCCGGTCCAGTGCCGACCCCAACTGAAAGCCTGGATTCCAACGACTACGACGCGTCCCCCTTTGGCCCCCGTTCCGGCTACGGTCACGTACCGGCGCCTGGCCATGGGGGGCATCCTTCCTACTATGGTGGTCGTGGTGGTCACCCGCAGCCTGGCTACCCTCAAAGTCACGTAGGCGGCTACGGCGCCCCGAGCCCATACGGCCATCCCGAACCCCGGATGTTGGGATATGGTGGTTATAATCACAATGCCTTTTCACCAATGTCGAGTCACAGTGGGCAAAGCTACTTCGGAGGAGAGCCCGGACGATACGATATGATGCCGTACCAGCAACAGCACCCACCGGCCCATTACAACCCACACGGCTATCAACAGATGCAACACCACATGCAGTACATGGGCGGACAATTCCCTCCCCCTCCCCCTACAGAAGCACCGCAACCGTCCAAGACCCCCGCACCCGAGCCGCCACCAAAAGAGGACCCGGAGAAGAAGAAGCTCCAACAAGAACTCGAGCTATTCAAAAAGATGCAGGCTGAGAAGGAAGAGCAGCAGAAGCAGAAAGAGCTGGAGGAGAAGCTTCGGAAAGAAGCAGAAGAGAACATCAAGCGACGAATGGAGGCTCTGAAGGAGGCCCAGGAGCTCGCGCAAAAGGAGATTGAAAAGGCAAAGATTGAGGCCGAAAAGGCTGCCAGAGAGGCTATTGAGGCTGAACGCAAAGCCGAGGAGCAGAGACAAAAGCTCCACCAGGAAGCCATGGCCAAGGTTGAGCGTGAAGCCAGGGAGAGGCTGGAACGCGAGTTGAAGGCCGAGGCTGAGCGTAAGAGGCTTGAGGAAGAGGCTCGCATCAAGGCCGAAGCCGAAGCGAGGCAACGTCTCAAGGAGGCAATCCAGGCTGAGGCCGATGCCAGAGCCAAGGCCGCCGAAGAGGCCGAAGCCAAGAGAAAATGGGAGGACGAGATGCGCAAGAAGGCCGAAGACGAAGCCCGTGCCAAGATGGAGGCCGAGAAGAAGGCAGCTGCCGAGGCTGCAGCGGCGCAAGCAAAGCTCGAAGCCGATCTCAAGGCCAAGGCTGAAGCCGACTGGATAGCCAAGGTCGCGGCGGAGAAGAAGGCGGCGGAGGAGGCTGCGGCGGAGAAGAAGAGGTACGAGGAGGAGATGAGATTGAAGGCCGAAGCCGCAATCGCTGCCGAGAAGAAGGCCGCCGAGGAGGCTGAGACAGCCAAGAAGAAGTACGAGGAGGAAATGAAGGCCAAGGCCGAGTTTGAAGCTCGCACCAAATTGGAGGCTGAAAAGAAGGCCGCCGAAGAGGCTGCTGCCGCCGCCGCCGCTGCTAAGAAGGCCGACGAGGAGCTCAAGAAGAAGTACACCGAAGAGGCCAAAGCCAAGTACGAGGCCGACAAGAACAAGGGCAAAGACAAAGCCCCTATCAAGTTCAAGGATGCCGTGGGCAGGAAATTCAGCTTCCCCTTCCACTTGTGCTCAACCTGGACAGTACGTTTGCCTTACAAACTATTTGCTCTCGCTGGCGCCAAACTGACTTTGATGTAGGGTATGGAAGAGCTCATTAAACAAGCCTTCATTCACGTGGACGTCATCGGACCGCATGTACAAGAGGGTCACTACGATTTGATTGGGCCTAATGGCGAAATCATCTTGCCCCAGGTCTGGGACAAGGTGGTCGAGCCAGACTGGACCATTGAGATGCGAATGTGGCCCATGGATAAGGCGCCTCCGCGCATGCCTATGCCGCCGCATGGCATGCCGCTCGACCCTGCCACCAGAGAGAGGATGGCGCATATGGCAGGCATGAGGCAACATGGTCATGCTCGAATGGGTAGCTTCCCTCCGGGTATGGCTCCTCCAGGTGGCAGGCCTGGCGGCGGCGGCCCACAGCCACCTCCCCCACCGGGCTGGGTCGGTCCCGGCGCACGTCCCGGCGGTCACGGCATGCCTGCCAACGTCGTTACGGTTGAGCCCGGCAAGTCCTCTAAGCACAAATCCAAAGCTAAGGGCTCGATGCTCAATTTCTTGGCCGGCGGCGCTGCAAAGGCTCCCAAGAAGAAGTAAGTTGCCAAATATTATTGCCACGCTGGTGCTGTGCGCTAACAGATGCGTAGGAAGAAATGATCACCAGCGCGCATATCGGAACTTTCCTTGAACTCTAAAGACCTGTTATGATCACACACAACTCAACGAACTTGCCGGGCTGGGGGTCCTTATTTGTTTTTACATATGATACCTTGTCGCGCCTTCTTTTTCCACATTATTCAGATTCCCGTCAGTCAGATCGAGCCTCCGAAATGCATCTTACGGCAACCACGGTTCATTTCGACGATCTTATAACGCATGTATGCCGGAGTATGAGCTGCGTGAGGGCGGGACACCTATTTCCCCCGAGAGAGACCGTACATGTTTTGGCGGAGCATTGCATGCATCATGGGGGGCAAGCCAAGGGGGACGACAAATTTTTTTTCCGAGGCATGGCGCAAAAAGAGGAGGACAAGACTGTGAGGCCCATTTGGTAGATGTTTATTCTTTTGGTTTATTCTTCTTGCACAGACAAGTTATGGTGTGGTAGATTATTGGCGACGAAAACGAACATTGCACTGTTTTATATATTCACTTCTTGACAATGACCTCACGATGACTTTTACTTTCTAAGCCTTTCCCATGTCTTTATTAGTCTACATGTTGTACAGCTCTTCTACAGAGAAGTTCGGGTAAGAACCCTTTATAGTCTGGGAGTACCCAAAACGGCCTTTACACGTTTCTGGAACGCCTCAATCATGACGCCCGCCACCTTTTCAGAAACCGCAGCGCTGACGGCCGAGTACAACGGATTCGCGAACTGGAACCGAATCACCAGATCCACCTCGGTGCCCGTCCCGGAGGCAAGCGGCCTCAGCTGCCACTTTGTAACCAAGCTCCTGAACACGGCGCCGCCCTCGCCTCCGTTACCGGGACTCGCGCCCTCCACGTCGGCGCCGCTGATCGCCTCGACGCTTTTCCCCGGCACGCAGTGGAGTCTGCTCGTGAACGTCTCCTCGAAGCCGCCCCAGCCGACGCGGAGGTCGGCTTGCGTTGGGTACCGCCGGCCGCCGTTTGCCGGGTCCGGGTCGGGTGCGGACCAGGCCGTCACGCGGGATGCGGCGCAGTAGGGGACGAAGGTCTGGTAGGCGTCCACGTCGGAGATTACGTCGTAGAGTTGGGTGGAGGGGTAGGGCATTGTGCGGGTTGCGGTCAGGACTTGTGGGGCGGTTGAGGGTGCGAGGTTGGGGAGGTTGAAGAAGGGTCGGCGGGAGGGGGTGGTGAGGCGGGTTCGAGGGGTGAGGGAGGTTCGTAATGGGGGTGGGAGGCGGAGGAGGGGTCTTGCGGTTGCCATTGTGGTGTTCTTTGGTCGTGGGTTCGGGGGGGTGTGGTGGGAGGTTTCGAGGTTCGCGATGTGGGCTTGGAGGACGTGGGAGGTCGGTATTAAGTCAATGAGCTATGCTTGTTGCGCTCAATGTACAATGCTGCTGATGGAAATCGTAAAGAACGAGTGTGTTTATACAGAGCCCTCCCGCGAGGTTCTGGTTGCGCCGTCCGAAATGCCGAGTGAGTTCGTCCCAAAGAAAAATGTCGTGGAGCTGGGCGCAATGACGATTAGAGAGAAGCTGTCGGTCGGTGTTAGTGGGATTGGGTTTGCGGTCTGCACCGGCCATACAGTGCCCGACAGCGCGGGAAGCTCATAGACACAGTACCAACATACCTTACCACCTTACCTTGGGTAGGTCGTGGAGCCCCAGCACATCATTATCGGGGCTGGGCTTTGGTGGGGTTTGGATTATCGAGCAGCAAGCAGCGCTACAGCACAGCTCTCTCCACAAGCCAAGTTGGCACGCCACAGCAAGCCCGCCATCAACCGTCCCGCATCTCCTACTCTGACATCCCTTGGACACTAACCCCCGAGGCGACGGCGACGACAAACGAAGACGACGACACAATACCACCGGAGCCGACCTCCATCCACAATGTACCATAGAACCCGGAGTACCTGACCGAACCTCCCCCAATACTTCGCTCCGAAACTCGATACCTTTTGCCGTCTCCAGGCTGCCTTCCGCCCCTAGCGTGGGGCTGTTGTCATTCTCAAGATGTAGGTCTCTCTTTCTTGGGGAGGTGGACGACGTTCGCACAAACAAAAAACAAATCACCACACTCTGCACCGCAAGGGAGCTTTCAGCGCGCTGACCAGACCGGACGCATTGCCTCAGGTTCGAGAAATCCCTCTACGACCTCATCAGAGGCTTGCGAAACCATAAAGGCAACGAGCGCGAGTACATACAGAACAGCTTGAAGGAATGTCGCGCAGAAGTTCGCGGGCAGGACATGGGTGAGCCAGACACTCCCTCTCTCGGCCGCGGGGCCTAGAATCTTTGGGGAACAAGAGAGAACGGCATGCTGACTTGGGTCCCTCTGCCAGACGTGAAGGCGACGGCGCTGCTGAAGCTGGTCTACCTCGAAATGGTTGGTCACGATATGTCGTGGGCCTCGTTCCATGTCCTCGAGGTCATGTCGTCGCAAAAGTACCATCAGAAGAGGGTCGGGTACCTGGCCGCTGTCCAGAGCTTCCGACCTGATACCGAAGTTCTCATGCTTGCTACGAATCTTCTGAAGAAGGTGATGCTGCCCGTCCCAATCTTGCGCCCGAGGAGGGGGCGGAGGTTGTTGGATAGTACCTACGGGACGAGTAAGACTGACAGCTGTGCTTCCAGGACCTCTCGTCGACACAAGCGACCACCATCTCCCTACCAATGGCTACGCTGCCGCACATCATCAACCCTTCCCTCGCCCTCTCGACCCTCTCCGATCTCCTCCCGCGCCTCGGTCACTCGAACCCGGCCATTCGCAAGAAGACCATTGTGACGCTGTACCGCCTGGCGCTGGTGTACCCCGAGACGCTGCGCGCGGCGTGGCCCAAGATCAAGGAACGGCTGATGGACAAGGATGAGGACCCGAGTGTCACGGCGGCCATCGTCAACGTGGTGTGCGAGCTGGGATGGAGGAGGCCGCACGATTTCCTGCCGCTGGCTCCCAGGCTGTTTGAGCTCCTTGTCGATGGCGGTAATAACTGGATGGCCATCAAGCTCATCAAACTGGTATGTTTGGCTGAGTTGATTTCGCCGCTGTATGGTTTTGCTGACTATGGATTTAGTTTGCGACCTTGACGCCGTTGGAACCACGCCTTGTTCGAAAGTTGCTGCCACCCCTGACTGAGCTGATCCGGACGACACCAGCCATGTCGCTACTTTACGAGTGCATCAACGGCATCATCCAGGGAGGTATTCTAGGCAGCGCAGATGACGTCTCAGGCAGAGAAGAAATTGCGACGCTCTGCGTGAACAAGCTCAGGGGCATGATCATGGTGGACGGCGACCCGAACCGTGAGTCCTAATCCTCGTCGGATAAACTTTGGAACCTAACACGGGCTAGTGAAATATGTTGCGCTGCTTGCGTTCAACAAGATCGTCGTGACACACCCGTTCTTGGTGGCGCAACAAGAAGATGTCATTCTTGAGTGTATCGACAGTGCTGATATCACTATCCGTATCAAGGCCTTGGACCTCGTTCAGGGCATGGTCAGCAGTGACAACCTGGTGTCCATCGTGAGCCGTCTCATGAAGCAGCTCAAGTCATCTGCGCCGAAGAGGGACCGACCGGGGGCACCCCTCGGCCCAGACACAGGAATGGACTCGGAGGAGGAAGCAGAGATCGAGATACACTCGCCGACGAAGGCTCAGGAAGAGCCACCGCTTCCCGACGACTACAGGAGCGACGTCATCGGACGGATCCTGACCATGTGTTCGCAGAACAACTACAGCAGCTTGACTGACTTCGACTGGTACATCGACGTACTTATTCAGCTTGTCCGCATGGCGCCAACGCCACGATCAGTTGAGACCGAACTCGACTCCGTCGCTGCGTCTGGAAAATCAACCGCTGGGGACGTATCAGGAAGGATCGGAGACGAGCTGAGGAACGTCGCGGTAAAGGTTCATGCGCTACGAGGGGCGGCGGTCCGGGCGGCCGACCTCATCATCCAACAAATGAATGCGGACACACCCGCCGGCCACTCGCTCTCATCAGCATCGCTCAAGTCGACGTCTTGGTTGGTTGGAGAGTACGCAAACCAGCTAGCATACCCTGAAGACACTCTAGGAAACCTACTACGCACATTATCTCGCACAACTATCCCCGATATTCTTACGACAAGTCTGCAGGGTGTCACCAAGATATTCGCCTACATTGCAGGGAACGAAGGCCAGCCGTGGACTCCTGAATGGAAAACAAAGATCTCGTTGCTCTTGGCGCGTGTTATTCACACGTTGGAGCCGCTTGCTCTTCACCCGAATCTTGAAGTTCAGGAGAGATCCGTCGAATTTATTGAACTCTTGAAGCTTACTGCGGAGGCGGCCTCTGGACAGGCGGCGTCAACCGAGGATACTCACCAGGATCCTCCGTTGCTGTTGACACAGGCCATTCCATCTTTGTTCCAAGGATGGGAGCTCAACTCCGTCGCTGTTGGAGCGCAGCGAAACGTTCCCATGCCGGAAGGCTTGGACCTCGATGAACCTATCCACCCGAACCTGGCACATCTGCTCGCCCAGGCTGACGTGATACCAATGGAGGCTAACGAGGCGGACGACTTCGAGGTATATTACCACCAGCGCCCAGCGCCTACCAGCATATCCTCTTCCGAACCAGCCATCAGCAGGATCGCCGACGTCCCGGCAGAGGAGGTTGTCAGCTCGTACCAGCAGCAGGCGACGGAAGACAGCTACCTGGACGCAGACATCGTGGCCAGGAGGAAAGCCGAGCGCAATGAGCGCAACCGCGATGATCCGTTTTACATCGCCGCCCCTGACGCGGCACCCAGGACGTCGACCCCGATACACAACATTCTTCAAAAGGAGAACGGCCCAGATCTCGACATAGACTCTATACCGATAATGCAGTTGGATCTCGACAAGCTGGGCAGCTCGGCGCCCGGACCCACATCTCCCATCAACCGACCGCAACCGCGACCGAGGCAAAGGGTCATCATCGCCGCGGACGAGACACTCGCCGGCAGCGGCGTTTCGACGCCGCGCAACTACGAGTCGGAGAACAACTCGGACAGCTTCACAAAGTCGCGCGCCAAGAAGCTCCGCCAGGGTCTCTTGCACGTCGACTCGTCCACGCTCGGCTCCCTCAGCCTCGAGGGCGACGCTGCGTCGTCCAGCAACACGCCGTTTGACTATGAGCGGCAGCAGCGCGAGGAGGCTGAGATGGCGCAGGCGATGAAGGAGGTCGAGAGGCTCCGTCTCGAGATGCAGCGCGCCAACGAGCGCATCCAGGTTGCGCAGGGCGTCGACGTGGCCGGCACGGTGGTGAAGAAGAAGACCAAGAAGGGCAAGAAGGCAGAAAAAGACGGCGGAGCCGAAGGGTCGGCGGTCAAGACGAAGAAGAAGAAGAAGAAGGCTGCCGTCGCCGACGGCGGTGCCGCGCCGCCCGCCGTGCTCTTGACGGACGATGCGGAGAACAGTGCCGGCGGCGGGGAGGACAGCGCGCTGATACCACCTCCCGAGACGGCTGTTGAGGGGTCCGGGGAGGGCGGCTTCGATGCTACCGGTCCGCCGGTCGTTGTGCCCAAGAAGAAGAAGAAGAAGAAGACGACCAAGATGGCTGAGATTGCGGGTGATAGTGGTTGAGGCGGAAGCAAGCCAGGGGCCGGTCGAAAGAGGTCGTGAAAAGGATGAGATGGAGAGCAAGACGATAATTCTTACATGCATAGTAGAATAAAAAAGGCGCAGTGTTGAATGACGTACGGATCGAGTACGATTATAGGTGACGGTGAAGACCTTGTGTCCAGCACGCTAAGCGTATTGCGAGGCAGTGGCATGCCAGTATATTGTTTCCCTCTTTCCTACGGCCCGCACATATCTCACAAGACACCCATCATTTCACACCATTACAGAAACACATCAAGTTTTTAAATGTTTGAGGAGTACTCCTCTTCTCTTATCGACGACTCCCGGCTCTCTGCCCCTCCTTCCCCGGCACTTTCAGTCGGGTCCGTCTTTCTCTCATCATCCTCTTCCTTCTCTCTTCTCGTGGGTTTTGTTTACGTACAGACATGATACAAAGGGGACACCGAGGGAATCGCTTCCCCAAACGTCACCGTCGTTTCGCGTTTCAAACCGCCAAAAAAGGAAAAATCAAAACCAGCCAAAAAGCGGAATTTCCCCTTTTTTTATGTTGCCCCGCAAACCCGCCGTCCGTAGCACATAAGTCCTTCCAGCGTCCGTCCACACGTCACACAACAACAGGGGTGTAGTTTGGTTTGAAGAAAATAGACATTAAGAAAGGAAAAAGAAAGGAAAATCTCATGGCCATGAAGAACAAGGAGGCACGGCTTAAACACGCTTGCTTCAGTCATCCATGGGCTTGTCCTCGAGCGTCACTCCGCGGGGCGCGGTGAGGGAATCGCGAGGAGTCGACGGGCCGCTGTCTGTTCCTGCGCTGGGTGCGGCTGCCACGTGTCGGTCCAGAGAGTATCGAACACTGCTACGTCCCAGGCTGTTACGCTTCTCAACAGGCGATTCCAGAGCCTTGATTCTGGCCGCGACTCCCTCTGCTGCAGGCGCAGGCGCCGCCGCCGATCCATTGGTTGTCGTCTCCTTTGGCGAGCTGGTTTCGCTACCGGGAACCTCGAGACTGGATCTCTTGGCTCCAACAACGCTGCCCAAGCTAGAGCGGTGACGGTCGACTGCCGACGCAGGTGGGCTTGTCTGGATCGGGAAGCGAGTCTCAGGGCCACCCGTGCTGCGGTCACGTCTGTGGCCACGAGGGCTGGGCGCAGGGCTTGTTGCGCGACCACGGCTGCCGGCGGCCTTCTCGAGCAGAGCTCTATTCCGCTCTTCCATGTTGGCTCTCCGGTTGCTCTCGTCGGTGCTGATTGCGCGGGGGCGATTGTTGTCTCTGATCGATCCGCCGTGGCCAGCAGTAGACATACGCTTGAGTTCGCTGAAGATGGCGTCTTTGTTGTTGAATAGGTCACGAACGAGTCTGTAAGCATGCTTCTCTTCCATAGTCAAGGAGGTTTCCGTGCGAGGACGCAAGATGCAGGGCGCAATGCCCGTGGCCAAAGACGCGATGTAAGTCTCATCAGCCGAGGTAAGGTCGATTAGGCGGGTGAAGTGGTTCATACAGGCGTCGAGTGTTGCGATATTAGTAAGACGCATTTGCGAAAGCGTCTGTTGCAGCACAGGCACGCGAGCAGAATCGTCTTCCTGGGTTTGAGTCTGGTAGATTGTTCTGACAATCTCGTAAACGTGTGAGGAAACGAGGGAGTCTATAATATTGTTAGTACATGGCTTCTGCAAAACTGTGGGGATTTTCTTACCAGGCAGTTCAAGGAGATACAGCTTAAGCAGCGCCGCAACAGTTGGGATATCGAACTCATCAAAAACTTCGGCCGCAGCGGGCTTGCCGTCATTCAGCTTGCCACGGAGCTTGTGAATCTGCTGGAGTGGAACATCGACTAGCCACACATTCCTTCTGGCCTCGTCACCTTCAAGGTCAGGGTAGTGGTTATCGAGGTAGGTCAGAATGGTGGTGACAATGATAGGCACTCGCTTCTTATCCGCGCGCGCTCTTGCCTCGAGATCCACTCCGAATGTCTGCTCGTCGACCTTATTGTAGTAGTTCTCGTACACCACCACCTTGGGAATGAAGCTACCGGTCCGGTAGTTCTCTAGTAGGTATCTGAGGTCCCCTAGAGGCTGGACGGTCTCCTGGAAAAGCATCATGTGGTCCACAGCAGATTGCATGCTTGGAATGACGTTGCTGATGGTACCGGAAAAGTCCAGGATAACAGTCTTGATGGCCTTGAGACGGTCCAGCTCGCAGCGCTCCAGGAAGCGGAGGTGAATGAAGATGGTCTCCTCCAGATCGCAGCGCATCTCGTCCAACTTGCGCACGCCACCCTTGTACTTGTCGTCGGCTTCCCTGGCCTCACGGCGCAATCGCTCCGGTGGGGTCTCGTTGGGGTGTTGGTTGTTAAGGACGTTCCAGTTGGCGAGGTATTCGCTGACGGTTCCGACCACGGGTGAATCCGACGACTCGGATGCAGGAAGGGAAAATGTGCGACCAAGAGGCGACTTCTTATCGGGGATACCGGACAGTTTGAAAGCCTTGGGACGCCACTGGTAGAACATCTTGGAGCTGTTGGCGAAAGTGCTGCCAACGTTGCCAATCAATCTCAAGTATCCGTTCGAGATGAGGTCCTGTCCAATTCTCTCTGCATAGCTGACGCTCGTCGTGTTCATGTGCCTCTGCAGGTACTCGACAATGTCTGAGCCAGCCGATGTGTTCTGGTAGGTTCCCAGAATGGGCACCTTGGTCTCCCCGAGCTTGATGGTGTTCAGCATGTGCGCCAGGATCTTCTTGACTTGCTCGGGCTGGTAGATCTCGTCACCGATCTCGATGGGCTCGTCGTCGTCTTCTTGGGGGTGAAGCTCGGGCTCCTTGTTTTCGGAGACCTTGATCTCGGGAATGTTGTTCTTCGGGCTGTTCTCGGGGTCCTGGAAGGCCAGCTTGGTTTCCTCCTCGATATCCTCAACCAGTCGGCACTTGTTGAAGTAGGTGCTCCTCAGCTTCTTGACCAACTCGGCCTGCCTGTCGTGCGCCTTGATGCGAGCTTGCAGCTCATCCTGAGAGTCCTGGATGCGCGACTCGTGGGCATCGCACCAGCGCGAGAAAGGGTTGACGACCAAGTCCCGAATGTTCTGAGCAATCTTCTTGTGGTTTTTGGCGCCCTCTTCCATCTCAGTCCGAACACCATCGAAGGCCTGTGATGAAGGTTAGCACGAGCCTCGGGAAAGCTCTCGGTGGGGACGTTATGCGAACCTTGCGAACGCTGGCACCATCATCTTTTGAGAAGCCACCCTGGATTTTGTCTGCGTTTGGTGCAATATCTCCTAGTCGCTGACTGTAAATCTCCTCGGCTTCGGCACGCATTCGAGCGACAGTCAGGACTTGTCGGTTTTCTTGGACACCTTGCTGCAACTTGCTGAAGAGGACGCCGAGTCCTAGCGCGGAGATGCTTAGCCAAAGCGCGAGGGGTTGCAGTAGCGCATTCAGTTGACTTACCTGCAGCATAGTCGCTGGACCAAAAGGAATCTTCGAAGCCCGGCATGATGCCTAAAAGCTCCTACCTGTCGCGGACGATGATGCTGTGTTGATACGGGTTGAGGCTGAAAAGTTTGGCGGGCAGAGAGAAAAGGAGGCGGCGAGAAATGTTTCGTTTAGTCGTTATGCAGGAGGCGGGAGGTGGGAGGGAAAGATGGGTTGGTATTTTCGGCTCGAGATTAGAGACGCTTTTCTATCGGTTGCGAGAAGCGAAGGAATACGTCAGCCGCGATTGACTCGGCAGTACAGACTATTCTTAGAAAAGACGGCCGGCAACAAACAAAACGAGAGATAAAAGAGACAGGTGCAGGAAGGTGAAGTAGAAGCAAGATGCTGTAGTGTTCGTTGTCGTCGTCCTTTGTCAGGGGCACATGCCAGTTGGAGGAGGAAATTTTGGAGAGCAGAAATGGAAAAGGCTTTGGAGTGAAGGTGCTGGTGGTCAGTGGTTGCTGACAGGTTCAAGGTTCAAGGTTGAAATGCACCTCAGGTTGGGGGGGGCAGAAAGGATGGAAGGAGAAGCTGCTTCCACCTGCTGCTGCTTTGCTTTGCTCTCAATGCTCTAGCTATTCCTTCCTCCTGGCTCCTGCTGCTTCCAGATTGCTAGGAATAGGAACCTGGATCCGTACTGTGCGTCCAGCTGTGCGTCCCTCGGTCTCCGCAGGGCCATCAGTGAAGCTTTACGACGTGCGGCACCTCTTCCCACTTCATCATCCACCTCCTGCAGCCAACCCGGTGACACGGCATCACACGGCATCAACCTAGATCAAAGGTCAGCAGCATGGTATTCTCCTGCTGTAGGTACGCATACCTCATGCCCTTGGAGGGCTCTGCCACTGCCAACAATCTGCCCGACGAACCGGGGCTACAGAGACACTATCCGTAAAGCAGTCTAGCAATGCTGCAATGGCAACGGTCATTGGGGCCTTGCTTGCGTGCCTTGCCTTGGTCCTTCAAGTTTGAACTTGGAGACGTGGCATTCCATTCCATTGGCCCCCCTGCCTCATGACGAACGATCGAACGAAAGCTGGCCCCTCAGGCGGCAGACCCTTAGCCGGCCTCACTGGACGACTCGGATAGGCCTGGGGAGTTGGGACCTTGGCTGAAAAGCCGATGATGATGGGAGGAGCCATCTGAAGCCAAAAATACATCATGCTCCAGCCATTGCCCGATCCCCACTCATCTCCTTTCCCAGTGTGTGACTGGTCAGGGCCCCAATTGCCCCCCGTTATGCTCCATTCAAAGCAAATGACCCTGAATGAGGCAGCCAAGCAGAAGCAAAGCAGAAAGCTACCGATGTCAGGGCAAGGACAGCTTGTGTGAACCCCCTGCATTCGTCTCTGTTGCAGAACGATGGGGCTATTCCCAGCTGGACTGGAGAGACTCGGCTCATTCACTCACTTGCGAAGCGAACCCCAAAGACGTTCTCAGCCCCCTTCTCACAGGGCTGACCTCCCAAACCAGTTGCCGCCGCCAATTTGACGCCGTATTAAGTATCATCTTCACAAGTTATGCAGTCCGGGATAAGGTTTCCTCGTCACTATCCAGAGGGAATGTTTCTGAAGACGTCAAAATTGGTTATTGTCTTTGTTCACTTCTTTGTTGCTGAACGAGACTTTACATGGACCACTGCCACCGTAAGTTGAAACTGAAGAGAATTGTCGCCGATCACCAAGCCCCTTCCTCTAACCCCTTAGAACCCTCGTTGCCACTGGGACGGTTCCCCAGACGACAAAAGGCCGTTGTTAATAATTACCAAGGGCTGGTCTGCGGCCTATGTACGCAGGATGTACTAGCGAAGACGAAACCCAACGATTGCCCCATACAGTCCGTAATCTTGTCTGTCAGGCAATACCCACCCAGCCCAGCACATGGGAATCGTTCCATCGCTGAGTTGGCTGGGGAAGGCTCAACTGAACGCAAGAGCCAGCCATCATCCGAAGTTGTAAAGTCATGACTGGGAGCTTCCCGTCTATGAGGTCCGTTCCCGAAATTCTAATCCACAAGCCCACTCTAGTGCATGTACCTAGTCAGTGCTTGCCCCTACTTTCGGATTTTGATGCACTGTCCTAAAGTAAGAAAAATCATCTGTCCAACTATGCAACCATGCATTTCATTGTAGACCCAAGAGATCTCGAGAGAACAATTTCTCGAGAAAACAATATCGTTTGGGCCTTGATTCACGCTACGCAAGAACTTACGACAATTCTAGGCTGACTTTCGCACGGCTTGCTGAAGCTCGGGCTAAGGTATTCGTACTAAGTCAACTGGATCTATCAGGAACTGTAGAATGTACTATGACCAGGCTGCAAATCAATCCATGACTTGTCAGTATCTATAAAAGTATGAAATCTTAATGAGCGTTACTATTAGGACTATAAGAAATTCTTACAAACGTGTCCAAACTTAATCAAGTCCTCAGATAGGATTTTGGGAGCTTCCCAAACGGTCCCTTATCGCCGGGATCAACTCGCAGATAAGAGTCTCACGCAATCGCAGCTCGGAGCTTTGACCCCGGGCACTCTGTGACGTGATTCCTAATCAACCAAATGTATTGCAACATGCCTGGAGTCTGAACCCCTCGGCTTCCCTCTGTGAAGGATCATTGACTTTCACAACAAGGCAGTATCTCCTTTTGAGGCGGTCTTCAGACACCCTATTGACAGTAAGTTGTCTGGGTTCATATGACATCGCCAACTCGTTATTCGCACTTATGATGGTGTAATGAGGCAAGCAGCGCTGACGAATAACATAGCCGTGAGACACAGACCTAAGATTGCTAGTCACCCAGGTCACACCCAACGCCATGGATGAAAAGAAGCAGTTCATGTGTGACGAGACTGGCGATGAGGCCCAGTTGCCTCCTCGCAAGACTCCGTCTCCTGCAAAGAAAGTCGTTGTTGCTTGTTTCGCCCTGTGGCTCGTGACACTAACCTTTGGTGTCCGTCCTATGAAGTCATGCTATCATCAAATGAGAAAGCCATGGGGCGTGCCCCTTACCGTCGAGGAGAGGGCTCAAAATATTCTTTCTCATACTCCATTGATAGGTACGACCACCCTGTGCATTCTGTACGACACGATGAGAAGTGCTGACCGACCGTCATCGTAGATGGCCACAATGACCTCCCTATTCTCGTCCGAGGATTCTTCAACAACCACATCTACGAGAAGAACTTCACTGAGCCCTTTGAGAACGGTGGTCTTGTTGGCCACGTTGATCTGCCCAGGCTTCGCAAGGGTCAGAACGGCGGTGCTTTCTGGAGCGTTTACACTCCTTGCCCTGCTAATGGCAGCGACTTCTCTGATGAGAACTATGCTGAGAGTAAGTCTTGGCCGTTTGAATGATCTGGAATTTATAACTCTAACACTTGTGACCGTAGGCGTCCAGTGGACTCTTGACCAAATCGATCTCATGACCCGCATCAAGGACTCCTATCCCAAGGACTTCTCCTCAAGCGCGAACAGCGGCGCCGCTTTGAAGGCATGGGAGAAGGGCCAGCTCATCTCCCCTCTGGGCGTCGAGGGTCTGCATCAAATCGGCAACTCTGTCGCCAATCTCCGACGCTACCATGCCCTGGGTGTCCGCTACTCGACCCTCACCCACAACTGCCACAACAAGTTCGCCGACGCCGCGCTGCTCGAAAGCCCTCTGCGCAAAGCAGAGCCTCTGTGGCACGGGTTGAGCCCTGCCGGTCGCCGTCTCATTCACGAGATGAACCGTGTCGGGTTGATTGTCGACCTCTCCCATACAAGGTAGGTTTCGAGGACCCGTTGATCCCTACAAAGGATGGTTTCTAACATTTCTTACAGCGCCGAGACACAGATTGATGTCCTCGGGGGCAAGGACTGGGAAGGCAGTAAGGCGCCTGTTATCTACAGCCATAGCTCCGCATTCAGCGTCTGCCCGCACCCCCGCAACGTCAAGGATGACGTTCTGAAGCTCGTCAAGGAGCGCAACGCGGTTGTCATGGTCAACTTTGCGCCTGACTTCATCTCCTGCGTCGACTCCGGCAACGAGAACGGTCTGCCCACCTACGTCCCCGCCAACGCCACGCTTGACCAGGTCGTCAGGCATGCCCTGCATATTGGTAACCTTATCGGTTTCGACCACGTCGGTTTCGGCTCCGACTTTGACGGGATTGCGTCGGTGCCCAAGGGTCTGGAGGACGTGTCCAAGTACCCAGCCCTTGTTGCCGAGCTGCTGAGGCAGGGTTTGAGTGACGAGGACGCGGCAAAGGTCGTTGGCGGAAATGTTCTCCGCGTCTGGAAGGAGGTTGAGGCGGTTGCCGAGAAGCTGCAAAAGGACGGCCAGCCTGTTCTTGAGGATGATATCGCAAGCCCGAAGTGGTAGGGGCAGTGCGCTGGAATCAGCATCAATGGGTTCATAGATGCCTCAAACTTTCGCTCCTGTGCGTATCTAAGACAATGGTGAAATTGGAACCGGAATTGATGGTACAAGTGGTATAGTTTTTCATAGTCATACATGTTTGGGCACACCACAGACCCGTCTATGTTGTACATTCGGTGGTCATGCAATGAGCACCACCTCAAAATCTAACCCATTCGCTCTCCAAATACCCAGTCGACAGCCACCACAAAGGGCGTTTACCATCGTCTGTTCGCAGAATTGTGCTTCCTGGCCGACTCGATCTGGGTCCTCGTCCGCTGTCCTCTCACGGGGAGGTTCATGGCGTGTCTTCTTCCCCGGTAACTTCCCATATCCTTTAGTCTCATGACGTTCTGTTGAATGATCTTCCGCGCATCGCTTTCTATCGTCATTGTCGATAACTCTGCCGTAAGAGCCGTGACGGTTTTCGGTGGCAGAGCGCCGACTTTGGACATGGGGGAGATGGAGTATTTGGCCAAAATGCGGGATGATGTGGTCGGCCCGAGAGCGAAGAAAGACTCAAGCGCCTTCTATAAAGAGAATAAGATCGTTAGCATCGTCGTATGTGGTTTACAGCTGGGTCGTTATCGTTCGCAGGCGAAGGGGATGCCGTACCTTCACGAGCTTTTGCTCGGAAAAGTTGACTCCTAGAATGAAAACCTATAGAGGGTCAGTCAGTTGCCGCTCCTGTGTCTGTCATAAGATATCCATCTTACCATTTTCTTCAATTTAAAACCCGAGTCCTCGAAAAGAGCGTCACTATCGTCGCCGCGGGCTGATCCGGTGCCTGCAATTGATGATGGGATCGCGAAACTTCGAAATCATCGATGCACTCACGGAGAGTCGGCGCCGGAAAATAGTGGATCCAATTGCAACGCGGCGGTGGCAGGTGCTGCACGTAGTCTAGTGACACCAGTGGCTGCCCGGCTGCATTGATAGCACTGATCCGCCCAGAAGGCGACCCTTTATGCCATGGACCCATCCACTTCCACGGATTGCCTCCCCCCATTGGGCAGTTGCGGCGACCAGGGTCCGAGCTCGACTTCCTCATTCGCGTGCTTCAGAGAGGGGAGTTTGAAACGTAGCTCTACGGTTCCGAGGGTCCCTCTATTTAACACACTGTCCCTTCTGGCGATAACCTCTCCTCCCTTCCCAGACGGTTCTTACTTGCATCCACAGAATCTGAATTTCTTTCCCCAATTGATCGAGTTCAGTGCGCAGTGTCCATCATGTTCAGCATTCAGAGACTCGTCTCTGCCCTCCTCCTCGCCGGAGTGGCTCTGGCCTTCTTCGCGCAGACCGCTGAGGCTGCCAAGGGCCCCAAGATCACCCACAAGGTCTACTTCGACATCACCCACGGCGATGAGCCCCTCGGCCGCATCACCATGGGTCTGTACGGAAAGACTGTCCCCAAGACCGCTGAGAACTTCCGCGCTCTCGCCACCGGCGAGAAGGGCTTCGGCTACGAGGGCTCTACCTTCCACCGCGTTATCAAGCAGTTCATGATCCAGGGTGGTGACTTCACCAAGGGCGATGGCACTGGTGGCAAGTCCAGTGAGTTGCTCTCAATCCAAACCGCTTTCACAGTTCTGCGTGATGACTGACGATATGGAAACTCCACAGTCTACGGCGAGAAGTTCCCCGATGAGAACTTCAAGCTTAAGCACTCCAAGAAGGGTCTCCTGTCCATGGCCAACGCCGGCAAGGACACCAACGGCTCCCAGTTCTTCATCACCACCGTTATCACCTCGTAAGCACACCTCGCCGACAACTACAAACACTCCATACCCACGAAGTTGCGCTAACTCTACAATCACAGTTGGCTCGATGGCCGTCACGTCGTCTTCGGCGAGGTCCTCGAGGGCTTCGACGTCGTCGAGAAGATCGAGCAGGCCCAGACCCAGCCCGGCGACCGCCCCGCCAAGACGATCAAGATCGCAAAGAGCGGAGAGCTGGAGGTGCCCCCTGAAGGTATCCACGTGGAACTCTGAGCACGTACTGTGACAACCCGTCGTCCCTCGCTGTCTCCTCGTTTTATCATCAACCCGACACTTTTTACACCATTCCACCTTGACTCTTCCCGCTGATGACCTCCCGAAATTGATGAAACAACACACAAAAACGTACTTGGTTTGCTGATGGCTACGCCCCCCTCGTTGCAGGCGAATACGGCACTAGCGAGTGGGCGTCAGGCTACTCCAACGAGGATACGCCGCTGGAGGTGGGCTCCGGCGAGGGCTGGTCCCTAATCCAGAAGGGTCTCTTCGGTGGTGTTGTTGTTGCTGCGATCGTCGCCTACATCAAGTTCAGCAAGTCCAGGGCCGCAAGAGATGTCGGCTACGAGAAGACTATGGCGTAAAGGGGGATTTGACAGGGGGAAGCGGGCATCGACTTGGCTCAGGAAATACAAGACAACAACAAATGCCAGCTAACAAGAAATGGCCATCACATGCATATGTCAACTATATTCGAATGTGCAATTTGTCGTGATGTTGAAAATGTTGTATCTACGTCTTGCATTCTCTTAAAGCATAGTCCAATAGCTGTAAAGCACCCATCCCAAAGCGCATCACGTGTGGGGTACCAAAAAAATTCCGTACTGGCCAAATTTCAACTCAAACACACCCCTCTACAGTTGAATAGCGAACAACCGATCATACCTGACGCCCGCAAGACAAAACAAGAGAAAAAAATATGAAGCTGCTTAGTCTCAACTTTTTGACCTGCGCGGTCAAGGCCTGCAAGTCCTCCGCGGCCTCGTTCCCCCTCCACCCCAAGGACGCAGAGCTGGCGCAGGACGACATCGAGGTCAACCCCCAACTTCTCTTCAACGTCCTGCCCCGCTTAGACTGGGCCGCTCTGCGAACGAACGCAACTGAGGTAAGGCTCTCATTCATACTTTATCTTACATTGTATTTTCCCTCATATTTTGGTCTTCCGTCTGAAGATGTCTTATTTCTATACATCATCCAAACTCATATACGTCCCCTACACCATCTCTTTTGTTTCATGTACGTGCAGATTGCTAATTAGTCACCTTAAAAGCTGGGCTTCCCCGAACTCCCCACGGAGGCCCCCTCGGCAGAGCAACTCGAGGGCGACGAGAAGATGCTCAAGGAACTGCACCACCTCCTCATGGAGACGCAGATCATGGAGGGCAAGCTCGTCTGCGGCAACTGCGGACACGAGTACGCCATTCGCGAGGGCATCGCTAACTTTTTGCTGCCGAGTCACTTGGTCTAAGAGGCAACGCTCCGATCATGGGGGACCAAGTTTGGAGAGATGATGAAGAATTTTGATTTGAGACGGCCGACGAGGCTGTAGTAGGCGTTCATGGCGTTTTTCTCCTCTCACAACAAAGCATGAAGGTTCTCTGTTGTGGGGGGAGGGGAGGTGGGCGGCAAACAGAGGAAGAAAAAAAAGGTCCATTTGTTATAGAAATACATTTCATGCCATTTGCGAGAAAAACACTACATTGGTCTCTACAGACCACAGGGCCCCTTTCCTGTGCTCTCTAAGTATCATGCCCCTTGGTTCCTCCGCCTTTACTCGAAACATGCCTGTCAAAAGCCAGCCGATAACTCCCGACGTTCTCAAATGAAATACACAGGTTGTTGAAGGAGGCACTCCTGGAAAAAAATGCCTGGCGGCGATTTTGATACACATCTACTGGGCCTTTTTGTGAGCCGCAGGGCCGTTCTCCTTCTCGAAAGCACCGTACGGGATCTCGAGGCTGGCGAGAGCCCTGATGCCGACACCGAGAATGCTGAAGAGAACAATAGTGGCGATAATGGCGTGGAAGACGCCTACGGTCATGTCAGTCTCATTCATAGCACCACGAATCGACGAGACTCCATCACTCACCTGGGGAGAAGAAGACGTATTTTTCAAAAAGAGGCAGCTTGCTCCACTCGGTCTGGTTGTCGGCCCTCCTGACGTGTCGCAGGCTCGCCTCGTGGCGCTTGAGCTCCGCGTGCAGAGGCTCGGTGGTGAACTCGGCCTCGTAGGTGGGCTCCGAGGGGCTGGCGAGGTAGATGACGGTGTACGAATCCGACGCCTTGCGCAGCTTCTCGAGGCGCTGGCCCAGGGCGTGGTCGTTGTCGGCGAGTGTGGCGGCTCTCGCGTCCCGTCCGAGGGCAGCGAGCCTGGCCTCCTCGACCTCGACCGTCTTGCCCGCGCACGACTTCTTGATGTAATCGGCCAGTTTTCCGATGGGCACCTCGCCGACGACCTCGGCGACGCTGTAGACGCCGCGAGCGTCCTTGTCGGAGATGGCGCGGCACAGGTTGGGCGATTGGCAGTCGCCGCTGGCTGGGTTGCGGATGTCGGCCGCGTTGACGTTGGGCTGGGAGACGAGAAGGTAGCGGTCTGTCGGGCAGGAGGAGAGGAGACCCTGAACGGCCTTGACGACCTGGAACTGAGTCTGAAGCTGAGCGGGGTTGGACTTCGCGAACCTAAGGGGGAGAAAGACATGTTAGCAGTGTTCGATGACGAGGATGGAAGGGTTCGGTGGTAGGTCGAAACGTACTCAGCGGTCGAGAGCATGATGAAGGGCGAGGAGTCGGTGAAGGCCTGCACCGAGGCGCACAAGGCCATGAGGCCTGCTGTTCTTGATAGACGCATGGCTGGTTGATGTGGTTGAAAGCTTGCCCGTTTGGATGCGATGGCTAGCCTTCGTCGTTCTGCCAGGAGTTATGCTGCGGATTAGCTCCAGGGACGACGTAGCTTGGATACATGCGTCTATGCGAGCTCAACGTAATCAGCAACTACACGCACGCCCGCTTAAATACATTTCTGCAATCGCGATCCAACAAGGCCTCTTCAGGTCAGTTTCATCAAGGTCACTACCTGCCCCGCCCCTGCATATCGTTTTACAAGAGCGATGCACCTGCGGTGCAGCCTTAATTCATCAAAACGCCCGCCAGTTGTACTCACCTATAGCTTTTGATGCTTCAAGATCTACATTCTCATGGAATGCGGTATCGGCATTTTAACACAATCCACATTCATAATGCATATGAATGACCACTCGTTCCAATTTCTAATGCATATAGTGTAGCTCACTCCCGGGCTCCTCAAGGCTCTTCAAGAGTTCATGCATGTCAAGAAGGTATATCTGCACTGAGCAGCTCGCAGTCGTCGAGGGACAACTACAAGAGACTCTCATCGGGACGGGCAAGAAAGTCACGAGTCGGGCCGTACGCAGACCTTCGATAAACAAAACACAATTGTGAGAACTACTGGGTTCCGACATAGGTAACCATCCGAACATTCGTGACCGTATCAAACAGCAGATTGACGTGAGCGGAGCTTCATGAACCTTGAAATCATCAGAGGAAATGTCAGCATGTCAGCATGCACGGCAGTCGAGGAATCATGCAGTGAAGCCCCCTCGGGATGTCACCTACTGGTTTCGCTGACAGATGCACGCCTAGCGGGCGAGACCTGGAGCCCGTTCCAGCGCATTTAGCTCTTCGGCTTGGCCCGCGTCAGTGGGCCCTTACAGAGGCTGCAGCGGCATGGTCCTGCAAGGCTGCCAGAAAAAAACCCCCCAATGGAGTCGGATCCAGAAAATTTCACTGCGCCGCCGCCGCCAGAGAAAAAACCACCACCACGAGCCAGTCAACAGGCCCCATTATCGACACATTCAACCAAACACACACAATGTTCGCCAAACCCCGGCCCAAGAAATCCGTGCTCAGTGCGCCCCCCTCGAAGAAGAGAAAGGCGGTATCGGCGATCGAGGAGGTCAACTTCGATTTCGATGCGCGGGAAGACTACCTCACGGGTTTCCACAAGCGCAAGCTGCAGCGGCAGAAATGGGCACAGGAGCAGGCAGCCTCCAAGGCGCGGGAGGAGAAGATTGAGATGCGCAAACAGGTGAGTGAGGCAACCGCGGCCCTTCCGTCTCCCCTTGCATACGCACACGCATGCTGCTGCCTGCACTTGCTCGTCGCATGTACTGATGGTGTTATCACAGATCAGACAAGAGCGCCAACGAGAAGTCGAAGACCACGTCAATGCCGTGAGCGCTCTACTCAAGGAGGCTCAGGAGGCAGACTCGGATGGGAATCAGGAGATCAACGGATCAGATTTCGAAGAGTGGGACGGCATCGACGAGCCGGCCAAGGATCAGACAGATATTGTGGACTACGAAGACGAGTACATAGACGAGGACCGCTACACATCGGTCAAGGTCGAGGCCATATCCGTGACGCGGGACGGTCTCGAAAAGATCCACCAAGACGGCGACGAGGAAGAGAACGACAGCCAAGACGAATCCAAGGCGGACAAGCAGGCATCTGACCAGCCGGCAAAGTCAAAGAACCGGAAAGAGTGGCCCAAGAAGCAGAAGAAGAAGTTCACCTACGAAACAAAATTAGAAAGGTCACTGGGAGCGAGGAAGGCAAAAGCCAAAAAGGCAAGGTTCAAGAAAGATTAGTTGAAGGAGGGTATAATATCTCGCATTGGTTGCTGCAGCTGCTTGCCCAAGGAGTTGCCTCACGCCCAGCGTGGTCCGAGGTGGTTATGTGTAGATTCCCATGATGTCTGTGTCTGTTGAACAAAGACCAGGGGGGGGGCATCTGACAGAACAAAGCTCTTTGTTGGCCGGGGTTACAAAAAAAGGAGTAAAAATAAGGCTGCTATAACTCGGTCGCGAACCGTCCCGTCATTTGCATTCCACCGCTTGTTGGGATAGCTAAGTCAGATCGCCAACACAGTGTCCCAAGCCAGGAGTCTATCATGTAGAAAAGCCTTGCATAAATGACACGCGCAACAAGGACCTTAGATGTTGCCAATCTCGGCCTGGAAGTCCTCGAGCTCCTTCTGGACCGTCGCGTACTTCTTGGCCATCTCCTCGTACTTGGACTCCCACTGGTCGCGCTCCGACTCGAGAGCCTGGACCTTGCGCTCGAAGTGGCCGGCCTTGACGTCGGTCTGTCGGAGCCTGTGAAAAGACGGTGTAAGTAATAAGTAATGCATCGGTCGGTCGTTCGGTGGGGCGGGCTTTAATGAACACGATGGGGGTCGGAGAGTGAAAAGGGGGTATCATCGATTCGGCAAACAGGGTCCAGAACGTACTTCTCGTTGGCTTCCCGAAGGGTCTTGTCCGCCTCCTCGGCCTCCTCCTCGAGGAGCTGGAGTCTGCGCTGGAGAGTCTCGTTTTGTGTGCCGGTGCCAGCGCTCTCGTCGGCAGCCTTCTTGAAGTCCTTAACTGCAGTCTCAAGCTTCTCGACTTCGCCCTCGAGCAGACCGTTCTTGTGCTGCAGGGAGGTGATCTCCTGCTCCTTGGACAGGTTCTCCTGCTCCAGAGACTTGACCTTGGTCTGGAGCTCCTCAACCTTTGCGGCGTTATCGTCGGCCTCCAGACGAAGCTGGTTCATTTTCTGATTGACACCGTCGTTGTCAGCATCGATGACACGACACATTGGGGATATCTTACCCCTCCAGACCGCCGGTAGCAGTCGGGTGGAGCCAGAGTCAAAATGGCAAACTTACCTCCTTGATACGGTCCATGATGAATAGCTGCGAGTTGCTTTGACGTTGTAGTAGAGTCGGTGCAGGTTGATTGCGATAAGGAGAGTTGCTGAAGTTGAGAACGGGAACGGGATCGGTGGATGTGGGATCGCAGCTGTCGAGGATGGAAACGGGAGGAAAGGGTGTGAGGTGTTGAAATAACTGCCCCTCTACATGCAAGTCCGCTCCATGCGACCTGTGGCGGACCACCCTCAGCATGCCAGCCAGCAGCCAGACAGGCCTGGTCTTCACACGCTGGAAGGAAGCTGCAATCGGATTAGCTCAGACGCGGGCAGTGGGGTCAGTCAGGTGGGGTTGGGCTGTGGCACGGTGCTTTACTGCTTTCCCACCTAGGTACTGCGGTAGAGCCTAGAGGTGAACTTTGTACGGGGGTTTCCGCAGGGTCTGAGCTTCTTTCGTCGTTGTCCCGACAACAACGCCCCAAACATACGGGTCCGTTTACGATCTCTATCGTCTCTTCAACCCATGACAGACTCCAAAGTGAAGGGATTGATGACGACAATACAGCACCACGCAATTACGATCCAGCACGACCAAAGAAGACGCCGAGTCAACGACAGAATCAACAACCCCTCTGGCTCTATGCAAAATGCTGGCCCTTCGTGACGAGAACGCGGTCAACGCAGCTCAAGCTGCTCGTCTGGCTCCCGGGAAAGGGCAGCTGGCTCCCAAGACCCCTGGAGCCCGGTACCCAAAGACGCCCTTGAAAATTCCCCTCAACGACGAGAACGCTGTCGGAGGCGCCAAATCTGTGCTCGCCGCCAAGTCTAATGCCAACGGAAACATTCAACTCACGGCAAAGAAGCAGAACCTCGTCACTCCTTCTGGTAACACTTCCAATTCTGTCATATGAGGTATCAAAAGCGACTAACATCCTTGATAGAGACACGAGCTCGGGCACCTCTCGGAAACAAGACCACCAATGCAAAGGCTAGAGCCACCCAGAACACCGGAGGAAAGGATGGCGAGAAAACGCAGACGAAACCTACGACGACCAAGAAGCTGAAGCAGCGGTCTCCCAGTGTCGGCCCTCTTAAGCTAGAAGTCCGCAACGATCAGGCTGGTCCAGCCGATGAGCCTGATGTCGAGTACGCGCCTCCTACCGTCAAGGACTTGCCTTACGAGTCGGATGTCCTGTCGAAGGGAGATCTAACATTCGAGGGACTCAAACCCGAGAACATGTTCAAAGGATACTACAACCACTTCTACAACCCCATGGGCGAGGATGGAGTCAGACTTCAGGACAGGCAGCACCAGGAAAGGCTTCAGAAGGCTCTCAAGGAGAGTGACGAGCGTATCCTCCGAGACATTCAGGAAATGGACTGGTCCGTCTCGGACGTTCCTGAGACTTCCGCCATCTCTCAGCGAAAGGCACCAGCCCCGGCTCCTAACCCGGCCGTCACAAGAAAGGCGGTTGGAGGTGCTCCCAAGTACCCGCCCACGATTACCTCTAGAAGAGCTGCGTCTGCTCTGTCAATGTCCACCGGCAACACCATCAGACAGAAGAAAGTTGTCGAGCAAAAGCCCACGGTCAGAAGACCAATTTCTTCTATCCTTCCGAAGACCAGACCCAACAGGCCTGCTGTGGCCCCGAAGTCTTCGGTCGCTGAGAGTGCCATGGGAGAAGCCGTGTCGAGAAACACACTGGGCTACACAAAGGGTCGCTCAGCCTCTTCCTTTGTTAGCGGGCGCCCAGCATCCGCCGCTGCAGCTCGGTCGGTCTCGACAGATGCGAAAACGACCCTAGCTCCAAAGATGACTATGAGACGTGACGCATCCCCTCAGAAGCATAGACAGGAGGCCCGGAACGACAGCGAGGAGCTCGGCAAACTCCAATTCCTATCCATCTTCGATCCCGCCGGGGATGACGAAGATGATGGCATCGGCAGCGCGGGTCCACGAAACGAAGAGTTCGAAGACGATGAATTTGAGATGAAGTTGACATTTTAATCGCTCAACTATGTTGATGGATGGCGTTTGGAGATGATTACCCTCGTTTGTAAAACAGCAGGACGGCTGGGGACTTGGAGGCGTTTTTTGGCTGGCATTGTTGCCCACATGCAATGCCCGCGAGGTCAAACGGGCGATCAAAGACTGTGTTCGCGACCAGGGTTTACAATGACTGTATTTATTTACTTTGTTTGACTCTGTATAACTTATTACCCAGCATGGATCATTCACATCAGGGAGAGGCTTTGGCTCTCATAGCAAGCCACAGCTGCCTGCATGTATCACTTGAGTCGATTGATTTGCAGTTCTAAATTTCGACTGGCTTCCATGTCCTCAGGTGCTTGCGGCCTGTCAAACCTCTCGAATTAGCATTCAAAAATGGTGTAAACAAGGAGTGTATCTCTCTGGCACAGTGATTGGAAGATGGAATGATTGGCACGAGGTTAATCAGTTACTCCATTGGCTCGGCCATGATGCAACTGGACAGTTTATGCGGTGCCCCTGTCCTTCACGTCCTTGCCTAGCAAGACGCGAAAATTGAGCAAAGTGGAAGGTCTGGCGACGCGACTCTCTCCGGTGCCAGCTGTCAGAAGAGGCAGCTTCATCCCCACCCAAATTGCCGGTTGTACCCAGCACCGAATATTTGCAGAGGAATACTTGCTCTCACACCGGTCCTCGTCACGCAGGTCCCGTCTGAGCATCCATGCGTAACGGTGCTCCCTCGCCTTGTTCCGTGGCTGGTCTCCGCTAAATCGCATCCCTGAAAGGTTTGGACACTCTTCAACCTCCAACTTTCTGACCTCACTGCTACATTTTCTCCAGCCTCATATCCGTCAGTCGCATCGCACGAATCATCCGACCTCGTTTGCAAACCTGCTGGTTGATCGCATCGACTCTGAGTCCTTTGCGACTGGGACCTATTCTTCCTTGAATGACGCAGTCGGACTCCTGCCTCTTGCCATTCACTCGTGTCGCTAGCTACGCATCGGTCGCGTGAACAGCGACTCCGCGACCTTTTCTCCCGCTACACCGCTGCGGCCGCTTTCTTCGGCGATGACCTCTGTCCTTTAAGATCATCCGACATATAAGAGACGATGGTTGGTGGCAGGCGAGAGCGGTGAAAGCTGAACAATCTCACGATGACCCGCCAATCTTCGGCGAGCTTCGCGCAGTTCTTCCCTGCAGCCCCCCGCGTCGCTAGGGACAGAGCCAACGAACGAGAAAAGGCAAAGGCTAAGGTTCAAGACTCGGCAGGTGGCCTGCTTAGCGGCTCCAAGAGCGGCGGCACCCCTTCGGTCAACGGCACAACTGGAGAAAGGTCATCCACGGCTGATGGCCTACCTTCCGACACTTCGCAACAGCCACACGACGGTCATGAGTCGCCCTTAGGAGACACTCTCAACGCTGTCGGATCTGCAAGCTCTTACGCGAGTACGGGCTCATCCGTCTTCAGTACGGCTGCGCGACGAGCTGTCCCCAGCGGCATATCTCATATCCCTCCATCCAGCGGCACGCCGCTCACCTCCATTGAATCACCTTCATACCCAGGCAATGCTGCCTTATCGAAAACGACTATGCCACAAGCACAAAACACCGATCGGGGCGAGGCAGCGGTCTCACTCAATACCCCAACATCCCGCCTGAACAGCTCACTCCCGGAGCCATATCCTCAAATTGAGCGCATTCCCGCGCGAGATCCCAATCGATCGCGAAAAGGCATCAAGTGCACATATGATCCCTTCAACGACCGGACCCTATCGAAGCACGGCAGAAAAGATGCCAAGCCGATATATAAGGAGTTTGGATTGGTACGTACAAATACAATAAACCTGCCCAGTGTAGGGGGAGGGGGAGGCGTCATCTTTTGTGTGTGAGAGCTTTGGCTAATAAACTGAGTAGGAAGATGATGACGCCCCCCCTCCAGACCCTCGTCTCGCCAAAGGTGGGCGATTGGGTTATATCAACACCGATTTTCATCTCCCAAAGTCCCGATTGCGACAGTCGCCATACAACTTGAAACCATACACCTATTGTCCTAAGACCTCAATTGGTCCTGGGCCGCCTACACAGATTGTCGTTACTGGCTTCAATCCCCTCATCACCTTTTCGAAGGTGACGGCGGCCTTTGCGTCGTTTGGCGACATTGCTGAGAGCAGTAACAAAATGCATCCTGAGACGGGCAGCTACCTAGGTTTTGCAACGCTTCGGTATAAGGATGCGCATCCCAGCAGGTCGAGGCCCAACCCCATTGTGGCCACTGAATCAGCGCGCCGAGCTGTTAAAGCCATGCACGGGCAACGAATCGAGGCAAACACAATTCGAGTCGAATACGATCCTGAAGGAAAGAAAAGCCGTCGCATGCTCGAGGAAGTTCTACAAAAAGACAGAGTTACACGGGATGCTTCTATTGCAAAGGCGCCGCCCACCGGCCCTCGAATTGCGCCCGAAAAGATTCCTGGGCCACCACCGATGGCACCAAAGGGTCCTTCTTCTCACAGACAGGCCGTGGCTGGTGTGCCTGCTTGGGTCCCTAGCCAGCCCAAGATGCACATTGCGCTCGAAGAGAAGGTTATCGCGAAGCAGCTTGCCGGCGAGCCGTACATTTTCGTTGCGCATGAGCATGTTCCAGTCATGGTTACGACCATACCTCACATGAAGAAACGACTAAAAGCGTTTGCCCTTGAGGACATTCGCATCGACCGAACGGGATACTACATTCTGTTTCCCAACTCCTTTCACGGACGTAACGAGGCTTCGAAATGCTACAGAGCAGCTAACCATACCGACTTGTTCACGTACAACATGGTGATGCAATTATCGCTTCCGCCCTCGACAGGCCAAGACTCCGAATCTGCAGCTCCGCCACCACGACGGCGAACCCCCAGTCCCGAGCGCAAACGCCGAACGGATATACGAGTGCGCGAGGATAAGGATCGTCGTCGTCGTGAAGAGGAAGCAGACCTTGAGGAAGAGAAGCGACAGAGAGCTAAGAACTTTGATCCGGTCCTCGAGGCTTGCGAAGTGGTCACCCGAGAGCTAGCAGAGCACTTGATCAAGCACATACGGACAAGAGTTGCCGCTCCTGCTCTGACTAGCTTTCTGGATCCAGCAAATCACGCAAGCAAGCGACGAAAGCTCAACTTGGAGGACCCGGCTGGATCTGTCCCGTCTGTCACCGTCGATGCCGGCGATGAGAGCCCTGGAGTTAGTACACCCAACTCTGGCGCAGATCCAATTGAGCGTCGCACAGGTCGCCTGGAAATTGCTGCTCTGCCACGTATCCGCAAGGCCAAGGCTACTGCCCAAGGAGCCTCACGCAACCATGGATTCACGGACCCGTTCTCCCGCAAGCGCGCAGCACAACAGAGCCGGGGTGCCTTCCGATCATTGCACCATCGTCTCAAGAGCTACGATAGCGATGCTGAGTCCGATGATGAGGCCGCCATCAGGGAGTCCCTGGCGAGGGATACTGAAGAGCCTGACTCTCGACCCCGTAGCCGTATGAGCACAGACGACGACGTCAAGGACGACTTTGCCTCCTGGGGTCCCGGCGAGGAGGACTCTATGACGGAGGCAAGCTTCGCTATTGGCGATGGCCTAGCCTCGACGAAGAAGAGGAAGCTCGACTTGGAGATCCAATCGGCGATCAAGCGTCAGAAGAAGTCCGATGAAGAACTATTCGGAGTCAACTTGGAGGGCGTCGAGCCTGACTTGCCGGCTTCCTCAGAGGCCACACCCGATGTTGACCTACTCGAGACCCAGAGCAATCGCTCAGAGACTCCTGCGCTATCGGCTGCCAAAGGATTGGCAAAGAAGCAGAAGTTAAAGAAGAAGTCAAAGAGGCAAGTCTTCGAGGAAAGGGAGGCCTTGAAGAAGCAGCAAGTTCAGAATCCCACAGAGACAGAAGAGGAGACACCAGTTCCGGTCAAACCCTTGCCGGAAGAGGTCGAGACCGAGGTTTTGCCTGTAGAGAAGAAAGAGGAAGAGCCAGAGCCGCAGAAGGCCAAGGCAGATCCCTCATTATTCACTACCACGCCAGCTCCAGCCCTCGGCCTGTCTGGCGATTTCAGGCTCGATATCTCTGCACTGCAAGAGCTGTCGTTGTCTGCGGTTGACAGTCCAGATATCTCGAAACTCAGAAAGAGGTTTACTGGGGCAGATTTCGGTGACCCGCTTCTGTGGTTATGGCGGCGTAATCGTGTTCGAGAGCTCAACTCCGCCACTGGATCGGTTGACCAGGCTGTGGGCATCGATGGCTACTATGTACCCAACTCCACCGGCGCTGCTCGAACCGAGGGTGTCAAGAAGATTCTCAACGCCGAAAAGTCCAAGTATCTGCCTCACCACATTAAGGTTCAGAAGGCCAGAGAAGCACGTCAAGCGCGGTACAACAAGGACGGCAAAGACGCGGCGATTGAGGCTAGCAGGCTTGCTGTGGCAGAAAAGGCGGTGGCAAAGGGCAATTCGAGAGCAAATCGTGCCAACAACCGTCGGCATGTCTCTGCACTCCAAGATGAAAAGAAGATTTCGGGCGACTCTGACGCGTTCAAGTTCAACCAGCTTAAAAAGCGGAAGAAGCCTGTCAAGTTTGCACGATCTGCTATTCATAATTGGGGTCTATACACGGAGGAGAATATTAACAAGGATGACATGATCATCGAGTACGTCGGCGAGCAGGTCAGACAATCAATCTCGGAGATCCGAGAGAAGCGTTACCTCAAGAGCGGTATGGGCAGCAGTTATCTGTTCCGTATTGACGATAACACGGTCATCGACGCAACCAAGAAGGGTGGCATTGCTCGTTTCATCAACCACAGCTGTATGCCCAACTGCACTGCCAAGATTATCAAGGTCGACGGAACCAAGCGCATCGTCATCTATGCGCTCCGCGACATTGCTCAACGTATGCTACCCAACCTCGATCCTCTCTTTGTGTTTTCACGTAGAACTAACATTAGCGCAGATGAGGAGTTGACATACGACTACAAGTTTGAGCGAGAGATTGGCAGCTTGGACCGTATCCCCTGCCTTTGCGGTACGGCGGCGTGCAAGGGATTCCTCAACTAATCTCTATCGGTCTTTCTGGTGTTATCGGTGGTTGGGCTGCACCATTAGGTTGCATTCGCCCTGTGTATTTCTCAGGCCAAGTCGCCTGCTGGAGTTGGGACCTGAACTCATTTCCTTGGTGGAGGCGGGTATCTTGCCGCCTCTGATTTTCATCACCTCAAAGCATACCCATTTGGATCTGTCTCCTGCGATTATACTATATGCATAGCAACCAAGACAAAGGGAATGAAGACGAAACTTTTGGCGGAGATCGGCGGGAACGGGGAAAAAAAAACTAGTGTATCATGATTCACTTCGAATAGCTGGCGTTCATGTTGGGAGGACAGGGGGGGCTTCTTCATCAACTCACTTGGGCCCGGTGAAGCCCATAGCTTTACATGGGCCCCCGAAATCTGGTGGAGGATGACCAAACGATGAGGAAAAGAAATGCCTCTCGACAGTGAGCGAGGCAGAGAGCCACGCCACCCTTTCTAGGTAATCTGGGCGTATATCCGCACACAAACGAAACCACAAATGTACATATGGCGGAAGGGGGATATGCAAGTATTGAGAAGAGACTCAATCAAGGCGAAAGTACTGCTTATTTTTGATGCTCGGGCGATGCTTGTTCATGTGCTATGTTGTCTTGCCTTTTGAAGTTGCCGGTGCTGTCTTGAGACTGACGTTCCTCACAAAGGCGCTGAGGGGGTATAACGGACCGCTGAACTCCATGTCGTACCTGGTGTGGTGGTCAGTATACCGGGGTGCTTACAACCCGCGATGTGTGGGATGTCTATAAGCTTACCAGTAATTGACGGCCAGGACGAAGCCTTCACCGTCTTCCGGACAGGACTGGGAAACCTTGTGGTACCACATGGCGGGTAGGTAGAGCATGTCGCCCGGCTCCAGCGTAACGCGAACAGGCTCAGCGAGGTGAGAGTAGGGCGTCGCGTTGACCTGCGGCTGATCCGGATCCCATGTCGCAAAGGGGATAGTATTTGATGTTGCCGTTTCTTCTCCTTCATCTCCTTCTCCTCTTTCTGCTTCACTGCCTTCGCTGCCTTCGCTGCCTTCAGGCCGGTCCATATTCAACGCCAGCTCACCATCTTTTTCTCCCCGACGAGAATACGTCGCGGGCGCGAGGGCCGTCTCGTTGACACAGGGGTGGCAGCATGGCGGGAGGAGGACAAAGTGTTTGCGTCCGCGGACCTGGACGTAGATGTTTTCGTAGTTGTCCTTGTGCAGGGCGGTGACGGAGCGGGAGGCGCCGATCCAGAGGTTGATGGCGTCCGGGTCGCGGTCGAGGGCGATGCGGGCGAAGGGGATGGAGGGGGGTACGTGGGTGAAGAGGGGGAGATACTCGTTGCGGAGGTTGTCGTTTTCTGGGGGGGTTTGAGGGTTAGTTGTTTTTTGAGATTCTGTGAGAGTGGATGAGGGTTGGATGTGGTTGAGGTTTCTTCATTGTGATTGAGATATGAAATTGTTGATGTGAAGATATGAGTGTGATGAGAAAGCTGAGAGCAGGGAACAAGTGACATACGTGTTTGAGCATATCTGACTTCTGAGGCCGTATCTTTACTCTTTTCTTGGTTGATTACATAGTTGAGGAACTCTTCGAAATCCTGATCCTCCTCGTGTGGCTTCGCGAAAACGACATTTCCTTCATGGTCGGTTGGGGCGTCTGCATTACTGCGTGTGAACGAACCGTGTAAGTCAAGGATCGTGAAAAATTTCACCCCCTCCAAGATGGGCAGAGCGGGCACAGAATTCATTTTCTTTCCAGACTCACCCAAAAGGCGTCACGGCAACATTCACAGTCTGATCTTTAAACACGCGCAGCAGATACTCCTTGTCCCATGTCTTATTCGACTGCCACGAGGAGGCGGCGCCGCGGACGACGAAGGGTGTGTTGCGGGCGACGTAGCGCATGAACTCGAGGGGGCTCGGCTCCTCGTCGAGTTCCTCGATGAAGGCGCCGTTGAGCTCGTTGTAGGTGGTGATGAGCTCGGACAGGGGGTCGTCCTCTGGGGCCGCCTGGTCTCGTGAGTTCATGATGTCTTCTGACTTGTTAGGACTGTGGAAATGACGGTCGTTCACTTGAGTGGCTAATGATGAGGCACTAATGGTGAGTGTGAGAATGAGGTATGTGCGGTTGCATGACTAAGGTTGTAGCTGGAGCATTTGCGAGAATTGCTGCGATGGGTCACTTGAGTGCGAGATTCCCATAGAGTGGGTAATTACCTGCCATTGGGTGTCAACGTTGGATTTGATCTATTTCGTTTGAAACTGTAAAATTGAAGCCTCCGACCAACTTGTAGAATATTGAATGTTTCATACGCTCATAAATTGGTTCTATGCGGTGTAAATAGTTCGCGGTATGTGAAATAACCATGTCAAACTCAAATTTCGCATCTGCGCACCCGCACCGGCCCCGATGTCACGTTCACAACCACAGCCGGCGTGGAAGGCGTACCCCGGACTTCGGTCCTAGTGTATGTACATACTCCGTACCAAAAACGCAAATAAGAAAGAATACGATGCTCCCTCCACGCGAGCACAAGGGTCGCTTACCATTGGCATTGGGTTTTGTGAAGATACCCGGGATTTGTCTGCCGAATGCTGCCCGGGCACGGGAATCAGGGGTGGGTTAAACGCGGGCAAGGCGGGAAGGGGTCCTGCGGTGGGACTTTGGGACTTGAGGGAGCACGAGGCACGCCGCATGAGGGTCCCGTTCCTTGGGGCCCTGGAGGGGGAGGGATTCGGCAAAGGTGGTGCCAACCGCACAGGGCAAAAGGGAGCGGAGCCAATGAGGAAGACGGCGCGAGTGGGAAGTCAGGCCACTTGAGCGTCTTCATGGCCTGATTATGATGAGTCCCGGTGATTCAGAGAGCTTACCACGGCCCATGGCCCACGCAAGGTGTGATTAACCCGTGTGTTTGCTTTTGGCATTTGCTGCTTGTCTTCCATTTCTCGGGCTGGCGACTGGTAGTCTGGTGCTGCGAGATTGCCCATCTGATTAATTATAGCTTAGGCAGATCTACTTCTGGGTTGGCGGGTGCAAATGCTGGCCAGGGCATTTTGTGGTATATAGAACGGCCTGTTCCCTTTCCCTTCCATCTTCGTGGAAAGGTTCTCCGAAGCTGTCTTGCACCGAAACATCGTGAAGCTATTTCGGACAAATACATGCACCCACAGCTTCTCTGCTAACAACACCAACATCAACATCAACAACCCAATGCCATAGCGACGACCCTCACATCAGCCACCACCGGTATCGCTATCAAGGATGATGGATATCAACGAAAAGGCCTTGTCAGCCGGTCAGCCTTTGGGCACAAAAGCTTCGTCATCATGTTCTTCGATCATCTAGCTCCATCGCACGTCGGCCCCCCAAACTCCAATGAGGCATCCATCATGGTCGATCAGCCACCCGAAAGCAGCTCCCCCTGACGCGAATTGCTACCCGGACCACACCTACGAACATCGAGCTCGCCACGCGACTCCTGCCGTACACGATACATGCCAGACTGTTCTCGCCAGAAAGCATCCGCGTTCCAGAAGAGCGAGCGATGACAGCGCCTGGCTGTCGCAGCGCCAATCGAGCTCACGGGCCTACACCCTCAAGACGGGTTTCTTTCACGCATACATGGGCAAATTCCTCTTCCCAAGTGTCACGGTCCGTCCATGGGCGGGATGATGGGAAACTTCAACGAGCATGCCCACTAAAACATGGGCTTCGACCCTTTCGCTTCGCCGGTTCCAGCACAGCCATGTTCCAGGGTTCTCCGTCTCCGAGCTTGACCCTTTGGGGGGGATGTTGCCGAGGCCCGCCTAGAAACTTGACGCTTGCAAACTGGTCCCGGGCCAAGTTGAACAGGATAATGGCCGCTGCGAGCTACCCCAACCGAGCGTACCACCCCAATACGAGCTGGGAAAACCGCGCAGCTTGACTTACACGGACACACATCCACCAATCTTGCAGGAACTACGGACGCCCGGTCCCTTTCCAAACGAGCATCATTGAGTTTTCCCTCTATGGCAACTTGGCTGCGACGCTGCCTGATATTCAAGCAAAGACGAGACAGCAGGTGTCCTCGACGACGTGAAGGAGGGTGCCGCGACTCATGAAAGGCGAATCAGCAAAGAGGCGCGCGCCAATGCTCCTGCGGCCAGTTGCTCCAATCCGTTCGTCCATCGATGTCAATGGAACTTGTCCTGGCTTGGCTGGCGAGATGGAAGACTGGGAAAAAGCCACCATGTCGGCACCATTATCCGACTGTGGAAAGATGTACAGTTCTACGGTACGCCAAGACCAGCCGCCCTGCCGAACCCTTCAAGAAGTCTCCGGTCGGGCCAGAAGTTCCAGGCGGCCCAGTCGGGAGCCAGAGAATGAGGAAAGGAAAAAGCCAGGGAGAAGAGCGGAAGTGTGACACTCTTCTTCAGTTCTGGAATGTCGCAGAAAGCTTATCAAAGGCCTGATGTTTGAGACTTAACGCATCACTGGCACAGGTTGGTTATGGGCGGCTAGCCAGAAGCAGCATCACGCAAGACGTTGTCCCTCACCTCTCACTCAAAGGTAGGGCAGGCGAGAGGAGGGCCAGCCATCCGGAGTGCTTCCCTCGGAGACCCAGAGCGCAGACTTGTGGAAGCCAAAAGGTGCAAGCCAGGTGCTTGTGCTTGTTCTTGTGCTTGTTTCCCTGTCTCTTCTTGAGGTGTCTCGAGCTTTGCTTTCATCTCAGGATCCCCCCAGTTTCCCGGCTGCTGTTTAACTTTCTCCGACCCAAAATAGGACCCAAACCGCCCCTCAACTTTATTTCCTTCTCCATTGTCTGATACTCCAAACCTGTGGGAAGCTTTCCATGTTTTCTGGTCCAGATCGTTCTTCCTCTGGCTGCGTCTGTTTCCCATCCCCTATGCGGCATGCCATGGCCCATGGGTCCCGACACACCGACGCACACCTCGACTCGATAGCTAGCTGGTCCGGGTTTTCATCGAGAAACCTAACCGTTTGACGTGTTGCTTCTTCTCTGATGCAGGCAGGGCATTGGTTGGTCGACCTACGGGATACCGTGGCAGCTCATCGCTAGTGGCCCTCACCCTCCTGCTTCTGTTGCAATGGAAGAAGTTCTTCCCTGCTCTTGGATTTGTCTCACCATCCAAAGACGTGCAGACGTCAGCGCCCGGTACCAAGTTGGAAGGGGTGTCAGGTTTTAGTGGGACGATGCCCCTATCAGACACCCCAGAGCTGGAGCAGGGACGGTCTCCAGCTTGGCAGTGACGCCAAAACGCCCCTGGCTTGGCCCCCCCTTACGCTGGTACGTAGTCACTGCAGTATGAGGTCCATGGCTTTTCTTTCCATTTTACTCCGTATCTACCGTACATACCTAGGTATTGCCTTTACGGGAGCGCTGCTTGCAAGCTGCAAGTACCAAACAAGTCGTTAGTCTCCTCCAGGTCTCAGAGACCCTCTGAGTACCGAAACATCAGGGCGTGAGCAGAGGCATCGATTGTCGCTCCATCTTTCCCCCCTCCCCCGGACTCAAGTGCGTCTACGGTTACTTCATTCTTCGACCCTGCAGGTCGCATTCTGAATCTCAGGTCGAGGACAGTCTCCTTTGCGCGTTACAGGGGTTGAAGAGCGCAAGTCACCTCACATTGTAGGGAAAGTCGTCCCATGTTCCCCGACAGATGCTGCCACCAAGCCACTACCATCGGCAGGTTCCACGGTTCCACCTCTCCCCCCCCCCAAAAGATACCTGCCCAAGACTCCGTACCGCCGTCTGCCGGTCTAGGTACCTGATCTTAAGTCCTGAGGTGGCCACTATTTGTGCCAAGCATCCAAGGTGCGAGATGAGGGGAGCGCATACACAGTACTCCGTACCTACCTTACTTTGTAAACGCTAGAGGGCCACTCTGAGATTCTAGCGCGGTACGGCACGGTACGGACACACACTCGACTACCTTAGCCCAAGGAACCTTAGCTGTGCCTCATACTCTCAGCGCCAAACGTCAACCGCGCACCTTGCACCTCACACCTCACACCTCACATTACATTGAATCGCACCTTTCCCAGTCCATCTGGTCGTGTCGCTAGTCCTGTCTCTGTTCACGTCTCTCCAGCTTACCACCCACTTACCACCACCCGATCGATCATATCGCCGTACCTTAAACTGCCACCACCTGCGAGGGTACTTGATCCTTTCCGAACGACAACCCTTCCTCTTTCTCTCTCTGTCTCTCTCCAGTCCATGCTGGGGGTCGCTCAGAAAGGTTCTGATTTGTCTTGGCCGCATATTATTTCTCCGCATCCCTCTCGTTTCGACCAAGATTGCATGCACCACACCACTCAGCACCGCATCGCGCCGCACTGCAATCCCATCGAACCACCCATCCACTCACACCGAAGCAGCGACTACAGTCGGCCCTCCGGTGAACGTCGACCAGTCTCCTCCCAACCTACCTGGTCCGCCCCTCCACCTGCGACTAACACAATCTTTCACAACGTCTTCCAAGCCTTCGCCCAGCACCAGCGCGACACTAACAATTAGTCTTGTCCTGGCGTTTTTTGGGCTCCATCGCAGCTGCCCGCCGCCGTCGTTCCATTATTACACACTTCGACCGACACCCGATCGACCGACCAGCCTGGGACCCGACTGACCACGTCCCATCCCCGTCACGCTTCCACGCAACCTCTACATCAGTAGCCCACATCCCTCCACCAAAGGGCCCTATTCACTTCAGAAGCTTCCTCCGTACCTCTCCGCCGCGTCGAGAATACCTCTTCAACCAACGATCCCCCGGTCGGCGCTTCGCATGTTCGATTTCTTGGACTGCCACACCTGAACGCTCAGTGTCGAGTTGAATCATGAGGACGACGACTTCCACTTGCATACCGACAACAACAACTTTGCTATCCCGTGCAGTTTAACACTGGATGGGTCACAAGCTCAACTAAGCAGCGTCCGCTTCCGCAACTCTGCAATTCCAACTCCCACTTCTTCTGCTGCAGTCGCTGCAAGTCTACTTGCAACCATCGCCGCAGATGATTTGGTATCTTTTGTATCCTTTGCGAGGGTATGGATCCCTTCTTTTCTCCGACCAATGCTGGGGCCACTCATCATGGATCAGCCCCATTGCAATTCATGTCCTGACTGACCTGCCTTTAGAACGACGGAAGCTCCAGCCCTTGCCACGAACCATCCTCTCCGCCGAGCCTTCGCGCGATACGGTCGATATGCCGCCAGACACGTCGTCACGACTCTCATCATCTCCGTCACTGTCGCCGCGATACTCATATACCCTTTTCCGTTTCTCTATACCTCAGATCTGAGCAATGGCGCCTCCAACTTGCCCCATCATGTGTGGACTGCTGCGCAGCCGCTCAAGGAAAACAGCACCGAGTCCGACGTAATAATGCGCTCCATCTGGGTTCACGGCAGCTACATGAAAGCATTGGACCACGACGTGTTGCTGGGCGCGCTCGAATTGCAGGATGAGCTCTTGGGTCCCACCAAAGATTTCAGCCCGCGGCGGCCCGTAACGTCCCTCCGGGCCCACGATCCATATGCAGATGCAGATCTTGCCCCTCAAGACCGGGATGCATTCCATGTCATTAACGGCCTCACCAACCAGTCTTGGTTCTTCTCCTCGCCACTCCAGTACTGGGCCTGCTCCAATGAGCGGATAGCTTCCGACACGGACATCATATCAACTGTAAATGCGCGGAAGACGCAACCGACCTCAGTAAATGTGACTCTAAGACATTCAATAGTCTTCAGCGGCAAGCGCTTCGAAGATCGAAGACTTCTGGCCGCCGACGCTCTCGTCATAACGTTGATCCACTTGCGTGATTCCCCAGTCGGTCGCCAGTGGGAGAGAAAGGCCGGATTGCTCGCAAATCGGATGAGAGACAAGTGGACGGCTTACCCAGCTGACGGGAAAAGCATGGAGAGCCAGCTATACGAGTTCCAGTTCATGCCCATTTCCATGCAAGACACGGTAATCCTGGCGCTGGCATATGGCCTCGTCGCTATTTACTTTCTCTACAGCCTTTCCAAGTTGCGGGCGGTCAAGTCCAAGTTTGGCCTGATAGTTACAGTCTTTGTCCAGATTGTTGTCTCTATCATGTCAAGCTTCACTGTTTGCGCCGTTTTCCGGGTAGACTTGTCCGGAATCCCGCAAGCGGCATACCCGGTCGTGGTTCTTTCCATGAGCCTCGAAAACATCTTTAGACTTATCAACGCCGTCATCTTGACTCCCTCGGAGAACAGTACGAGTAGTCGAATCAGCTGTGCGTTTGGGGAAACGGCACATGTTGCGCTGGCCAGCTCGGCGCAAAACGTGCTCATTTTATGGGGGCTATCGAAAATCGTCTCACCGGGCGTGTCCGCCTTTTGCACGTTTGTAGCCGTCGCTATCGTGTTTGACTTTTTTTACTTATCTACCTTCTTCCTTGCTGTTCTCAGTGTGGACGTGCGACGAACAGAGCTCAGTGACGCGCTTGCCAAGGCATCGCTGAAGAATAACAGATACGGGCAGGACCAGCTGCCAGTGAACAGGAGCTGCTTCGAGGCAATGCTGCAGGGCAAGATTGCTTTGTCTACGCGCATCACGGGTACCGTTATCATGATTACTTTTGTTCTGATTGCTCAGTGGCACTTTTTCGAAAATGACACCTTCGTCCGACTGGCGCGTGGGATTTTCACGATCTCCAGAGACACAGTCAGCTTCAGCCAACCGAAGAACTCAATGCTACTCGACATTCACCAGGCACGCAGTCCAACGTCTTGGCTTCGGCTTCAAGACCACGAAAGCGCTCGCGAGGTTATCAACGTCATCAAGCCTAGATCCCACAGTTACATCGCTCAGGTGTATGACCCTCTAGTATTCGTCCTCAAGGGTGCGGATCGCACACCCGTCACGCCCGAGCGTCCACTACTCCCGGCTCTCTACGACTTCATCGATCATCACCTGAAGCACTTTCTCGTCACCGTGCTTTTCATTCTGTCCGCCGTCCGTCTTCTCATGAACTACCTGTTATGGGGAGAGGATGCTGAGTCGAGGCGCAACGACGACATGGGAGACAAACCCCTTTTGGCTATTGAATCTCTACCAGAGGCTCACACTCTGGATGTTTTGCGCATGACTTCGTCATACGACGGACATATCATTTCTGTCAGCCTGGACCGCTCAATCCGTGTTTGGGATGTCAGGTCGGGCGAAAGAGACTACTCGCTCGCCGACATCGAGGCACCCCCCGAGGACCCCTTTCCGGTATTGGCAGTCGCTACAGACAAGAAGTCTAGCTGGTTGGCATTGTTATCCTCCAACAAGGTCTTCCTATGGAACTTGGTTGAGCACCGGTGGAGTCAGCCGATCCCGGTTGACTTGAAAAGTCCGAGGCCTGATAAACCTCCTTATTTCTTCTTCGGCACGCCGACTTTTGACTTTTCGAGCCCACTCGTGATCGTACGACGAAACGGAACGATGATACAGATCGTTCCTGGTCAAAATGAGCCCATGGAGTTCTCCATCTGCAAGAGCCCGTTGGTCTCGGTTCGTCCGCTCGTACAGAAGATCGCACCCAGCGGCACCGCGCAGCTGTCTATTCTAACGGCGTCGAGAAAAGGATGTATACACGTCGCGACACAGCAACGAGACGATACTTGGATCTCGCAAAGCCTCGACGTGCATACAGCCGATGACCGCGGAGCATCCCAGGTAGTGTCGCTGTCGGCACTGGGCTCATTCCTTGTGGCGAGGTCTCACACAGTTGACCTGGTTGATGCAAAAACGAAGGCGCTGCTTCACACTTTTGAGACAGATTCAATTCAAGCAGGGTCCCTGAGATGCTTTCACTCGTCACGAAGAAAACCTCAATGCGGTTCGATTGGGCTTGTGTCATTCGGCATCGCGTACACCCATGCAGAGAAAGGCGACTGCGTGATTCACACCTTTATACCAAAGGAAGAAGGCAACGTCATTTGCTTCCGGAATACGAGTTCGCCGCCCAGCCGCAGCTGTAGTGCATGGGCCGAGACCATTGAGTCGAAGAGGGAAATTAGTAATCCGGGGACATGGGAAGCTCTGCCAAACGGATTTCTCGTGGGCGTCCGGAGGGAAGTGTACGATAGCGGGTCAAGCAGCGGAGAGTCGTCTCCGACAACAACCGGTGGTCTCCGTCACAGGATGTATCAACGGTCAGAGAAGCGACCAAACAGGTCGCAAGACAACTGGGAGGTCTGGGTAGCTTCAGAACTGGGGCGGGAGCAGATCTACGAAACAAGGCCCCTTCATGATGAGTACGAGATGGGCTCGCATCTCATCATCTCAGGACTGGGTCCCATCGTCAAGGTCGGCACGGCATCGGTGGCGGTTGCTTTCGGCAATATTATCAAACTTATCACGGTGGGACACCAGCACTTTGAGGATCTGGCCGAGAACGAGACGGGGGAGTCTCTGCACATTGGCAGCCGACGACGGAAACCGGCAGCTGTTACGCATGCCCGGACGAAAGTCCCGTCATGGATTTGAACTATAAGCGGGAGTAAACTTTGGAGGGGAGGTTTGAAATGGAAGGCAATATTTTCATCTTCTTTTTATATACCCATGATCGACAAAAGGGAGTTGGGATTTTCTGTTGTTGTTTTTTTGACATAGCCTCGAGATGATACCCCCCGTCATAGGAACGAGGGGGCTAGAATTATAAGATTCCCCATTTCAGCATATGCATATGATTGCCTGCGACGGCTTCTCTCCGTCAGCTTTCTGTTGGATAGATTAGTGTACGAAACCAACGGATTATGACGTCTCAGTAGTATCTCTCAAAGCTGAAAGAGAGGTAGTGTTTGTAGGACGACTTGATAGTCTTGAATACCGAGGCATTTGAAGGACATACTATCACTAAACCAAGGCTTTCATTGCTTCAAGTAGATTCTACTTCCATTTTCTTTCCCATTTTGTCATTCACCTCGCCTTGGACAGGCAGGTTTCGTAGTCCAATGCTATTCCCCAGGCACTGCTGCTCTCTGTGTGCGCTTCATGAGCTACTCTGTGCCCTCACTCCATCACATACGACCATACCCATTGGAAAACTCGGGATCCCGTCCGCTCTCCCATAGATAAGCCAATGAGGGCCGGATTAGTAGTTGGGTCGGTGACGACCAGCGAATACCTGGTGTTGTATGTTTTTTGTTGATGTTTTTGTCAATGGCGATGGTGGATATCGTGATGTTTTTTCTTTTTTTTTTGGTGGTGCTGTGGGGTTGGGCGCGTGTGGGGTTGGTGGGGGTGCCGGCGTGGGGGTTGTCATCGATTGTTAGTTTGGGGTAAGGGGGAACGGGAGAAGAGGAGCTGATGGTCATTGTGTTGTATCCGTGGCTGGATGCTGGATATTTTGAAGCAGGTTATGGTAAGGTCTGTCTTGGTTTTGCCATTTGGGAGAGAAATGTCCTGACTCATTTGACTTTGGCGTGTGTGAGTTGGGAAGGGGTGGTTACGTTTTTCTTACACGCAGCTGATTTGTCTGGGGCTTACAACGTAGAAGCAAGTCGTTTTAACGTAACTCATATCTGGGTGCTGCCTCTACAGATACATGATCGCCGTATCTCGAGTGTCCAACATACCCTCTGACAAATGGAATTCGGACCAGAACAGGCACGCGATCAACATCAGCAGAAAGGTCAGTAACGTGGACTGTCTGCCTACTATCTAACCTTCAGCTTTCTTGGCCTCGATGTACTACTGCTCGACTATTCGGGGAATCCTCGATCTCATGACGCCGAGGTAAAGGTGACCTTGGATGGTCATGCTTGGTCGGACGAACGTACGTTTCTTGCATGGCAGAGCCCATGCCTTTGAAATGGTGTCAGAAGGCAAGAGGCGGCAGGTTGTCCCTATGTGACGATGCCTAACATCTGGTGATTTCTTGTTTGTTTTGTCCAGGCATCGATCGAAATTGTTGAGGTGCTTGAAGTGACCGTACTGAGAGTCCTCATTCATCATGGAGATTTCCTTCAGCTTGGTGATATCCGGCTCTAAATACAAGAGCCACCCATTACGGGCGAGTAAAACAGAGTACATATGGTCAATTCTAGGCTGCCGTGTGTTTCAAAGCGTGACAAACTTCGACGTTGGCAAGTAAATCTATTCCTGGATCGGGCTGCCTTGTGCCTCACTCAGTCAAGCAGTCGCCTACATTATGAATTGTAGGTCGCCTTCTAGACTAGGTCTTGGGCCTCCTTCAACTCCGCATTAAGATCTTGCTCTGCCACTCTACACTTACTTGTAAATTAATAAGAGCAAGAGCAGCTACCTTGGTTGTTAATACATCAAAAGGGACCTACAAACCACTCCAAAAAAACATCACCAATACTGACCCCAATAGCAAAAGAGTTCACCCCCCCCCCCGGTGCTCAACTGGGGGCTACATCTCTGGCGCTCATGCTGGTATTCGAACTCGGGTACTTGCTAAGCCTGTCGTCGAGTAGGCTGGTTGGCGTATAAATTGATTGCTGATCATGAACCACCCCACCACCTAGCCAGTTTGAACTGACCCCCGACCTAGAGGGCACCTGGTGGCTGCTGACTGGAATGGGAGTGACGGGGCCTATATGGGCTTGTAAGTGGGCAGGTGTGCACGGGAAGGTACGGAGGAAAGTGAACACCCTTCTACTCCTTCCTCGTCGGACTTGAGGTCCTTGAGGCAGGTAGGCTTTCGTGATGCCACTTGGGAAGGCGCCATGGAGGCGGAGCACATAAAGGTATACTGGTCGAGGTCAAAATACTAGGTGAAGGTAATCGACACACTGTTTCTGCCCATTTATTACCTGAGTGACCAAGCAGAGAATCTGATCCGGACAGTTGCGCACGCAGCACGCATCTGCAGATGTTTTGTCATACAATACTGCTGATTTCTGAACAGCGCTGACTTAAGAACAATCATATCTTAGATTCCTGACTCCCGGATTAGCTATCTAAATCAAAGCTACACGGTATGTATCAAGCTGGATGGAGCATCGACAACAACTTCACCCGCACTACTGCTGGCACCGACTGGCACACCGCTCTTCGCTAACTGATGATGCCAACGCGCTGTTGATCAGAAACCAAAGACCCACTCTGAAACATAAGACCCCCATGGACGTCTTGACATCCGATTTAACCGTGTGTTGCCGTCTCGAGCTATATTATAGAGACGGCTATCTGAACAGAGGAAATATCACAATGCTTTCTCTTTCTTACTCGGGTAGAGGCGAGTATTGGGTCTAAGCTAGTGATTGAGAAATGCTCGGGCAAGGAAGGTTTCATGTTATTAGGAAAAGCTCTGATCTTTAACATCATTTATCGTTTCTTCTTCACCACGCCTCAGCATAGCTCTCGAAACATCCAATCCCGAATACTCTAACGACGAAACAGAATCGTCTAATGCCTTTATAATATCGAGGGATTTTCTATACTGACGTATACGTATGTCACAACGCCACAAACGACGTTAAGCTCGCCAGGAGTCTGAGCGAGAAGGACTATGAAGTCTTGTTCGACAAGTGGTCGTATATCCTCCTCGAGGTAGCTAAGAAGTTCGTCCATAGCTTTATAAGGGATATTCCCCTAACCTCTTTATATGAGGAGGGTAGCGACCTGGGCGTCTTAATGAAGGAGAATCTCCTAAATATTAGTAACTAGATTAATTCTGAGTAGGAGGAGTGCGGTGTTTTCTAATTTACTGTTAATAACCTTCTCTAGGAGCTCAGAGATGTTTACAAGAACTCTAATATTAATATAAATATTAACGTTTTTAAGGGACTCGAGTCTTAGCCCGATGCCCCCCCTATTATCGAAGTTCCGGGCTTGCTAACTCTTAGGGTCGTTATTACTACTCAACGTAATACCGAGTCCTAGAGCTCTAATATCTATAGAGAATCCGATACTAAGCGCATTATATAGTCAATAATAAATGCCCCCGGTGAGTATAACTAGGACGTCGAGATGACGGACCCTGACCTACTATCCCCCTCCCCCGCCCAGAGCCAGGAGGGTAACGAAGACGTCGAGGATCTGCAGCTGGGACATTCCTCCCAAGTCCCCGGGATCGACGAGCTCACACGGGTTTTGACATGACCGGACAAGGTCAAGACTTGCCTCAAAAACTTGCCACCGCCATTATTCGTAACAATTGATCTACTACCAGAACTACGCGTAGATGAAGGATCAGAAGAAGCGATAGGCACACAGAAACCACGACAGTGATTTCGAGTCACTAGAAAATTCAAACATCGTGGAGATCATACATTTTCGGCTTGTGATTATGAAGTTATCAAGTGGCGTTTTTCAGGGGGTGAATCCCGCGCCCTCGCTTCTCCACATGTTGTCTCCGTCTACATCGTTTAGTCCCGTTCATCTCCTGCGAAATACCTATTCTGACCTCTACACCTTTTCACCTTTGATAACCCATAGCTGACGCCGGACACAATAACTCCAGATAACCCGAAATAAGGACCAGACTTGAAGCAGCTTGCTCTTCCTCTAAGTACTCCAAACCTCCTCTACAAAATAATCATCACGTCGTTAGGAAACCAGCCAAACGACAACATCCTACCCGTCTCGGCCCACGTTATCGACCTACGACAGCAGTCCCTTACCCCTTCAGCTCACTGATACCGCGGTCTCCGGCACGGGTACTGGTCAGGGAACCAAGTCAAGCACTCCTCACAGGCGTCGTCGAGGCCAATGGTCTGCCATACCTGCCGTTTGGCGCAGGGTTTCTGGATGAGGCTCGCGGGTTGACAGAAGCGGGCGAACGTGAAGGAGAGGTGCTTGCACGTGAAGGCGTGAGCGTAGTATTGGCACATTATGAAGCTTGTAGTTGGGTGTAAGTCGTGGGCGGATGAGTATTGTTGTACTTCAGGGGACGTGTTTGGTTCTGTCTCTCTTTGGTGTGGTTGAGACTTGGCGCCCGGAGGAGTAGCTCTGCTAGTTGATGGATCCTCTTCGACTTGTACGACTTTGCGGTCGTCAGGGTATCTCGGTAGCCGGTGATAGTTGCGGCTGAGAGTGTCAAGAGTAGACTTGGAAACGAAGGTTGAGGCTGGCTCGTTGGTATCTTGACGGGCGTGCAAGAAATGAATGTGATTATATCGAACGAATACAAGATCCAAGGGATGGAAAGCACGTCTGGGAAATTCGGACTGAGATGGCATCTATTTGTAGCCCCTCGCCCCTTATCTTACAAACAACAACGTCAGATCAGTTTGCCTACGTCGGGCACCAAACCGCAAGCTACGGCGTGACCTCGATCCTACCAGACAGCACCGTTTGAGAAGCTGTAGGAAGCCTCCTTTCCCCCTACCATACACGGAACTTCGAGCCGGAGGCGAGGTACGCCGAAATCACCCCAAAAAAAGGAGGCAAAAAAACCCAAGCCGAAGCGTACCGAGATCTATGAAATCTCACAAAGCAGGGCACGCGGGTCGTCCGGAAGCTGCAACATCCCGCCCCGGGAAGCAAACGGTGGTTACCGCGGCCAGGAACCAGGAACCAAACGACGCAGAGTCTCAAACGGAATCTTCAGCTCTGATTCGAGAAGGAAGGAGGACACCAGGGGAGGGGGGGACGCTTGCTATTCAGCTTCACATGTTGTCCGAAGTGACAGCTAGCAAGAGGGTGTGTTGCACTGTTCGATGAATGCATCCACGTTCCAAAACGTGTGCCCGACAACACGTCATGATGTCTCTCGCGCTGGTATTGAGGCAAGTCGACACGACCAAGGGGCTCCAGAATGGCTGGCTTATCTTCAACCTCACCCGGCATCGAGGCTGTGATCGTGACATATAGGGCTGCAGGCTCGTGATCTCAAAATCGCAGCGTAACGCAGTTCAGAAGCGAGTCCGACCCCCGAGTGAGATGACGAGGTCGTACAGTATGGTGGCGGAGCGCGCGACGTTGAGGCTGGCAGGAAGTACGACGGCCGCTCACGCCTGTGTTGACAACACACTATACAGAGAGGATGCGTCCGTACTGCGACCTCAATCACTACGTTGAGGACATGTACATAAGTTGGCAGGCCTTGTCACAAGGCCCGCTTGCACCTAGAGACTTTCACTGCACCCACTTACACATAGCAGCGCTCGCCACCCCGGATGAGCTCGCATCATAGCTTGACTCTTGACAAGGCGTAGTGGAGGTGGACCCATCCAGAGACAAGAAATTGTAACTCCAAGATGACATAAGTGACATAGCCGCAAGGAACCGAAGGCCTATTCTTCACCGCCAGTTTTGATACTGCCTGTTGCTGCTGCTGCTCACTTCTGCCGTCGTCAGGCTGGGCTTCAGTATGCAAGCGGTATGTTGGGTTTCTTGTATTCTTGAAGATCGAACGCCGTTCAGTGAAGAATAGGTACCCTAGGTGGATTGTGAAGGAGGGGCGGCCGCATTGATTTTGGCCAAGCGTGAGGTTGGTAATAGGCCATAGGCTTGCCAGATTCAGGTTCATTCTTCTAGTCACTATAACAATCTCCGAGCTTCATCAGCACTCGTGTGTTGGCGTGGCGTAACAGTGCGAGATGTTCCCTGGAGCGCTGAGATAGAATTGCCTTACGCAGAGTTGTCAGGCGCAGCGAGGCCATTGACTTATGCGCTGGCACCATTGAGGCCTCTGGGAGGCCACACATAAGGTCGGCGAATCGCCACTGAGAGTATTAGTAGGGGGATTCTTCACACTTTGGACTTTTGGTACAGCGAAAAAAGAGGTGGCTGGGATGCCGAGAGTTGAGTTGAGCGCAAAGGGGACGTTTTCCCTGCTTCGAGAAAGCGCACCGCGTCCCGTTGGTCAGATCAGAAGGCGATCAAGAGACGTTGGACGCTAATCCATAGAAGGACTAGAACGACCCAGAGAGTAGCTTGAGGAGCCACTGCCAAACGCTGGTGGGTCCAGCGAGTAAGCGGTACGTATCCTTTTTAGTGGAAACACCGTGGAGCACAACTTCACGAGTTACTCCACGACGGACGACTTGTGCCATTTAACCCAGTCTTGCTCGTACAAGACGGCCTTGTGCAACCTGGATCGGTGAATACACCACGATGTCCGAGCAGCATTTGTTTCGGGACGTGGGCTGGGTAATCTGAAACCCCCAGACTGACAAGGGTAAACAGTCGCACGGGCTATTCATGGCTGTTCGAGGGCGACGGGAAGGATACGGGACTCGATAGTCGACATCCGGCCACGTTGTGCGCCTTTGGGCCCCTTGCTTTGCCTTTGCCTGCGTATCCGTATGGTGCATCAAAGATTCTGGGCACAGCCAGAAGCAGGCCTGCGTGGGGAGCATACAGGTGATATCGATTCGTCGGCAGCGGGCCACCAGAGCGCAATGCGCATTTGCGCGTGTCTGTGTGGACGCATGGCGAAGTCTCGGAGCGACACGAAAGACAGGTTCCGACAAGGGAGGAAAAGCAAGCAAACCAGCAATCTAGGCTGATTTGTGCGCATCAAGCGAGATGGCATCTCCCGTGTCTCAGACCGGCGTGATACGTTGATATGACGGGAAAAACGTGAGAAGATGGTCCAGAAGTGAGGATCGTGTCGACCCCAAGTTGGCCATCGTCGCAAGGACCGGGAGAGGCTCCGGTCTGACTCGAGGGCCGCATAAGACATTGTCTTCGTAAACTCGTAGGGATAGAGGGGTTCAGTCCGGCCAAGCAAGCTGCTGGTTAATGAAGGATACTCGAGAGTCGAAAGTCGAGACCCCGCGGACCCTTGGGATAATTAGTTGGTTTGTCGGCTTGTGTCGGAACGTGGTCCCGCGCGTCAGAAGGAAAGCGCGGCGCTATCGCGTCGTCGGCGTCAATTCAGATCAGAAAGCATCCTAGTCCTAGGGTTCAGATGAACGGCGCTTGGTCCTGTAGCGCGATCATGTAGAAAGCTCGGATAGCGAGTGACTGGCGGGGAAGAAGCACGTCGCAATGCCTAGAGGAAGAACGGATACTCCGTACTCGTAGGATAAATCAACGATTGAGGTCATATCAGCTAGGCCGCCGTTTGTTCGGAGAGCGAACTGGAAGAGGAAGAATGCCGATGAGTGGAAGAGAGGGCCGGTGGAGGCGAGGCAAGCAGCACAAAAGAACGACCAGGAAGGATTCCCGTCTTCGCTCCTACCTTGGTGGTGTGTCTGGCTCGTTCGGCTTGCCATGCTGGGGGCATGGGGCAAGTGGGCACCTCAAGTTCGCAATTGAATTGCCAGCGCCAGTTCCCATTTCACAGTTCAAAAGTCAAGCGGGTCGCAGGGATCCCATCTTAGCGCGGGCATCTTTTTACCCCCCGTGTCCCCGTCCAAGTTCGTGGGAGACTGTGCCTGAGCTTGGCTTACGGACGGGATACCTTGACTTGCACACTTGCAAGCCTTGTTCCCACGCTGTTTCCTGCCTCCGTCCAGCTCCAGCTGTCCAGCCCAAGCTCCAGCTCCAATTCCAGCTCCAGTCCATCGCCCTTTTCCCTTTCTCTTTCTTTCTCATCACTTGGTTGGAGAACCTTACCTATCCGTACGAATACTCAGCTTCTTCAGCCCCAGCCTACTAAGCAATTGAAAGCTGATGTCACTCGCGCCCAATCCAACACCCATCTTCGCGCTCGATTCTACCAGGGCTACCAGGGCTACCACATCAATCGCTCTCAAGCCTTAACTCACACGGTGCGCGTGTCTTCCGAGGGGTGGACAACTCATCTTGCAGCATCTTGCCCCCGTCATCCAACCTACAATACCCGACTTCATTCGCTGCCTCTCGCCTCTGTACGACGTCGCCCGCGGCCGTCATTGCTGCTCCTACTTCTCATCTCAACCTCATAACCACCCGACCCCGGGTGTCCAAAGACTCCATACTCAGGCACCCTATCGCGCAGCCTCCATCGCCTGTGCGGTACCTGTTGGGCGACTTCGTCATCCATCTGTATCAGGACCCCGGGAATTGCCTCCATTCCCAATCGGCCTCGGTTCTCCCAGTTCTACACTACCTTACGGCCAGACCGCGCAGCACCTCTCGCAAAGGCCCACACTCGTTCATGCACAATACCACTGCACGCCCCAGTCCTCTGCGCCTTTGTCTGCAAGCTCTCCTTTAGGGCACATATAACCTGCAGCTACCTACATTACCTTACATTACATTACATCGCCCGAACCCGTCTCAAAACTTACCTGCATCGCTGCTGTTCTTCGACTCGGCCTCAACCATTGTCGAGATGCCTTCATAGCCCGACATCCGACACACTACCTCGTCACACCCTAATTCCACGACTACGACTGCTGCCAGCCGTCTCATCTCGTCTGGTTCCATTTGGCCTGCTCGCACCTTGACTTGACAGACGTTTGGCACCTAGTCCCGCCCCCGCAGCCACGCCGACGCTCACTTCCACGCCCGCTCTTCACCGCCTCCTACGCCGGCATTATCCTTCGACACTCGTTTATTCTCTCAGGGATCGTCCTCGTAGCCCATCGGGGAGCTCTATCTACGCCTGTCCTCAAAAGGTTTCTCGACGACAATCCACCCAAGCATTGAGCGTTGTCGTCATGCTATTTGCGAAAAGATCACTCAATCACTCATCTTCTCACTTGAGCCTCATCCCGCTCACACTTGAATAATTGATTTTTGCGCCTAGCAAGTTGCCAATTGGCCGAACGATCGAACTCCCTTACTAAGTACTTACTAGTAATGTATTATACCTGTGAGTATTCCTTTCTTCCAGATTACACTCAATGCGATCGGTGCCTGTAGTCGCTGACAACCGGCATTACTCAGTTTCATTATCAGGCCAAAGATAAAAAACATAATCGGCTTGTTCTGCTCCCAGAATATCTTCTCACCCTCGAGCTTTCCGCAGCTCTCATAATTGGCTCATTCACTATTGCCCGCGGCTCACTCTCAGCCATTGCTTACGCCCTTCTACTGAGCGGCTCTGGATCAGTACAGAGAACGGCACTTAATTATCATTGGCGAACTTCCGGTGAATCCCAGCCGAATTCCTCATTCCGGGCTTGCTCCTTCTTCATCAGGACTACAGAAGCCGTAATACCCATCCCTGCCATCTCACGCGCCGCAGACGTGCGGACAAATCCTCATGGCTTCCTCCGAAGTTGACCAGAAGTTCCTCGGAAAATGGGCGAAAACCGTCGAAACCGATAACCCACTCTTGTCATCGATGCTTTACAAGATCCTTGGACTCTCACTAAGCCTTGCAGAGCAACTTGTCACAGCGAAGAAACAGCGCAGACCCGATGCTGCCCGCGCGCCCCAGTCTCTCGACCTCATTTTTCACATCATCTGGCTTTCAAGAGAGGGCCTAGTGATGCTGCAGCAATATGTGATTCCTATGGTGGGAAACCATACAGAACTCCGGGTATTGGCGTACAAGCTACGAGCATCGTTCTACCACATTTTCGTCCTGTTTCACAACAAACCTGCAGTGTCCACTATGGGCATCGCAACTCCAGACACAATGGCCGGATTGACCCCACCAAGGATGGACAAGGGCAAAGGAATCGCAAGGGAGGATTGGAACTCATCGCAGGGCTCAATACAGCCCACACATGCCCTCGAGGGCGGTCCAGTGAACCCTCCGCCGGGTTTCGCTCCTCGAAGCGGCTCCGACCAACCCGCCGCCTTCCTCGAGCCGCCGAGAGATTACCTCCCCGAAGCGCACAAGTACTTCAAGGAGGCGATTGCTCTGGCTGACCAACACCTCTGGGGGTCGCATTCATTACGACTCTCCGTCAAGACCGAATACGCCGCGTTCCTTTACGAGTGTGTGCACGACGCTGACGGGAGCCGAAAACTGGCCAAGGATGCCATATCCGAGGTCTATGAAGCGACCGAGGGCATGGATGATGACATGTTTTCCGATGCTTGTGAGCTGGTTACTGTCCTGGGCAAGATGATGAAGCGGGGGCTCGGGTCAAGCAATAACACTTTGACTAGAGGAACAAGTCCTAGTCCAGCTGCACCTCCAGGAACGACAATGGCCCCCGGCATGGAGAACCCTATCTAATAGACGGTATGTCTCAATGGTGGCTATTCTATGACTTGGCTAGGAGGTACTCGATATCACTCAACCCCCGGTCACAATATTCTCTAGAGACGCGCAGCTTGGTGGTGGTGGCCATAGACTCCTGCTCCGACCGACGGCGAAAGCTGCGCTCGGGTCAGGCATGATGACCTCTCATGCAATGCGTCTACGGTTCCCCTTCCACAGGCTTCTTCGATGTACAAGATTCAGCTCGAAAATACTACTGCTACAGCGGAGTCGAGCAGGCTAAGGGGGGCATTCTCGAAAACTTTGAGCGCACACAGCATCTCAAACGGCGCATTGGGTGGCACATCATATTACAGCAGACTCCCTTGGATAGTTTCCAAGGGCTGCTTACCTGTACTTATATCTTGGATACGGCGAGAATGGGAGGCGAATTGATACGGTGGGAGTTTTCGACATGCACCATGTATAAGATGGCTGCTTTTTGTTGTAATGGTTGATTCCCATTGATACCCCCCCATCCTCTGCGGTGGCTGGTGGTGGTAGTAGTCTGCACCTTTTTCTATAGAAGCTCCAAAATTTAGGGATTTCTCTGCAAACCGGAATGCTGTGAGATCAAATCCACACCATTCACTACCAGTAAATTGAGATGCAAAAGCAGTTCATCGTGAGTATCAGTATGGAAATAGGGTTCTCTCTCTCTCTCATACTCACCCTTCTCTCCCCAAACCCTACGAAGTAGCAGAAAGAAAGAAATAGAGCAAAGGATGGCTGGCTGGATATGGAAAAAGGATCCATAGTCCTCATACGGAGGAACTACCTTGTTACCCAGAGACGACCCAAAACACAAAAATGCAAATTACCACTCCATCTATCCGTTATCCCGAATCCCCTACCCCAATTTTTGATATCCGATAACCCATTTCATCCGTCTAAACCAGCTGTCCCAAATCAAAGTTGCGATCAAAGTCGCGTAGACGCAAAAAGGTGAGGATGTAACCTTCATCGTCATCATCATTCGTCAGTCGTTACCCTCCTCGAGCCAGGTATCTCATGAGGATCGCATTTCGCAAACAAGCGTAAGAAAGGAGAAAAAAACGGGGTGTATCAATCCTCGTCATCATCGACGAGAGCATCCTCAGGAGTGTCCCGACCCTCGTAGGGGTCCAACAAATCCTCGCTACCGGCCACCGAGGAGGCCCAACTCCGCACGCCGGCGGCCTTGCCTCGGTCCTCCTCAGCCTCGCATCTCGACTTGATCATGTGAAGCGGCACCATCCGGCCCGTGGCATTGTAAAAGTTGGCCTGCATCTCGAGCCACTTTGTCGCCTCCCTCTTGGACACCACGGCCGCGAGAGTCGCGTCGTCTCGGCGTTGCTGTCTGTCTGCCGGGCTGGGCGCACGTCTATTGGCGGGAGGGGGAAGTGGTCTCTTTCTCTTGTGGGATGCTGCCGGCGCGGGAGGGTAGAGCGCCGGGTGGATGTGGCGGCGGATGTAGCGCTCCTGGCCGGCGAGTTCGCGTTTGTATTGAGCTTGAGGATCGGCGTCGTTGTCGTCTGCGCTGGTAGCGGATGACGTTGACTCGGAGGCCGAGGAGGTGTCGCGGAGGAGGTTGAAGCGGTCTCGGTAGGATGAGCTCGGGGTCTCATCGTTGGTGTCGGAGGTAGCAGGCTTTGACGAGTCCTCTGACGGGGCGGGCTCGGCGGGTTTGCCTCTCTGTTTGGGCTCCTTGGGCTTGGACTCGGGTTTCTTGCCCCCAGTGGTCTTCACCTCCTTGGAAGGTTTTTGCAGCTCTTTCGCTTCTTCATCAGACTTGGGGGTCTCCTTGTTCTTCTGCTTCTGCTTTTCGGCTTTGCGCTCCGCCTTTCTCTCTGCCTTGGATTTGTACTTGTCATCTTCTGACTTCTCTGCTTCATCTTGGCTCCCGTCGGTTTTGGCATCAGCCTCGGTACCGGCCTGGGATTCGGTCTGAGTGGTCTCTTCTCCAGACACTGTCTGAGCCTCGCCTGTGGATTCAGCCGAATTGGCAACGTTGATCTTCAATACGTGCCAGCGCTTCTTGACCTCGTTCTTGCCTCTGTTGATTGCGTTCCCAATGGAAGCCCAGGTCTCACCACCCTCCTTCATGCCGATGATGAGGGCATCCTCTGAGGCTGTCCACTCGCCCGTGGTTGATGATTGGGCACCAGTAGAGGCGTCTTCGCTCTTTGAGGATGCATTGTCGGTTGTACTCTTGTCCTCTGAGGCTGTCTCGCCAGAGGCTGACGACTCAGCCACCTCTGAGTTGGCTGCATCGGATGTGACTACAGAGGATGTCTCTGCTTCTGTGGCCGACTGGCTTTCTGTGCCTGCGGTCCTGCCCTTCTCGTTTGGCTTATTCTCCAGGCCAACCTCACTATCAGCGGCTTCTATGCTGGCCTCTGAACTCACAATGCTGGTCGACTCCCCAGATGTGGTTTTGTTATCAGGCTCGGTGAGTTCCTCGACGTCAAGATCTCCGAACAGGTCGACGAGTGTCATGGCGTCATCATCTGTAACTGCTGTGACGGAGGATGTGCCATCGTCAACGACTGTGGCAGCCAGATGATTAGCTTTGGTCATTGCGAAAGCATAGGTATGTTGGCTCGTGGAGTGTTGAGGAGATGAATCTGGAATATTTTTTTTAGCAAATAATTTGGAAAGGGAAGGTTCGCTGGAATTGTAGCTCACTGTTTGAAGTTTAATCTGCCTGTGAGTATTCTGAAAACCACAAAGCTTTGAGAAATGAAGTCGCTGCTTCCGTTCCGAAATATTGCAATTGTCCGATCCGTAGTGTTCAATCCGCGGAGAGTGACAATGGTGGTTTTTCTTTCAGAAGACGACTTTGATGATGCGCTTGAAATATCTGAGTTTGAGGTCGATCGGGGGTTGTTGATGGACTTGATCGTGATGTTGATGAGTAGGTTGTCGGTGAGTTCAGGTTTTGTAAATGCTGTTGAAAACGGCAGTGTAGTTGCAGGATTCTATTGATAGAATGATCAATGAGATTGCCGGCTGAAGAAGTATAAGCTATGATTGTCACGAGGTGGTGCCTTGTGAGAAATCTGGTGGGTATCTGAAAGAAAGAACAGAGGGTGAGGTGTGTGGTTGAGTTTGTCGATTGATAAGGTAAGGTAAGGTAGGTGAAGTTGGCAAAGGAGGCAGGAGCGAAAGGTCACAGGTGGTAGAAATCAACCAGGAAGCTACGATTTCACCAAAGCAGGCAGGAGCAGCGTTCCGTCATCCTTTCCCAAACAGACAGTTATGCCCTCTCGAGGATTAAGTGGGCAATTGAATCAATTCTGTTAGGTAGGTTGGAAAAAAGAAGAGAAGAGAAATATTCTGCTTGTGGCTGTGGTGAGCACGAACCCGAAAATGAAAACTTGAAGCTGGCTTTGACGGCCAAGATGGGGCAGAAGGACCTCCTTGAAAGCTATTAATATGGCTTCATCAGACTGGCAAAGTGTCAAACTTCAGCTTAAGCGGTTGAATGGGTCCGACCAATCAACGAGCATGAATCATACGCAGTAGCTTGGGGAAGTATGCGTATGCAGCATCGGCCATGGTGGGACGAAGGGACGAAACGTCGCGGTTCGGGGACCCTTCTCCAAGTTCCCCCTTCCTGGATCGCAAAGTATCCTCCGGTCTAGAACAGGCGAGACTGGGCGGCAGGCGATCTGCCGAAGCATGGAAGCGTGGGGCCAACGGATTGACAGGTTATGGGTCCTGTCGATCTATGTGCTGAAAATAGGCGTTAATTGTGCGACGTGGTGAGTGTGACATTGAGTGGGAAGTTTGGTAGAGCCATGGTCTGTTGCGTGGGGGAGTAGGATGTGTGGGAAATATCAAGTTGATGTTAACAACAAGGTCCGGGGATTGGTCCACGGCAATGAGGACGAGGTGAGCCTCTGACCTCTGATGCAGGTCCGGGACGGGCGAGATGTGAGCGATGGCCAATCATGCCCCGGGCTTACTCATCGTCCTGAATGGAACCCGCCGTCGGTGGTTGCATTCTTGATTTCGGTCTCTGAAAGGGCGACTAGCGGCTCTCTCTCTCTCACTGGCCAAGAAGTTCTCGCAAGGCCTGAAACAGCAACCCATCTCTTCCCTCACCAGCGATCTCCGTTCAAACTCACTCATCCCAACACCCTCCCGCTCAACACACCCACCATATCCCACCTCATACTATCACATAATCATCGCACACACCAAAATGGCAGCGTCGTCTTCACTGCCCGATCTGCCACCCAATTACCTCAAGGCCCTCGAGCTGGTCGACGAGGCCCACAAGCAAGATCCCAGGCCATCGTCCGTTGAATCGGTTCCTTTTGAGCTTCACTATGCCCAGAAGATGACGCGCTGGCTCGCCGTCAGGTCTCCGGCGGCCCCTCCGGTCCTACAACTGGCCTGCCGAGCCCAACATTTCAGGAGGTAACATTGCGCAATCAAGCATTCCTTCCTTATTATACTTTTTTACCTTTTTTAAACAAGCAATTATAAGCATCACAATGTGCATGTCAAGCATATCACGTTGATGAATAAGACCCCTTTCCAGTCATAGTTACCTAACAAGCCTCATTATCTGACTCACCTGATTTGCGAACCGTAGATGGGAAATCCCCCGCAACACATACCCAATGACCCGTCCGGGCTACCTCACCTGGCGCGCGAAGCTCAAGTCCCAAGCCGCCGCTCAGGTGGCTGAGCTCCTCGCCTCATCGCCCGGCATCCAGCCCGCCATCCCCCAGGAGGACGTCGACCGCGTGGCGGCACTTATCCGCAAGGAGAACCTCAGCAAGGACGAGGAGACGCAGGTGCTTGAAGACGTGGCATGCCTCGTCTTCCTCGACGATCATTTTGACGACTTTGAGAGCAAAGAGGAGGTTGACGAGGATAAGATTATTGGCATCCTGCGCAAGACGTGGGCCAAGATGAGCGAGGAGGGGCACGCGCTGGCGTTGAAGATGAATCACAGCGAAAGGGCATTGAGTCTTATCGGCAAGGCTTTGGCGGGGTGATGTTGATCTAGCTTCATATGAGGGAGAGGCTTTGGAGAGGTGATTCCATATGAAAAGAAATAAAAATAATTCTCCCACCACGGGACCACCACAACCAACAACCCAATGCGACATCGGTGATTTACAGTGATGACGAGCTCTATATCCGTGCATCTTTAGCGAGCGAGAGAATCTCCCCGCGGGCCCTGAGGGTGCAATCCACCCCCGCCTGCATGGGGGGCGGCCATCATCCAAGGGCAATTGCCAGAGTCGCATCAAAAGGGAAACCCGGGGAGGACGGCACGCTGCAGCCCCACCATCCCGAGGGACCCTCTCGGCGCAATACCGCCCGAAATCGACTACCCCCTTCGGTCCCGGGACATGTCAGACTACGCCTTGGCGCCCGGCCCGCGACGACATACAAAGACGGTGTTGCAAGTCTTCACCTCTCAACATCATCCCTCTCTCTGACGCCATTCTTCTACCCATCTCACCCATACTCCTATGATAAGAACATGCCCCCTCTTACACTGACGCCGGCGGAGGTATCAAAACACAACCGCCTCGACGACCTCTGGCTCGCAATCGACGGCGCCGTCTACGACTTCACAGACTTTGTTCGCGAACACCCGGGCGGCATCGCCGTGATTCTCAAGTGCGCAGGCAAAGACGCCACAGAAGTCTACTCTGAAGTCCACGGGCCCAACCTGGTCAAGTCGACCATTCCCACCTCGCACCACAAGGGCGTCCTACCCCCGGGAGCCATCATGGCGAAACCTCAACCTCACAAGTGGCCGCAGCAGCAGCAGAAGCATCGAGATCCATCCCAAAAACAAGACAGCCAAACACCACCAACACCACCAACCATGCCCTCGAAACCTCCCCTCACAACCCTCATCAGCGCCCACGACTTCGAATCCGCAGCCTCCACCTCCTTCTCCCCCAAAGCCTGGGCCTTCGTCTCCTCCGCCGCAACAGACCTCTTCACAAAAACCCGCAACGCGACCCTCTACTCCCAAATCACCCTCCGCCCCCGCGTCCTCGTCGACGTCGCCGCCGTCTCCACCGCCACAACCATGCTCTCCCACCCGATGCGCGCCCCCATCTTCTGCCCGCCCACCGCAATGGCCCGCCTCGTCCACCCCGAAGGCGAAAAGGAACTCGGCCGCGCCTGCAAATCCGCCGGCGTCCCGCAGTGCGTCTCCGTCTCCGCCTCGTTCCCGCTCGAGGACATCCTCGCCGCCCAGCGCGAGCACGAACCCGCGACTCCCTACGACGTCCCCGTCTTCTTCCAGCTCTACGTCGACAAGAACCGCGCCAACTCGGAACGCCTGCTGCGCTCCGCCCAAGCACAGGGCGTGAAAGCCCTCTTCCTCACAATCGACGCCCCGATCCCCGGAAAACGCGAGGCTGACGAGCGCGTGGCCTCCGACGAGTCCCTGGGCTCCCCCATCTCCGGCGCCCGCGCCGTCAACGACGCCAAGGGTGGCGCCCTCGGCCGCATCATGGGCAGCTACATCGACGCCTCGGTGAGCTGGTCCGACATTGCCTGGCTGCGCCGCACCGTCCCGGGTCTCCCCATCGTCCTCAAGGGCGTGCAGACGTGGATGGACGCCGAGCGGGCCGTCGAGGCCGGTGTCGAGGCCATTGTCCTCTCCAACCACGGCGGGCGGAGCCTCGATACCTCCCCTGCGACCATCATGGTGCTGCTGGAGCTGCAGAAGAATTGCCCGCACGTGTTTGACAGGGTCGAGGTGTACGTGGACGGCGGCATCTCGCGTGGGACGGATATCTTCAAGGCCTTGTGTCTTGGTGCCAAGGCCGTGGGTGTTGGGAGGGGTTTGTTATATGGGCTTAATTATGGTGCTGAGGGCGTGGAGCGATACATTGAGAGTAAGTCCCTGTTTTTTTTTTTTTCAAATATCATTTTGTCGCAGCTTTCTGGGCGAATGCATACGCTGTGAGATGTATAACCGGAATACTGACTTATTCGTAGTCCTGCGAGACGAACTGGAAACGACGATGAAAATGTGCGGTGTCACAAACCTAAACCAAGTCCACCCAGGTTTCCTCAATACCTTGGCCGTGGACCACCTCATCCCGGGACGACATGATAACCCAAATACACCCTGGCGCCGCAATCTACACAGCAAGCTGTAATTAGTTTAACGATTATGAAACCCAACGCACAAGCAGTTGACTTGTCTCACGACATCTCTTGGCAATCTCAGGGTTTATATATATCTCAATTGCATTAGAGAGGGTTTCATACGCCCATTGAGACCATGTAAAAGACTTTGGGTATTACATATACACATAACGATAGTTGCCCCTCCCTCCAAAGAATCCTGTTCAACACCACTGCTGACTACACGTTCACAACAGCATTTGAGAGCGTGAGCTTCGTATCCATTCCAGCACCCCGCATTCATACTTGAAAATTAAATCCATCATTAAACCAAAACATCGACTGCGCTTTTCCACATTTGCCCGCCTCAGTCCACACTGACAGCCATTCAAGCCAACTCACGCAGCTCATTGTCGCCCCTGTGAGCAGGCAACTCAGACGCGAAGCCCGGCTGCTGGTGCTGGTGCTGCTGTGGTGCAGGTGGCTGTCCTTGAGCGGGAGCGTTGTAGTAGCCCCCTTGCTGTTGCGGGGGCTGCTGCTGGGGAGGATACGTTCCCTGCGTCGGGCTGACGCTGTTCTGAGACGGCACGTACTGCGGCACACCGGACTGGTAAGTGGGCGAGGGGCTCATGGGTGGCGGGCTGGCGGGCGGGCTGACGCCGTTGTTGCTCTGGTCGTAGGATCCCGTGGTGACGTCGTAGTGCTGCTTCATCATGCTCTGTCTGTTATTGTTGTTGTCCACAGGTGTGAAGCCCTGCGGGTAGTGTCCCTGCTGTTGCTGGGGAGGGTATCCTTGGGGCGACGGCTGCTGCGCTGGGGGACCAGGCTGCTGGTACATCTGCGGCTGTCCCTGGTTGGGCGGCGGGGGTCCGACATAAGACTGGTGGGCGGCCTGGTTATTGTTGACGTTGTTGGTGTCCTTCTTCTTCTTGCGGAGGAGGAAGATGATGCCGAAGACGATGAGTGCGATAGCCGCTACGCCTCCGACGACGCCGCCCACGATAGCACCAACGGGAGTGGACGAGCCGCCGCCGCCGCCACCACCACCGCTAGACGTGCTAGTAGTCGCTGCAGACGTAGCAGTGGTTGATGCGATGTTGCGGAGGGAGGTTGTTGACGGTGCTGTCGTCGACTCTTGGGTGACGGAAGAATCTGTAGGGTTTGCGTAGACAACAATCACTTCCTCGGTGGCAGCGCATGCATAAAGGGTATAACGGTTGAACAGCGAGCCCGAGTAGATGTAAGTGGCACACTCGGGTCTTTCCGAGGCAGTGCTAGAAGCATTCGTATGAGACATGGTTCACGTAGGAAAAGAAGAGCGACAGTATAACGTACCAGAGCTGCATACGAGTATCACCACTGCTGGCGCGACTAGCCGACCTTGATGGGAGACAGCTCGTAGCAATTGTGGTGCAGTCTGTGACTGAGGAAGAGCTACAGCAACCAACAACAGAATAGAAGCTGTTGATGACACAGGATCCAGTACCGCAGTAGATGGAGTTGGCTAGAGAGAGGTCAGCATCCTTTACAAACCACCATTCTCTGTTCATCATAAGATTGTATACTTACTAGCTTCTCCAGAGATGTAACCACAGGTGTCGTCGCCTCTTACACGCTTGGCCAGCTTCAGGTCGACATTGCCGGGCTCAGGCGCCGCAGTGGGCTTCGGACTGAAGCCGAGCTCCTCCATGTTCATCGCAGCAATGGTCTGCCTGGGTGGAGACCAGCTTGGGGTATCGTCCTGCCATCTCAGCGCCTTGGACTCCACGCCCAGGTACAAGCAAGCAAGAGCTCCGAGTTGAATGAATCTCCCCATGTTGAAGCTGTAACGATCTGTTTCCTGTGTCTTTACAGAATAATACGATGTGGAGGAAAAGTGCGAGAAAAAGAGGGGAGAAGGGAGGGATAAGAAGAGAGACGAGGGCTCCAGAGAAGGATGCGGGAGAAAAGGGAGACAGATACAGCCAGCCGGGCAATCCCAGCTCGGGCTGAGATGAAAAGTTACCGAATAGAACGCGCCCTGCGGGTGAGCCAATAGACCATGGCGTCCAACAACGCCAATGAGGCTCAAAGGAGGGATACACCAAGGGTCCAGCTCCAAGTCTCCTGCACTTGACCGTTCGTATCTTGGCCCGGGGTATAGAGGCTGGTTGGGATTGGACCATGTGGAAACTCCGCCTCGTGAGGTGCGGGTATGGACCGATGCGCGTTGGTAGCGTTATTCGACCAGCCTGGCAAGGCAGACAGCCAGATGATCATTCCAAAGCCGTTTTTCTTTTCTGAAACCTAGTTACATATCTCGTCGAGTTGACTCAAGGGGGTAGATCTCACGTACCTTTGCCCCTCTTTTGCTCACTTACATGGAGATCACTTGATCCAATTCGTGTCTCCTGCGCAGCTTCGTACGCTTTCGATTCGCGACTGAGGAACTCACTTGAGTCTTGATAAACTCCTACGGATACGGACTGTAAGCAACAAACAAGGCTTTGCGCCCTATGTCACGACAACTCATCTTTGGTGATGAGCTTTTGGCGTGATAGCGGTGTGGTGGAGTCTAGCGGTGCCCAAGACAAGACTATCATGGCCTTTAGCCCGAACCGGAGAATGTGGCTTGCAGCTGAAGGCAGACCTCAGTCCAGCTCCTGGTCAACTCGCCAAAACCACCCAATCAGATGTCGGCCAGCTGAAATGCGTGCAGCGAGCTTGACTGACGATCCCGTGTAATCTTTGCCGAAAACCCCGGACGGGTTGACAGGCCCCTGTTGGCAACGACTCGGACAGCCTTGAATGTCGAAAAAGGGTTCCGTCGCGCCCCGCCTGGCTGTTAAACTAAGGGTCTCTCGCATCCACAGCGGAATCGGAGTCTTTGCGCGGAACGCGCCCAGAAACAACGCAATTTAGGCATCCTTTGCGCGCCAGGTGCTTTTATACCATACCGTCGCCTGGCCCCGGCTACATTCTGCCGGTCCGCCGGCAACGGACAACAACGATGGAACGCTCGATTGTGCGACAGCATCAGGCAGAGTAGCTGAGACTCCATGAGAAGTGTTGAAAAGCTCTCATCTTGAGGACGAAACGACTGATTCTTGAAGCCGAGCCGAGCTTTTGTGGCTGGCTTGGAGAATTTCTGCTCTTCATGTAGCCAGCCCGAGTGCTCACGTGTATGTGATCTATCAGAAAACATAGTTAGCATGGTATGCTTATACGGAGTAGATCATCATCTCGTTTTCTAAAACAATGCATATGAAACAAGAAGAAAACCAGCAGGGTCTTTCGCAATATCTCATTAGGTATTCTCCAAATGATCGAACCGCCGAGTGGCTTAGAAAATCGAGAGGCTCGTTTGATATCAAAATCTCACTTCAGCTTTCTTTTCGTTCCATTTCGGTGAAAATGGTAAACAACCGAGGCGATTTGCTACGGCTATTTAGTTTAGAGAGTCAGTTCCAACCAACACTTGACGAGTATCAACGCTTGACAATTTTACCGTGTAGCAATGAGTCGCGATTCGCAACTAACGGGCGACCCAACAAGAAGTCGAGCTGTCGATTGGCATGATAAATTCGGTTCCTAGAGATCAAATGTGGCCATATGAAGCAGTGACTTTCAGAACTTCCCACGATCGTTCTCTCGTGACGCGGGAAGCGGCTGATTCTTGAGCCGCGAAGCGGAGACAACGGTATGAAATCGAAAGCGCTTGAGTCCTAATGCTAAACTACGTTGTGGCCTGTTTTCTCATTGATAAGAACTGGTCATGGCTTGGAGTGGCTTCACGATCGTCTCCATCTCACTGTACCTAGTCCTCGCTGGCAAGTCGATCTGAGTGAGCATCGAGGAACGACCGATCAGGCCACGTCGCGGACGTCTCTTCTTTGAATGATCCGGTCGATCATCGGATGTTCTGGAAAGATACCAAATCGGCAAATTTGACATCGGTAACCAACGCCATCTCGGATGATGGATACCCCTAGCTTGCTAGGCCATCGAATGCCACAGCGGCAATTCGAGACGACGCAGTGTATAAAGCAACGGCGTGACATCAGCCATAGAATTTGACACAAATTTGTCAGAAATTTCGATGGCGGCTTCTAAAGAAGAGCGTCTGAATCGGTATTGGGGCGATGATGAGCACCATGGACGGCTCTTGCGGCGCGCCATAGGCCGTAGCCTCTCAACTACCACACGAAACAGCAATAAAAGTTTCCGAAAGTTGCAGGGTCAAAGGACTGTCTGATGAAGAACCGAGACGGATCGACGTGAAGGCACGCAACTGGATAGACAATGACGGTGTCGGGTCAGAAGCTTACACAAGCGTTACTGTGCCTTTGCCGGTCTGGTCCGATTGCAGGTGAGCAGGAGGATAGCCTTGAATCCTATCGTATTTCCACCGTGAGCTTTCTTTTCGTGCCATTCGGAGTTCATTGCCTACATCCGCTCGGCTAGGCGAAGCCGCGAACGACAGCAAGTCGTCGACACGGTGACCCCGTGCAACTCGATGGTTATCGCTGAATTTCTTCCAGCCTACAGATGAAGTCAATTAGGATCCAACATAGCCCAACATTCCAAATTCAACTCGCGAGCAACTCCCAGCTTCCGAGAGAGTTCATCACCCCTTGGAAATGAACTGCATCCCGTTTTGGACCCTCAGCTGTGCGACACTCGTACATGATGGACCATTTGTAACATACCGAGTCCTGCAGGGGTAACGTCTGGTCCTCTGTGAAACCATGAATGTATAATCGTACCACTGTGACATAGTTGAAGCATCTCGCAGGACACAAGTAAATTGTGGCCAAAGCTACTTCGATTCTGTAGCGATGAGTGCCTAGTCCGTGCAAGATCCGTATAGCCCGAGACAATGAGCCAAGGGCTGGAATTTGGCAACTACTGGGCTACAGAAGGAGTGCGTGGATTTCCAGAGGATGTGCTAGACGCAGGCAACAGAAGTTGCTGGCATAGCTGTAAGTACATTTGGAGACAATGATGGGCCTCTCTTAACCTTGAAGTCATGGTTCGTGTGATTAAGGTACTGGTCTGTGATTATGCCGTGGATCTCAGTGGGGTTGGCGTAAACGGTCCCGTTTCCTTCCAGCTTTGTCTGTCTGACCATACACCACGGCTGACAGACCGTTGTTCGAGGGAACGGTGAAAGCGTCTGATCACGCTAATGGTTCCTGAAGCGCCGGTCCTTGATGGTGTGAAGTTCCGCTTAGGCCCGAAGGCGCAGCGACAAGTGGAAGCAATAGCTGCTTGTCGAGTCGATAATGTCGTCCAAATATTCAGAGACGTGTAGTTCGCAGAGCCTCAAGGTTGAGATGAAGTGTGCAGGGTTGGAGCGTCTCAAGATCCCGACGTCAAGCAGGGGCTAAGAATGGTGGCCAACTCACCAATATACAGGCCAACCAGGATCCCTGGCCGGCACGCCAGAGGTAGAAGAGTGCTATTCGTGACATTAGCACTGAACCTATGCCGTACATATTCGATCAGAAGCTATGCGAGGCCTTGAACTCGGCTTTTCGCGAATTGGGGATATCGGAATGTCAAGCCGCATCGAATGCACTGGACCATTTGGTATCGGCCGCTACTTCCGACAGAGCATAGCACACATGCTGCGCATCTTCGAGCTGATCTTTGTTGCCCACCACATGAAAGTTGATGATGTAGTACATGCAGACCCTGAAAAGCTACCGTCTGACTGGAACGATGCTGTGGCCAGATCCGGGACCCCGAGATCTCAATAGGCGCCGCCGTTCTGTGCTTTGCATGTCGCACCACTAAAAGGCCGCTAGCTGATAGCCAGGGTTGGCAACTAAGTAAGGGAAGTCGGTGAGGGCTGGTGGCCGATCGTACATGAGGGTTGGCGGCATCGACTGCATATTCCGAGCACATCCAGCCGGCTAGCTGCATGTCTCTTGCTCGACGGGGGGTCTGCCAGAACTGCGTTCTCGACCTAGATGTATTGTATCTGGTTGCTCAAGAGGCTGGATGTTCAGGTATGGTGGTAGGATGGGTGGTTGGCAGTGAGAATGGCAGTCAAACCGATGTACTGGGCCGAGAGCTTAGAGGGACGTCTTTAGCGGACCAAAGCAAGATTGACGCATCGATCGAGGCGTCTATCAGTATCCTTCTTGGCGAAAGCGGAATCTTGACGTAGATGTTTTTTCAAAGTTCTGCCCACTGTATGACGACAAATCCCACTGGTCTTTGCAGCTTTGGAATCGCTACGGAGTACATGCCACAATGATGGCGCAACGCCGGGTGCTCTTCGAGGGGCACAGGGACCAGAGCCATGGTAGAGCATAATGTGGAATCTGCAAGGCGGCTGTCTGATGCCCCTGTAGATCGTTCCCGTGATGCTAAGCTGCTCTGACTCGTAGCGCCATGCTTATCGGTGGATATCAAAGAGTATGTTGTCTCAGACGACTGGTGCGGTGGCTGTCCTTTACATCCATCTACCCATCTAGGTATATTTGTCAAGGTGCAGGACGTGGAGAGGTGGCACTGGCCGCCCCTACCAGTCGGGCAGTATCACATATGACGGGCGAGAGCTGATGCCGGCGAACTTTTGCTAGGCATGGGCCACGAATGACCAAGCGTTGCTAGTTGGGGTCGGAGAATTAAATCGGGAACCATCGCTAAGGCCAACAGGGCCACTAGGTACTCTGAAGACAAGGTGTTAGGACCTGAAGGCAGCAAATTCGGCTCGCCTTGGAGTTTGCATCGCTAATATCGCGTCGTCGATAGCCGGACCCAAGGGTATTTGGTAGCACGCATGTAGGGCTCTCATAATCCTAACCGTTTTCGATGAGTGGTCCGAAGAGCAACTGCGGCTGTCCCGAGGTGAGGGTGGCATGACAGCCTGCTCATTCTAGGAAAAACTTGATGGATGACTAGAGTTGAGGGAGGCTAATGTATTTGGAATCGGGTCTCGTTGGGGCGCGCGTGTACATTTTGGAGCTGGACTCTGACTGCGAGACGGAACAAGGACGTGTGGTAGGGGAGTATGGGTTGGCTCGGGGATACGTTGGTTGGTAGGCCAAGGGGATGCTCCGAGCCCTAGTCGGTCGAACCAGATCTGCCAGAGAAGACGAATCGAATATTGGGACCGGGCAGATGGCCAGACGGGAGATCAACTTGGGGATGATCTTTCAGAGACAGACAAGTTGACAATGTCTCGGTCGACCGAGCCACTAGTTCGTCCAGCTTCCTGCTTAATCCAATGAGCTTCTGTGCTTCTGTTCCGAATGTCTATAGCAGCATGAGGACGCACCGAATCAGACAGATCAAAGAGCCCTTGGCTCAGCGTTACCTACTGTACGGATACAAGCAAGAGACATTTAGGTAGCGGCTTGAGGTCGAGAATCAGGTTGGCCCCGTTCATTCACTTCTCGGCCGGAGCAGGGGTTGAATCCCTGCCACCACGCACGTCTGTCGCTCACGGCTTCGTCCGCAGTCCAAACTGATGTTCTCGTCGACGTAAGAGACCGATGTACGCGTTTCTGGTCCGAGATACAGCAAGAAGCCATGTTGTGCAACACGATCTTGTGGGAGAATTCTGCTAGATCGGCGGGGTCACGATGACTTGCGAATGCAACCCGTCGATATAGCGGCCATTGCTTGAGTAAGTGACCTTTGTGTAGGACAAGGCCCGAAAATAAATGGAAAACGCGACTCCATGTGGAACTGCAGACCTCGCAAGTTGGTGTATTGGTGATACATGGAAGGAATATCTATATGTGTACTCCGTACTGACAACATCGAAACGTCGGCGCGTGAGAGTCGAAAGAACGTATCTGGTTTGGTGTACCCAAGCCGTTACGCCTTATGTAATGGGTCTTGGCTTAGATGCGTTCCCCACGCCTGCACTCGACCGGAAGATGCAACGAAATCTGCGGTTCGTTGGGCGCTTGGAGGAGAGTCTTGCATGCCTCAGCGGACTCGACCGGACGCGCCTGATCCGGGTTGTTGCATGGTCCGCTAAAATACTTAGGCAGCTGAGCAATGGGGCCGGCTAACCGGAGCTTTGATGCCGCGCCCATGGTTGTCCAGATCACCTGGAGTGAGAGCGCCTTCATGGTTGTGAACTGATATTGGTCTGGCTCTGCTCCCATGGGCTGCTTCGTTCGTCACTTTTTCAGTGGTGCAAGGGCAGCTGAAAGACATCGTCATTGAGTAGTCGCCTGCGGCGGTGATGTTCCCCAAAGTGCCCTGGCGTGAGACGCAGCCAGGACTGGTGGCTTCGTTGGCTTGCACCAGTGACATCGTCTTAGCCTGGCCGTTTGCTTGCTTATTCTTCGGCGCCCATCGATTAGTCTTACTAGCCGACCACTGGCGTGTAGTGTTTCCCCCAGAGTCTAGTCGGCTTGTCGCACCCTCGACAATCAAGTCTCTCGAGAGAATACGGATAACTAAGGAAGCGAAATAGTTGACGAATATAAGACTGGATTGGCCGGAGGATGGCAAACACAATGAGCGTGGGACACGAAGAAGGCTCGAATCCGCGAAAGGACCTTGCGCCGTGCGTCAGGAAAATTCCTTCGGCTATCTCGAGGCTCGGATGCTTGGATGCGTGATTGCAGCCTTTCGACCGAGGTGAAGACGGTTTTGATGAGAAGAGAGAGGGTAATAGATCCAAGGCGGAAACGACCAAAGATCGTTTGGCGCTTCAAGCTCGCTAATGCGCATAGGCAGGCTCTCGGAGACAACAAGGGGATTGCCCACCCTGCTCGAGGTGGTAGCCAAGCCAGGCAAGATCCAGTCATGATATCGGAGTCGGATGGAAGAGGCGAGAAAGGGGTGGGGGAAATGCGTATGACCGACGATTGACTGGTGGACTCGTGTCTCGATTGTTCTTCAGATTTCTTCTTTTCTTTTTCTTTCCTTTTCTTTGCAGTCGTCCAGGTGGCAGGCAGGGGCTAGGGGTGAAGTGCAGAGAAGTTGAGAAGGCCACGGTTGGGAGTGAGGGGATTGAGCTGGCAGACGGCCGCGCTCTTCATCTCAATGCTCAGATTCCGGGCTGGTTCATGGATGGAGGTGGTGTGTGGTTCCCGTGTGTTCGTGATCTTGTTCCACTGTCGTGTAAGACACAGACGTCCAACACTAGGATGGCAGGAATTCCGCGGTACCTGAGATCTGAACCTGCATCTACGTCAAGACTCAGGCAATCGGACAGCGGAGATGGGAGAGCCAGTAGATGTCTCTCCGGACAAACGAGCCCTCTACCTTGGCTTCGGGTACGGGACTCCCGTGTTCGTGCGAGAGGCAGAAATTGCCATGGCGTATGGGACAAAGTGTGCAGTTGGAATGTGTTTGGTCATTTTCAAGGTTGGATGGAAGGCAGGTGGACGTCTGGAACCTTGCGCAGCTGGTTCATGGGTACGTATACCTACAGTGGGGACCCATTAGTGTCCATACAGCGCACAGTATCCCGCAAAATCAGGGATTTTCAACAGTAAAAATAAGCATTAAGCATAATAATCAAAATAAAAACAAAAACATAATATAATATATTAAGTAATAATTTATTATATTAAAAAGTTATATTAGGTTTTATATCAAATTCGTTGTGTTATTAAATCTTTATTAAAATATAATAGGATGAATTTTACTTTTAGTGGATTATAGGGCATTAAGAGTGCGAATAATACTGTATTTATTAATACGTTTTTAGAAAAATTCGGGTACTAGTTTTTTTAATTATTAATTAAGTAATAGAGAAAATTACTAAAATTTTATAACAATAATTTTCATATTATTTCAATAGTAAAATATTTTGAAGAATTTTCTTAGTTATGATTATTACTTAAATAGCAGAGATATTACTTATATTAGTATAATGAAGTTAGTAGGTTTACGCTGACGCACTGGGAGGTGTATTGAAACTAATGGGTCCTCACTGTAGGTACCTTAGGGCTAGGTGAGGTACGTACTAGGATTGTATGGGTGGCCCGGGCTTGCTGGTCCAACATGGGGAAGATGTTGCTTGAAGGTAGGTACGCACTTCACTAGGTACGGTACGTAGTATCGGTAGGCAGACACATAAGGTAGGTAGGTAAGAAAGGAGGACAAAGTCGGCACCTTCTCTCATTTCACGCCCCTTCCTGACGTCGATTACCTCAATCTAAGATATCTGAGGAAAAACCTGACCTGTCCAAGTCACCTACCTTGGGTTAACCTAAATCAAGGGAAGGCTAGCAACAGGTATGCATCCAGTGTTTTCTTCCTCATCTTTTCGACCAAGCGTCTTTACTGCTACCTAGGCTTCAGCTAACAGATGCGCCCTACTGGCAACCGCCAGGGATCCCGCCCTTCATCTCATACCGCCTCATGCAACGCTTCGTCCAATGATGTCTTTCCCGGCCTCAACTCCGGCTGAAGTGCTTAGCCTTGGCACCCCTGCTCTGCATCTACTTCCTCACAACCCTCCTGCGTCTTCGTATCGCCGACGACAAAGTTCAAGTAAGCGTTGTCTCTTTGTTCGAGGAAAGTTGCAGTTACTGACTATCTAGATCATCGCAGATCCGGCATGGGATTCATAACAAAATAATGGGAATTCCGGTCCGGAGTATCCGCACAATCAGTAATATCCATGGCTGGGGTTACCATGATCCATCATTTCCGCCCGGGGTTGCTTGGGTTGAGAACTGTACGGGTACGGATACAGTTACCCAATTTCGATAAACCTGTGCCCGTTTCCTCGCAATACTTTACCAAGATGCCCCAGCGATCATTCTCCAGCTTCTTATTCTACGGACACAAGTGCGAACACTCATTGTGTGAGACCACTGTGGAAGACATTTGTCGATATTGATGGTTTCCCGCCCCTCGATCGGAATTCCCTGCCATCTTGTCTATGATCTCTCGTTCAGTCATGTTTCGTAAGTCTTGTCTCTCATTCTTCCACTCTGCCACTAATGAGTTTGAACAGATTTAGGTTGGTGGCCGAGAATGAGATAGAAGGCCCCATTTCCTTCCGCCAGCCGCCTTTACCAATGTACGGATACCACCTAGCATCTCCACTCGCCATCATCCGTGCCACCCTTCTCTTCCGACGGCGGCGAGGACGACGGACAAGCCGGCGCAAACACTATTTCCACACTGTCACGGAGACGCAGAGGCAGACGCTCATGCAGGCGCAGAAGGGCAGAGCAGACCCTGAAAAGGGTCGACACGGGCCAATCACCCCACAAATACCTTACCCAAACGCCTCCGGGCTCGTCCCGCCTCTCCGTCTCCTCCCTCATCCAGTCTTCTGGTCGGTGCTCCCACACCTCCCTGGCGAAACATTCCATTGCGCACACAATGAAGGAAGTTCCTGGAGGTTCCTGGAGGTGAGATGTATGCAGATGCAACTACACCACAACCACGGCGACAACAACCACCACCAACACCACACGAAGCCATACCGGTGCTTGTGCCTGCGCCTGCGCCTGCGCCGCGCCAACCAACATCACACGCCTCTCACACACTACTCGACTTCCTAGCCCCATTCCCACTTATCTAGCTACGCTATCAACGGGATGGCAACGCGCTACCTATCCCCAAACCTACCGGATTGCCTAACTACCGGGCTACCGTGCCTACCTTACTACCAATTCGCAGGTACTTTCTTCTTCTCCTGTTCTGGGCTGTCATCCCGCCTACCTATTTTCATTCCGTCCTACCTGAGGCAGTTGACCTCACACGTTTCTATCTACACGCTCAAGATTCTCCCGGATCATGCACCCATAATACCCATAGGCCCGAGTGGGCGGTGGATGGGCAAGTAGACAAACAGGTAGAGGTACATGCCATGCCCGGACCGAACACACATAACGACCACAACGACCACCGCCGCCTTTTGCTTGTTTCCGCCCCGTCCCTCCTCTTTTCCCCCTTGTATGCATGTATGTATGTGTGTGTGTGTGTGTGTGCCTTTTGCTCCTCCTCCTCCTCTCCTGCTTCACCGGATTGGTGTGCCGTGGGTGCAGACGCGATCTCGACCCAAGTTGCGGTAGGTAGCCATGTCACATTTTGATGTAGGTACCCTCTCCTCGGCTCTGCCCCTGCTGCACCTAGCATGTACCTTACCCTCCGACCACCTCATTCCGCTTCGTCGCCATACTTTTTTTTTGTCCCTTTTCCCTTTCTCTCTCTGCTACCCTTCCTTTCCTATCATGTACCTTATTCTACGGGGTGGGCGCCCCGTCCATTTTCCTCAACCTCAAGCACCACCTTAAAAAGAGAAAGGCAAGGCAAGGGAAAGAAAAACAAGGGACCATTTCACTCACCCGTACATAATTTTTTCCTCTCCTCCCCTCCACCCCTCCCCTCGTACGGGTACAGGCAAACTTCTTGCACACTGTCCAGAGTATATTAAAGTCGACCGGCGTCCCGTCCCATGTTCCATCGTCGACGTTTCTTTCGCTCGTCATATCCCGTGCTCTGACAAGCCCTGGACCGAGAACCCTTATTCCGTTGGGTGCTGTCATTGCTTCTCCGACTCCATCTCCATGCAGGTCTGGCTCCGCATGTGGTCCTGCTCCTCCCTCTCCTCCCCGTCCCGCATGTCTTCCTTGCCTGATCAGCGTCAGATCTGTGCCTCCGACCGACCTTCTTTCAAATTCTCTGCCAACCTCCGAGTCGACCCTGAGACAGAAGACACAGAAGACACAACATCGCAACCAAATCTTGCAACCTCGTCGGACGCCGTGTTATTAGACACAATCACGTACGAGGTTGCATCGTCCGGCTGCTCTGTTGTTCTTTCCATCTGAAGCTCTCTTACTCGCCCTCTCCGCCCTCTTCCCGTCGCGCAACAGTCGTTGCCGTCCCTTTTCTCCGGCTACCGCCTGCCGCTCTCTGGTTCTATCAGCGTCTGGTACCGCCAGAACGCGGCCGCCAGCACCCAATTCGCCGTCATCGCCGACGACGAGGGCTAATTCCGGATAAGGCACCTGCTCCCCCAGCAGCCTTTCGTCCTCCTGTTGAGGACTCATGGCATACCACCACTCGAGCGGCTCATCCGCAGCCTCGGGCTTTGAGTATGCACAGGTAGGCCATGCCTTCACCGGTCACCAAGGTGCTCCTCCGCTCAATGGGCCCCCTTTTCAGCCGTTCCAACAGTCCCAATTCGACATCTTTGAATGGTATCCAAAGTTCCAATCATGCCTCCGCTATTTCTTGGATCATGCCCAGTACACCGGGCCCATTCAGGCTGTGGCAGCCTTTGTCAACATTCAACTCCCGTTTCAAAAGGCCCACAACCCGGTATTGTCCTCCAAACACACCGGTCCCAACTCCCCCGCCGGGCCCGGGCCCTCGACCCCGTCCACGGCTCGAGCCGCCGGCAAGATGCCAATGAACGCCCAATTGCCGTCTTCTACGCATGCAACGCTGACGCCGTACATTCGGCGCTTGGTGGTGACCGGTTTCGATTATCCCGCCGTCTTATACGGCTTCTTCGGTGACGATTGGCTCGGCGGCATCGGCCCAATGCACGAAGCTGAGCGCCGCAACTACATGTTTGCCGCCAAGAGCGACACTTGGCTCAAGGTGAAGTCGCACTACGACATGGACGGCGAGCAGCAAGTTCCCTTCCTCCGACCTTTATCTAATGTCACCGAAAAGGAAATCCAGAGTGCGGAAACCCAATGGAGTGAGTGGCTCGCCATGCAAGATTGGATGTTGGGTCCACGGGCACCGGACCAGGACCAGGACCAGGAAGTGAGGATCAAGCAGGAGGACGACTAGAATCCAGGCCGAAGTCATGCCACGCTTATAATGGCGGCGGCAGTGGCGGCGGCGGCGGTGGCAAAAGAAGAGGAGGCATTTTGCATTTCGCAGGACAGCATTCGGCGTTTTTTCCCTTCCCCCTTCGGTTCTACAAACGGCGGTACGAATACACATGCAGGCGCAGGAAGAGCTGTACGATGTCGAGAGGCGAGAGAGCAAACGGTTTCTGGGAGAAAGAAGAGGACGGCGTTCGCATCCTTCCGCCTCACTTGTCAAGATCTCATTCAAGCTGCTGTAAGATATGCAGCATGTGGTGCTCGGTACCAGACTTTTGTTTTGCTTTTTTCCGGCGGCGGCATATTCTCATGATTCCCTTCCTCCTTTGGATAGAGGCGCGCGTACAATGGCGGTCGGGGGGTAACGTCATTTAGCCATGGTGATCTCAAATCTTTTTTTTTCCCCGTTTAACGACTTTTTTCTACTTAACGATACGATAATGCACAAAAAAGACACACGATGATGCACATCCATGCCAAGACTTTTTTACACACATACGCAGATCCGCCGTGAGCTTTTTTTTCCATTAACACATTAATGCGCCTGATTTCCCAGCCATGCTTTGTTTTGACAAACATAATTGGAACATCATCCCGGGATGATGAGGTCGGCAATCTACCGACATTAACGTCTATTTCTTCTTCTTGGCTAGCCTCTTTTGCGCCCTCAGGTCCTTCTTCATTCGTGAATCCACAATCGTGTACCGACCCTTGACGCCCTTGGGACGACCCTGGATACCACGGTTGGCACCTATACGTGTGGTTAGCAAATGGAAGAACATGTACGATACTTTTGATAGAGAAAGGGGAAAAAAAAAGACTCACCCCTGGCGATGATAAGAGTAGGCTTGGGTCTCCTCTTGACCTTGCCCGCCTTGGCCATGAGCTTGGCGATGCTCTCGGCCTTTTCCTTCTCCGTCATGCCCTCCTCGTTGGCAAGCGAGTCCGACTTCTTCTTGAGCTTCTCGAGGCGCTGCGCCGTCTTGAACTTCTTGCGCGCCTTGGCCTCGCGCACCTTTTTGATGGGCCGCGCGTTGTAGGCGCGCAGCTTCTCGCGGATGGCCGCCGCCGCGGCTTTGGTGATGGGCTTCTGCTGCTTGTCGTGCTTCGACTCGTCGTCGATGAACCAGTCCGGAAGGCCGTCGCGGTCCTTGAGGGCCCACTTGTTGAAGCCGTCGTCCATGAGGTCCTGTTTGGTCTTTTCGCCCGTCGCGAGCTGGTGGGCGAGCGTCATGGCCTCGGCCGTGATGATGTCGATGTCTGGTGACTTGTCAGTACAAATTGTTCTTCTCTCCACGATGGATTGGACAAGAGGTCCAGAGGTAGGCAGCTGGACTTACCGAGTCTGCCGTCCGGCCGTCTCTTCTCCTGGTTCTCCCAGTCTTCCTCTTGGTTCTTGACGACCTCAAAGCCGGCATCGTCTTCGCTCTCGGAATCTGAGCCGAAGCCGTCGGAAGCCTTCTGCTTCGCCTCCTTGGCCTTCTTCTTCTTCTCGTCCTTAGCCTTCTGCTTTTCCTCAGCTGCCTTGGCCTTTTCTTCCTTTGCCTTCTTCTTGTCCTCCTTTTCTGTCTTGGCCTTCTTCGGTTTTGGCTCCTCTTCAGCAGGCTTGTTATCGACGCCCCAGTCCTCGTCGTCAACATCTCCCATATCGATATCCTTGAAGATATCTTGCCCGAAGAAAGCCGATGCGCGCTTCGATAAGTTGCCGCTCTCAGCTGTGCTGTCCAGGTCCGTCACCAGGGGCTTTCCGCTCGCATCGTCGTCTTCGTCCTCGTCATCATCGGAGCTGTCAGAGTCCATTTCCATGTCCTCATCGCTGTCGCTCTGTTCGCCGCCCGAAACACCCTCCCATTCGCCGTCCTCGTGCTCTTCGCGAGCTCGCTTGGCGCGCCACTTGGCATCGGCCGCCGCCTTGCGCTCCTTGAAGTTGTCGTACATGCCGTCCAGCTCGCGCTCGAGGCGGTCCTCCTCTGGGTCGCTCTCGGAGTCAGAGTACACGATCCCGGCTTCGGCCTCCTTGGACTTCTTCTCACTCTCCTTGAGAAGCGCCATCTTGCCGCGGGCGATCTTGTTGATGCCGCCGGCCTTGTCGGCTGTCTTCAATGCAAACATGGCGTCCGGGCCGAGGGGTCCGGTTTGCTCCATACCAATGTCCATTGGCGCCGTCATGTTCATCTGCATGCGCACAATGTCCTTCTGCTTCTTCTCGTTCTCCTTCCTCCTCTCCTTCTTCTTCTTGGAGTCGTCCTTGTTCTTGAGCGCCTCCAGCTCCTGTTGAATCCGCAGCTCCTCGTCCATGGACTCGATCTCTGCGACCTCCTCGCCCACCTGATCTTGCAGGGACTTCTTCTCCTGCGTCGTCTTCTTGGTTGGGAAACCAAAGATTTCCCTTACCTTGAGACGCCATTTCAACAATTGCTTGAACTCTTTTCTTCCGAGGACCTTCAAGTCTGCGCAACTCCTGCGGATCTCGTCTGTCGTTTCAGGAAGCTTGTCCAGCGCGGCGAGCGCCACGTCTCCGTTTGCCGGCTGGTCAAAGGACAACTGATTGGTTTGACCGAGAATTGCAATGGGGTCAGCGGTTTGGATGAATTCGCTCGCGGAGACGACCTTGTGCTGTGTGTAATCACCCTCCTCGTAACCCTCACGCTTGCGCTTCTTCTGCTCCGGGTTGTACACCTTGGCCTCGTTGTTCGGGGTCGCGTCCTTGAGCTCGGCGAAGACGGCACGGGGGTCGAGGAATCGGGGATCGATGCGCTTCGGGGCCTTGAAGCCCTTGCAGACGACGAAGATTTCGGCAGACACGTTTCTCGAGGAAGGGGGCTTGGTCGCCTCGACCTTTGTGAAGAGCTGGTTGAAGACCCACAGCAGGGGGTTGTAGTCCTTGGATCGGAAGACCTTGGTGACAAAGGTACCGCCCTCAGCCAAAAATTCCGTCGCAAGCTTCATCGACTGCAGCACCAGCTCGGCCTGGTTGAACGAATCCTGGTTCCACGCAGTACCGACGTTGGGCGCACCATCGTGGAGAACACAGTCTGCCTTCCATGTCTTGAGATGCGATCGAATCGTGGCTCGACATTTCTCGGTCGTAATATCGCTTTGGAAGGTGATGACCTTGGGAATTGGCTTGATGGGCGACAGATCGACACCGACAATCAGGGCGCCGACGGGGCACGTTTCCGCTGCAACTTGACACCATGACTGTGAAATGTTAGCAAGAAAATCTTTGCGATTGGGTTATCATTGACGTGAAGGAGCTTACACCGGGCGCAGCGCAAAGATCGACGACGACCTTGCTCTTCTCTAAGAAGCCATATTTCTTGTTCAGCTGGATCAGCTTGAACGCTGCTCTGGCGCGGTATCCCTTCTCCTTGGCAAGCTTGTACCACTTATCCAAACGTCCTTTTCCGTGCTTCTTCTGGATCGCCATCTTGTCTGGAAGGCGAGGCCAAGTCGAGATGCACGTGGTAGTCTTTGCGAGAGTTGGGAAGCTCTTCTGCAGCCAAAGGGCGTCCTTCTCTGCAGGATTATCGAATTTCGGACCCGCCCCGCCGCCTCGACTTTCGCAACGTCCCTTCTCTCAGAATTTTTTTTAGCGGAGCTGCAGGGGAGCGATAAGAGTCACGTGGAGATATCACTAGCGCATGGCAATGTGGGGTGTCCCGCGCTCGGTTCATCGGATGGAATGCCAATTCCATTAAACATCCTCAGGTGGGTCTCCGCGTTCACCACGCGCGCACCGCGACGTTGTCGCGTAGAGAGCTGCGCTAGGGTCAAGAGGGAGTCTCGATCGGGCAAGTAAGACGTCCAGAGCTTTACCTACCTACCACAACTGGATACCTTGCTTCAACCTTGACTGCTCAAACTCGGCCATCACCACCCCGCCTGCCGGACCACACGTTCTCTTTCTCTGTTCTCAAAGACGTTTCTGTCTGTCGTCTGTTTCTTTTATACTATTAGGTAACCATTGAGTCTGAAGCTGAATCGTCATCGTCACCACCATTACCACCACCCCCAGCGTCATGGTCTATCACGGCGGCATGGCCAGTCCGCCACCGAGCGATGGCCTCGTTCCGGCATCCTCTCCCACCCTCCCTTCCTCTCCGCCGTCACGGATGTCTCGAAAGGAAAAGAAGAAGTCTATCCTGACTCCCCGGAAGTTTCGTCGTTTCTTCACCCCTCGCGGGATGCCCTCACAGATATCTCGGGAAAGACCAGCCCTTGGCGAGCTACGCAGTCCTGCACTCAACGTTCAACCGACACCTCCACGATCCAGCCCCCGCTTCAACGAACCGATATCACCGACTTCGAATCGCAGCAGCAGTGTGCTTTCTCCTTTTGGTAGCGAAGATGGCCCGAGGAAGCGGAAGCGGAGTGTCGTCAACGCTATACCTATGAAGTTGCCACAGTCAAGCCGCGGCTCAGACACGAAGCGTTCAAGGACCCAACCGGAGGATTTGGAGGAAGACTATCCTCTCGGCCGAAGTCCTATCGCAAGATCACCGTTGCAACAAAATGAAAATGCTCGTTCCGAGGACCATCCTATGGGTTCTCCGGAGTTACTCTCGCCCTCGGCTAGTCGAACGGCAGCTTTGGGCAGAACGTACTCGACAGGACCTCAAGTAACGCCAGACGAGTTTGCACGGAGGCTTAGCTCCTTGACTGCTAGCAACTTTGCGACCTCGGGGTATGAGGGTCTTCGGCCTAGGTCCACGCTGATTGACTACTTCAAGTGCAACCGGGCAGGGATTCCCGCTTCTAGCAGAGGAAAGGCCGTTAAAACTCTCACTAAGCTTCCTCTGCCACCAAAGGATGAGCCTGTATGTTTGATCCCCGACGATTTGTTCCAAATAGACTAATATATCCCAGATTGTTCCGGAGTACCGGCCACAACCCGTTATTAAGCTTCGCAACCGGGGCTTTGATGCTCAACTGCTGCTCCGGGAGCAGGGTAGCACACCCCGCCCCGGGCGTGAGCATCTCGAGTATCCTGCGTTTGGTGAGTTGTTCACTTTTGCAAATGATGGCTTGTAACTAACATCGACAGATTCGAGGGCAGATACGGCATCCTTCTGGAGCCGAAGCACTGACGTCCACATGTGCAACGCGCATCTGACGCAAGCGAATACCATTCCCTTTAGTTTGGCAAGTTGTCACAGTGAGTGTCCCTAAGTCATAGTCCTTGAACTTAAACTAAGCCTCGCAGATGCCCCAATGACGGCGATTGGTGACGAAGAGGGATTCATCCGCTTCTTCGACACTACCACAACCCCTTTGGGAGCAGTACCCCGTACAAAGGTTGATATTGTCATCCAGGCCCACGAGAATGCCATTATGGACCTCGCTTTTTCGAACGACGATCTTCGCTTGGCAAGTGCATGCGGTGACCGCTCCGGCAAAATCTTTGACGTCATGTCGCAGACGGTTGCTGTGGAACTGAATGGTGGTCACTTCCAATCGATGCGCCGTGTCGAATTTCAACCTGGCCAGGCCAATGGAAACGTTGTGGCCACGTCGGACCGCGACGGAAAGATTCAGATCTGGGATCTGCGATGTTCCATGGCACCGGCTGCTGCATTCTCCACTCGCGGCCCGGAAGGTATCGTGCACCGCGATAGAGACCGCAACCCCCTGTGGGCCCGAACGACTAACACCCTTGACAATGCTCATGATCGTACGATCCATGGAGTTACATCACCAGCATCCGTCACGGCGCTGCAGTATATGCCGGAGGGTCGTGAGCACTTGCTTCTCTCCGCCTCGGAGGCAAATGCCTGTATCAAGCTGTGGGATACGCGATACATAACCCCGCGCAACAAGGAGGCCGTTCCCCTAGCGGTGACCGCCGAACCGGCGACCCATCGCTGGCGGCCCTACGGTCTTACGTCTCTCGCCTTGAGCAGTGACGCGGCCCGCCTGTACGCAGTGTGCAAGGACAGTACCGTCTACGCGTACTCGACCTCGCACCTCATGCTCGGCCATGCCCCTGAACTTTCCGTTCGACCTCCGCGTCAACGGGCTGGTTCCGCTGTGCAGGGGTTGGCCCCCTTGTACGGCTTCAAGCACGACCTTTTCCACGTTAAGAGCTTCTACGTGCGCGGAGCTCTCCGCCCTGTATCGGCTTCCGGCAACGAGCTTCTCGCCGTCGGTAGCACCGATAAGTGCGCGGTTGTCTTTCCCACCGACGAGCGCGCCATGCGGGAGTACTGGGACACGCAGAGTCATCTTCCGGCAACGGAAACCATGTCCACCTCGTCAAGCGCAACTACGTCATCGTCCCACGCAAAGTCTGTCAACGGTGGCGGAGCTCAGGTGCCCATCATCCGCAACGGCACGCCCCTCATCCGCGGCCACCGTCGCGAGGTGACGGGTCTCAGCTGGTCCAACGAGGGTAAGCTCGTGACCATCTCGGACGACTACATGGTGCGCCACTGGCAAGAGCGCAACGACGATGGCAGCCGTGGTGGTGGCCGCGACGCGTGGGAGCTGCGCACTGGAGGCGAGTTCGGCGGCAATCGCCACATGGCTGGTTGGGCTGACGTTGCGGACGACTGGGACGAGGACTGCGACTCGCACTCTGAGTGCTGATCCAAAAACCCAACAAAAGACAGAGCAAAAGAAAAAAAAACGCGAGAAAAAAAGCATGCGTCTGGATTGGGCTATTCTAGACGACCAAGAGGTCATGAGTTGTTTATTTTTTTTTCATGACGAGAGTTTGATAGGCCGACTTCATCGTCTGGCCGTTTTTGTGCGGTTTGTATATGCGCGGAGAGGAGTCAACTGGATCGGGGCGCGTTTGGAGTTTTTTTCTTTTCTCTTTTTTCTGAAAGCATTGATTTGGACGGGTTACAACATGAGAGAGTACAAGAGCAAAAAGACGGGGGATGGGGGGGGTTGAGTTCGGATTGGCTTGGCATGAGGAAGTAGCATAGAATGGCATCGCATCGCTTTGCATTATACTGGACCGGACTGGATTGGGGGGTTCTAGATACCATAGCACTCACGGGATAAAAAGTCCCTTACACATAATGAGACATGTCAGAAAGCAACACTCAGTTCACTGGGAAACACGTATGCCACTATGAGGGAGACTTGTTTCGGAATATGCTGTCTAGCAGCCCTTCTATCTAACCTCTGAAAGTCTTAAAAGTCCGTCACAGACCATCTACTGCTATGCCATGCCGTAGGAAAAAACAAAAGGTCAAAACACCTTGAAAATGCAATAGGGGGTATCGTGTATCTGTCCCATGCAGTAGGTATCCTGAGTTGAAAACGCTCCGAAACGCCGAGGTCGTCATGCTATGCTGCCACAATGCCTTCTTTCGCTCCCCTTCTGCTACACGCCCTCTGTTCCCGTCCTCTTTGCTAGAAAGAAAATACTGACAATCGCAGCTAAGCCTGCCACGATGATGATGTTAGATATCAAGGACGTGGCAGAGCGTGATAGCTGCCCCTGCCTAGACATCGCGCCTCCTGCAGATGACGCTGCGTTAGCTGCGCCGTCTGTCGAGAACGTCTGCCCCTTTTCCTTTCTGTTTGGCACCGCAAGCTTCGGCTCGAATCTCATAGACTTGGAGGCCGGACAGCATGCCGGGGGCTGTTTCTCCAGGTCGCTCAAAGCATGAGACTCTGGAGTCTCACAAGCCTTCTGCCTCGTGTGCCTGGAGAGCCACGAATCAGACTTCTCGCTGTCCTCGGATTTCTTCGAGGCCGTCTTTTCCCTCTTCCTGTCTCTGGCAATGGCCACACTGTCGCGTAGACGGCCGCCTGGTGCCAATGATGCCCATGATTCCAAGACGGAAGGACCATTTTCCAAATCTGTGTCGCATACATTGTCCAGCTGGCCAACGAGAAGCAGCATATTGTCAAAGATACAGACGGCCTCTTGGATGATGTCATGCCTCTCGCGGGGTGTCAGGAGATGCTCGGATTCCGCTAGCCGTTTCTTAAACTCCTTTTTGAGGTCCTCGCCGTCCAGTGGCGTCGCAAAGTGGAAGAAGCTCAGGGGTAGAGAATGACGCATGTGCTTTGCGCCGACTTCGATCTTCCCACGGTCATCACCCCGTGCCATGTCGACTGGTGTTGTAGTATGAATAGCCGTGTCTGATGATGGTGTACGTTCTTGACAGGGTGTCTCTGAGGGTGGAATGGGCGACGACGTCTGCTCCCAAAATTCTGAACCCGCAGACTCGAGGGTGGCTCTAATGAAACGTCCACCGGCAAAGAGGGCCATGAACAAGATGTACGAGTACGCCATGAGGACATGAGGCTTCTTCTCGATGGTGCGCCTAACGTGCATTGTGAACTCAGCGAGGCGCCCTGACTGAGAGATCGCTGACAATTGCTCGTTTACAACATCGGGTGACCATCCGGTGATGGAACCAATGTCGGCTCGCAGACGATCAGAACGCATGAGTCCAGGTAGGTACAGCGACGTTAGTATCGAGCGAGTTCGCTCGTATAGAGCAGGTTGGTGTCGTAGGTTTGAGTTAGCGTTCGACACCGATGTAAGCTCAGCTTGGCCTATTTCACAGTCGTCACCGGCCTCGACAGGTGTGAGAAGTTGTGGTGGTTCCGCGATGGTCTTCCATAGTGACTCAAAGGTGTCGTAAATGGGTGTGATGTGAAGGAGGCCAGAAGCGTAGAGTGAGGGATCTGCCGCGCGGGGTGGGATGGCCAAGGGCAGGCGAGCAATGATAATCTTGTTAAGCTTTGCATGGACAGATCGGGTCGCGGCGGCGATAGACTCGGCCAAGGGACGTTGTGTATCTTCGGCCGGCTTTGCGGCTGGTGAGGTCATCGTCACGGGCACCGGGGCGGCGCCGTTTGTTTGTCAAGCCTCCCGTGACGGAGAGGTGCGGCTGGTGGCTTCTAGGAAACACGCAGGAAAACGAAATAGGGGCGTGGCGTAGGGGGTGTATTCGTGCGGGAACCAAGCACCCCTCGTCCAGATCGGTGAATAGTAGGATAATGAATGCTTGGGGTGACACAGGTTCCGAGGTGATGCGGTTGATAGTCGAGAGTCAAAGTGTACCGATAGTATGGTGGACAGGAGCAGAGACAGAAGAGTAGGTAGCCAGTAGTCCTAGAAGACTTGCTTGTCTGCTGCTCCTCCTCGAGGCTTCCTCGGCGAGATCAAGGCGTAACGCAAGATAAAGTAGAAGGACCTTGGAAGGGGACAGAACGGACGAAAACCACAAACGGAAGCGGTAGCGTCGATCTTCAGTAGGTTGTCGAGGGCAGTGATCGAGTAGGGAGTGTGTGTCTCTTTCCTTTCCCTGGGAGAGGCTGAACCAGTGGCAGTTGCGCTCTGGGTAGGTAGCAACGGCTAAGAGAAGTAGCGGGTGGCAAAGACGGAAGGGTACCGGCCATATGGAGAAGAAGGCGGCGACGTCAGAGCTTTCTTTCCTGCTGGAGCTACGGATACCTTAGCGGTAGGTATCCCTCTCTGATACTCTGATAAAAGTGGTCGGTTACCCGGGCCAGCATGCGATGTGCCTGCTCTTCACAAGGAGGAGTGAGACTTTCCCGGGAGCTTGGATTTTTCTGTTTCTTTTCGCGGTCGAGGGTTCGGGTAGGTCCCCAAGGGTTGGGAACTTGGGACTAGTGTTGTCCGGAGAGATTCCACTTTGATTGGCATGCAAGCTGGGAAAAACAAGCAAGGTATTGAAGAGACAGAAAAGTTTAAGATCCAAAGGAGCCAGGGACAGGAGAGCAGGGCCCGGCAAACGGGGTTGGAAGAAGCTAGTCTCGGCGAGACGATGTGGATGAGAGAAGCTCGGAAAGCTATTAGTGCGCACCTCCAGCATGGAATCTTGAAAATCGACTGGGCCACGTCCAAGATCGTATCGGGTGTTAGCTCAGGTCTGGTCTTGGGGTGATGGGTGCAGGTGCAGGTGCAGGTGAAAGAAAGAGAAGATGTCTGAGATGGAGATCGGGGTTATCTGTTGCCTGACGGGAACTATTCCCAAAATTGATGTCATCTCTTTATGCTTTGTCGCATCGCGTCGAGGTCTCGTGGACAAGTGGTATCCGTAGTTGTGCCTGAGCAGCTTACATAGCCTTGAATCATATCAGCATACACACCAGAGGAACATCCGTAGAACCTCGGTATAAACCCCCCGCCACGGCATGGCAAATTTCGCCTTTTTCGTCGCATGGGAAACCCTCACGAGAAGGAAATGGAAATGCGGTTCGGGTACCCTACCTTACCGTGGAGCGAGCAAGCAAACAAACGAGGGCGAAGAGGGGGACCCGGCGGGGGGCGAGGGTTGTGGAGGACCTCCATTTGGTCAGGGGTCAGGGGTCTTTGGGTCCTATGGCTTTTGATCATTCGCGGTCTCGCCCCGCAAGGGACCACTTTTATCCATCGGGCTGGATTCCAATCGAACATTTTCCCATTGCTACAGTACGCTGCCTGCCACGCCGCATGCCCGACATTTTTGCGCAGCCAAGCAGTCCACTGTGGCTTGCCATTTTCCTCGTTTCTGGACGCTTTACAGATACCAATGGTTTCTTCATATTCATGCCTGATGCGTTTCTCATCTTGATGAGTCCAAATGTCTTATGTCCCGATCTCCGAAAACCTGGAAGGCGGGAATAGCAGGACAGGGAGCTGGCAAGACTAACGAAACACGAGTTATGCAACCCTTGGACCCTTTAGCTCGTGTAGGCTCCTCCATCACGGCCATGTACAATAAATTAGACCAATGCATACCGAATAGCGACTGGGCCATCTGCAGGAGGAAGCGCGCCCCAGCGATCGGCTTTCCTGCGGGCCATCAACTCTGGCAGGACCCCACGATGTCAAGCGCCCTTCAGGCTTGCTGCCCGCGGCGCCAACAGGTGATCCCTCCTTTCTCTAGTGTACCTGTGCCTCTAATACCTTCCAAGCTAGGTTCCTTATCACCTTGTCAACAGAGTACACCTTACTTACCTCCTTCAATTGTCGCCAACTAATTCGTACTTCTTTCCGCATCATGTTTGGTTGCAATCCAGTCAGATTGAGTCCCAAGAGATTTTCTTAGACTCTATCCCTTACAGACTGCTTTCCGATATTTTCTGCCCACCTGTAACCTCAATGCAACCCAAGAAAGAATCCCAGGCCTTCCGTGATACCGCACATGCCAAAGACGCCAAATCAAAGTCACAGTAGACTTTCCCAGTTTCCCGCAACTCTATCAACAAAAGAGCAGGGGGGGAAAGTATAGGATCACTGTGCCACATATGTTCAAAAACATTCTGGAGACTTCAAGTACCAAGCGGCGAATCCGATTGCGCGGCTGTCTCCATGCGTCTGCAGATCCCCCCCCCCCCTCCCCTCACAAAATCAAGGAAGATAGCAGGGAAAAAGGGCCCATGCATCGCATTTTACTCAAATCCGCCATCGGATTCTGCAAAATCCCGTCTTGTCGTGCTCGACCGACCTTCCCAGTCTTTCCAAAGTCACACTACAGCTGCACCTTGACCTCGGCGCGCTCATCCTCTCACCGACCGACCGGCCAGTCAATAGAGAAAAACTCCGCGGGTTCACCCATTGCGATGCAATATCTCCACCGCAGCTGCATTACGTTTCCACTCGGGACCGCCTCTTTTTGCCTGACAGCTCTTCCGAATCATCCGCCTTGGTATATGGAAATGGGCTTCGTTAAGAGGTCATTCCCTCCCATGCGTGCCACGTGAAATTGACGCCGTGCCTTACTCATATACTATCACCATGACCTTCAATGATTGACACAAGATTTCGAGGGATGGGTCTCACACGCGTTGATTGGCACGATGTGATGCAAGTTGATTGTATTAATGAAGAGACTGAGCAAACAGCTCAGTCTCAACGGCGCTCCAGGCGGAATCCAACAAGGGAAGCACCGTACGCCATGTCTTAACGCCCTAGCCCATGCAACACGTCTAGATCCCCGCGCCTCTGTCTGCTCTCGAATTACAACTTTGTGTCTATAGGAACATCCTTTTTCATAATTGCGAGACGCCCCGGGATCCTGCCTCGGGGCTCTTGTCGCTTGACTCGTCTTCGTGGCTCTCGTTATTGATAAACAGAAACGAGATGAGCACCACAGCCGCGCCGACCCAGTACACCCAGCTGGAGTACTGCGAGTACTGTATCATCTCGCCAATGAGCGACAGCGGGATAGTGAGAGACAGACCGACCGTCACGACTAGCGGCGTCGTGAGCAGCATGGCGTACGCCCATGACATGTCGCTGATGAAGGACGATAGCGAGTTGCCAATGACAATGGCCCAGATTTTGGCCGTAGGAGGAAACGAGAACTGTGGCAACCTTGATTAGACACTCTCAAAGTCCATGAGGAAAAGGCGCGTGGTGTGACTTACCGGCTCCATCCCCGTGAAGTGCAAGATGAAGAAGACGGGCCAGAGGAACACCAAATTAAAGAGTCCAACGAGTCCAAAGAAGAGCGGCATATTCACCCGATCTTCGTTGCCTACCCGCCTCTTCATCACAGTCACGTAGAGTCCGTAGATGATGGCGCTCACAAACGCCATCAGGTCCCCAATGGCAATCTGCCCCGTCGTCTTGTGCGGGAACGACCCGCGGTTCTCGTCGCTTGACCCGGACAGGTCCACCGTCGATATCAGCACGATACCTGTCAGCGACGCCAGCACGCCAATCAGCTTGCGCGCCGTGAACCCCTCGACCCCCATCACGGCGCAGAAGACGAGCGTCCACACGCTGCTCGTCGAGTTGAGGATCGTCACACTCCCGACGCTCGTGTACTCGAGGCACGCCGACGCGAAGTAGTTTGCGAAGAACCACAGCATGCAGAACTCAAGGCTGATGACGGCCGTCTCCCGGAACGTGAGCCGCTCCACCCTCGTCGTTGTCTCAAACCCTTCCATCTCCAGGCTCGGCTCATCGTCGACCAGCAGGCGCTCCCCCGCTACAGTGTCTTCCTCATCCTCGGCCGTCTTAAGGTCCTTGCCGTACCTTTGCTCGTTCCAGACCACCATGGCCTCACGTCGTAGACCCTCGACACCGTGAAGCATCAGAAAACGCACCAACATGGGTATCAGAGACACCGCAAACACCGACGTATTCATATACACCACAAAAAATGGCTTGTCGTAAGAATGATCTGAAAAAATATACTGTGTCCCCCTCACTGTCAGCTTGCGCCAGTTCACGCCAACGAGAGCAACACTGCCAAAAACTCACAGATGCCAAAAAGTTGGATATCGTCCACAACAACACTGTCACGAGCAACAGCGAAATGCCTAGCGTCCGCCTCGCAACGCCGCCCAGTCCCATCTTTGCCTGCCATCCGGATGACCGCACCGTCGATCTCGACCGATTTGTAGACGCAACCGAGGCGCTCAGCCTGTCGGTGCTCGAGAATGACCTCCTCGGAGGACGGTCATGATCTGGTGGTGCCAACGCGGCGGGCAGCATAGGCTCGCTCGGTGCCATTTTCGTTTCGGGCGATTTCGCAATCTGTCGTCGCACGCCGTATCGTCGGGGGAGAGAGGTAGGTAGTAGGTAATCAGGAGGAGTTCGAGGATTCAGGGAGGGCCGTCCGCCTTAAGGTAATCCAGGGTCGCTGTCGAAGCTGTAGGCATTTGACCGCAGGGTCGGCGAAGAGCAGGGCGAACTCTCGGAGAGTCGTCACAGAGCAATTGCGTTCAGAGGGGGGCGGACGGTGGCCGAATGTCCCGTCGCTCGACTCGGCGCATGTGTAGCACGGCACGGATATGCCGTATGCCAACTGCTTCTCGGGCCGTCGGGTTGAAGGCGATGACGATTATGGAGCGATTCACTGGAGACCGGCAAAAAGACCCTAAACAAAGCGAACACTCGAGGAAGCCTGGCGAGCTTTCTCTGATGCAGACGCGTCGTCCGTTATTTTTTTCGTCGCTGGAGCGTTTACTTTCAAGGGATTCGTGTCAATGTGTTAATTAAGGGTGTTTCTTCAAGGTTGAGTTTCAATGGCACGGGCGAAAACACCCCCTGTATTCGTCCCAAGTATCGGCAACCAATAGTGGTGGGTCGATCGCGTGCCACTTCTTCAAGTCTCAGCCGCCCTCAGTACCCATAGCAGGTGGCTAAGGTAAGGGAGCAAGTGAGATGAGTCTCTCTGCTGTATGTAAGGGAAGGTACTTACTAAATCCCAAGGTACCTAAAGCAAAAGATGCAACCTCCTCTTCCTCTAGGCTGCCGCCGCTGGACAAAGCCAAGCATGACGCCTCGCATGAAGCTTACAGAGAGCACTGGCTGCCAGGCCGGAATTAGTGCCGGTTTCCAGCCTTGGGGCTTTAGTGTAGCCTCGGATCCATTCTTCTAAGCGGAGTCTGATGACGGACGGCAAGAATGATCCGCCAGCTCGGACTGGTGATGAATACATGATGGGATAGACGGTTGTCCATCCGGGCCCTGCGCTTGTTGGTTGAGATGGAATGTTGTAAAAGGCACCCTTTTGCCGGTTGCGGATCCTCTTGCCCAGGGACCATTACTCAAGCATAGTTGCAGTCGTGATAAGTTATTCATGACACAGAAGGCGAATAGTTGTTGGAACCAGACGAATAAACCCTTGATCAAATTCCAATAATAACCTCTAAACACCTTTCACACCAGTGCAGGATATGCAACATCAAGCCAAGGCCAAAAATGGATATGTGGAAAGGCCCTTGGACTAAATATAATGCGAGTCGGACAGGGTCCTAATACTGTGTGCCGCCCTAGTCCTCGACTCGCCAACATCAACCAACTGTTTACCCAATAGCAACTTAGCAAGAACATCCGTCTCGGGGGTTTTCGATGGGGATGTTGATGACGTCCTGGTAATCACCACTGAACTCCTCGGACTCTTCCTGGGCCAGAGCGTTCCGCGCGATAACTAGTTAATGTTGTCAGTGCCTACTCGTCGTTACGGAGGCTCATAGATAACGCTGCACCAACCTTCGAATGCCTGTTCAACGTTGATGGCCTCCTTTGCACTGGTCTCGAAGTAGGGAATACCGCCCTTGGACTGGCAAAAGGTCATGGCGCGCTTGGTTGAAATCTACAATCACGTTAGCCAGCTGTACCGAGAATAACCCTTTTGGCGCACTTACAACTCTCTTGCTCTCCTCAACATCAATCTTGTTTCCAAGAACGACCTAGTCGCACATCAGCCTCGATTCGCACAGTCCAGTGTCATTAGCTACTAACGAAGGGGAAGTTGTCCGGGTCCCGTGGCGAAGCCTGGATCAAGAACTCGTCCCTCCAGCTGTCCAGAGCATCGAAACTCTTGGAGTTGTTGACATCGTATACGAGCACGCAGCAGTCGGCACCACGGTAGAAAGCGACGCCCAGAGACTGGAAGCGCTCCTGTCCTGCCGTATCCCAAAGCTGTCGTCCATTCGTCAGCACATGTCCGGATCATGGATCAGTCGTTGTGTCGGTCTAATCCCACCTGCATCGTCACCTGTCGGTCGTCGACGAGAACCTCGCGCGTCAGGAAGTCGGCGCCGATGGTGGCCTTGTAGCTTGCACTGAACTTCTTGTTGACCTGGGTGAAACATTCACGTCAGCGCCACCAGTCTCCTCCCGGGTGTTGCTTGATCCACGGAAACTCACATATTGGTTCATCAGACTCGTCTTTCCGACACCGCTATCGCCAAGGATAATGACCTGCACGAAAACAACCTCGTCAATTATGCCGCGCCATGATATGCTGCAGCGCTGGGAGGGGAGAGCCCACCTTGAGAAGGACCTTCTTTCTCGATGACATTTTGAATCGATTGCCTCGTTGGAGGAGTATGTAGAGTTTGGGATGGTCAACGAGTGTCGGCGTCAACAGTCGGTCGTTCTACGTAGAGGTACGAAAGTTTCGGTCGCGGGTTGGGTTTCTTATCGGTTCGGACGTCAAGGTGATCGAAAACGGACCGGCGTCTTGCGGTCAGGGGTGGTTGGTTGGTGTCAAGTGCAGGTCGATACGCAGTAGATCGATGGACGGAAAGTCATGGTGGAGGTTGACAGGGAACCAGGCGGTACTGAGAGCTCCCGTCACATTTCCAGGTTTCAGCCTATCAAAGAGCTGCCTCCAGTGCTGGGACTAACCAGGAAGGGCTCCGAGTGTCTACCTGCGCAGTATCGTCAGGTGCGTTACTTCTGTTGTCATTGTGGCTGACATAACGACCCAGGCGCTGTGGGCGCTGTGGGAATGAACTGCTCAATGCACTGTACCTTGCCCGCTGTATGCAAAGCGTCTCTCCAGCCACACATAATGCTCCTTCTCAACTCAACGACGGTCCAGGCGAACTGAGCTCAGCAAGAGCACGCCCTGACTACCTTATTACCTTATGCTCAAAACTCATGTGAGCACCAAGACCGCTCCCGCCTGTCTCTACCTCACCTAGTCGCATACCACATATATGCTGTGGACGAACAACACACGAGACTGCGTCTGTAGCCCAAAATGCGCTGATGGGACCTTGGAGACACATCTCACCCGATCCTCATGGCGGATGAAGAAGATCTCCTGACCAAGGTCCACGGCCTGAGCGACCTTGAGCTCGCCGCCTTCTTGTGCCTGGTCAACCGAGAACACTGTATCGTCAGCACTCCTCCTGTCGCCCTCAATGAACTTATCGAGGAGCTTCAGCTTGTAAGCCTACTTGTTGCGGCCGTCCCGCTGCTCACATCTCTAACCAGCCTGCAGATCGCGACAAAGACCTTTGGTCTGACGTGCGCCATCGTGGACTGCTCTCCGCAAACCACCCTGGAGGACTTTGCATCTTCCATCCTCATAGCGCAGTCGCCCACAGCCACCAGATCAGGCTCACCCCTTCGCACGCGCAACGACTCCTACTTCTACTCCCGCGCCGGTATTTCGCCCCTGACCGCCGTCAACGCCTACAGCCCAACCGGCCCCAGCGGCGCAGCCGGTTCTTCCATCGCCAATGTCATCCTCGCCCGGAACCTGGACCGCGCCCCCAAGGCCGTGCAGATTCAGGTCCTCGAGCTCCTACGCACCCGCCGCATCTTCACCCGCACCTCCGTCCAGACCGCTCCCAAGCAGTTCCTTTTCGTGGCTGCGTTGGGCGCCGAGAGCGGAGGCCAGGCTCACGTTACGCTGCACCTGAACGATTATTTCTTCATCGCCCACTGGCACGACCCAGACGACGGCTTTGCCAACCTGGATGAAGCGTACGACAAAGCTGACGATGCCGAGACTGCCAGCACCGAAAGCGTGGTGAAGAAGAGTATCCACGAGGAGACTATGGCCGTCAGCGAGGATCCCCTTTTAAGTGAAGGTGTAAGTGAACTTTCGCGTGGTGTTTGGTCTCCCCTGCGGCTAACTTTTTGGCAGGACATCGTGTCTTTGGCCAAGCTGAGCCGAGAAGTCCAGGTCAACGTGGATGTGCTACGCTATCAAATGAACATTGTCACATATCTGAGGATGCACCGCGCAGTTGCCGGCGGCATCGAACCGATTGCGACGAAGCATCTCGACCAGCTGCTGAGATGCCTCGCCCCCTTGCATAGCCTGGACTTTGTGACGCCGGCTCTCGTTCACTTGGCTATTAGGAAAATCTACCTGCATCGGATCCGGATCGTGCACGCAAAACAGGAAAGGAGCATGCAGTGGGGCAGCCAGCAGGAAGCCATCGAATCCATTCTTGAAGGCGTGGGCGCCGAGGACGTAATCGAAGACGTGATAAACATGGTGGCGGCACCGCTTTGAAGGCAAATCTGACTATTTGTCCAGCGAGTGTGGTTTGATTCTAATCAATAGCTACGTCTTGACGAGTCTTTATCCTTGATACCCATGGGAAACCATTCGAGACATGGAACGCCTGCCGTCGATCCGTGTACTGATGCGTTTCCTGCATCTACCTTGTAACGTTCGTTGTTCTCAAATACACTTATTCGTAATCGAACTTCCCATTTCTGTCGTGGAATTAAAAATCTATAATACTACAAGCCAGCCAACACCAGGGGAGGCTTGCGCAATCTTGTCGCCAGTTAGGTCACCCATCTAGTTGACCTGGTTGACTCTGCACTTCCAACCAGATCCGGGGGAGAGAAGAGGCAAGCTGTGAAATGTTAGCTTCTGTAAACTTTCCACTCGATGAATCAAATCTTACCTAGCACCAAGGCACCAACCCAATTCGTTACCCTTGATCTTCTTGGCAATCTTGACTTCACGGTCTATAGGCATCTCGTAGCCGGTGTGGAGAAGAGCCATCATGAAGTTGAGGTCAAGGCAGTGCTCAGGACGGTCCTGCAACTCCTTCATGGCACCAGGAATGCTGGCAAAGAGATCCCAAGACTTCTCACCGCCGCAGACAGAGTTGGCAAGGTCGTGCATCTCGCGCAGGGTGAAGGAGTCGGGCATGCCGAGCGGCTTAGTGCGGTCGTAGAAGTAGGAGAAGATGTAGACGTCCTCGCGGCCAAAGGTCTTGGCCAATGATGGCTGGTGGACACCGTTGAAAGAGCAGGGCGCAAGCTTGCAGCTCTCTTCCTTCTTCAGGATCTTCTCGGCGAGGTTGCGGCACTGAGCGGGGGCGGCCTGGGAGGGGCCGGTCATGTTGAAGGTGACAGTCTTGCCGAGGGGGTGCTTCTCGTCGAGCTCGACCTCAACCTCTCTAACCATGCCGGGGGCAATGCAGGGGTGGATGATGGGCTGCTTGACCCAGCTGTCGTCGGACTTCTTGCTCTCAAAGATCTCCTCAATCAGCTGCTTGTGCACGGCCTTGCGGGCGCTCATCAAGCCATATCCCAGATGGGAGTGCTGGTAGAGCTCGAACTTTTGTCCACCAAAGGCAAGGTCGTACTTGTGGTCACCCTCGGCGAGCTTCTCCGGCATGCCTCCGTCCGCAGCTCCCTTGAAGGTGGGCTCAAAGACAATCTGGGTGGAGCCACCGCCGAGATCGAAGACGGCAGCGGTGGGGCTCTTGTCAGGGCCGCCAATCTTGCCGAGGAGGTAGTTGGTAGTGATCCAAGCGTAGACACCTTCGTCGGCGCCGTCCATGATGGCAACTCCGTTATCCTCCTTGGCAACGACGGGGAAGGGGTACTTGGTCTCGAGGCGGTTGCGCACAGCAGCGAGGATCTTCTCGGCGTTCTCAGCTCCGACCATGCGGAGTCCAGCGGTCGCTTTCACCGCGACAGGACTGCAGGACTTGAGCTTGTCGGGAACGTTGGTCATGGCAACCTCCATCAGAGCGTCGAGAGAAGCGGCAGCGGCCTCGGGGTCGTCCTTATACTTGCTGAGACCACCAACTGACTTCTCCGTCATCTTGAACTCCTCATGCTCCAGCTCGGGGGTGGCGCCGCAGTTGTTGAACTTGTAGACGTGGATTCTGGATCCAGTGCTGCCGGCGTCGATCATCAGGACGTACTGTACGATGGGCTTAGACTTGGAGCTGGATTGAGTGCACTTGTCAGTGCCGTACGAAGCATCGGCAGGGACCTGGCCACCAGCGCCGCCTTTCGATACTGCTGTAGATGTATTAGTTTCAAGTTGATCCAATGGGCTTCACTGACCCATGACTTACCCCCGCCATTGTAGACGTTGACGCCTCTAGGAGACAGATACCAGAAGAGGAAGACGACGAAGAAGGCGATGGCGCCCGTCCTCATCCACCTCGTCTTCTGTGCTTGAGACATATCTCTGAACGCCGCGAACAGGCCAGTATTCCGTTGAGCGGGTGCAAATCGACCAGGCTTTTCGTGTGGATCTCGCGCGGGTTGCTTCGTCGGCAGCGACACAGATGTTCTTCGCATTGGTCGCTTGTCGTAGGTGCTTAGGGGAACACAGAGTAACGCATTCGAGGTACAGCGGCGTCGAGATGGGACAAAGGAGTGGACTAGGCTGAACCGAGGGCCGATTACCAAAGGGAGCAGCACGGGGCGACTCAAGGAAGCAGAAAAAAGGTGCGGATGGCCGAAGAAAAGGAGCGGACGAGATGGGATGGAGGCACTGGACCCAGAGAAAAGTGCAGAAGTCGTATATGTAGGGAGACGTCGTCCAAGGGGGGTGAGGAGATGCAAGGTACGGTTGGATTAGGTTGGTCTCGAAGGGGGCTCGATGGCAATTGCAGATTTTCTCTTTTCTGAGAGGTCATCAAAATCCAGACATCCCTGTCTTGAGCTGGCAGTTTGCTAATCTTGGGTGCATAGGTGCGCCAGCGGGGACAACGCGAGCCCACTGAAATGTTGACCTTGGAGGCCATCCTCCTGTCGCGTTCACCTTAATGGCCGGCTCTATGATTAGGGGGCGGGGCCACTGACTCCCTGCTACGCCCCCTAAATTGCGCAGTCGCTCCTTCACACGGCACCTCACCCACGCATCAAGGTAGGGCCCATTTGCCGGGCATGTTCTGATCATTCCTGAGGTGATCAGCTTGTAGTCAAGGCACGGCTGGAATTTGAGCTTACCTAAGATTACGTACTGCAGTCTGGCACCTTATCTCCAGGTATATGCATCTTATCGATTAGTCGGCACCTACCTACCTAGGTACCTTACCTTAGATTCCAAGCCACGTGTGGCGCTGCCTCCATCGGATCTGACACTGTGACCGGACCCTGGAAGCTTCTCGCGCAATAACTATTACGACTACGTCTTGTTGCCTCCGGCGTAATGATAGATATGAGCATCCTCCAGAGAGAAAATTAAGAAATCCAAGATCAAACTCTCTTCCGTACACAGCTTCAATCTTACCTTCCATCAGTCAACAAAGATACAACCTTCCCACTTTTCGACTGAACTGCATTACTTCCCAGTACAGTAAAGAAGCCAGATCCCGGACTAGACCGAGCGAAGCCTCTCAAGATGGACGTGCATCTCTTAACGTACGACCTATCCCGCGGGCTTGCACGGCAAATGTCACAGGGCATGCTCGGATTTCACCTCGATGCGATATATCACACATCCATCCAACTCAACGGACGCGAGTACGTCTACGATGGTGGCATCGTTGACATCACTCCGGGTACATCTCATCTGGGCCAGCCTATGGAGCGTATCTTCCTTGGAAAGACAGAACTACCCATGGAGGTCATTGAAGAGTTCCTAGACTCATTAAGGCCAATTTTTACAGCCGAGGTGGGCTCAACATATGTTTGAATTAACAAAGACTGACGTTTCACCAGGCCTACGATCTCTGGAGACACAACTGCAACAACTTCTCAGACTCATTTTCTCAGTTCCTGCTTGGGAAAGGCATCCCAGAACATATCATCAAGATGCCAGATGCCGTACTCAGCTCTCCAATGGGCAGGATGCTCATGCCTCAACTCAACCAAGTCATAAACTCCAACAGACAAAATGGTTCAATCCTTGGTATCCAGAACAACTCAACTCCTCCAGGATACGGATCCGCACCACAACCCACAAAACCCCAATCAAACATCAGGATTGTGAGTAGCTCACAGGAGCTAGATGCAGCCCTTGAATCTGCGAGAAAGTCTTGCGCTGTGGTTCTCTTCACCTCCGCTACATGCCCACCTTGCAGGGCCATCTCACCCATATTTGATGAGGTGTCCGCAGAGGCAGGTAGCAAAGCGACGTTCATCAAAGTAGACGTGGCCCAATTGACGCCGCTTCCCGGAAAGGACTATCCTCGAGCAACTCCGACATTCATCACCTATTTGCATGGAGAAAAGGAGAATGAGTGGGCAGGCGCTGATCCTGCTGCTCTTCGGGGGAACGTCCAGCTCCTGCTACAGATGGCTTGGCCTCGGCACCCTCATGAGTCCCTCAAACTACCCAGCTTTTCCAACCCGAACGCAAAGCCGGTATTGTTCTCAAAAGTACCGCCACTGGCCAAACTTCTGGGCAAGATGGGTTCGGCAGCAGACGAGTCAGCCGTGCAGGCAACCAAGCAGTTCATTGAGGCCCGCGATAAGCAGGGCGCCGCGGCCGCAGTCCTCCCGAACCTAGGCGAATTCTCGGGATTCTTGCAAAAATCAGTGCAGACGTTACCTGTTGAGATTCTCTTCACCATCGTCGACTTGTTTAGATGTGCGCTCGTCGATGCAAGGTTCAGCGGCTACTTTGCTGAGGAAAAGGGGCACACGACCGTTTTGGCAATCCTTAGACTCGTCAACTCACACAGCGACTGCCCGTACGCTTTGCGTTTGGTTACACTGCAAATGGCGTGCAACTTCTTTTCCACGCCTCTCTTCCCGGAGGAAATACTACGAAACGAGACGTTGAGAGCACCCGTTATCCAATTAATATCTTCCAGTTTCCTAGACGACAGCCACAACAATGTTCGTGTTTCCGCTTCGTCCCTCATGTTCAATTTGGCTCTTTTCAGCAACAAAGTCAGACGTGAGAAGCCTGGAGACGTGTTGCCAGACGGCGACGCGGTAGAGCTGGCTGCATCGGTGTTAGAAGCCATTGGACAAGAGGAGTCTTCGCCAGAGGCACTGCAGGGTATGCTTCTTGCACTGGGTAACTTGGTCTACTGCACACCAAGTGACAGTGAGGTCTCGGATTTGCTGAGGGCGATGGATGCGGAGGACACGATTTTGGCCAAGAAGAAGCAATTTCCAGATGAGAAGATCATCGTAGAGGTGGGCTCAGAGCTTCTGGGCAAGGGGCTTAGACGGCCGTAACTTGGTTTGCGTCGGTAACAGTTATAGAATACACTAGACTGCGTGGCGTTTGGTACAGGTTGGGCGTTGACACCGTCAAAGAGGTGCCGAGTGTACACTAGACTTTTGTTTGCAGGGCGATTTGTTTACACGAATGGAGCACGACTGTCTGTCATCTGATTCTTCCACAACACACCGGCACCGACGCCTTTTTGCGCATCTCTGTGAATAAGCGGCCCTTCCTCCGTCTAGCAAAGACCAAAAAAATCGTCACTTACCCAATTGAATCTGAATCCCTTTTCCCTCATTTCATTTGCCAACAAAAAGCAAATCGACGACACTTTCCAAGAACGTACTTGCAACACCCCTGCGTTCCTACCCCAGGCGAACAACACACCGCATAGCTAGTGTGGCGTCACTGCCCCGGCAACTCGGCCCCACCAGCTTTCCTCCCAATTGGGCAACCGAGTAAACAAGCCCGACCGCCTCGAGTTGGGATGTGGGCTTCGCAACGGCAACGATACCACGCAATTTTTGAAGAATTGAAGCAGACCCTTTGTGGATTGTCTCTCGATCATCGACTGCTACCGCCAGCGGTTTATGAGATGCCGGCTCTCTACTCGTCTGCTTCAACCCCGTCTCTGCGGTCGCACGATGGACCGGTCAGAATGGACGGGGGAGGCAATGTTCGTGTCGTTGTCCGAGTGCGGGCGTTTCTGCCCAGAGGTATGTCGAAGGCTTTCTAGGACGACGTAGAAGAAAAAGAAGAAGGATACTGATGAAAGAAACCAGAAATCGAGCGTGGTGCCGAGTGCCTAGTGGAGATGGACCCCATCACCCAGCAAACGACGCTTCTCGTGCCCAACGACAGCGACCCTGCGAACGCGAAAGCAAAGACGAGAAAGGTTATCGAAGAAAAGAATTTTACATTCGACAATTCTTTCTGGAGTCACGATCTCAGCGACAAGTATTATGCCCACCAGGAAGACGTCTACAACAGTCTGGGCGAGGAATTCCTTGACCACAACTTTGAGGGCTATCACACATGCATCTTCGCCTACGGTCAAACAGGTTCCGGAAAGAGTTATACGATGATGGGAACACCAGACCAGCCGGGCTTGATTCCTCGAACGTGCGAGGATCTCTTCGAGCGAATCGAATCTGCGCAAAACGAGACGCCCAACATTTCCTACAACGTCAGGGTGTCATACTTTGAGGTCTACAATGAGCACGTCCGGGACCTGCTTGTCCCGGTTGTGGCTAACCAGCCGCCGTACTATCTCAAAATCAGGGAGTCGCCAACGGAAGGACCGTACGTCAAGGATCTGACCGAGGTTCCTGTCCGCAATCTCAATGAGATTTTGCGATACATGACGATGGGAGACAGGTCGAGAACCGTGGCCAGCACCAGAATGAACGACACGAGTAGTCGCAGTCACGCGGTATTCACAATCATGCTCAAGCAGATCCACCATGATATGGAAACGGACGAGACGACGGAGAGAAGTTCGCGTATCCGCCTGGTCGATCTGGCTGGCAGCGAACGTGCCAAGGCGACCGAGGCAACAGGCCAGCGGCTTCGCGAAGGCAGCAACATCAACAAGTCGCTGACGACCCTTGGCCGAGTGATAGGAGCGCTCGCCGATGCCAAGGCGGGTTCGAGAAAGCGCAGCAAAGACGTCGTGCCGTACCGAGACTCAATTCTCACGTGGCTGTTGAAGGATTCGCTGGGAGGCAACAGTAAAACGGCAATGATTGCTTGCATCGCGCCGTCGGATTACGAGGAGACTCTGTCGACGCTTCGCTACGCAGATCAAGCCAAGCGCATCCGCACGCGCGCGGTTGTCAACCAAGACCAGATCTCGTCAGCGGAGCGCGATGCCCAAATCGCAGCTATGGCGGACGAGATCCGAGCCCTTCAGCTGTCAGTGTCGGAATCGCGCCGGCGGGAGAAGGATACCAAGGACCAGGAGGAAAAGCTCGAAGAGTACCAGAACCACGTGGCTACGATGCAGCGCATGATGGAGGAGCGCAGTCTCGTCGCCGAGGGCAAAATTCGTAGCCTGCAGACAGAGAACGAGGCCTTGCGGCTGCATCTCAAGCTCGCGCTCGAGAGTCTCAAGAACCCGATCCCGGCCGTCACGATCAAGCCGCCGGAGGCCGAGGAAGTGGAGGACGAGGCTCAGAGGGCCAAGTCGGCGGGTCTCGAGGGCAAGGAGGAGAATGGCGAGGACGCCGAGTCATTGTACGACGACTCGGACGACGCGGCGTACGACTCGGACGTTATGGAGGATAATGCCAGCGACATGCAGGAGTACATGCGCAGTCTGCTGAGCGATCTGGGCATGTTCCGAAGGAAGATTGGAGACGACAAAGAACGCTGGGTCGGCGAGGCGCCATCTGCAGGAAGCAAGATGAACTTCTAAAGTTATATGTGTAGGGGGGTTTGATGAATGAGTTGCGGGCGACAGAGCTCGGCTATTGATTGTTACGAAGCGCCAAGACGACAATGGTAAGCATGGTGTTTGGGGAGTCCTTCTTGTTCTTCGGGGTTTACTTTGTTTAGGAGAGAGAGAGAGAGACAGAATCCATAGTCTGCAGTCAACACATAGTACATGGCACATGAAGACTCTCGTACTGGGTTGAGACCAGTGATGATAACGCAGTGTGGATAAATGGCTGTTTCCTCTGTCGGGACACGTCACGGTTGAAACTCGCAGGAACACGATCCGGCCTGTCAGATCTCATGGAAAGTGGGCGGGTGTTCTTTGCTTGTTCCCATTGATCTCAAACAGGGGATCCGTTCTGGCGGTGCTTCACAAGTCAAGGTGCATGGAGCAAGGCGCGGGAGGGCCGTCGGGGGCCGCTACGCGCCGCTTGCGCCATCTCTAGAAATACACAGTCAACTGTCCCATTGAGAGTACTGCAAATTGGGAATACGCCGATCGTCGAGAGCCGAAGAGGGATGTCGTTGTCGGGGTTAGACAGGGTTTGTGGTTGGCATGGATGAAGCATCCGGAAGAGACGACGGCGAAGCAAGCCAGCGAACTACATTGTCAGGGGGAGGAGTTTCGAGACAGCGGTTTAGTTCTTTCGATGGCGGGCAACGTGCTCCGGAAGCCGTTGGCCGTCGAAACTTTGACGTGCGTCTGTGTCCGTGTTGAGTGTCAAACTTGCCAGCCCTAGGAATCCAATGTCTGACGGGAGTTTTGAGAGTTGGATGGACATCGAGGTAAACGGCTTTCGTTTGGGTGTGCCAATTCAAGAGGCTCTCGCAATCGCAAACTTGATAATGCGCTCTATTAGTTATGAAGATTGGCTTTGCGCCTCCTCTTTCTTCGATTTACATATCTGGACTGTTGAACTGAGTGTTGGATGAAGCTTGATGTTTATTCCCTAAGTATAGTTCGGGTGCAAACGCCGTTTGGGTTTTTAGTTTTCTTCTCCGGCGAGGCTGCCCGAAGCAGCTTGCGATCAGTCGGTTTGCCTTACAATGTTTTGATCGTCACGGAAGATCGTGAGGAGTTAGTTTGCTAGTCAACTCGTGGTCTGTATATGGCGGCGGCTCATCGTCGTGTGGCCCTGTTTGCCGTGCTTTCCGCGGGGATGCATTCGTAGGAGCCAACACGTCTCGGATATTCAACGTCGCAGCTTTTTGCGATATACCGTCCTCGAAAACCATCTTAAGTTTTCTTCCTTTTTGACTTTAAGGGGTTCGTTCCTGTCTGATATGCGAGTGATTTCTAGAGGATTGCCAAAAGGGCGAAGAGCGCGAGAAAAAGGTTGAGTGAACGGGCTGTTAGTTGAGCCAGGCGTCGAACCCGACTCTCGAGCTTTGAAGTGTGCGAGTGGTTAGAGAGCGTGCATTAGTGTGACTATGACGAAGTTTTCCGGGAGTCAATTGATCTTGTAGGCGCATCTCCTTCTCCGCTCCGTTTGATAATGTTGAGCAGCTCAGACGTTGGATGGGATGTTAAGGGTCATAGCTGGACACATGTTGACTGAGGTATCCAGAAGAATGTGCCTTCTTCCACGGTAGACAAATTCAGGCTTGCAGTCACTTTACAATATGCTCTTGACCATTATTGGCAGGCAACTGCTCATCGAGGGAGGCAAGGCATCTGGCCTCGCTCGGATCAGCTCCTCTTCGACAAGTTGGAAACTCGAGGGGAGGTTGCGTAAGTTGCGGTTTCCAACGACATCTGCGCGTACAAGTAAGGCACCTTGCAATCCCATGGCGGCACACGCCTCGTTCCTGGTCCCTGTTCCTGGAAGCTGGAAACCCCCCCTGCCAGGCGGCGACCCTGCTCATTTACACCACCCTCAGGAACCGCCGAACCGAAAAGAACAGCTGTATTTGTATGGTATTACGGAGTAACGTGGGTAATAACCTTCCTTCTCGAACGTGAACCTGAACATCCGGTCTTTGCTCCCCTTGTCCACCCTCGTCGCCGCGACTTATCACTGGCCGCGCCGGCGGCTGGATGTTTCAGGGCGGTAAGATGTTCCCACCAAAGTTCTAAGTACAGTAGGGTGTCAAAAGTTCGTGTACACCCTCCCAGTGCGTCACCTTAAGCCCACTAATTACGTCTCTTTATAACTACGAATATCTTATAAACTTAGGTATAAACAAAACAATTTAAAATCTTAAGAAAGTGTTTAAGTATATGAAATATATAGAGGTATTTTTTATATATTTTACTATATATTATATTAGTACGTAATAATAAAATATAAAAGTAGAGTAGAGAAGAAAAATAAATTTACTAAGAAGCACAGTACTATTCGCACTTAAGAGGCCCTATAATCCACTATAATAAAAACCTCTTAAAACCTATTTTCTAAAAGATTTATTTTACGCTTTGATTATTGAACAAACCATAGTGCAACTTATATATATACTAAAATAATAGTAAAATAGTTATATAGTGATTTTTTTCTTTAGTTTATTATTATAATGAGGCTTTTATTCGCTGTTGAAAAGTGATACTTTTGCGGGATACTGTGCGCTGCACACCAACCTTTGACACCCCACTGTACCTTCTTCGCTTCCTGTGGATCGACTACTGTGATACCGTCCCAGCCGTTGATGAACTCATCGGCTCTGGGTTTGCCAAGTTGCCAATGCCAGTCGGTTCCAGCGTCTCCAGACATCACAGTCAGATCGGGACGGACGGCCGTGACGGCTGCCGCGGAATGTCACCTTGGGTCCGTACCTACCTAGGTACACGGCAGGCTACGGCAGGACCGCAGGAGGATGCCGTTGCCGTTTCGCTTGCGTGCCTCATGTGTGCAGCGGCAGGTTCCTTCCACCACCACCACATGGGCAGCAGGAGCAGAAGCAGGAGCAGGAATCGCGTCCGAGACGTCCTCATTCGCCTGTACCTTGCAGAGTACCTAAGGTACATGTGCATCTGTACGTACCCGTGCAGCCAGGAAATACTGGACATTGTACACTCGGACGGTTCGTGTATCGTCCCGTCTCCTTTTCCCCTTTCCCCCGTCGAGATTCTGACGACTCTTTTGAGAAGTTGAGTCTGGAGCCTGCTCACTTCTCACTTGTTCTCTCGGGGCTCATATGCCATTGCCCACAGGACCAAGGTGCCCTGTCCTGCTGCGCTTCAGACCTCAGATCTAAGCCCCGGAGTGACCATTGACCGGATTTCGAAGCTCCCTGCCCACTCTACCTTATCCAGACAGATCTCCTAGACTCCCGCCCTCTACTTATCCCGCCCATAGCAAAGATGCCCTGCTCTTTGGGACCGCCTGGAGTGTCGTCTTGTGTTGCCGCCCTAGGTTTCTGATGCCCCCTGTGGTGTAGGTACCTCGCAGAATGTATCCGCCCTCCATGCTCTGAAGCACAAGAAAGAGGAGCACCATCGAGGTATCTTGAGTGTCGCCGTGACGAGAGATGGGATGAAATGAGATGGACAGCTTCTTGCTTAATACCCCTACCTCGCCGCGGACTCGTCCTCGGGTCTCTTCCTTCCCTTTCTCTCTACCGCCTCTCCCTCGGTCGTCGTCCTGTTGCATCTTTACGATTCTTTGTCACCAACTCCCTGAATACAACCGTCGAGTCATTCAGAGTTGCAAGGAACCCGATCCCCAGCTGCTGTCATCAGTCGTCACGCCTTGTTCTGTCTAACAGGTAAGACCCCACCCCACACGACGGATCACCCCCTACGACAGATCACCCAATTCGGCCACATTCAGCCAAAACCGCTATTTCATATATATATAAATAATTAGAAAATAAATATTTTAAAAAATACACAAGCTACAGAAAAATATAATTAGTATAGAAAAATATTTTAAAAAATGTATTTTATATTATATTATATAATAATATTAGATTTAAAATATGTTTCTAAATGTTAGTATTTATTAGTAATTTCTATATAAATACTAATATTATACTATGTTATATAACTCTTTTATTTATTAGAAAAAATAAAATTTTAAAGTTGATTATTTTTAATAGATTTAAATTAAACTTATATAAATAGTTTTTTATTAGTAATATAATTATTATTATATAGAAATATTAAGTTATATTATAATAAGTAGTATTTATAGAAACTCGAATTTACTAAGCTTATGTAATTAGTATAACGCTAAAAATAGCATATTTAAGCTTAGAAAAATATTTGAAAAATAATAGTATCTTTAAAATGCTTAACTTTACTTACTTTTTATAAAGTTAGAAATCGTATTTTTATATAATAAAAAACGCTATATTTAACTTAATAATATCTCAATTATTATAATGTATTATGATCTATAAAAAATATTTTAGTAAAAAAACTATATATTAAGTATCTAAAAGTATTTTTTATATACTTTTAATATTATAAAATGAAGTAGGTAGAATTAGTGGTTTTTGACTGAATTGTACCGAATTGGGTGATCTGTCGTAGGGGGTGATCCGTCGTGTGGGGTGGAGTCTTATCTTCTGGTCCACTTGTGTCCCTCTGTCGGGTCCCTGGCACTAGGTAATTGACACTTGAGAGGAACACCACCGGGCGCCAAAGCAAGCTGCAAGACAAGGGCATCTGTTCCTGACAATCAAATCTCCCCTCCCCGCGCCATCTCGCTATCTGATCTGCCAATACGGATACTCCTTACAGACTACGGATACGTACGAACAGGCTGTATCTGTACTCCCCCAGACAAGTCCAAGAAACCCACCAAACCGGTCCTTTCATTGGCGATTTCCAAACAAGCCCAAGCCTCCTGTCTCTCTCCACGTCTTCTCCTACCGGGCCAACAACCACGTTACCACACACACAAGCCAAGTCAGCAACCAGCACACAGCAACTATACAGTAAAGGACGCCGGCCCTCAGGCACTTAAGCGTGCCCCGTCCCCCGACCCGTCAACGGCCTGCCCACTTCTGCCCCTCGTTGCTACATTAGGCACCGCCGCACTCCACTCAGCCAACCAACGACCAGCGACCCAAAAAGCAAGGGCATCTCAGTCTGGCAGCGTGTAACTTGTCACTGTGTCCCGTCCGTCGTCCCTCTTAAGGTACCTCTCTCGGTCACGCCTACCCGACCCCCGATCCCCGACCAGGTCCAGCGGGCAAGCGACGCAACATACGACCTCAACTTCACCTTCGACCGGACACTTGCCTTGCGACTCAACACTCGACACCCTTTTCCGTCTTCTTGCTGCTGCGACTTCACCTGCTGTTGCCCTTCCTGTGCATTTTCATCTCGATACCCCCTTTCCACCGCCCTCCCAACCACTTCACACGCCATGGCCGCCAGACCTGCCCTCTTCACCCGTGGCCTGTCGGGGCTTTCCCAGAGCACAACCGACCCCAACTCGCCCAGTGTCAGCTCCCCGGCCGACCAGCGTGACGATGCAAAGCGCAACTTCCTCAAGGCCATGCGCCCTCTGCCCACACAACATTACTGGAATGTCTACTTTGACAAGTGAGTGCTCCTCTCGAAATTACCACAGTGTCTGTCCTCAGGCGCCTGTCCCAGATCTTGCGCAACCCCACCCCCACCACCCCTGAAGCTTTCAAGACTAACGCCCAATACTCATTACTCCAGACAAGCAAAGGACCAGCAAAAGTCGGGCAACGATGAGGAGTACAAGGTGCAGCTGGAACAGCTTGGTTCGCAGATAGAATCCGTCCAGGACTTTTGGAAGTACAACAACAACACACCCGTCGATCAGATCAAGATGCGCGAGTCCATATACCTCTTCAAGCAGGGCTTCAAGCCCATCTGGGAGGACCGCCGCAACATCAACGGCGGCGCCTGGACCTTCCGTGTGCCCAAGAACATTGGTCCCGATGTGTGGACTCGCGTTCAGCTTCTTGCCATTGGCGAGAAGCTGCAGAGCGTACTAGACGACAGTATGTCGCCCTCTCTTCCGTGTCTTCTTGCATCTCCTTCACCACAAGCGCAACTAAGCTAACCCTTGACTACCTCCAGACGACCAGATTTGCGGTGTTGGTCTGTCCGTCCGCTTCAACTCCCACCTCATCTCCATCTGGCACCGCGACGGCTCCAAGCAGAAATCCGTCGATGCTATCCTGGAATGCGTACTCGAAGAGCTCCCCGCCGAGCTGCGCCCCAAGGCCGATAACTACTTCTACAAGCGTCACCAGGACCATGCCGGCTTCAAGGCACCTCCCGAGCTCCAAGTCGTTATCGACTCACAAAAGGCGGCCGCTGACAAGGCCAAGGCTGCGGCCGGAGGTGCGCCGGCTTAGAAGGCCGGCCGCGTCCCTCCGCACTCTGCCCCCTTCTAGGGCCTTGCTGGGGTTTCAGAGGGTCTTTGCTGCGGCTCCGAGGCCCAACAGCGTGGCCTCTGCATGAATCCCCCTCCTGAGCCCTTTCTCTTCTCTGCACAAAAGGCAACCCCCATCCAGTGACGGACACAGCGGTGAGGAGGAACCTCACTTGGCCTTAATCTCACCAAACATACGGGAATGGGAATTTATATGTGTTTTGTTTTGTTGGGCAACTCAGGTTAAGTCCGTACTCAATCTCAGGCCACGGTAATTGGCAACGCACCAACACATAAGGAACAAGGCCGGAATAAGCATATGTCATGGGCGTTTTCTTGTTGTCTCTTTTATTAGCATGGAAATACAAACTCTCGGGGGCGATGAAGATATCACACCCCACGGGTGCCATATGGGCTGCACCGAGATCAGATAGAATCATCATTACCACCGGTACTTACCAAAGTGTTCCAGGGACTGCAGCATATTGCAGTTACTCGTGTGGATTGTGAACCTTGAAGCCGTGGGATTGAAGTTTGAACCATGATAATAGAAGTAGCCCGTAGATGCTATAAGCGCGCCCTAAAACAATGAAAGAAGGAAAATGCAATCGCCGTGCCTCCCAAACGCCAGCACAATGGGGTATAATGCAGGACCAAACCCGCCACATAGACCACGAAGCCTCTCAACGTCCAACCCAGACATTGAGGTAGATCGCACGCGCGCGCGCGCAATCATCGCCAAACCCCGGCCCGCCGCATGACCTCCTCAAACTCGTCCCTCCTCACTCCCTTGCCTACGCCCGCGCCGCCGTTGGCCTCGAGGATCATATCCCGCAGCACCTCGTCCTTGACGTCCTCCCTCAGCACGGCAGCAACCCTCTTGAGGTCCGCAATCGTTATGACATCCCGCGGGCCAGCAGAACCCGACGCCGAAGAGCCTCCGCCGGCCCCGGCCCCCGTGAAAAGCCCAAACGCCTCCTCCACCTCCCTCCTCCTCGCCTCGCCTCCGCCCCGTTCTTCCCTCTGATGATACTTCAACGCACACACGGCGAAGAACGGCTCGTAGGCGACGAAGCCTTCGCCCTCGGGGTCCAGGATCTCGACGAACTCGGCCTGCTCGTCGCGGGAGGAGGGCGGGATGCCGAGGGCGACGAGGCAGGAGCGGACGTCTGATGTGGGGATGACGCCTTCTTTGGAGTAGCCTTTGAGGGGTTCGGCGAACAGGGAAAAGGCTTCGCGGATCTCGCGCTCTTCGTGGGCGGAGATGTTGTGTTCCTTTGCGAGTTTGGAGGCGCGGGGGCGGGGGACGTCCGTTGTTGAGGAGGAGGGTTTTTGGGTTGGCGGTTTGCGTTTTGCGGGCTTTTGGAATTGGCGTGTTAGTTTTGGGTGGGTTGAGGATTGCGAAGAGGGTGGTGGTGGTGGCTTACCATTTTGGAAATTTTGGATGGAGTTGAGATGCTGATTCGGTGTTTTTGAGGAGTTTTGTTGGCTGCGGGAGAGGTGGTGGGATTTGGAAAACGTGGTCGTCGCAAGCACGAGCGAGGCAGGTGCTTGAGAGCTGGAGGTCGATGACGATGGTTGCGCCGGGACGAAAGAGCGCCGGGGACGCGTTAATGGGTTGTGGGGCCGCGCGTGTTCGGATACAGTGCACTGACCATGTGCGCGAAGTTTCGCTCGCACGATAGCCCGCCCCGCCGTTGCAAAAAAATTCAACATAAAAAGCTTCCGCAAACTACGGTTCCTCTCCTTTCTCAACCATCACAACCTCACGACACTCACTCACTGTGAGGAGCGTCGACTACCTCAACCATGAGACCTCCCAAACCAGCTCTGGCGCCCTGCGATTAAACAGAGAGACAGACGATAAGCAGGCCGTTCACCGGATCCTGCGCGCGCACTTCGCTCTCTGCTTCACTTCCCATTGCCGATCACATGGACCATTTTCACCGGAATCCTCGAGACCTAGGCAACGTGGTCGAAGAGAACAGTAGTTTACGGATCTATCAAAACCGCCTCCACACTCTGCCATAGGTCAAAGCTGCCTAGAGGAAGTGTGCCTCATACTCAAAGCTCCACGGCCTCCGCGCCGGACCTGCGCCCAGCAAATCTGGGATCCTGCATTCATACCAATCTCCAAAATGGATCACACCACACGGCTATTCATGCCCTCTTCCTACGCGGCGCTTCCAACTCGGGGAGTTTCCAGCTGCAACATGCCATTGCCACACCCGCAAGGCATCACAACCCGCCAAACATGGCACCCTCTTGGTGGTTTCCTTTCCTCGTCCCCAGCGGGACTAGACGAACAACCACCGTCTTCAAAACATTGAGACGAACTTCCAAAGAAAACCAAAAACATGACATGACACAGCTTCTAAAAAATGCTAGAGCTTGCCGCTTTCTTACCCAGAGCGAGCACGTGTGGACAGTGAAGCAAGATTAAACAAACGGGGGCGCGTCGCAGGACGTACCGCCCCTTCCCCGGCTTACACTCTCGTTTCAATCACTTGTGGTTGTCGCGTTTAGGACCTGTGGGAGACATGCTCGTGACGCGGTGATGTAGTTTTGATGACTTTAATGTTCACTGTCTGAGAAGTAGTGATAGACGCGGCTGCTGTGCTTTTGATTTCGCGGTCGAGAGACTGCTCTCGCATACTGCCTACTTAAACTCTTGCAATAAGTCCTATGGCCTAAACTTGCCGGCCCCCATTCGAGCAATCTCATCATGTTAGATCTTGGAATCAGGAGGTGGACTATTCATCCGTCAGATCTGCTCATGGCATTACTACCGGCCCAAGTGCCACGTCCCATAGCAGGCCGACGCCGTAGGAGAAGAATACCATACGACGAAAGGGGAGGGGGATGGAAAACCTGCCACTTACTCACTTGAAGTTATTCTTCATCTCACGCAACTTGTTCATGACGGAAACGGGCTCGCTCTCCCCCGTCACCCTCTGAATCTCGGGGTCCTATTTCGTGACAAATACCACCATCAGCCTCTGTGTCTCTCCAAGGCGAGAGTGCCCGCGAGGCTCCACGGGGGCAAAGGGCCTGTAGAAACTCACCTCGACGCGCATAAAGACGTTGTGTTTCTGTGTTTTCGAGCAGTCGTTAGCTCATCTTCCCCAACCTTACACTCGTACTTCCACGTTGTTGCGAAAGAGGGGGGGGGGGACACTGGGAACAACATACCTTCTCATCCCCAATCGTAAACTTGCCCTGCGTCTCCTTGTTGTTCTCCGCGAACGCCTGCAGCTTCTGGATCGCCTCGTTCTGCAGCACCGACGCGGCGAACTTGACGTTGGATTTGGTGTATTCGTGGCCGGGCTTTGTTTGTGCTCTGTCAGCAATGATGCCCCCCCCTTGTTCCAAGCTTCATCCTGTTCCTGGATCAAGTTTGATGGGAGGTCCAAGAGACTCACAAACACGACCGTGTCGTCGGGAAGCGCGGCCAGCGTCTTGTTCAGCGCGCTGTGCATCTCCTCCGCGTTACCCTCGAAGAACTTGCCGCAACCTGTCGGAAAATAAGGAAGGATAGTCAGCAAAAGAACCTCTCGCAGCTACGCCCCTGCTTCCCCCAACAGGGAACCTCTCCTTCTCAAAGGCATCTTCTCCCTCGTGATGGTGATGATTATCGAGAGATGAAACCCGCCCCGCATTGTCACCGTCCAAGGGACGAAAAGGAGGCGATGAGTTGATAAAAAAAAAATCGGGCAAACGATGGGAACCCACCGCTGATGAAGAGCGTGTCGCCCGTAAACACAACCTTCTGGTCCCCGTCCTGCATGAACCAGCAGATGCTGTCCTGCGTGTGGCACGGCGTGTGCAGCGCCTTGACGGCGATGCCCTCGCCAATCTTGAACGACTCGCCGTGGCCCGGCGTCCGCGTCACGCCCTCGCAGTCCTTGCCGCCGATGATGGGGAGCTTATCCAGGCCCAGCTCGCCTTGCTGTTTTTCTGTGTGTGAGTCCGGGCGAGACGGGGTAAAAAAAGGGGGGGAGGGGGATCCAAGACGTACCAGCTTCTTGTTTCCGCCTGCGTGGTCCCAGTGGCTGTCAGAGATGTCAGATGCGCGCACAAGGTCTCGAGGGGATTCCCCGCGTCGTTTGTGAATTTTTCTCAAGGACGAGAGTCTCACTGGTGCGTGTTGACGATGGCTGTGAGGTTGATCTCGCCGCTCTTGATAGCCTTTTGCAACACGGGAGTCACTCTAGAGATGGTTGTCAGCTTAAGCTCGATACACGACGCAACCGCAGTCCAAGATGCCCTTCCTCTTTCCCTCAGATTCATGAGTAACGGGGGAGAAACACTTACTCGGACGGGTTGGCCGGGTCAATGATGACGGCATCATTGGTCTTGTCGTCCTTGACCAGGTAGGCGTAGTTGTTACTACTGCCCACCCCTGAAAACAAGTTAAAATCTCATGCCAGTATGATGGAAACATATACTCCATCTGCTGCCTCTCATTCCCATTCTCTCGTGTTCAATAACGAAAAGGGCATCAAGAAGCTTGCGGGAGGTGACGTACACATGGGAATCGACTGGATATGCATAGCGTTGGCGAATGTGAGCTATCCACCTTGTATAAGCTTCCCAATCTCTCACAAATAGCTAATCAACCTAGAATTGAATGGGCAAACACTAGAGAAAAAAACTCACTGCAGCTGTAACGGTGGCGAGTTTTTGTCTCAGTAGTGGTCTCCTTGCGATGAGGGTATTCATGAAAGGCAATTGTGCAGTGTAGTGAGAGCTGTTTCTTCTGCAGTCAGTTGGGGGATCAGAGCTGTGAGCTGTTGCGTTCGGGAGCTCCTCGGCAAGTCACGGTGACGTTATTACAAATCCGCGAGGGGGCAACGACAGACGACCCGCATCCAATTGGCATCGTCATACCCCACGTGATGTCGCATGTGCACTGCAACAACAACTCCATCAGTGATATCTCTGTGCTGAATACCTCACAGGCAAGAGCATTTTCTTTCATAGATGATATGTAGTGATGATGGTATAACGTTTGAATATTCACATATGACACCTGCGGCTGGGGTCGACGATTTACGCGACGCCAATAGGTCGTGGCTTCCAAGTCCCCTCAAACTTGGCCCATCCGGTGCCAGCGCTCTCGGAAGCCTCGTCCTCCTCCATCTCGCCCTGCCCATCTGCTTGTCCCTTGCGCGCAATGTCCTCTGATAACCGCTGAGCCGCAAGCATGACGGCGTCGCTCGGCGGCGCCTCAATAATCTTCTCCAGTGTCGCCAGCAACCGACTCTCGTCCAGCCCGTCAATCCATTTCCTCATCTCAGCCCTCCTCCCAGCGTCCTGCTCCTCCAGAAACGCGACCACGACTTCGCGGCGCACAGGGGCGGCAGAGACGGCGGCGACGGCCACGGGACCCGTCCTTTCGGGGGCCTGGCTCACGACCTCATTGGGCCCCAGGTGCTGCCAGTAATACTCCCAGATCCAAACCAGCGCTTTGCGCGCGGCGGACCGCAGCTTCGCGAGAGACGGCAGCGTCTCGTGCGTCGCCTGGTGCCGCAGCTCGACAAAGGTCGCCGGCAAGCCAATGGTCTTTGCCACCGAGTACATGCTCAGCTTGCGTTGCTTATCCTGATGGCCGTCCAAGAGCCCGGTCACGAACCTAGACGAAAAAAGAGAAGTGTAAGCAACACCGAACGATCGGCAGGCGGTGACAGTGGCAGATTGAGCAATCAAGGGGTGCACCGTGTACCCGAGGCGGAAAAGGCAGGGCTCCCGAAGCCCGGAGGCTCAAGCAATGAATGATCTGGGCAAGACACTTGCAAGCCCTCACACCCATACCGGGTTCTTGAACCACCGCCCATTGACTACAGGGTGAGAAACGAGCTCTGGCATCCCGGATTTGCAGCGACGGGCCTCAAAGAGGCCATAGGAAGTTTAGCATGCCTCAAGCAAATCAGGCCAAGCTTCCCCCGATGCCAAAAACGTCCCTCAGACCATAGCTCCCAAGTGTACTGTACCGCTGACGCTTCCCGAACAAGGTGAGACGCCCAATTGCAAAACCACGCCGGCTTGCTGGGAATCTTGAAGGGGGGAAGAGAGGGGGTGTGGGTGTGCTGGTCGGCGCGGTGTGCGTGTAAGTGAAAGCCTGTCTTGGTGTATGTGGCTTCCAGCAGTCGCGCAGATCAGGCGATTGTTGATGGCCCTTCAGACGGGACCCGACTCGGGTAGGGGGGAATGAGAGTGAGTGGGCTACGGTACATAGGGTGCTTCGGTGGTGAGAGGGGGGGCGTGGGTATGTTTGTGTCGAAGGATGGGTGAAAATGACAGAAAAGTCAAATAAAGATGTGAGATGTGAAATGCGCCGAAATCCAAATGTAGAGGTGACAAAAGAGAAGAGGCGGCCCAGATCCCTGGAGGATTGAGATTGTTTCAAGCCACTCTCTAGAGACAAGACTCCAAGGGCAGAAAGAAGGAGGAAGAGGAGGAGGCGGGCGTAGGACGGAACGTAAAACACCCCTACTAGACTTTCCTTTCTCTCACTGGCACGCCGCACCTTGAACTTGGAACTAACAAACAGCCTTTCTTGGCCCTTGAGATGATGGAGGACAACAGAAAAGAGACAAGTGATAATATCAGAGACAGAGGAGAGGGAGAAGAGAGGGAACTCTGGAGAAAGATGTAAAACGTACCGGCTGAAGGCAGCAGCGTAGGCAGCGCGAACAGCATAGGTGCCGGCGCCGCCCTTGCTCTCGGCGTCGCTGAGGATGGCGGCCGTCAGCAGGGCCGTGGACTCGACCATGTGCGGGCAGTTGCCGCGCTGCATCCACATGGACACCCTCGCGACGGCATGGTGCTTGTCGCTGCTTGGGGTCGTCTTGTTGGTGCTGGTGCTTGTTGCTGGTGCTGATGAACTTGACGATGGCGTCGGCGCTGGTGCTGGCGCTGGCGCGTGTGCTTGTGCTTGTGCTTGTGCAGCTGTTCCTCGTATCCAAGACCTTGTCAGGGCCTGGGGTGCGGCGGCCGCGGACGCTGCTGTTGCTGCCGTACCGCTAGCTCGGGCGGCGGATGTGGATGTTGTTGGTGCCGCTGATGCAGACGCTGGGGCAGCGGGATAGAACTGCTGGCGAACCTTGAGCAGCTCGCGGCGATCGCGCCACGGCGTCAGGATGTACTGCACCATTTGCTGGGTGTGTGTAATGTGCCGGGTGTGTGGTGTTCAACTGCGAGAGTGTGTGAGTGTGAGTGGGCGTGCGTCTCTCTGCGCTTGTGTCTGGTTGTATGTGTGAGAGTCTGGACGGTTGGCCGCGGGGAGAGACTTGCTGTACCCAATGTGTCCTGGCCTGCTGGTGTGTGATCGAACGTACGATTACTGACGGTGTGCTCAGATCCGCCCTCGTCTAGCTTTCCTTGACCGGGCTGCTGCTGCTGCTGCTGCTGCTGCTGTACAGACGTGCTATGCTTGCCAGTCTGTCTTTTCCAAAGAGCCCAAAGCCAAATTCGACTCGCGTGTTCCGTTCCGTTTGTCTTTTCCCCCCCCCCGGTTTCGCTGTCTGCAGCCTTTGCTCCCGACCCCCGACTGTCTAGAACTCTAGTGGTCCTCAGAAAAGCTGACGACTTGCAGTGTTTCAGGCCCCTATGCGTGTGTGTCCCCCTTGAGAAAGAATGTCGTTCGCTTTGGTTTCGTTTCCTAGTGTGTCGCGAGGGGAGCGCTCGCGGCTTTTGGCGTTACGCTGGAAGCTTTCTTACGGGTTTGCGGCTCAGAACGACTGGACTCGCTCGTTTTCCCCAGACGGATAACCCGGGAGAGCCGAATGAGCACCGTCTGATTTCGTCCCTTGTTCGAATGGCGTTCTGGCCGGGTCCAGTCTGATGGCGGATTTGGGTTTCAAAGGCTCTGTTGAGGAAAATGGGGAAGAGGATAGGATGGGAGGGGGGAAAAAGACATGAGGTTGAAAAAAGTTCAGTTTTGGGAACGGGGGGAACTGCGAAATGTGTTAAAATTCCCCGATTAGTATCGAATAGCGGCCGCCCGATCTTCAGATTGCACATTACACCTCACCGCCAACCACATTTCACACACTCATCCACTGTCCCTCACAACTCTCACGGCACTCACATTTGCTTATACTCACACGCCCCAAGCTACTTACTCACCTGTGTAGAATAATCCATCTCTCTGGGACACGCAACGCCACCACATGCGACACGTTGATACACTCCTCCCACCTCACTTCACTCACACCAGTCAGAAACGCAAATCAAGTGCAAAAAAGCATCACTCCATTCCACGCGGTTATTCGGACTTATCGTTGTCCTTGTTATTGATCATCAGACGAAGTGAACCCTCCAATCTCGATATGTCACTCTCCTATGTTGTCTGGCCATGGCGTTTCGTGTGGAGATCCGCTTTCTTCTCATACTGAAAAGTTGAGATGAGTAGCCGCCACGTCCCGTTCTTTGGCCCATCATCACAAGGCGAACTGATCAATCTGAGCATTCCTGCGGACTCAGTCGGTCCACCGAATGATGCATGGTCCGATACACGCGATTACTCCCTTCAAGCTTCACTCCAGACATGACTAGGCAACAATGTAGGAAAACCTCATGGACACGTCAAAGCGTTTTCTATTCTTCCCGATGAACAATGTCTAAACTTTTTACTCTGTTCTCATCAAAGTCCAACTGCGCATGCTTTTTTTTTTGCCCATTCCCACGCATGACAGCTGAACCCGGTAGGTAGACATACAAACACTATCTCGACCAACAAGACCTCTCTAAGACAAGGTCTTCTCAATGAGGTAGATGCCGTACTTGTCCTTGAGCTCCTTCATGATGGGGTCGTTGATCTTGGAGTTCATGGGTGCTAGGACGCCGCGCTCGGCAATGGTGCCGTTGAGCACCTGCTGGACGGCGACACCGCAGGGCACGCCGACGAGCTTGGCCATGGCCGAGTAGCCCTTGGGCTCGCCGTACTCGGCGAGCGTCGACGTCCGCGTCTCGCGCGAGCCGTCCTTGTGCTCAATCTCAAACTTGTGCTGCAGCATCACCATGTCGCGCTCGCCCTCCTCGAACTGCATCTTCTTCTCCAGCGTCGCGCAGAGCGTGTCGAGCGGGTTGCCGCGGGGCGTAATCTTCTCGTCCGAGAAGACGCCGATCCACCGCAGGCCGCTGAGGATGCGCTGCTTGTCCTCGGGGGACTCAAAGTGGGCCTTTGCGACGATGGCGGCCTCGAGGTCGCTCTCGCTGCTCGAGGCGGCGCCGACGACGGCCTTGGTGGCGTCCTTCCACGCAATGGGGCTGGCGAGCGTCTCCTGGGCGGCGTCCTCGAGGAAGCCAATGTCGACGAGGACCTTGATAAACTGGGGGAAGCCCTGGTAGCGGAGGGTACCGCGGACAATGGTCTGGGCCTCGGGGATGTTGTAGCGCTCCTTGTAGGGGGTAGAGTCGCGGTTGGGGTAGGCGACGAAGGCGTAGCCCGGGTAGATGAAGTAGGGCTTGGCGGTGGCCATGAGGTCCTTGGAGGAGACGTCGACGACCTGGCCGTCCTTGTAGTACTTGGCCGCGTTGCGGAGGGCGAGCAGCACACCGCGGGAGGACCACGAGAACTTGTAGCCGAGCGGGTTGTCTGAGGCCTCGGGGGCGGGGAGACCGCCGCAGTAGGAGAGGAAGGAGAGGATCTTGCCGCCCTCACGGTGGACCTCCTCAATGGTCTTGACGGCGTACAGGTGGTCGATACCGGGGTCCAGTCCGATCTCGTTCATGACGGTGATGCCGGCATCCTTGGCGGCCTGGTCCAGCTCCATCATGGCGGGCGAGACATAGCTGGTGGTGACGACGTGCTTCTTCTGGCGGATGGCCGACTTGATGACGGTCGCGTGGAAGGTGTAGGGGATCAAGCTGATGACGAGGTCATGCTTGGCCACCTCGGCGTCGAGGGCCTTGTCGTCGTTGACATCGAGAGAGATGGGGGTGGCGTGCTTGACGCCCTCGGACAGCTTCTTGGCGGACTCGAGGGTTCTGCAGGCTGCGTGTTGAGGAATTGATTAGTTTCCAGTTATTCTAAGTCTGGCGGTTGATATCGGGTGCCTTCATATCTGGTTCGGGCGGATAGGGAGGAAGAGGAGGAGACAGTGGCGGTAGTGGTGGTAGGATGGGGAGCTTCGTACCAACGGTAACGGGGATTCCGGCATCGCTGAGGATGTCAAGCGTCGGCCGGGTCACGAAGCCCGCGCCGAGCATCAAAACGCTCCTATTGCCATCAATCCATTAGCGACTGGAAGTTGTTTGGGAGTTAAGCATTCGACGGGAGTATCAGGCTTACTGGGATGCCATCTTGAAATTCAACTAGTTTCTTCCGGATGATGATGGTATCGTGGTTGAACTTGATGCAACTTTTTTGGTTGTTCTGTGTGAGTCAATCCAGGTTCCGACAAGCAGTAGCAGCAGCAGCAGCAGCAGCGAACGGAAGAAGAGGGGTAAGCCAGAATGGGAACCCACCCGAACTTGGACTCGAGATTGACGGGAGAGAAGCCGAACTGGAGCCCAATTATTTTCTCTCAATGTCGTAATTCGCGATTCGTGACTCGACGAGCGAGGAAAATTTCCAAAGCATCCATGGTGGGGTAAAGAACTGAAGGTGCCAAGTTCGATCCGATAACGGCGGCTGTTCCCCCTCGACCCCTCATCATTGGAGTCTAAAACTCTCTGATGGAAGGTTCACTCGCCACACATACTGCGTAGTCAGAGACGGGCAGCAAAGAGATGGAGGTGCACGCTCGGTATTCGTACGGATAAGCTCGCACAGTACGGTGGGAAAGGAGAGGACGGGAGGGGAGAGGGAGGGAGGTGGCTGGGTGTGCAACTGGGCTACGGTGAGGTCACCAAAGAAAATTTCTAGGGGCCACGGGCGGGGTGTTTTGACCCGGCAGGGCTGGCCAGAACGGCGGGGGTGGGGAGCTATTTCTCTCGACTGATTGGACAACTGACAAAATGTGACAGGGGAGACTTGGACCCACATGCAGCTCATGCCATGCCTCGACAGGGGTGCCATTCGGGAGCCTCTTTTTCGCTTATTTTTAGTGTCCGCGTTGACGATTGCACTTCCAAATTCCATTCCATCCGGCGCCTCTGTCACCATGTAATCCTCGTGGTCGTGTTGGCCGTGTTGGTGCAGCTGTTGCAAGTTTGTGATTATCAACTAAGCGGCAGCTATTACTGTGATTCTAGAAATCACATTGAAGGGCGAAGGGACTATCCAGAGTGCAGGTATATGTTCCGTTTTTTCGCTTTACGCGTTTTGATAGTTTCTATCTAGGCGCTTTTCATGGGCCTTTGCCTTTTGTGACGCCAGGGCCACAAATTTGGCCCATGCTTCTATCTTTGGGTATTTTGCCTTTCCATTCATCTTCCTCGCTTCTTTGACATGAGGAGCATGCATAGTGATGCTCCGTCTTTGCAGTCCCCAAAGATCCCCCAAGCCCGATTCTTGATGGTACATCTTCTTGATATCATACAAAGTCTACAGGGTTTCGTCGTAAAATCATCAAACGCTTGCGCTGGTGTTGTAATGTGTGAGAGTTGTCCTTTTCCTTTTGGTCGTGTCATTAATCCGAGTCTTCGCCATCAGCATCGTCCTGCTCATCCTCATCCTCGTCATCGCTCTCAGGAGGCTGCCACGACTCCTCAAGCTTCAGGCCCTTACCCGTACCCTCCAGAGGGCGGAAAGAAACGCCCAGCAGCGAGGACATGGCAGAGCGAGACGTGTCGAGTTGCGGGTCCTGATCATACTTGTCGGGAGCGTCATAGAGTCCCATGCCCACAAGGATCTCTCCCTCCTCCTCAGGCTCGTCGAGGGGTTGATAAGGGATAGTGTCCTCATTCGGGACGATAGGTTGGGGCTGCTGGGCCTGCGGCAGCGTTTCGGGGGTGGGCGGAGAAGTGCTAGTGAAGCCGTGCACATGGTGCGAATTCCATTGTGTCGAGGTGGAAGACGGCGTAAGATCCGGGAGCGTAGTTGGTAGAGATGGGAAAGGCTCAGCGTAGCCAGTGTTGTCTGAAGAGACGTAGGCCGGTGGTGCTTGAGGAGGCACGTTCCAGCCCTCGACAGGCAGGTAGTTGGACCCATCATATCCTCCAAAAGGGAGTGACAAAGGGGAGAATGAGGCAACAGGTGAGGTGTTGCACGAGTAGGCTGCCGGTGTTGGTGGGAATTGCTGGTATACGTGGTAGCTGTCCGTGTCATATGCCGACGTGACAGGAGGGAATGGGTATTGTGCCATGCTTTGAGGGACGGCCATCTTCTGTTGTTGAAAGGTCGAAGGGTGCCAGCTGAGGGGACGACTCGGTCGTGACTGAGATCCATAGTCGGGCATCGGGACTTGGTCCATGGGCTGCTGCCTCCGCCTCGCCAGGTTTCCATCGTTCACCACAGTCCTCCTCCTTGCCTGCATGGCTGCTGCTGATCTCGGGCTGTTGCTGGCGCTGGTGGGCTTGGCTACACGCATAGCTCCTGCGTTGCGTTGTCCGTTGGAGCCTCGAGATAGTCTCCGTGAAGCCTGGGAGATGGCCATTTGTCTCGACAAGTCGTCCAGAAAGGTGTCGGTGTGATAGGGTGTGGGAACGGGCCCAGGAAGAACGCCTCCCATAAGTGTGGGCATCATCTTGTTTGATGTATGTGTGTGTGTAGTAGGTGCCAGACAAGTGTTGTGTTGTGGTAAATAGAGATGGTGAATGAAGATGGGAGAGGTTGCGGGTTGTTTGTTTCTTAACTAAGAGTTCCCAGTCGTAGGACATGCGGTGGATGATGATGATATACGTGATATGGAAAGGACGGACTCAGCCCAGGCTATGTATGGACAAGAGGTCATGGTCCCAAAAGGCCCAAGGGATTACAGTAGCGAGAAAAGACATGGGTGATACTAGATCGGTCTTGAAGGATAAAATCAAACCTTAGCTCCAGTATCCGTACATAGAGGAGCAAGTCGCCCAAGGGTGCGAAGTGGGCCAACAAGTAATTCAGACCATGAACGGTTTGGCATGTGTGTGTGTGTGTACTTCGTACCAAAAGGCTGCGAGCGCGGGTTGCTTGCATGGGTGGAGGATGGGATGTTGATGGGAGGTATCCGCGCAGCCAGCGCAGGCGGCAGGCGTCCCAGGCGTGGCTGGCCAGGGGTGGTACGTACTGTTTCCGTCTTTCTTCGTGTGAGCGCATGGGGTACCGGTATGGGTGTGTGCTCCGTAACTGAGGTGAGTGCGGACTGCATAGTATGGGAACGAAGAAGGTGTCTGGGATTCTAGGTACACTAGATGGTAAGGGGGGCGGCCAGCGGGCTGCGTCATATTGGTTGAGCATGGATCTCACCTCGGAGCGTCGTGCATTTCAGAGTCGAAGCAGACGAGGCGGCTGATTCCCTTTGGGGCTTGAGGTACCTCTTAGAGTAGGTACTCCACGACCGCCCGGGGGGGGGGGGGCACGTCCATATGGGGGGAGGAGAGGAAGAGGAGGGAGGCACTGGGAGTCTGGGAGGAGTGAAGCATGGGACAGACTTGTCGATAGCGCTGGTGTGCGTGTGGGCAAAGCAGCGGTGGGTGTGGATGTGGATGCGGAAGTGGATAAGTGGTTGATTGCCTCGCCTCGCTGGTACTCTAGCCTAGAATGTGTGGCCCTGGCCTCTCTGGCACACCGTAGCGTGTGAATGGGCACGAGTGGACACTCACCCACCAGACTCTGGACTTTCTGGAGGAGGGATGGATGGTTGAATGGATGGACGGATGGGATTACTGTGCTAGGGAGGGAGCGTCGGCGGTGGGTGGATGAATGGAGTGTGGAGCAAACCAGGTTGCGGTACCAATGCCACAGGACGCTGTGTGCTGGCCAGGACTGAGGACTCGGTGGGTGCCGTCTGAGTGAGGAGTGAAGGAGTGACTGACTGACTGAGTGAGCGTCGCGTCTTCATTGTTTGGGTAACAGAAGGCACCTGAGATGGGACATTGGACAGCCCCTGGCGACAGAGTACGTACTGCCTACGTTCCCTCCACCTCGCACCGCGCCATGCCAAACCGACTGTGACTGCAGTGCCATGGCGGGATGCAAGGTTCGAAAATGTACGACCAAGACAAAGTGCCTGAGGGACAACGGCACGCAAGGTATCGTCCTGGTCAACGGGTGAGCAGGCACAGGCCAGGGGGCCAAGGGGGGTCAGGACAGGGCATCTGATTCTGATTCTGGGCAAATGGCTGGGTCTTGGGAAGTTAGGTCTTGGGAGGGAAGACTCAAGACTGAGAGGAGAGAGTCTAGCACTTCCCGGTACCCAAGTACTTACTGCAGCAGCCCCAGAGATGGATCATGGTCCATTAGAGGGGGGGCTTCACGAGCGGCGGGCGGTCAAGGACGCAAGGAAACCAAAGAGAAGATGGATGGAATGTCCTTGGCCCCAGAAAGAACCGCTCGGCCCAGGCGCTCACGCCGCCAGGTCGGAGTCTGGGACTCTGTGAGAGATGCTATCCCTGCTTGCGTCTCGTGCAACACGACTGGACTGCGGTACGGATACCTTCCAGGTTGCTGCTCTGGGGCAGGGATACAAAGTACGGATACCACCGGCACCACCTACGGACCACACAGCGCTGGGTATTCGTACACGACGAAGTAGTGCCACCAGAGAAGAGTGTGCCGCCTCCCTTCCAGGGACCCAAAAGTTGAGAAGGGGTCCAAGGGAAACCACACGCGGCGTCGCGGCAGGTCTTATCCCCTTGACCCTGGGGGTGGACTTATTGCATTGAGTCGTTCAAGTCCCGTCACCGTCTGACCAGTCACAAGCCGCCATCGAGGATGAAAACACCCCGGTACGCCTAGGTAGTTCGAACTGACGGGTCGGATGAGAAGGGGCGTTGCAGTGCTAGCCCTTCCGGGATCTAGGTATGGAACCCAAGGGGAGAGACACCCGCTCCTGGGACCATAAATCCATGACCGTCATCCCTCTAAGGCTCCAAGCCTCAAGCCTTCCCTCCCACTTAGGCCCCTAGCACGGGGACGCTGCTATGTGAAGATGGGGATGTGCATCTTGCGGCTTGCCTTTACATGTTTTGGTGGTTTCCGGGAAAGTGCCAATTACCTAGCTGCCTACCATTGATAACTGAAGACACAATGTCCGAACGCATACCTACAGTGGTGTGTGTGTGTGTGTGATCAATAGACCCTCCTGTCTGCTAACTTGGAAAGGAGGAACTTGCAGTGCGACCACGGCATGCGCTTCTGGTATCGAGCCGACTGATGACTGGCAACATCGTGGAAATGAGACAAAGATTCATCTGGTCCTTGCTGCCCTAGGAAGCATCGTTGAGTCGTTGTCTTTAAAACGGAGCGGAAAACTTTCTAACCATCGTACGGTCAATACTCCGTTTAGAAAATCCAAGGCAAAAGGAGAAAGAAAAAAATAACATGCGGAAAGCACAGACTTCTGAAAATCCACGATCTCCATCGGGGTCTTGGTCTCAGGGCGCAGAAGAACTTTGAGAGAAGCACGGAGATGGCTCCGCATAAGGGAACCCCTGGTCGGGCAGTACGTACTTGTTCGAGAAAGCAAGCCGGCTGCCAGGTAGGTTGTCGGCAGAAACTTTGCAGACTATGATGCGATGTATGCTTCGATCACTTCCTCAATGCCGTACGCAGTATACGAGTAGACGGGTTCCAAATCGAATTTGTGGTATTTGTTTGACTCACGCCTGCCGACCAGACCATGCTTTTGGCGTCTACCAGACAAGACTACCATGTATTCGTAAGAGAAGGACTGTAGTTCCTTGCTGGGCATCGGCATTGGCCGTGAGAGATCGTACGGATGCGCGTGCAATAGTCTACCGGTAGGGGGACGTGCATGCGGAGTCCATACAGGGACGATTTCAAGCCCTGTTGAGCGACAGCTCAAGGTACGAAACGGAACGTTGATTGTTTGCAGCCATCCTTGCGGTCAAAATGGGGCGTTTGCCAAGAGGGTGTGTGAGCGTCGACTGACAAGCCGCTTTCCAAAAGGATGGTAGGTGGGACGGATGGGAGCGGATCACAGATCTCGCTCAACCGACAGTGTTGGTTTGCAGTTCTATCCATACACCCCTTGGCCCTGGACTCTGGAAGATGGTTTGCGGAGACAGCGGCGAGAGGCGGTACGGGTTTTGTTAGGTACCTAATCGAGCGCAGCATGTATGTGAGAGTTGCGGCTTTGGTATTTAGGTGTGGATGTCGTGAGTAACGTGTCGCCTTCTTGGCTCTTTTTCCAAGCGTCAACAGACGGAATGGAGAACACGGTTTGTACACGTACGGACACCTAGGTAGGTGTCAAAACAACTGCGAGGAAACAAGCCAAAAGCTAGTCAGCCGATTTGAAAGAGTTGCCGCAGGTTATCTCATTCCAAGGTGACAGCTTAATTGGCAACACTCCGTCCGCCGGGCAGGACAGCCTATGGGCTAGTCTCATTGTTTCGCTCAGACTTTCTTGGTGAGGAATCCGTACGGAGTACGCTGAATGGAGCTTTGGGATGCATCCGCTTGAGTCTTGTGTTATGCAAGCTGAGCGTGACGAGGACTATGAATTAACCGGAGGCGGTGGATGCGCATGTCCTGGACAGGAATAGAGTGGTGGCAGCCCGAAAGCCATGGGCCGTGTTGTTGCAGTGAATGGCGAGTGGGTATTAGTTGATGGTTTTTTTGATGCTTTCCGGAGACGCAGGCGGCGTGCTTTGATCACGCTCATCAGCCCCAAGTGGTCCGGCCGAGATTGTCTTGATGACCAGGTCATGCAAGCATAGGCTTGAGTCGTAAACGTGGGTGTCATCGGTCATGAGAGAGGAAGAAAAAAAAGTTGCGTATCCGTAGACGGGTCTGTCGATAGATCCCCATCGCGGACATCGCGGGGGCTTCAGGCTTCAGGCTTCAGCCAGTGAGATGTCGAGGTGACAAGCCATCATGGTTCCTCCACAGCAGGTTCCATCCATGATCGTGTCTATCTAGATGAGGGAGGCGAGCATGGACTGTTTCTTGGTTTCGGCAAGCGGGTGCGGGCAAAAAGTGTGTTGGCAAGATAGTCCGACTCTCGACCGGGCAAATTGGCGGCAGATTGGAACGTGGGATTGCGAAACCTCCGATATGAATCATGGATGTCGACACAAGAGGATGTTAAAGACGCTCACACAGCCAGCGGCCGAGGAATAACTAACAAAGGCAGTTAGTTGGTCGATGAATGGAAGATGGTTGGGCGGCATCACTCAGCCTGCTTGGCGGAAGAGTACTGTGTACCGGTTGTTTAGCTGGCAACTGCGTTGTGGACCAAAGTATACCGGTACGCAGCCATCCGCTTTTTCTTTCCGAGCTTGGCCCCTCCTTCATGCCCAGTCCTCAAACAAGAGTCAGCTGTCCCACCTGGGCGTGGTATGCGTTGCGGGAGCTGTAGGATGCCGAAGGTCCAATTCCACAGGCATGGGCATGGTGTCTTGTGTGGACAGAGCACAGTCAATGTCCATAGATTGGAAAAGAGCAAAAGGAGGAAAGGCGAAGAGGGTACAAGGAAGATGGGGGGGGGGGGTTTGACACTTGAGGTAAGAAACGCCAAGCCGGCGAGGAGCGGTTCATGGCAGTAGTGGCAGTACTGCGTACCTTCCTCCGTAGCAAAGTTAGGTACCTCAGAAAAGATGAAAGAAGAAGAAGGAAGGTTACGAAGGTGCGGTAACTCGTCAGGAAAGAGAGACGGGAAGAATGCGCGACAAGGTAGTCAATACTTGGGACATAGTGAGACATCAATGGAAACTCAGGTAGTGGAAACCTTCCACACCACCCCCCTTTACCAAGGAGGGAGCCCCAACCCCCGGGAATATGAGAAGGAGTTCAATCCTATCCCATCCGCTCCGCAACAGATATAGCATCGCTGCTGCCGCTTGTGGATTCGGTAGGGACACTATACGCAGTATTAGGGCGATACAGTAGCGAACGTCAACAGGGACGGGAGTTTGAGAGGATCAGGACCACAACGACGGGATCAATCAAGGGCAGCGCCTGCTCTCGAGCCCTGACAGCGCAATGCGCAGTAAGGTACATACTTCGTACTCCGTGGAGAGTAGAGACAGACAGGGCGAGAACCGGCATGGCATGCGGCCAGACACGAGGCTCAAGGACGGAAAGAAGGGACCCAGAGAAGGATCCAGGGGCACAGGCCAGGGCGAGGCAGTAAGGTAGGCACGCATCTTTGTCACTCTGTCTCCATACTCCGTACGGATAGTTGGAGTCAAATTGGAGACCGTAACTTGCAAGTTTTGTGCTGCGACCTGACTTGCCTTAATTGTCTAGCGTCTACGGAGTAATTGCTTGTCACTTCCGTGAAGTCAAAGTGGGCTGCGGCAGACTGTGTGACTAGCATACGGAGCGGAGAGAGGGAAGGAGGAAGAAAAAAAAAAGCAAATAGAAAAAAAAGATAGATACGGAATCGCCCCTCTCCTCTCGAGCAGAAGTCAAAAGGCGGCTGCAGTTATTGACGGCCCCCACCCCATACCCAGGCACAAATTATGGAGGAAGGTTTGCGGGCAAAAATGACCAAGATGCACCGCAGCAGGCACATAAGGTAGTTCCCGGACAGCGAAGACGGAACTTCCATGGCTGGGGAAAGTATCCGTAAGCAAGCGGCACGTACTGTCAAATTTCGAACAGCCGCCCATGGATGATGAACCTGAGCCAAATTCACTCTGTTGCCTAGGTAGGTATCCGTACCTGGCTTCATAGTCACATCCTAATGTCTTGGAATGTATACTTTACAAAGATTGCAGGAAGGGGCCTTAGGTAGTGCAGGAGGATGGCGCCCAAAAGGAGAAGGCAAGGCATTGCAACCTCAGGCAAAGATAGTGCCCAAGAACATGAACACAACGAGTGGGGGGGCACTTGCTTTGCTGTTGACTCAAGGCTAAAGAGGGAAAGACACACAGGAATTATGTGGCCTCAGGCATAAGGTCGGCCAGCCTGATGTGGTGCGAGGTGGACTTATGCATCCCGCAAGACTTGAGCTTGTCGACTCCAAGTTCCAACGAGAGAGACTTCAGCTAACGTAACTCGGCACCACCACGTACCACTAACTATGTCTGTACGGATACCTACACCACCGCACACCAACAATCTGCATGCCCGTCACTTGTCTATCCATGGCCCATGCCACAGATGGAGACGCCCGTCATCTGAGGCGAGCCCGCGATTGGAGAGTTTGGACCCATGCACCACCACATTTCTCAGCACCCCATTACCCAGTCTCTACTGCGGAGGCCGGTAATCTTTTTTCTCCAGGCCATGTTCCAACTTTCAGCGCTTCTTCTGCCCCTGTCTACGCCAGTACGTCCGGTACCCAGTCTCACCGACAACACCCCCAGGCCGGCCTACCCTTCCTTCTAGGGGTATGAGCTTCCTTTTAGAAGGGGGGCACGGGGATGTCGCGCCCCTTGCGGTGTGTGTGGACGCCAATACTGGGTCAATATCGGTGGCATTTGGAGCCTTGAGCAAGCCGACGGCCTGTGAAGCGAGCTCTTGTTCCACCTTGGCTAGGTCTCCTGTGGTATCAGGCACGGTGTCTCGAGCCCATGACTGCTGCCCTGGGAAGTTGAGAAATGGGCCCCAGCCGATCTCCCCTCACGCCCCGCCCCGAAAGACTAGCAAGCAAGCTCCTCCATCCGCGGCTGTGCTTCAGGCCGTTCCCTCCCATCTGAAGATGTCCGGACGTATGACATGGACGCGCATTCAAGGTCTGATGGGCCAAGCCATTGGTGTTTTACTCGCCATTGCTAATTTTTGAGGCCAGCCTTGCTCCGAGACTTCAGAGGTCACACTCGAGAATGCCTGCCGACCAGAAGGCCAGAATTGCCATGCCGACCCTATTCGTACATCACGATCTGGAAACAAATAACCAAGTCTTCTAAAGACCCGGATAACCACCGGCAAGCTCATGGACGAGAGCGCCGGGTGCCAGGCACAAACTGGGCATTACCACGGGCTGTGCGAGAAATGCGGTCCAGTTGGCCCAACGAGTCGATTGCAGTCTGCTCGTCTATGATGGTGCGCACTACGAAGTACCTCACACCTTTTCTAGTTGCTGGACAAGCCAGGCAACTTCCGGACATTGCACCCCAAGGCTTTGGCAGCCGCTCTGGCTCTTGGGTTCCCACCAGTCCCTGTTCCCAGACAGCTTCGAGAAGGTTGAAGTGGACAGGCCGCAGGTGATCCGAGATCGAGGGGTCTTGTCCGCTCCACGAGAGAAGATTATGGTCAGGGAAACCACGGTATCGATAAAGCGGTGGCTACAATCGGTGGAGAAGCCCTGCCACCGTGCCACCCTGATACTCCCCGAATCCCCAGGACCAATTTCCACGTCACTCCTCACTTTGGACGTCCAGCGGTTAGAGATCAGCTTCCGCAGATGCCATTCCACCCAAAGCCTGCTCTGGACTACCCGGCAAGCGCTGAATCGCATCAACCATCAAAGCACAGGCACTGACAAGGACTCCAGGCCAAGGTACCACGTTGGTAGGTATGGATCAGCAAGACTCGTTGGCTTGCGTCCGCTCATTCGCTCCCTCGCCTTGCTCCAATCTCGTGCGGCAACAGCATGGAGTTCCCCTCGATCGTTACAACGTCTGACGTCCACCTGTGGTTTCTTTGTCTCACCTTCTCTGTGCGCCTGCGGCCTTCCTGTCGTGGAATCCCTCGCCGCCGTCAACTTTTGTCGTCTTGTTCCGCTGGGCCACCTCGGCCAACGCAACCCAGGAAATACGTACGGATATACGGAACTGTGGCGCGGTGGGTACAGACCCTACAGGACAGGCGTCCATTTCACGCTCGCATTCCTCTCACCACTGACCAGCAGGAAACCCACTTGGACAGCGGACGCGAGGGGCTCCCTCCAGGAGTGGCGGCCTGGACTGGTCTATTTAGTCATTCTGTTGCTCATCATTGCCAATTTTCCAGGCAAGCCGCCAAATCCACCAGCTATGAGTGTCCGCCTGGCGGCTGGCGCCCTTTACTCCAGTCTCACTTTAGGCATAGCCATCGGGCAATCACCTCGGCGTGTATTGGGCCGTACTTTGGGGTGCTACACCACTACGGACACATTAGCACATTGGCGGTGGTTGACAGTGTACGAAGTAAGTGCTTGCTGGATTGCCAGCGACGTCCGTACATCTAACCTACCTACACTCCTCATCCTTTGGTGAAACCATGTTTGTTTTTCGATCAGCAACCCTTGAGGACTGACACGGCAGGAGTAGCCCTGACATTCGTGCAAATATCTTTCACAACATGCGTCCCGTACGTATGCCTATCATGGCCGTGCCGACCCGAATCAACTCGCTTCTCTCCACTTGACTGCTTGCAGCCCGGTTACGCTGGAGGTATGCATTTCCTCCGCCATGATTACCGCAGATGCATATAGATATGCGTCCGGTTTGGACCCTCCTGATTTCTGCTGTGTATTCGTACGAAGTATGCACATGGACTACTCTAGTCTCGGTTTTTTGTCAGGGTGCCACAGTCCGCCAACACGTATCCCTGACACGCTCTCCAGACTCCAGCCGGCGCATCAAGCGGCAACAACACCGGGGAGCGCGCAAGCCTGCCGATTGTTAGGCTTTCAACAGGACTGGTCCAACAGCGTTTGGGGTGTTTGAGTGCTAATAAGTCTCATCGGAATATCAGAATTTAGAACGGGAGGGGGCCGGGGTTGACTGAGGGTCTCCGCCTTCTTCGTGTCCTGCGGCTGCAAGTGCTGCACTGCTGCAGCGTGCACTCAGGCCGCACCTTGCAGCCTGCATACGCATCTAGGTTTTCCATTCTTCTGCGGGATACATACAAAAGATGGTCTGGGATTCTGGGTCTAGCCGCCCTGGATTCACCCAAGCACGGCGGTCTGTGTGAGATGGGACCCGTGAACTCGCGAAGCACACACGCACACAAGAACACACGAGACACTGCGCACGTGACCTCGTTGTCGCCTCGCTCGCTTTCATCGTTGGATTTCCTTCGTAACAGAATAGCCTCGCGGTCACAAGTCCCTGTCACTTGGCTTACCCTGTAAGCAGTGAGCAAGTATCCTCTACCTTATATGCCCATCCGAAGGCTAGTAGTCTAGTGTCAGCCAACTTTTCAGATCAGCAAGGCGAGCCCTGCTGAAGCGACATCCCTGCACCACTGAGATACCGGTAGACGTCTGCGCGGAGACGGCTAATCAGAATTAGCTTGTATGCCGCCAAGTACAAACTGCACCTATACATGTCTCTCAATCCAAACGGATATACCCAAAGCGCTACTGCCAACATTCCGCTGCTGACGTCCGGCTGGTCACTGATTCCCTCGCTTCACAAACTTCATAAGGGTTATGCCGTGGGCCCTGGAGACCTTGAAACCTAATGCAATACTTTCTGCGCACATGCGCCTGCGGCCTGCCTAGGACAGCATGATCTTCAGTGGAATATATCACTCACTTAGACACCCTGGGCCTACCACCTCATCGTTGGAAGCCACATTGGCCAAGACTTTCGACTCATCTACCTATCTGGCTACATACACAGTACGTCTGCGCCTTCATCCTACCAACGTCCCAGGCCCAACACAGTATGGAGCACACTACCGTGTTATTCAAGGGTGATCACAGCCAGGCGAGACCTTTTCAAAGTCTGAGCCATTGAGCCCTGCCATTCCCAATGGCCGGATCACACGGCTACGATCCGTGTGCCACTTAGACTTGTCACAGAAGTTGTCCTCCAGCATCGGCGTGTCTTGTCACCGACTCATCATCTTCCGCCCAACACTGCGCATCAACAGTGCACTTTGCCAAAGACTCGACCGAGTCGGGCTTACGCCGATTTGTTTCCCGCGTCTCCGTCGATGGTTCGATACTGACTATCCGTAGGTATCACAACTCATAGCCCACATTCCCTTTCAAGCGTTCACATACGGGCACGCTTCGTCCCTTTCACCGCCGCCTTTCAGTTGACGACTTAACGAAGGTTGGAAATCCTCGCCGTCACGTTCTCGCTCATGCACCAATACGAAGCGGTGATCAAGATAAGGCAGGCTCACTTTCCCAGCCACATTCTCGGGGTTGCTAGAATTATGGCTGTCAGCTCTGTGCTGTGCCCACCCGCGCCACAAGGACGCGTGGCTGATTGAAGCTCTCTCGATTTAAGACGACGACACGGATACGCTTCCTTGATACCAGAGGTCTCCCGATTTCTCGAGGAGGTCGGTGCCCTTCGGACAGCAGCCGTCTCTCCTTACCTGCGCATCATGTACCGGGACCAAGTACGTAAGGATACTGAAGGCCAGCGATCCTACTCCTTGTCAGTCGGCGGAAGTCTGTTCGACCATATTTGGTTTCGTGCACCAGGTCACTTAGGGGCGTGGCTGGATAGACAAAAGCCAAACTTGCTTCCACGAGATGATCAGCATGCAATTTTCCTTAATCGCGCACGATTGACGAGCCTTGACCCCCGCCCAATGCATTATCCGTATGTACACTACATACGAAGACCCGGTGCTGGGCCGTCTACCTAGGTATTTGATCCGGATGTGAACCAGACAAGAAAGCACGCACGCATGGTCAACTCCGCTGGTATCTGATCGATCTTGAACGCTCACGTCTGATGCCCCAACTTCACTGCCGACCTAAGCTATTTCAATACACACTGCTTCGATCCTCTAAGTCTTATCAACCCAAGATAAAACGTATTGTACGGATACAGGGCCAGGGGTATCTCTGGCATGGCGGACGACGCCATGAGGGGTGCCTCCTCTTCTTCCATAAGTCATCAGGCTTTCACGTCGAATACGAAGACAGCTTTGGGTTGGAAGAAATCAGTGAAGACGGCGCAGAGCAATTCCTGCCAGGTGACTACGACCCGCATGTTGCACAAAACGGGGCGTTAAGCTCCAGGTTACCACCAAGTATGGGGTCCGCGACAAACTAATAACAGCCGCAAATCACTGACGTGTTTATTGCTAGCAACGAGACCTTTCGGACTTCCAAGGTTCTATGGGGACAATATCATCCTCGAGCTAAATAAAGCCCGGGTGACGCTCGGCCGTTTGTGCTCAAGGGGTGGTGTGCTAACTGTGTCCTGTTTAGCATTCTTTGATGAACAGAACCAGGCGGCAGGGCAGAGCAGTCAGGGCCTCGGTGAAACCGGGGCCTACCGACAAAAACACTTTAATGCGCAAAGCTGTCATGCCAGCTAGCCAGGCTCAAGAAGTCAGGGATCTCAGGGGTCGACTTTGGTGGGTCTGGCTGTATACATACTAGCGTGCAGTCCATCTTATGGTCTGCCAAAGATGAAAATGAAACAGGGCAGGGATAACAGGCTTCCCAAGGTCACTTCGAGGTTGTCGACCAAGAATCCGCTAACCCTTGAACCAGCCCTGGTAAGATCAGTCCCACTAGATGATCAACTGTTCACGCGCGGGCCACCAAGAGAACCTCCTGAAGACTGATTGGGCGTCTTGCATGGATGGGGGAACTTGACAGAAAGCACCGACCATCGGGACGATACAACGGGGCGAGACGGCGCCATCCACGGCCATCTACTTCATTGAGCATTTTTCGGGTTCAGAATTCCAGATAGGCATTCACACTGCCCCAGGTGATTCGGTTCGCGTGAGTATGAATAACTGTATATACCTCTCGGCTACCTGGCGGAAGTGCAGTACGTCTCATCAGCCTAAAGAATACACAGAGACTCAAGACCTCTCACTTGAACGACTCAGCAAGAATCCGGGTACGGAATACGTACAAAGGTGCTGTTTACCTTTACCACACCACGCGGCGGCAATTGCAGCTGCCCATGACGATTTAGTCCGACCGAATGCGGGAACCAGCACATACACGCACACACAATTCTAGACATGGGCCATGATATGGCCATGGCTTGTCATCCAGCGAGCTAGGATCCCGGCCCTAGTCCCGGCCCTAGAGATTCCAACGTGCTGAAAGATGCCAGGGATTGGCTCAAAGATGATGAGTCCCTTGTCAGACAGAGGACAGCGTCAGTCGCCTAGCGTAGCCCAGCGGGCCTGGCTTGGAGATGGGCAAAAGTATCCGGCCGGTGCCACTCTTTAACCAGTGCCATGGGCCCAGCACCCTTTGCGATTTTAGCGGCTGTCTGACCAGGTAATGGCAATCAAGGCGTTCTTCACGGTGGAGCGGCTGGGACCGGGGATGATCTGGCTGCCGGACTCTCTCCGGTATATCCTCTGTTCTCTTGCAGAAGACTCGTCGTTCAGTCCCATAATGACTGACCGGAGCTTCAGCATTCTGATACTTGGACAGAGGAAGCATGCGGACGGTCGGCATACCATACCGGTAATGCTACGCGAGCGAGGCTATGGGCATTGGGTACTCCGTATATCGATACATCGAAAGTAAGCCAAGCTCACGAGACTTGCGAGAGCAAAGCCATGAGCACCTGGCCTCAAAGCTGGACGCTGACAGTCATTCTAGGCAAGTGAGGACCGGATCTTATGATCTGGATCAAAGCAACCGGACAGAAGATATGGCTGCTCAATAACTTTGCGATGCAGATCATGACTCGTCATAGCACGAGAGGCGGTTCCTGTGAGCCGGGCGCAGAAAGTCACGATGAGATATGCTTGAAGAGTTGAAGCATTGGCTGCATCTATTTGTAGAGGTGGCACCACCTGTTGAGAGGTACCCAGTACCTGGATCCGACCAGCAAACATAGGGTTTCGAAGCAGAAGCGATACGTACCCGCTACTCGACATAACAGCAAACTACGGATAGTGTGCTTTTGGTTTCCTGCGTGCGTGCCTATCCGCACGTAGGTAGAGACCTCGCCGATCTCAGCAAGTTAAATGCGGGCTAAGGAGGAGAGATGGCTTGGATGAAAAGGAGGGGTGTGGGCACGTAACGTCGATGAGGATGAGGCAGTGAAAGATTTTGGTTTTCTGCCCTTTTCAGTCTTCACCACCCCTTCCATACGCTAACAAGATCAGTCTCACCCTTACCGGTTGCCGCCGCCGCTGATTGAGCCAGCCATCACCGCCATGACTACCGCTGTCCAATGCTACCCTGACGATTCCTTTCCCCTTCGACTGGCTTGGTGCCACCCCCCCCCTGCCCCGGTTCAAGCTCAACTTACCGATGTTCCACACTTCACACCCCTTCTTCCCAGTGCCAGGCACGCCAACAGAGATTGAAGACGCCATAGACGGACAGTCCCATTATTTACTAACCGTCCTTCGCCCCCACATCTTCGCTCATCCCCGCTTGCCAGCCGGGGTTTCTTTTCGTCCCACGAGACATGCAAGAATGGTCGACATGAGGCTGTTACGGATACAACTCACTAGCTGTGACCAACGCTCATATTTGCTGCCACTAGCTTTGCGACACAACCCGCGCCGCCGTGCTCCTCCGCTCGCTACCATTGCTACAACCACCGAGCACAAGCGGGCGTCCTTCGATCGACGAAGCTTTTGGAAGCTATCATAATTAGTATGTACTCACTACCCAGTCATCTAGCCCTTGTCGCACAGCATTCGCAAGCAGTCGCGGCCAGGATGGCTGACTGATGATCCAGTGTGCCAGTATCATTTTTGCGTTCCATCCGACTATATGGATACAGTATCTTTACTTTCCTTCTTCCGCTAGGTATCCGCATGTCCCTGTTGGTCTCCTTGGTATTACCTACCATTCTGTAAGTAAGCCCGTCCTTGACCACATATCCGACGTCGATTAGAGGGACGCCCCCTTCGGCCCCTCGGTCAGACAATCTGCCATGCAGTGCTTGCTTTACTCTACCCTTGAGAATGGGAACAGTGGTGCGATGTTTCCCCCCTACACAGCACAACCAACCCCTGAGAAAGGCGACCCGCAGGCTGTCTGCCCGGTCTTACAGATGCGGTCACAGGAGCTTTCGACTGCTCAGCTCCGTCGGGCTCAGCGGGCTTATTTCTGAAGCTGCAGAAGCCTGACTGTGCCAGAACGCCTGTCCCTGCTCCCAGTCTCTGGTACCGTGGTCTCAAAGTCGGCAAAAGCCCCTGCTACCGTTGGTCTGTGGGCGGAAATCGCTACATCATTCTGGACGATCCAAGGTTTTGCCACCAGGCACCGCCCACCGCCCGCTCAACTTCATCCCAAAGCTGTCAAACGAACGAACATCCAGACAAATCCGCTTCCTCCCGTCAGGGGCCACTGGTCTAAGAAATGCGGACTCGCTCGCGAGTAACTTTACTACAACGCCTGACTGTAATCCACCCTCGTCAGCATTTCTCTGCATCTCCCGAGGTACTCGAAGTTTTACTCGGCACCCCAATCCACGTATCAACGCCAACATTCCCAGAACGAAGCAAAAGTTGCAGCAGTCCGTCACCTTTGGGTGCTCGAGAACATTTTCGCCGTAGCTAAGGAGCGAAGATAAGATAGGCGCAGGCCAAGCTTGATGATGATGATGGGATGGACCGACCCCGCCCGACGCACTTGAGTCGTCGAGCCTGCAAGAAAGGGAACGTCATGATTTGTTGACCGTGACGACCGCAAAGATTTGCAGTCCCGCCGTCGATGTTGACTCCCGTACGGCACCATTCGGCACCACAATGTTAGGATCAAACAACGGAGACTCGGGGCCATATGCGTTGTGCATCCGTACGAACCCGGCCACACTCTACTACGGATACTTCGACTTTCCCATCTCTTCTCGAGACCCGTGGTATGGGAACACGAGGAAATAGACCCGGCTCCACTGACTACTTTCGAGGAACTTCAGGAAGAGCACAACAAACCAGGCTCTTGAATCGCCGCAGATCGACAAACAGGCCGTGGTCCCCACTCGCTGTATCAACCATCGCCTATTCATTCTCTCTCGTGAGAGGTCCAACGTCGTGGGAAGAGTTTTTTTTCTTCTTCTCTGCCTCATTTCCAGGCTCTGGCTCCGCAACCGAATTACGAGAAATGTGACAATTCTCTATCCCCAGCCCTCTTCCCCTACAAGGTCACTTGGCCCATCTGTATGTATATTCAGTCACCCACACGGTCTCGCTGCAGTAGATCCATATGAAGGGGACGAAATTCTCGCGACAAACTTCGCTGGCCGGCATGTGAGGACGTACACACAGAGGTACTGTAGCAACGGCCCAAATTACTTCTCCCCGTTTTTGCTTGCGCAGTAGTCTCCGATTAGGTCTGGGGGCCATGCGGTATGCCACTATCAGCTGCAGCAGGCCACATGCAGCCTTGTTCGCCGTCGCAGGCCCCGTGTGAGGTGCACCATCTTCAAGCTGCATCAAAGCATCGGCGGCGCATGAATGCATGTTGGCCCGGCCTGTCACCCCTCCACTAATAACAACGAGCGCCGCCAACGCGTCCTGGCCTTTGCGGATGTCCAACTATTAGTGTACTGCCGAGTCCCCTCCCTCGTAACAGGTTGCCTCCTCGCTTGAGCCTTGCCAACCATGTACACCGCCTCTTGATCCCCACAGAGCCATAGAGGGTCTTACAACATTTCACTCTCGCACAGCTTCGGAACAGGCGCGACCACCGACGGGTGCTCCATCGGTCCGCTGGCGGGCAAAATACGGCCTCTTGGCCTGGCTTACCTGACGATTGGCGGACAGTCGCCCCACCCGCCGAAGCATCCATCTACGGCACCGGGGGGACACGGGGCCACGACCCGGAGTGCCCACGGCGACAGTTTCAACGCCTGACGGATGGCCCACCGTCAGCGCGACCTTTGCGTATTCTTACGAATATCGTCTCCCAGTCCACCAAACCCCTCTCGCTGGACTTTGAGTGTGGCGAGTGCAACCGCGAAGTCCAAACTGTGCGTTACGTCCCAAGCGTCGGCCTGGCAGATCAGTCCGTACAGCATGCCCGCAACGAAGGTGTCCCCCGCCCCTACCGAGCTGTTCCCCCCCAAACTTATTAGTATCGCGCGCCAAGAAGAGGGTTGAGTATTGAGTAGTGGTATGGCGAAGCTTACTCGACGACCTGCTTCACCGGCGTCTCGACAGGGCTTTTGACCAGCTGCCGGTCCTTGGGTGATATGCAACATGCTCCCTCAGCACCCCACGTAACCATAGCCAACGACCTATTCTGCAGTCAGCAAGAAACGCGTTGCGTACCGGTAGACACCTCTTGACCGAACTCACGTCCGCGGTAACGACAGCGACTCTTCCCTTAGACAATCATCAGCGGACGTATACCCGCAGGCCTATGCCAGTCCTGTCAGTATGCACCGCACACTGCTGTGACTGGCGTACGCCGATATCCAAGAACGAACGTGACGCACCTCGGCCCAGCTCTTGGAGTAGAAAACCACGTCCGCCTCAGCAGCGAGCTCTCTCAACCCCGCCCTGCCCGGCCTTTCGACTTCGACGCTGACCGTCACCACGTCGTCGCCCAGGGCCCGCCGAAGGGCCAGAATGCAGCTGAGTGTCGTCTCCGGAACCCGTCCCTCAAAGTGCCACCACGTCCGGCCGCCTTTGCCGCGGAACGCCTCGACGACGTTGAGGAACTCGTCCGTCGTCATGTCGGGCAGGTCATTGTGGTTTACGATTGTCCGGCTGCCGGTTGCCTCGCTGCGGAAGATGTAACTGCTCGCCGGCGCGTGGTGGCCTTTGCGGAATAGGCAGTGATCAAATGTGATCTCCGCGGCGTTGGCGGCGGCGACGGCGGTGGTATCTGGCGCTGGCGGGAACGAGGCCATGATCTGCGCCGTCGCCTGGGATTGACGTTCCGGCAGGGGCGAGACGAGGTGCATCGTCAGGGGCTCGGTTTGTGAATGCGGTAGGTGCTCTGCGCGGAGGAGTTGCTGGAGGACTTCCATTGTGTTAGGGCAGTTGCCGCCCCTGCGTACGCGGATGCTCGTAGCTCGTAGCTTCAGGTCCTCTTCGGGGAAGTGAGGTACGCTTGAGAAGAAGGGGTGTGAGTAGAAAAGCCCCAGTCTTGATCAGTGGGCGGGATGAGAGCCTTGCCTGAGGACTGTGTCGACGTAGCACGCCCCGACGAGGATGAGATGCTTCATGCTGTGATGTGACGTGAGAGTTATTGTGTTACAAGTAAATGCCGGCTGTCGTAGACGTTCTTGTGCGCATCGTAATCACCTCCAAACTGAATCGTAAATGCGACCAGGTGTGTACGGTACGTGATGCACGAGATGCCTTGCGATGACGATTGCATCAGATGCCGCTGGCTGAATGTCCTTTTGGTCGATGAAGATAGTGTTTTCGACAGACGCTTGGCCCCAAAAACGATACGGCTAGTCGGCTAATCTTTTTAGCGCCTACAATGTCGCGATAATGCAATATTCCTGTTGCTCAACGCCCTTGTGACTTGCAGCGACGAGAACCCGATTCTTTTTGACCATCCTCTATACTCCTCTCAACTGTGTGGACGTGGTTCTTGGAATCTAGATCTTCCGAGGGGTTGCTCAAAGTGATGGACGAAGCCGTGGACTCTCCTGACGATGTCCGTCAAGGCGTATGTGCAGGGCGGGATGTTATTCGGATGCTCGCTTCAACGGCCTTTGCGTGTTGCTCGCTAGACTCCATTGATTCTGCCAGGTCTTCATTGTCTGATTCTCGTCGTCTTTTATTGATGAGTCATAAACGCATTTACAGCGTTGGTCGGTTATATTAGGCTAGAGTTACGAGAATGGTAGATCGTCGACGACAATGATTCGCCGTTTACATCTTTAAGACCATCGCGGAATTTCTTGCGCTGCCACATTTGTTCTTGTGCGTATAGCAGAGACAGCATGGTCTGTTATCTATTTAATAGAGCGACCATCTAATAGATTTGATCTCCTGGAGTTGAAGTCAGCTCTCCCCTGGCCCCTTCTGCCGTCTTTCCTGTACACCCAAACAATTCTGTCCAGTCGAGGCAGTCTTGTCAGTCTTCATTGTTTCTAGAAGCGTTCCTTATATTCATTTACAAGTTGTTCGGTGGTAGATGAATTGCGTGTTCGCTTGTGGACGAGAGACCAGGCAACAGCGTCAAAATTAATATGTTGAAGGTTTCCGATGCGTTGGCTGTCAGATTATTGCTGCTGTGTCCTTCGTTTCAACTGACGCACTGTATTGAAGCTTATTTAACTGCAATGAGGCTTCTCCTCTCGCGAGACGATCGCCTGTCTGTGTTCTGGACGTTCAACTTCGTTCAGACATGGTCAGTCTGGATGACATAACAGCTCGCGATGAAAATCACAAACGATCATGCTTTGATACAGATTGAAGGTCTGATGTGAGCATCTAGATCATCGGCCAGAAAGAACTAATTTGCGTCATACTAGCTTCAATCTCAAGGTGATGTCGGTGTTGTTGATATCGAGGTCAAGATATCTCCAAGATACCAAACGTTACGAATTCGTTTGCCTGGCTCAGCTGACCATGATAATACCCGTCGGCCATCTTGAGATTTGTATAATTTTCTCTTATTAGCCTGAGTGACGTTCGTTCAAGTTAACTGAAACATAATGTATTAGATACACAGACTAGATTGATGGTTTCAAATTGCGAGTGAAGTTCCCGGGACATTTACATCTACGTCAAGTCATCCAACTAGGCGTCCCTCTGAAAGAGAACAGCATGTAACGGCAAGATCTAAGTCACGAGGGGATACAATAACCAGCGAGTCATATCTGAAATCCGTTACAAGATGAACTGTATGATAGAGAGCTCGCTCCTATCCATGCTCTCAACATTGCTCCTGCCTGGCAGGGTTCGCGGCCACCAGGCCCACCCTCGCAACAAGGTTTCCCGAGACGAGAAATCGTATATGGAATCTTCACAGAAGAGAAAAGAAACACAAGAGCGAGTTCCGTCTGGGAGGGAGCTGCGCTGCGAGGTTTTCCTGAACTACGGTTCTTCTTGCTTTATGGAAGGCTGCGGCTACTACGTATCTTCAAATCTTGGACCTATCAGCACTTCAAGATATCGTCGTGGAACAAGAGTAGTTTAGCCACATTGAAGTTGCTTTTGTGTAGAATGAGCATGCTGTCCCCAAAACGTACCTACACTTTTTTGTCTTTGCCGAAATGAGCGAATTCCTGTCTTTCTTCTCTCTTGATAGTTGGCTGGAGCATTGTAGTCAGACAAAATCAGATCACTGCTTCCGATTTGTCAGTGAATATGAGTTGTCAGATGTCATCTCTTTCTTATACAATGTTGTATCCCCAGTCTACTTGACGTGAGCCCTGAACCCCCCCTGAAGACAGCTAGCCTGTCTTCATCGTCTTGGCGATAAGTGCCTGTCTTAATAGCGACGACAGAAGGAAGGAAGAAGGCAGCTCTTCGGTAGGTGAGGACAAGACGAGGACGTGGGCGATGGAGGCAACAGAAAGGCGAACGTCCTGGATAACCTGAACGGGATCTACAATTGAGGTACTCAACGCTTTCACCCTAAAGAGGACTGACCAAGGTCAACTTTTGAAGGACCAATAGCGGTGAAGACGTCATGCATGACATTGCCGACTGTAAGCAAACTTTAGAATTTTCCCACCGACGATAACGCGTAAGGATAGGATACCCTCAAGTAGATGAAATGATTAAAGAGTTGACCCAGGCCTTTAATCTACTATGAGTTTAATACCTGACTATGTTCCTTGGCAATGATGATCCGCAAGAGTTGAGCGGATTGCACACTGACAGCATGTGGATGTCACATTTCTCGCCAGCCGAGAAGGAGAATTGGTTCATCCCTAGTCTAGGTAATCTACAAATGGTTCATTCGACCTAAAAGCAAAGAGAGTAACATGCATTATAATTTTATATAAATGGCCGAAATTCTTGACCAAAAAGGTATCATATCTCCAATCTCGTCGATGCCGAATGTATCGGCATAACTACATGCGCCGGGTCTGATGCCCAAACCCATCCGCATCACTACACCGCTCTCACTTCTTATATACTGACAAACGGTTGCCGTTACCGCAGTACTCTGTGCTAGAGCCAGTACACAACATACTGCAATCGCTCAACGGGGCATCAAGCGACGTCGTCGGCAGGGCATTACCGCAATAGCACTCGCCGCCGTACTCCGTGCCAAAGTAGCTATACCCATCGCAGAACGCCGCGCACGCCTCGTTGGTCATCTTGTCGCTGCTGGCCGTAGCCTTGGCATCCAGAGCGCGTCCGCCCTGCGCGGGCTCGGTGCGGCAGCCGAGGAAAGCGTAGACCCCGGCCGTGGCGGGCTGGCTGGGCCCCGTCACCTGTTTGTCGGACTGGTAGAGCGTCAGGCGGTTGCCGCCGCCGCAGTACTCGTACTTGTTGCCGGAGCAGGTCATGCTGCAGTCCGCCAGGGGCGCGGCAGCGCTGGTGGAGGCGAGGGAGTTGCCGCAGTAGCATTCGCTGCTGTATTCCGTGCCGAAGTACTTATAGTCTGAGCAGTACGAGGCGCAGTACTCGAGCGTCATGTTGTCGCCGGAGGCGTAGTTCTTCTGGCTCAGAGCGCGGACGCCGTTGCCTTCTGTCCAGCAGCCTACCAGGGTGTAGGGCGAGATGGTAGGCTTGTGAGCCAGCGTAGGGGAGGCAGTTGTTGAGGTGGAGATGGTGCTGGAGGCAGAGGGCGAGGTTATCGCTGAAGTTACGGCGCTGCTGGAGGACGATGCGATGCTCGATGAGGTGCTTGAGGAGGACGTGACACTTGTTGAGGATGCCACGCTGCTAGAAGACGTAGAACTGCTGGAAGATGCAATACTGCTCGAACTTGAAGTAGACACCTGCGACGAGATCGAAGAACTGCTGGCAGTAGCAGAAGCAGACGTCAGAGTAGAAGACGTTGACCCGCTCGCCACCAAGACACTGATAGAGCTTGATGACGAGGTGCTGCTCGAGGTCGTAGTAGCCACCGTCGACGCCAAAGTAGACGAGGCACTGCCGGCTTGGTACAGCTCCAAACGATTGCCGTCACCACAGTACTGGTACGAATTGCCGGCGCACTTCATGTTACACTCGCTCAGGGACGCAGTCTTGCTGGTTGCCGCCAAACTGTTACCGCAATAGCCTACTTCGCGTTAGTTCTCATTCATGCCCCAAGACGCACTCAACACTTACACTCGCGTCCATACTCGGTGCCAAAGAATGTGTAGTCGGAGCAGAAAGTAGCACACTTGTCGAGAGTCATGTCGTCCGCAGCAGTCTGAGCAGCAGTAAGGGCGCGACCGCCATCGGCCTCCGTCTGGCAGCCGACGAGAGAATACTTGCCGATGGTGCTGATGTGTGCGAGAGTAGCTGTGGGAGCGGCCGTGGAGCTGCTGGTGCGGGTGGCGGTGGTCGAATACAACTCAATACGATTCCCGGCTCCGCAGTATTGCGTAGAATCACCAGAGCATGGCATGTTGCAGTCGGCCAAGGGCGCAGAACTACTGGACGTAGCCAGAGAGTTGCCGCAGTAGCATTCGCGTCCGTACTCGGTGCCCCAGTAGTCGAATCCCGTGCAGTTTGCCATGCAGCTGTTGAGGGTCATGCCGTCGTAAGCGAACGCGGCACCGGTGAGAGCTCGGCCACCCGAAGCCTCGGTCCAGCAGGAGACGAGCTTATAGCCACCCATAGTCTGTCGGTGGGAAATCGTAGCAGTCGGGGCCGCGCTGGACGTGGAAGACGACACTGTGACGCTGCCGCATGTCGGAGACCCTCCCGTCCAGCTCGAACATGTCCCGCCAATAGGGTCAGCCTTCTTGAAGGGGTCAATCATGGCGGACGCGCCCTCTCCGCTGATGAAGTCAAAAGTCGACTCGAAACTAACGCCACCGGGAATGTTCGTTGTGACACTGTAAAAGGTGTAGCTGCCTACACAGTCGCCCTTGACCATATCGACGGTCATCTTACCCAGCAGCGGCACCACGCTGCTTGTCCGCGCCGTCTTGTAAGAGATTTCTGCCTTGACCGGAAGAGACGTGCGGTCGTTGCGGACTGCGGCGACCAGTGTAACATCGCCGGAGTTCTGCGTCAGGCAGCTCTGGGACGTCTGGAGAAAGATGCCATCCTGGATCGGGTACCCGTTGCCGTTGTTGTTGAACAATGTGCTCGATCCATCGCTCTTGTTGATCGTCACAGTAAAGGACGAGATGCCCGTGCTGACGGGGATCTCCTGCCTGATGGGATACCAGGAGAAGCTGTCTTCCAAGCCCTTTGAGATGCCCGAGATGGTAATTGTAAAAACACAGGAGCCGGTCCCGCAGGTAGACCCACCACTTCGGTTCTTGTAATTGATCGTCAGACTCGAGATGCCTGTGATAGCGGTAGTTCGGACGCGAATGTATCCTGTAAGAGTCATGATGGTGGGCGAGGTGAGCGACAGCTGAAGCTGGGACGGTTTGACGGTGTAGGGTGCGATGGCATCGCCAAGAGTAACACCAGATGGCACGGTGTTGATCATCTTCTCAAAGACGGTCTTGCAGGTAGACTTGAAGACTGCGAGGTCGGTCATGGCCTTCACGGTGGCGTTCTGGTCGGAGCTGAAGACGGTGAAATCGGAATTACTGGCTCGAGCTGTGCCCATCTTGATGACGAGTGGGTTCCGTGTGGTGCCGTCTAGGTATTCGGTCACAATTCTGTTGTCAAAGACACCATTTGAGCTATCCATGGGTGCGGAGCCGTTCGCATTTGTGCCGTCTGGAACGATAGTTGGATTCTCGGCCGTGTGGACGCCGCCAATTGTATGGCCGCAGGCTGTGACTTGAATCATCTCCTGTGGCGTGAATCCCATGCGATTGAATTTTGATTTGAAAACTTGGATGACTTCGTTGGGCTGCGGTACGCCGGCGGCTCCTTTCACGGTTGCGTCGATGCGGCCGGATCGGATTGCAACTGAGGGACCGCCGCACGACAGGACGGAAGTGTAGACTCCTAGAGCGATGAGGTCCGACATGCTGCTTTTGCGGGTCAGGTAATGTCCCATAAAGGTCAGAGTTGTCGAGAAAGCAGGACCGGTATTCTCGCCGGTGCTCGACAGCTCATATTGTATTGATGCGTCCAACCCGCCAACTCCTGCCCCCGCGTTGGCCGGTGCCATATCGTGAAAAGCGGTTCGCAGCCATTCTGCAGCAGTCTGGCGGCCGGTGCCCGTTGCCTCCTTGGCGCAGGGGAAGACGTTGTCGGCAAAGTGCCTTGATCCGAAGTTGAATGACTGGTACATGATCTCTTCCAACTCGTCAATGTCCGAGGGCCAGGTCGGATCAGCCTGGGCCTGTGAGGCCAAGCCAAGAAGGCTCAACAGTATGGAGGAGTTTACCTTCATGGTGGTATGCTACCTCGACTACGAGGAAACCGAATTACAAATTGTAGTGCAAGTGAGTGACTTGGTCGTCCGTAATAGTGACGGCTTGACCTTTGAATTAGAGCACTATAAAGGCATAGATAGACCAAAGAAAGTGTAAAGGATGTAGAAGAAGAAGGCGAAGCGAGGGAGGTGAGAGAAAACAGAGATGAGATAGTGGCCCATGGCCGTTAGATATGAGAGACATGGTGTGAAACGACACCAGAACCACGAAGGAATAGACAAAGAGATGCGGCAACAACTTTTTGCCAACGTACACGAGCCGGCCGTCGGAACCGTGGCGACCTGACCGCAGGAGACGGATGATCTAGGTACTCTGGGCAGGCCTAGGCTGTTGTGGAGGGGCTCTATCGCCAGCAAGGGAAGTAGTCTCCGTGTATGCTTGGTGTACGGAGTAGCGCCAAAAGAGAATGGCGGCACAACTAAATCTTGCCCTGGGAAGAGTGAGTGAGGCCCGGGTGGATGGGAGGCAAATCCCCTACTAGTGAAGGTCCCTTGAAGTGAGAGTGAGAGTGAGGGTGAGGGTGAGATTGATGGTAAGGGTGAGAAATTGAGAGTGAGTTCTTCGTATTTTTGGCAGAAATTGCCAAGGGTGCTGGGACCCCTCTTTCCCTTTTGGATTTAGTGCCAACCTCGCATTGGATGGATCAAGATAAACTGGACAACGCGGCCGTCGTGATTGGCCGCGGGCATTTTGTGGCTGCTGTCGGTGCCAGCCGCAAAACCAGGGGTGCCGGGGTGACGATCCCCTGCCCCTGAGCACGGCTTACTTTGCTTAACCTTAATCGGTTGGTTCAACTCTTCGAGATGCCCTTCAAAGGGTTTTCTGGAGAGGGAAATGGCCCAATGGTGCGTCGAGCAGTAAATTGCATCCCGACATTTTGGGTGGTGGTCTTGGCCTGGTGATGTTCGGGAGGTGGGAAAGCCCCCTTCTCGGCATTGCCCCAGCAGGCCGAGTCAGCCAGGCAAAGCACTCTTGCACTTCGAGGCCGACGAGCCGCGAGCCTGACTTCTCCTCCGGTTCGTATATTTGGTGTGGCAACCTTGCCCCTGCCCTGCGTTGCCGATGCCAAACTATTGATGCCATGTCAATCATGGCGCTCCAGCTGATGCTGCAGAACGCATGCATCTCTTGTTTGTATTGCAGCTTGCGTAATGCTCCCGACCTCATGCGCATAATCTTTATCAATCCGGGGATTCGATGATAGCGGAGAGGGGTTCGTGCGGAAGAACAAATCAGGACACTGACAGTTTGGCTGACGATACCTCGCAGATTCGGCTCCGACGGCAAATTGATTGTGTCTATCCGTACCAATGTTTACTGTTTTGGACGTTGACAGCACACGAGAAGTAAGCAGCCATTAGTACAGGGACTGATCATGAGGAGCTCTTTGAAAGGGGACCAGAAACCCGCAATTTCTGGAAACGCGCCAGATATCTTCGAGTCAGGGAGGCCGATTTCTGCTCGCCTGTCCTGTCAATACTGGAACCCACCTCCCGCTGTCATCCCATCACGAAAGTTGCCAAGACGCTCTTGCCATGTTGAAGTCTGCCCAGCTTGGTTTCTCCACTTGGGCTGGGAGCGGGCTTTGCAAGGACAAGTACTTGAAGAATCCTCCAGATTGCGAGAGCTGGAGTTGTCATGGCGGCCAATTGTGGCTGCTATTAGTGGAAACGTACTATCGTTTTTCGCCGCAATGTGGGAAGGGGGAAATAAACTGTCCAGCTAGCCCTTCTCCACGACCCGAGCACCATATTACCTCCAGGATAGCGCGCGGTTTGCCCACCTGCTCGGCGTCGTGATTCGGTTTGTGGTTTCCTAACGGTAAGATGGGACAAAGAATACCATCCCCACACCGCACTTTACCGACTGACTGCTCGGCCAACGGTAGCAAGGCTGAACAAAGCCAAACACGCCAGGCCATGCGAGACAACAACCTATTATAGGCTTCACAAAGAAAATCCAACGGCGAAAAATAGCCGCCAAATCGCACCGCGCTAGAGGCAGCCCACGAGCTCGATTCGAAGAGACCTCTTTCCGATGTTCCACCTTGTGCGCCCGCCAATCCGGAATATGGCTCGACACCGTGTTGAGAAGCATCATCCGGCGGGGACTGGTTCGCTGATGCCCCCGATAGGTTCTACAAAGGTGGTTGGCGGTCAAGAAACGTCGGAAGGCGCCGAACAACCAACATCGCCGAGGGGACCCACGGCACCAAAGTCCCAGACAGGCACTGTTGATAAGGTAGAGGAACCTATTGTAATCAACCGGCCCCACACCGGGGCCCCGGTACGGAACACCATGTGCCGGAGCCTTGGTGCCAGCCAGGAAAGCGGGGCCGTTGTCGTCCATCAAACCCTTCGCCCATTCACCCAACGCCGGTATGCTACGGCCAAACATTTTCCGAAGCCATAGCAGGGCTGGAATTCGCCGAGTGCAACAGCAAAGTCATCGACAGTCTTTGAACAGCCACCCGCAGCCCACCGAACGCCCCATCGGAAGCCTACCCGGAAGGCGCCTGATCCGGAGTGCCCAAAGTCGGAAGGCATTCAATTCCGCAAGACATTACACCAACACAAACGGCGTCTCGTCTCGGGATTTTACGGTTTCTTTGCAACCCAAGATTGTTGTCCAGTTACACTCGAGGTTGACGACTGTGGTGTTTTGTCTAGATGCGAGGAACGCCGCTGTCGAGTGAAAGCCCTGGGCTACTTCTCGGACGAACCCTTCTTGCCCAAAAGGAAGTCACGTAGTCCTTCTTTCTACCGGTAGTTTTCTCCGCGGGCCGAGGCACTTGACTGGAACCTGACATCACGAATTTCCGTCGAAATCGTCCGATCGTCGACAGCTTCAAAGCCGCCGCTATGATTGCCTTCGGCGCTACCCGTCAGACAATGCGTCGATAGAGCAGGCAATGACATAATATGACCGGACTGAGAGCAACAGGCCGACTTGACGCCTAGTCCCAAAAGACCAATAGTCCACCGCCGAGATGATGAAAAAACAGTACCGGTAACTGTGAGAACAGCGCTGACTGCGCTATTATATACAAGTTGGATGAACAATTACCAGTCACCCATATCTCTTCGATGCAGCGATTGTGTCCGAGCTGCACTCCGTACAGAAGAGTGCTCTTGAATTTCTGGCGGGTGGGCTTTTCCACGATCTGGGGAAACCCTGACATGACCAGGGGAAACGACCAGAACCGTGCAAATCCACAAAAAACCTGGCAGCGGGAAGAACAAACTCTACGCGAAACTCAACGGAGAGGAGACGTGCCGTGGTTGCATAGCTGATCATCAATTATCTCATAGGTAGGACCGCCCTTGCAATTGGGTGCCGGCCCGCCAATGATCTTCAACAGCCCGGACCAGGCCTTTAAACCGAGACATACTAGAGCGACGCGTACAGTATGTACACTAAGGGATGTCTTTTGGGTAGGTATACGCATGAGCTGGCCAGACCAAGACACAGACAGAACCAAAACCGGATCCAGCGGGGTTGAACGCAGTCTCAAGTTGAGCAGACGTTTATTCCAGATGTGACAGAAGTCCAGAACGTGGGCATTTGCAACACTCGCAGTCTGCCAGTATGGATACATTGACACTGGGAAATCAGTCATAAATCCGAGAAGCTGCTCCGAGAACCGTCCAAAGGGAGATGATCCCGGGAAAGCTGAAAAAACTCTGCCGTTCTTAAACTCTAGCCGTCTTGGACATGAAGCATCCCAGGGCTCCACGACTTTTTGGTACACCTTACTTACTGTACGCAGTAGGTTTTTAGTCATGAACACCACCTTTACAACGTCAACATACGGGTCTGGGCTCTGGGCTATCCCGTGCGAGCCGATGAAAAGTAAAGCCAACCCTGGCATGGGAAGCTAGGGGGCAGTGGAAACTCTCAGTCACAAGTCACATCAAAAGCGAAAGGTAAAATGGGAAGACCCCTGGGAAACCGAGCGATCCCTTCCCACACCTTCCATAAGTCATTCGCCCCGCCAAAGCCACAGAAGACCCCACTACCGTGGCCGTGCCGGCCCTCCGGCACAGAATAAGTGGAGAATACGTTCTGGCTCCGGCCCAATCACGGCGACGTCTGTCCCTCCAAGACGCCTGACATCATCGGGGCCCACTTGCCCACAACCCCCATTCAGCCACAACGGCCTCCGTCATCAACGTCTGCAAACAGCGCCCTGGACCAAGAACCTGACGCCTGTCCTCCGTCATTGGGTGAATTGGCTGCAAACTTTGGGGGTGTTGGTGTGTGTGGTGAATACACTGACTGTGTGCGCAGTATCCGTAGAACGTAAAGAACATGTTCCAGGAATAAACGGGGATGGGGCAGAGACAGCCCAAGACAAGCTTGAACAGCGCTGGACCTTGCCACGATCTACGCAATGGAGCGGGATCGGTCAGTCCTACCGGCAGACGAAGCAGGGAGGCAGCCCTTGTTTCCTTCTTTCCTTCCATTTAACCTTTAATTCTTAAGGGTCTCGAACCTCCCTCCCCCCATTCGCTCACCTTGACTCTATCTCATCCCACCTCACCTTCGGTATCCAGGGTGTAGACTTGAACAACAAGAAAGGAAACCCGCACAAAGTCAACCAAACAAACAAGTTTCCGAGTATACTGAAATCATACAATCAGCCAACTATCAAAGAAACCAAAAGGAAGAAGCTCGACATACACCGCAACTATGGGCTTCGCATTAAAATTCCTCCAATGGTTCATCCGCGGCGTCCAGCTAGGCTGCTCCGTCCTCATCCTCGCAATCTTCTCCTACTTCCTCGCGACCCTCCACAACCACTCTCTCCCGATATCGAACTCCATCCGCGCCGTTGAGGGCATCTCAGGCGCCGCGACCCTCTACACCCTCGTCGGCCTGCTCCTGCTCTGCTGCCTCGCGGGGCTTGCCTTCACCTCCTTCATCGCCATCGTCCTCGACGTCGCCTTCATCGGCGCCTTCATCTACGTCGCCGTCGCCAACAAGGGCGGCGCCGGAACCTGCTCCGGCACCGTCAGCACCCCCTTCGGCGACGGCCCCGCCGACGGCGAGCCGACCAACACGGGAAGTGACGGCTGGACTCACCTACCCAGTCTGCGCACGGCTTGTAAGCTGCAGACTGCCTGCTTTGCAGTCTCCATTGTCGCAATGTAAGTGCACTTCGAGCGTAATTTTGAAGGAACGCAGCTAACATATAAACGCAGTTTCTTCTTCATCTTCTCCATCCTCGTCGAAGTCGCCCTCGCCCGCCACCACCGCAAGGAGAAACGCTTCGGCCCCAGCCCCAAGAACAACTACACCTCGGGCTCAGGCACCAAGCCCGGCTTCTTCAGCAGCTTCCGTCGCCGCGGCCGCGCCGACCCCGCGACTAACGACAATGCGCTGCCCATGCACACCAGCCCCGATCAGGTCCGCCCCAGCTACGCCACCGAGACCACCGCGGTCGCTCAGGATGTCGGCTACTCCAAATACGAAGGCACCTACGGCAACACTACAACGGCGACTGGCGGTGCCAACGGCCATGAGTACGGTCATGAGACTGGAACCACGCAGCCGCCCCCTCGACACTACAACGATGGTGTTTACGACAGAGTTTAGGTACAGAGACAGGAATTGAAACGAGACCACATAATGAGTTGATGGAAGAATTGAAGTTGGTCTAGGTTGGCAAAGATACCCAGGAAATCGAGGAGTTTTTGCCGTCGCGTTCGAGACGATGGCTTCTTGTTGGCAGTTTGGTTACGAATCAATGGAACATATGCACACATTGACCCAATCATGCACATAGTGAACTTGCTTGACTAATACTGTTGTCCTTTGATCGTGACTACGTTCGTACAAGTCATAAACTGCGTTTAACCCTCTGGGAGTGAGGCATTCGGTGATTGGGTAAATTCATCTCGCACAAGGCATCGCCCGGCACCGACTCTTAGCTTTTAATAACCTATTCCAGACACTCGCCAGGTGTCAGCATACCTCGTAACTTTAACGCTCAGGGTAATTTTATGGCCAGCCGGCCGCATCGTGCTCCCACTCACTGTTTGCGCCATCGTCGGCCCCGACGTCAGCCCAATTCATGTCCAGCTTCTCCAGCTCCCTTGTGAAAAAGTCTTGCTCCTCGCGCAGGGCTGCCCGTAGCTCGGCCGCAATCTTGTCCGGGTACCGCCGCACGTTGAACCAGTGCGTCAGACTGCGCAGTGCTTGCTCCAATGGCAGCGCCGAGTCCACCTCGGCATCAACGTCGCTGCCGGCCAACCACTCGTCACGCAGTTCAGGTCGGCAGTGTAGGTACACCGCCGTGATGACGCGCATGTTGCTCTGCCGCCACTTACGGCCGCAGTAGGGTACTTGGTTCTTGAACAGCTTCAAGGTGTATAGTCGGAGTTCTGGCTGGGGGATCTTGAGGGATTTGCGGAGAATGTTGGCAGACTTGTACTGCACCAGGAGGAGGTTCCGGTGAGCTTTGTGCTTGCAAATCTTTTGCATGATTCGTAGGTAGTTGATCAGAGAGAAGAAGTTTCTTCTCGAAAAATCAGTGATGGGCTCTGCTGGCAGGTCGCCGACAGGATATCCGAGCTCATCAACTTCAGGTCGCACCGCAGCTTGTCCTTCAAGCTTGCTGGTGTCTTCGCCATCGCGGGTGGCGGCAGTCGCGACGCGAGGCGGTGACCGCCTTCTCTTGATAGGTGGTGGCGCCGCTTCGTCCTCGCTCTCCTCCTCGTCCGGCTCTGCTTGTACAGGCGACTTCTCCTTGAATTTCGATCGCAGATTGCAGAAGTGGAAAAAGCTGATTGGTCAGTTTGTGTCGCGTGAGGGTTGGTAACAACACACACCTGTTCTCTAGCCGGTCCGTTTTGCTGTCGACAACCTGTTGAACATCCTGATGGGCGAACAACTTGAGCACCAGCGGAAGGTAGTTAGAATCCAGCAAAAGTTGCGTCATGTATTCGGATTTCAAAATGTCTGCGGCCTGATTAGTCTATGCCTCGGGCGAGGCCAAGCATACTCACGAGAGACTCTGAGCCACTTCAATAGAAGCAGGAGAATGCCAGTAATGGCCTTTGTAGTGATTTCGCGGGATCGCGCGGCATCGACCTCCTCCGGTGACATCTCAGGGAGTTCTGGAGGGCCACCTCCGGCCGAAGAGGGGTCTTGGGGCTGCTGTTGTCTATTAGGTCCAGCGCCGCCATTCATACCGCCATTGGCACCTCTGCCGGCCATGCTTGGGTGCTGTTGACCTTGCGGAGGTTGCGACAACACAGCGGTGACGTTCATTAGTATCGGCCTCAATAGGACGATTACAAGCGACTGCAGATGAGGGAGAGATTCTTTCTGTGGAAGCGTTAGTTAAACTCAGCTCGAAGTGCCAAAACACTCACGTAAAAGCTTTCGACAGCAAGCAGACGTCGCTTGATCTCAACGTTCACTTTATCTGCCGAAGGGCCGCAGTCTATTTCGGGCTCCCGCATCGAAAGTTGCGCTTCTCTACGTTCCTCAGCCTTGGTCTCCGCCTTGAACGCAGCAATCTCCTGCTTCTCTTCAAAGGTCAGCCCCTCAAGATCGAGGTTATCAACATCACTGTCGTCTCCATCTGCTTCCCACCCTCTCTCGAATCTGAGGAAGCTTTCGCGCTCTTCCCACAGCTGTCGTGTAGCACGGGTCATGCGAACCCTCTTTGCAAATAATTCGCCCGCCTCCAAGATGGATGCAGGAATATCACTACCCTCCCACCTACGACCGACAAGCTGTTCCTGCAAGCCAGCTCCACCTTTACCACCAGCGCTGTTGCTTGTGGCATCTAGCGGTGGGTACATGAAAGGGAAATTCTGGTTCGTCTGGTAATTTTGCTTTTTACCGCCCTTGCCTCCAACACCAGGGGACGGCGGCGGTGATGGAGCCGGTGTCGCAATGTGCACGGGTTGATGCAAGATAGAAGCACCGCCGCTTTGTGAGGTGGGCGGTCCCGGGAAAATCCCACTGGCTGCGCTGGTCCTCGTGGGCTGATTTGGAATGGGTGGAAGAAGGGTTGTGTTCTCAGGTTCTAGAGGAATGAGTGTCCGCGGAGGGACATAGGCCGGGTATTTGGATGTGAGCTCTTGCCGGAATACATGGTAATCTAGAGGTGATGCTGTGATAAAGTCTTTTGACTTTGCATTGGGCGATTCATTTGTTGCCTTTTTCGCCTCGTCAACCTCTTTTGTGCCGCCGAAAACAAGCAGAATAGTTTTCCAGAAGAGCAAAAAAATCTATACTTGTTAGTATGGATTGTGTTCGGAACCAATCATCGTACCTGGCTGGATGGCATCAAGTTCCCGTCGTCCCAACGCAGCTTCGAGGTTGCGAGCGACATAAAATCAACCAGTCCAGGATTGAGAGAAACTAGCAGCAATTAGCCGAGCCTTTCCTAGATAGATTGAGTACAGGTGACTTACGAAGCTCAGATCTTGTAGCCTCTAGCTCCTTAGGGAAGCTCAGTGCCTCCTGAATAATGACATACATGATGGTCATAAGATTGATAAGTTCATCCTGGGCCTCTTGGGCGCCGCCGGGCTGGACGAGACGAACATCATCCGACCTGCTTGAGTTAACTTACATTGTAAGACAGATTTCCCGGAGTACTCACCAAAATACATCAAAGCAACTTTGCAGAGCCGACCAAACGGTGTTAATGCCGTCCAAAGATGTTAAGAAGCTGATGCTTGATCTGATAGCCTCCAATTGTGTCGCACTGGCAGCCGACCTCCTATCACCTACAGTGTCAGGCGTCGACGTATCGCCCCATCGACCTAGCACTAGGTACAGAACTTTGCCAATATGCGCAGAACGTTGTGTCGGGTCCTTGACTTGAAGACCATCTAGAGCATCTAGCGTGAACTTGGCCTTTGTCTGGTAGTCCGTCTCTTCCCAAGTTGTCTGTATATCGTAATCGTGCTGCCACTGCCATTCGAAAGCTCGCTGAGCAGCGTTTAATCGCACCCATTGCCAAAATTGATAAACAAACCATTCGTCAACCTCCTCGTCGTGGACACCCATGTCATTGTAGACGAAATCGTAGGCGACAGGCTCGCCACGACTGAACTCGGCAACGATTTTACGAAGCTGCAATAATGATAGCGAGTCGGTAGGCTGCTGAGGTTCGGGCGCAGGAGGCATTGGGGCCGGGGGTATCGGAACTGGGGCCGGAGCTGGAGAGGGTGCAGATGAGTTTCTCTGCAAGGACGGTCGTGGTGGAGGCGGAGGAGGTGGGTTGCTTGTATCGGGACCAACGTCTGCGACAACAGCATCCGCTATCACGGCATCTGCAACATCGCCAGTCGGTGGAGGTTCGTTTTCGGCGGCGGCGCCATCGTTGGCAGGCCGCGAGGGCCACAGAGAGTTCATCCTGTGAGGAAGTGGAGGTGCGTCGATGGGTGTATCATGCTCTAAGAGGTTGTTGGTAGACAAGGAGCAGTCGAGTGTGCTTCATCCGGGGAGATTCATGGAACGAAGAAGGAACACCTCGCGTCAATAATGTGTCGAAGCGTGTTGCGGGTGAAGTTTCGGTTGCTCAGCGCGAAAGCATTCTGACGTGGTCGCGGTGAAGATGCAGCGATCAGGAGGGATGCTGTTTGCGCTGCAGCTTGTGATTGGTTAAACAGCTGGTTCTTGGTGGTTTGGCGGGGTGTACCTCAATGGACGACCCAGCTCCTTATCGCTTATCGATTATTGCATGTCTTATCTGCCCTGGTACCTTACCTACCTAGGTAGAAAACTACCTACCTACCTTACCCTACCTAGGTACCTTAGGTGATCCCCTCTTATCGTCTGGACTTTCCAGTAAATACCAAACGGAGTACTTGGGATAGGGCATTCCTCACTCGAACAGGAAGTGGAGGAGTGACATATGCCTGGCGATGCCTCTCGCTCACATTGCATTGCACGGGAAAACAAACTCATCCGAGGCGGCCAAGGTGATGGAGTGATCGTCTCATGTTAGATAGTACGCGAGCTGCATCACCCGATGTTAATCAGCAGTCAGCAACCCAATGGGTGTCTAGCTTTAGATCCCTACTGCGCAGACTTTCCCCCAAGAGTAAATAGATGGTCATGCGGACGTCCGCAAGGTCAACTCGGTTGGTGTCAGGTCCTGGACCCTTTTGCTACCTGGCGTATGCCTCTTTCTTGATATCCTGGTGTACTATGTTCAATCGCAGAGGTACAGTGCCGAAGAACTGCAAAGCTGACAAGTGCAAGATCTAAAATTCTTGATGCGTTTACTTGACCAGCCCGTGAACCGGTCTAGTCCTAAGGTATGAGTCCCACCGCCTAAAACAGCAACGACGTCAGCGACTTGTCCCCCTACCGCCCCTGTTCTTCGGCAGCACAAGCCATGGACAGATAGGCCCCCCACCTCACTAATCCTGCCGGAGGAAACTGACTTCCATGTTGGTCAGCTCGGCCCACTGCGGGCGAACCAGCACCCTAATGGCTACGGACAATGCTGCAATCATCACTAACACCTTGGCCCCGCTGATTGAAGAAGCTTCCACCCGTTGAAGCTGAGGTGGGCAGCTCTCACTCTGCAACCTCTTCTGACTCTTTAGTTTCCTTGGATAGATTTGCCTATCACTTCTCCGAGTCACGCTCTTTAGAACAAAACCTTTGTTCATTCATTGTGTGAGCCTCGGCATCGGCAGCAACCTGGATCCTAGTATCTGTTCTTTCATACTTTCGGGGAACGTGCCTCGGGGTTACAATCGCGAACACTCTCTGCATGCCCAATCGCCTCATTGCCACTGCATATGGGCACTGTGCGACGCAAAGAGAGAGAGACAGCCACTTGATAACTTTCTCTTTGCGCACGCGGTCGAAATAAACCTTTAGTTTGCCGACGATTGAGCCTGCTTTTTACGCTCTCGAAACCACTTCCTTTTTCAATCCGCTGCTAATGCTGTGAGACCGCATCGAAGTCGTCTACAAGTACCAACCGCGATCAAGCTACCCCGCCATCGTCGCGACTTTGCCAACTTGTTTCGCCTTCTTCGTCATTGCGACGCTCTTGCTGCGGGAAATGGGTGCCGAGACTACCAACGACGAGACGGAGAAGCGTGTTGGCTTTGAGAAAGAGGAGGATGCGCATTCAAGCGGAAGTGACGATGACTACCAAAAGGCTGTCGAGGTACGTGGATTTGAAAGCATCATGCCAAACAGCATGCCTTGTATTAAGACTGTGATAGGTCACTTTTGATCCTGGAAACCCTTACCGGCGCAAAAGCTCTCTAGTCACGTCCGAGTCTTCCAGACCTTTGCCGCGACACCCTAGCCAGAGAACTGAGTGCATCGTACACCAGTTCCTCGAAAGCCAGAGAAAAGCTCGAAACGCGGTAGCCTCCGCCAGCAACCAGGGTTCTCGGTCGAATTCGGTATCAAGCGCCTCGAAAGCCACCACGGACAACTACCACCACGGTCATCCCACCTATGAGAACTCTCATCGACATGTCGGTGCCTGTGATGTATCTGGGGAATCGGGCATGTCGAAGACTGTTGAGCCCAAGGGACGGCTCGCTAAGCAAAGAGCGTCCATTTTGGCTGCCGATAGCCCCGAAGGCAGTGACGTTGGCCAGGCCGACGAAAAGTCCTGGCGATCCGAGATTACCAAGTCTGCTTCGCAGATCGACCTCACCCATTCTGACGACGACGACGAGCTGCATAGCCGACTACTCACCAAGAAGCAACTTAGTGAAATGGCTTGGGGAGTCCGAGAGCTTAGCAGACGGCTCAGCAGTATGCGCATCAGATTCCGCGTAAAGACGATATTTCTCCTGACCAAGATCCACGATGCGGATCTGATTGCGCGCACACGGGAACTAACCAAATGGCTCCTGTCACATGAGCGGGATGTTGTGTATACAGTCTACGTGGAAGAAAAGTTCAAGGACAACAAAAAGTTCAATGCGACGGGAATAGTTGAAGAGCTCAAGAAACACGTTGCCGAGTCAGGAGCATCGAAACCTGGGACAAGCGAGGAAGGCATATCGAAGCGTCTTCGGTACTGGAATGAAGACATGTGTCGGAACCGGCCGCACATGTTCGACTTTGTTATTTCATTGGGTGGCGACGGTACCGTACTCTACGCCAGCTGGCTTTTCCAGCGCATTGTCCCGCCGGTGCTGAGCTTCTCCCTCGGCAGTTTGGGTTTCCTGACGAAATTCGATTTTGAGGACTACCAAAGCATCCTCGAGAATGCCTTCAATAAAGGCGTTACAGTCAGCTTGCGGTTGCGGTTTGAGGGAACCATCATGAGGAGCCAGACGAGAAAACAGCTGGTGGACGGTGAAGAGAGCAGCTCAAGCCAAGACGACGACGGGCGAAAGCTTGACCTCGTGGAAGAGCTAGTGGGCGAGGAGAGGGAAGATGAACACACCCACAAACCAGACGGAACTTTTGAGATATTGAACGAGATTGTCGTCGATCGTGGTCCAAATCCAAGTAAGTCCTCGACCATGCTTCCCTGCTGAGCGAACTCTAGATTACTGATCATGCCACCCCAATAGCAATGTCGTACACTGAAATCTTCGGTGACGACGAACACTTCACCTCCGTCTTGGCAGACGGCATTTGCGTTTCGACCCCAACGGGCTCCACCGCCTACAACCTGGCGGCCGGCGGTTCACTCTGCCACCCGGAAAACCCCGTCATGCTCGTCACTGCCATCTGCGCACACACGCTCTCGTTCCGTCCCATCATCCTACCCGATACCATTGTTCTTCGTGTGGGCGTGCCCTACGACGCGAGGACCAACTCGTGGGCCAGCTTCGACGGTCGCGAGCGCGTTGAGCTATTTCCAGGAGACTACGTGACGATCAGCGCTAGCCGTTATCCCTTTGCCAGCGTCCAGGCTCAGGGTCGGCGCAGCGAAGATTGGGTCAACAGTATCAGCGGCAAGCTAGGGTGGAATACGCGCCAAAAGCAAAAGGAATACAAAGAATGGGAGAAGTAGATCCATTCGTCCAGGGAATCAGCGACCAACGATTAAAAGTCCAGAAAAGTTCCACGACACGCAGAGTCAAAAGGCTTGGCTTCGGATAGCAACTTTCCGAACGACTATCAGTCGGCAAGCTGTCACCACAACCAGGAACTCACATGGTCACACGCAGACGAAGAGGATGGGCACTTTGGCACATTTCAAATCTTTTGTCACCTGCCGCGTGGCCAGCCCAGGAAGAAAGCACACTCACTGCAACCACAATCCTGCCTTACGGAGGACTATAAATCCAAACGCCAAGCCCCGGAGATGGTTCACGTCCTCGAGAGAGCCTCTTTTTGAGTCTTTCAGAGGTGAGAACATCCCGTCTTCGGGAGGGTGGCCACTTGGCCTCCGAGAACTAAGATCGACTAGGTTCACGAACGCAACTAAGCTTTGCCTTTAAGCTTGGCACTACGTCTTTCAGCCTAGCCTGGGTGCGATGTGAGTTGCGAGGAAGAGAGGATGAGCTCCGAGAAACTGTAGCAACACAGCCGTCTTAGTAGCAATTCGTTTGTCCAACTGGCTTCGAGGCGGGCTCCGGATGTCGTTTTCGTGCTCGCCATCTACGATTTTTCTCCTACGTTGGTCGATATTCCTCCATCCCATCAAGTCTACAACGAGAAACAGCCCAACAAGCAGACTGTGCGCAGGAAGCAGACAACGTCACCCGGACGATGGGTAGACAGACTCATCTCTGCGTGTGTCAAGGTGTTTCCTCCTTCCAAGACACGAAGGGAAAAAAAACCGCAAACCCAGGGCAATCCACGCCAAACCCGACAAAACAAACGCGGCAAGCTAAAACACCGACCGGCGTCACCCGCCCAACCTCGCTGGCTCTACGACTCCTAGAGCAGGGCACCTTACTAAGGCCTTAACCTCACCCACGAATAGGCCCCCCGCGGGCTTTCGCAGCGCATCTATTGCCCGCTCGGTCGCACCCGCGGATACCCTTGGTCATGGGTCTGGCTTCTTCCCTTGGCTTCTTCTTCCTCCCACCTCCCGCACAACCAGGATGGCCCCTGAGTCGTGCGCTGACAAAGGAAACGCTACAATTCTCCCATTGGGTCTTTTTTCCCCTGGGCGATTTCAGCATGGATACCGCCGATGGGTTGTATGCGGCTCTAATAGTATCTACCAGGGTGAGGGGACTTGTGACAGATGCTGCGACGTTCCGCTGGTCCCATGTTCGCCGGCAACACAATGGAACGTCTCACAACCACAACAACTCGGAACTGATCGCCATACGTCCATAGGCGGTTAATAGGCGGCTTTTTTTGCCCTTTGAGCTGCAGGTTCCACATAATGCCTACTTGTTTTTTTATGCAGGAACCGCCACGCAGAGCCCACGTCTGGTCGATTTTTCGCTTGAGACGAAACAGGCATTTGTGATTTCCGGTCGTTTCTACATGCACTAAAAAAAGGAACTCTTACGGCAGACTGCAAGAGGCACTCCGCCAAAACCGTTCTTTCTAATAAACCTACGGCTACCGTAAATTTTAGGTATTAATAGCGCGACTTTCTCGTACGTATAAATAAATATTATAATAAATCCCGTATATTATTATAAGGAATTGCTTATAACCGTAAGTAGTAGTAATTACGTAAGGGCGGTTATACCGCCTAGTAAAAGTAGGGTAGCTAGGGGGCATATCCTCCTTACTAATTTTTATTACTAATTAATTTCCCTTTCCTCTTAACTAACTTAATATTCCTTAAGTAAGGTAAGTAATCTACCTACGCCCTTATAGTTACTTATTAGCAATTATATTTTACCTTATTATACTTTATACCCTTTTCTATTTTATTTTTATTATTATTACTTAATTATACACGCAATTATAAGTATAATATTCGCAATTTACTAATTAGAAATATTAATTAGGTATAATTAGGCAATTTTATACGCAATTACTAATATAATTTTTACTAATTAGTAATTATGCTTCTTTTTAGGCTAATATACGCGCAATTGTAAGTATAATTACGCGTATATACTTATTTATAATTTAATTCTTTTTATTTACTTTTTTCTTTAGTATTAACTATTTACGTATATATACTAATAATTTCGTATAGGATACTCCCTTTTTTAATAATTGCGTATACCATATAATACTTATAATAAGCGCTTAATATAGCGTTCTGGCCCGTATTAAGGGTATATAGCTCCTAACGGTCCCCGTATACTAACTTATATAGTACCCTAACGACCTTACGTTTTATAAAATAACCTCTTACCTCTTTATTAATACGTATACCTTTATATAATAGCTTCTTTATTATACGGATTTTTACGTTATTTATAAGCTCTTTATTTTCCTTTTTAAAGACTTTTTATTAAATTTATAACTTTAGTATTATATAAGTTAGTATATACTACCCTATACTATTTAATATTATTATACTAACCTATATAATCTAGCCCTAGCGTTAGATTAAGCTTAATTTTAAGATTACTAAGAATAGCCGTTATATACCTTTAGATATTATTATAACTTATACTTAGGCTACTAATACTATTTAAATAACTATATATAGTAATATTAAGACTAGTACCGAGTCGTGCGCTCGTTATAAGGCTAGTAAAGGCATTTTTGCTAATTATATTACTTTTATAAGTAAGGGCTACTTTAGTTATAACTATATATTTACTATATACGAGTATACGCTCGTTACGCCTCCTGTTATTACTTATATATTACTTTATATTACTTTATATCTATTTATAGTTTACTAACGGTTCGTATTAGCTCGTAATATACTTACTAAGGTTATTAAGCGTAGTTATAATTATAAGGGCCGTAATAAAGTTCGTATTAGTACTCTACTTAAGTCTCTAAGTACTATCCCCGCTATATACCTCTATATAATAATAAAAGCCTTTAAATAAATAGCTAAATAGGCTAAAAATAACGAAGAGGGTATATATAATAATATATAGGATTATAAGGAGCGTTATTAACTTATATAAACTCTAAGTAAGGAGTAATTAATTCGATATTTTTATATAGTATAATATAGGAGTTTATATAGGTATATATTAGGATATAGTACGGTTAGGCTTAATACCTAGGTAATAAGGCCCTTATAAAGTTATAGGGTACTTACTAGCTATAAGCTAGAGTATACGCGCTTAGTTTAGCCCGTAAGAGGCTATAACTAACTATATAAAGGCTCCCCCTAAAGTTTAACGTTTTTAATAAAATTATAGAACTTTTATTTATCGTATATTATCGTTATATACTTTTTTATCCTTTTTAGTATTATAAATCCCCGTACGCGTTTATATTTTTATATATATATTTATAAAACCTTATAAATAAAAGGATACCCCTATATATCGCTATAATTATATATAAATATTTACTCCTTACTTAAAATTTCTTTTTTAGTTTTTTATTTTATATATTATTACTTTTTTAAAATAGTACGACTACGTATTAAATTTTTACTATATCGAACGATAATTATTATAAAGTTAGAGAGTAATTAGACTTATAATATAATTATTATATATATCTTTATAGTTTTTAGTATTAAAATTACAAAGCGAACTTTTGAATATTAACTTATAAAATAGGACTTATAACAAGAAGAGCGTACGGTCTTTTTTAAGGATTTATTAATTCGTATTTAAGAATTATTCTTTTAATAATACTTAAATAATAAAGATATCCTTTTTTAACTCTAGTCTAAAGGATTTATAATTACGGCTATAAAATTATTAATACTTCGTTAACAGAATTAGCTTTAGTAATAATAAATACTAAAATAGCTCGTAATTATATAATAATAATTAAAAAAGTTCTTTTTTAGTATACTAAAAGTTACTTACCGTACTAAAGGGTATAGTAAAAAGTATCTTTATATATAAGTTCGCTAATAAGCTTATATTATTAGCCGAGATAAACTATACTTTATATATTATAAAACCTTTTTATAATAAGTTTAAGATCGGTTAAGTAAGATAAAGTACCGTTATAAAGGGTTTATAACTCTTAGACTAAATTATATTTAGTCTTTAAATACGTATAATAAGCTTTTATTATTTAGATTTAAGATCTATACTAATATTAATACTTATTCGCGGTTTATTATATAGTTCTATATAAGGGTTTTTACTTATACGTCCCGGAATATACTTATATAATATCTTATTATTATTTAATAACGGGGATTTATACTATTACGAGTTCGTTTAGACTAAGGGAAAGAAACTGTTCTTACGTTTAGTATTTATTACTACTTTTTATAATACTATTTAATAATAAAAAGTCTAATTATATTCCGTAATTACTAGATCTTTAGTAAAAGTATTTATAATATTAAGATTAAGAGTTAGTAAAATCGTCTTTATTAAAGTAGATTAGTATATTAGCGAGTAAGTAATATATATTTTAGTATATATAAATATACTTACGTTTATAAGAATATTTCTAACTACTTAAGTTCTAAGGGCTATTCTATATAAATATACTCTTTAACTAGATTATACTTCTATTTACGTATATACCACTAATTCGTTCTAATTTTATTAACTTTATATAAATTTAAAACTCTTATTAAATTCGTTATTAAAAAGGTCGCCCTTACGTTATTTCTAGTTAGCTATAGTAACTATATTATTAATTTACGTTACGAACTATATAAGACTTTATATAGCTAATTAACTAAGACTAAGTTTAATAATTATTAAACGCTATTTAGAATAGTAATAATTTAGATATATATCTTCCTTAAGCTACTTTATAAATTTATACTTTAATTATTAAGGGCTCCCTAACTATATTAGCTAAAAGTACGAAGTTTAGCGAGGCTAATTATCTTTATTTTAAAGCATATTAATATTTTTATATTTATTTAAAGTAATATATACGTAATAAGCTCTAATTAGAAGTTACTTTACTTAGTAAACTATAGGGCGGTATTATATAAGTTAAGTAAAAATTAGAAAACTTTAGAATTAATCTTAGAGTATTAGATAGCTTCGTAATTACGAGTAATACTAAGGACGAAGAAGAATTATAAATATAATTATAATTTATTTTAAACTATTTACTAACGAGAATGCTTATTTCTGTCCTTATAGTATACTAAGTTATTTATTATTATAAATTTTATCTTTTTATTAAACTACTATAATCTCGTTTTTCTTATTATTTTTATCCTTTTTAACTTTTTTCTTAGCCTTTACCTCCTTCTTAACGATCTTCTTTTCTTACTTAACTAATAATTCCTCTTTAATTTTTATTGTTAGTTTAATACTAATACTTATTAAAAGCCGTGTTTTTAGAATATTTTTATACGTCGTTTTGCTTAAAGTTTTAGTTATAATTAGTTTTATACGACCTTTTCCCTTTTTTACTAACTAAGGTTTAATAACTAGCGACTTAATTCTAGTTTAAAAAATAATAAAAAGTTAATAATTATCTTTTTTATATAAAATCGTAGCTTTAAAAAGGAATTTCTCTAAACTTATAGCTTTATACGCTACTTTATAATACTCTAAAATATCGTAAAGATTCTTTATATTAATTAAAAATGCTATTTATTTTATTAAAAGAATTTACTAGTTTATTATAAAATATAAAATAATAAATCGCATTATATTTTAATATAAAATAAACGTTAAGAAGCGATTAAACTAAACTTTTTTAATAAACTTTTTAATAACTTAGACGTTAATATAAGTCGTTACTTAGAAACTGTTAAGTTCGTTTTTAAAAAAGGATATATTATATAATATAATAAAAATATTAATTATTAATAATTACTTTAGCTCTTTTTTTATTTACTAAATACTTCGTTCCCGTTCTTTTAAGCCTATAAAAAGAGATTTTATTAATATCGAGGCTTATACGTTTATACGTTCTTATTATATAAAAAGGGTAGAGCCTATATAAATATTATTATCGATCGGTCGTTTTAAAATAGCTTTATAAAGAGGTATCGTAAAGTTAATTAGTTTAGTAACGTCTTATATAGAAATTAGAAATTATTATAAATCTATATTATAATATTTATAAGCGAGCTATTAGTTTAATAACTTAAGTAAAGAGTGATTTTTATTTATAAGAGGGTAAAAAGTAGTAGTTATTTTTATAATAAAGTTATAAAAAGAAGAAAAACTTTTATATTAGGGTACGATATTACGTAATTTTATATACTACTATACGGTCTAATATATTACGAAATTAAAGTATTTCTTAAGCTGTAAATCTTTATAACCCCTATTTATAGGTTATTATACTAGTCTAGACCCTATCCTAGGTAGTGGGGTGACTGTAAAATACGATTTCTGCTTTGATATATGAAAAAAGTGTTTTGGCAGAGTGCCTCTTGTAGTTTGCCGTAACTCTCAAGGAAAGCATAATAGGCAGAAGTCGGAGCTATTAATAATCGCTGGGCAATGTTTGGGTAGATGGCAAAGAGGTATTTTTTTGAGATAGAGAAGAGCAAGAAAAAAAAAAAAAAAGGTTCAGATACACAACCACTCGATACGCCGCCGCCGCTGACCGCCACAGCCAATAAGGAGAAATAACCAGGCGATTTCCAACTATCAGTGAGAATCGTACACGCCGAATGCTAGTGATTTGTCTAGAACGAACACCCACACCACCCTTCCCAAAATGTTTGATATCATGGCGTAAAAATAAAAGACAAGGAGGTTTTGAGGCCCGTAAAAAGCGAAGGCAAGCCGAGACCCATTGTGTGTACGCGTGAGCCGTTTGTATATAGTGAGCCGATTACTCAGGTGAGTGAAGAGTAGCGGAAGGATCTCGACGAGGGATTAGGGCTGAGGCCGGGAATCGTAAATATTTGAATGAGGTAAGGAGGAGAAGAAACAAATCGTGGCAACGTTCTCAATTTTGGGGGTTTGGTTGAATAAGCTCTTTTGGGTTTCCAGGATTACACACGCGAAAGAGCAATCTACTGCTCGTCCTCCACATCGTCGGCCTGAGTCTCGACAAAGGTCATGGTGACGCCCTCACCGCTGACATTCAGGTTGACGGTGTCAATGGCGCCGCCGCTGACGCCTCGTGAGTTAAGCTCCTCAACTGCGCGCTTGACAACGTTGTTGTTGGTGGCTGGGACGACTTGGGAAACGGGGGCGGAAGGATCGCGGGCAACGAGCTTCTCAGGGGTCATCTCGACGCCTATTCCGTAGTGATTAGCCGCGTGTGCCTTGAGTGTTCCAAGACTTATTTGTTACTTACCAGCAGGAACGCCGGAGCGAACGTACATGGTGGTGACCTTGGCACGGCGGCGAGGGGGCTGCTGGGCCTCGTCGGAGCGGGCCTTGACCTTCTGCTGAGCAACAATAGCGCCGGCAGGGCGGGGTGCAGCGGGGGTAGCGGGTGCGGCCTCAGCGGCGCCTCCGGTTCCAGGACGAGCTGCTGCTTGCTGATTGTTGTCGACGATCATGCCGACACCAGAGCCCTCCTGACCAGTGCCAAGCTGGATCTTGGGTCCCTTAGTGAGGGCAGCCTCGGCGTACTTCAGAGCGCGATCGAAACCGGAGAGATCGCGCTTCTCGGCGGGACGGGCTTTGGTAAGCTGTACACGGGGAGCGATCTCCTTGCCCATTCCTTGGAGGGCTGCAATGGCTTGGGCCTGGTTGGAGAGGTAATATGTTAGCTGATATTGGTCTGATAGTACTAGCGTCCGTGTGTGTCCCGTACACACAGACATGAGCCGCCCGAAAGCTAGAAGATTCCACTAACCTCGTTGATCTGGTTGTCCGCGGACGAAGCAGTCACCGGCGTAGCACCTCCGACTGAAGCAGCGGCTTGCTGAGCAGGCTGCTGAGGGGCGGCCGGGGTAGCAGGTGCCGCGGGAGCGGCAGGGGCGGCGGCCGGAGCATTCGCAGCACCTTGAGCAGCATTAACTGCGGCGCCCTCCAGTACATTCATCAACTGGGAGACGTCGTTTCTACCGCCAAATGAAATTTCACCATCACCCACCACCAAGGCAGGTGAATAAGCGCCCAAGTTGATGTTCAAGGGCAGAGCGTTGAGCTGAGCGGCCAGGCCGGCAACGGCGAAGATGTAGCGGTTGACCATCTTGTCGATCTGTTCGGGTAGTCGGTATGTCTTGGTGTGATTCGGGTGGAACGGCTCTTGGAAGAGGCGAAGGGTGGTCTGCGAGACGGTGACACTAAGTAATAGGCGTAGAGTTGTATAATAAGGACACGACCAGCGGAAGAATTGAAGATAGCTTTTTAAAATCTTGAAGAAGAGAGAGAAGAAAACCGAGAAGAGACAGGATACCAGTCGAGCACAGCTAAAGAAGAAATAGAAGAAAAGATCTGAAAAAAAGCACGAGAATTTAGCTTTCATATATTTCCCCACGAGCCAAGATGGATGAGTTGAGATTGGAGACTAGCCACATGCTTGAGACACAGCCGCCAAGATGCCAAGAGATAGAGTCCCGTCGAAAGCCTCAAGTCGGTCGTGGGCCCTCAGACATTAGCAGAGGGGCTACCGTCTGGGGTAGGCTCTTGATCGAGTCGGTACGGAGGCGCAGGCAGGGGGTGCTCGTCGTGGTCGAGGTGGGATTGCCCAGCTGGAAAGCTCCGAATAACGCCAAGGGATGGCCGAAGGACGAGTAGGCTAGCGATGGTACATTGTAGACAATCCGCCCAGCGGGACTGGATATTGTTCAGCGTGAGGTCCAAGCAGTCAGCGACGCAGTCGAGGCATGAAACGCAGGTGACACCAGAGACAGGCAGCGAGCCAATTGGGCAGGTCGGTTTGGGATATCCATCTGGGAGGCCAGCCGCGGTCGAGTGTGCAAGAGGAGGGCGATTCGAGACCAAGCTTGACGGAGAGACCTGACTAGGAGGTCTTGGCATCGTCGCCGTGCCTCTATGCGATGGCCGAGAGATGTCAGGTAGGATGCCAATTTTGGCCCAGAGATCCACGCTCTGATGTTGCCAGGGCATGGGTGGGCATGGGTGACCCCCCGGGACGCGTAGACAGATCCGACTCGACTCTCTGGCAGATGGTCAAGGGACGCAGTATTTGCAGAGTGGGTCAGTCGCTCATGAGACTTTGCCAAGCACTCCTGCGATGGTAGCTGGGACGTGCACCGCAACGATACTGCCCATTTCTCTGCGTCTCTCCGTTGATTTCTGCTTGGGTGGATGGGACGAAGGTGGCGGGTGAGCAGCAGCGTGGACGATACTCGGTGTTGGTGGATTTCGAAAGGAACAATTCAGAGGGCTCAGAATCCCGCGTAGCATCTAAGCATACCTTCATGGTTGTGCCAAGGGGCGGATTATTCTCTTGGCACTTGGCGGGTCGCCGTATGGCCGGTGTCGTCTTCCGTCTGGTACCATCTTTACTACCTGCTGCCCCCCTTCAGCAGGGCAGACTATCGAGCATCGATGCAACGGCCAAGAAGCACAGAAGATCTCCCCGGTATTGGCGTCGTCGGGTGCCGCGGCGGATGGAGTCTCCAAGCCCGCCAAGTAGCCAAGGGCAATCAGCCACGTCCCGGCCGTGTAACCTCTTGGTCCGCGGCACGCCGCACAGGTGAGAGACGCATACTCAGGACGCAGAGCCGCTAAAGCTAAAGACTGAGGAAAGAGTGAATCGGGTTGTTTTCTCTAGCGAGTCGTGCACAGCGCTGTTCGGCCCGCCTTCTCTACCCAATTGCCGGGATGGTGTCCCTGGCGAATGTTTCCTCAACTCCAGGTTGCGGATGATGGAAAGACGTCTAGTGGTGGGCAGAGGGGCAAACGCATGACAGTCGTGCCCCGATGGTTTGCCAATTGTCAAGTGTCAGGAGGAGCCCCAAGAACCCCGTGGTACGGTACAAAGCGAAAAAAAGGGTCCAATTGCATGCCGTGACAGAGTCTTGGGCCGGGTGGATGGATGGAGACTGGGATGCAATGCAGAGAGGACAGACGAGTTCGACCGAGCATGGGGAGTCTGAGGTCGATTGACTGTGAGTGCAGTGCGGTACCGTTGGAGTGTCCAGTGTCGAGTGCTGGATTTTCTGGTCTGGTGCGACACTCTCCCATACTTCTGCCCGTGTCTGAGACTTCGGAGTTGCGTGATAGTCGCCGTCGTAAGGATTCCGCTGATGGTGGTCGTCTGTACATTGTTGTTTGCTCGGGCTCCGTTTTGTAGCCAAAATTAGCATTGGAAGCCGGGGACATCAGACCAAGCCCCTATTTTCCCTAACCTTGAACGGGAAAGAGTCTGTTTTGCGGTTCTTGTGGAATGTGTACTCCGTATGGGCGGTTTGCGGCTTGCCCCGTGACACACCATGTTCGCGAGTGTTCAATGCAGGCCGGTGGGTTGAAGCCAACAGGATATGCCCAGTTCGAAGCGAACATGCACGTGCCTGACCCGCCTGGTTTCCGGCGAGAAGAAGGCAAACGAACCGGGGGAGAGCCTGAAGGCATTCAGATTCTGCAAAGCCAATGAGCCGGAAGTCGAATCGTTGTCGTTGCCCGTAATCAGAATTGCTGTCTGTGTGGTGCCTCATTGTGTGTATGGTATGACCGTTGCAAAGACTTTGTTGGGTGTGGAAGGAAAGAGTTCGCGCTTGCCTCAAGGACAGGGCGAGGTTTCCAGGCTGCAAATAGAGACTCTGACAGGTTTTCTTCCTGCCTCGCCAAACGCCTAAGCTCTGCTGGCCGGCTCCTGCCTGTCACGTCTACCTGCATCGCTCACCTCAGGTTTCTCACCAAGCGCATCCCGTGCGTGCCCTTTTTGCTCTGTACCTTACATCAAATCTGCATCCAACCTACGGACGTACCTCACAGAAGCTAAGGTATGGAAGGTTCTAACATTCGGCCGGATTTCTCATCAGCCTGGAAAATTTGTGACATCCATTCGTTCTTGATTCGATGCAGCTAATCTTTGACTTGGCATTAGGTTAACCAGCCGAAAGGCTACTGTGCGGCAGCTGTCGCCATCTTAGTGCGCCGTCTGTGATCAACTGTCATCTCCTTTCCGCCATGTGGTCCGGCTTCGAGTGTGGAGGGAAGGAAGAATAAAGCTTCGTCCGGAAGAGACGGCGCGGAATGGCTGGTCTTGGGAGTCTAAAGTCTTGGAAACCAGCCTGTCAACCACTTGTGGCACGTCTTGGGCAGCGCGAGTCCTTCCGCATAAGCAACTTTCCAGCGGCCCCATTCCCAATGTTGCAGCTTCATTTTCTGGGGAGCAAGTCTGTCTTCGCCATTGGGTCCGCAAGCCGATGCTCAAAAGACAAGAGTTTACCAAGACCATCCATCGTCGCTCTTGGCTGCGTCCAAGTGTTGTCATTTCGTCCACCCTCTACGAACAGACTGACTCTAAATCTCTTGAGTCTGGGGGCCAAAACTCCGGGCAGCCTGGCCTAGATGGCGATGGCCGCGCATTCTGCACCGGAATTGTTTGTTTCGAGAATCGAGACCTGGTCAACACAAGCTTACTTGACTATTCCATCTTGGCTCTCGCCCAGAGTCGTAGTCTACCCCCTGAAGGCGTCCATGCACCCTACGATCCCATCCACCTGCAACGTTGGTCGTCGACAAATGTTGCCTCTTCCAAGTGCCGACAGAGGAAGAGGAGCCATGATGGCATGGGTTTGTCTCTCCAGCGAGAACGAACTCCCCCGTTCTACATGGACCCCAGGTCCGTTGGTCAGGAATCACAACGGCGGATGTCCCCAAGGGTTACACTCCTCGTCTTTGCCGATATTCGTCGCCCGCCCCGGTTGCGCAAGGCCCTACACACCAAAACACGCTTACCTCTTCAGACGGATGCACCGTCACTGCCTCAAGCTTTCTGTCATCCAAGCCCCTTGGACGCAAATCTCGGTGCTCACAGTCGGCCAAGCCGGTCAAACGGCACTAGAATGCAACTCGAGCGATTGTGACAGCACCAGCAGCCGCGGTGATCTCCTATGAGAGACCAGCAACAATTCCAGGCCGCGCACATTTGTCTCATTCGTCGCATATCCTCCAGACAATCCGAAAATAGCTCTCGCGGATGATCTGAGACGTTCGCGAACCTCGACCGCTATCTGATTGAACTCTTAGACGAACTGGTTTCTATCGGTGCTCCATTCATGCGTTCGGACTACCTAGGCCAGCCAGCAACTCGGAACCTATTGCGAACGTTGTGGCGGGCTTCTAAAAAGGGACTCTTCTTAAGGGCCTTCTAAGCAGCATCAAATGTCATTGTCTCAGGAACTCGCCTGTACGATGTACGGGGTAATTACCGCAAGGTTTTTCCAAGATGGACATATTATCCGCCACCCTCTGGATCTCTTTTTTGTTTGGTGGCTGGGCTGAGCGGATGGTCGAACCCAAGCTGTGCTGTGGGCTCCGTCCCCAAACGCACCCAAAACAGCGAAACATCGCGGGATATCTCCCTGGCACTTGCTCGTCGCTTATCGTACACGCCAAGGCCAACCCTCAGACGCGCCAGTTGGTCTAGCCGGTCTGGAAGACGCGGGAGGAAGGGGCGGACAACTTTTGATTGTCCTGGAGCCCTGGACCAATTCACCAATACAATGTCTTGACTCGTCTCCGCGTTTCCACCATCCACGAGCTGTCTCTGGTAGCGCTGCCGCAGGTATCCTATATCGTGGACGGAATATTACTACAGCCGGTCCAGACGCTGCTTCGGGGGGGGGGGGGGGGCTCTTGGCACCGCAAATTTCGCCTCAAACGTCTCTCGACGTCCGGACTAGTGTCCGTCCCCTTCCTCAACCAAGTTCTTACCTACACTCACCATGCAGTCACCGAGACTTCACTCCAAGATAATCAGGGGAAATTTCCCTCATGCATGCATTGCATTTACTGCATCTCAATTACTCGACAAGTCTCGACAAGTTGCTGAAATCATCGGATCGCCTTGCCAAGAGGTCGATGGAAAAGGATGATTCGCCGATCCCAACTTGTGACTGGCCAGCGCCAAACTGTCGTGCGGCGTGCCGCGCTGATGGTGCAGTAGCCGCGTCTTACAGTATGTCGCCTACGGAGTATCCGTACTGCGTACAGAATCCTGCTGCTGACAGGCATCAGTGCGAGCCAAACGTCTACTCATCACCGACGTAGTCGTTAGGGCATCTTCGCGCCTCTCTCTCTTCCTACCTTACCTTGCCCATCCATAGCTATAGCACCACCGGTCCATTTATTGTCTGACTCTTCTTCGACACCTCTTTGCCACTTTCGTTTTCTCGATCATGCCGGCGAAAAGCTTCGCTGAGTCGAACACGTTCTATCGGCCCGTTCACTCACGGCAGGCGGAATCTTGGAGGAGGCCTCTCGTCCTCGCGGTCATTCTATTTGTGCTCTGGTTGTGGAAACTCAATGAATGGTTCCATGGCCGGAATGTTATCCTTCATCCAGAACAAGGCCCCTTCCCAGTCTTCACCGATTGGGATGACATACCCACGAGCGAGAAGCTCCTCTGGGTGCGATGCGAGCTACCCGGCATGTTTCCCCTGGGCCGTGGCTACATGTGCGCCCGATTGACCGTGCCGATGGATTACCAACGGCCCTTGACTCAGTCTGCCGATAACCCCAAGGTCCATGTCGCTATGGTTCTCCTCCCCGCTCTCGGCCACGGCCTAGAGACGGGGCGTTTCTCCGAGTCCCCGCTTCTCCTCAACCCGGGCGGGCCCGGCGGGCCAGGCACCACTTTCACCTTCCCGCCGTTCGGTCCCACTATCCAGGCCGCCGCCGGAGGCAGCGTCGACATCATCGGCTTCGACCCCCGCGGCATTGGCGCCACGACCCCACGGGCTGACTGCTTTGTCGACACCAAGCCCGGCGAGCAACCCTCAGCCGCGGCTAACAACCTTGCTTATATGCACAGACTGACCTGGCTGGCAATGGCTCACGACATCGGTCTGCCAAATGCCACGTCCGGCGCCTTGGACCAGCTTGCACAGCGTGCCAGGGCGTTGTCCAAGCTGTGCTCCCAGAAGGATGTCGAGGAGGGCGGATTCGAATACATGGCTACGCCTAATGTAGCGGCAGATATGAAGAGCATCATCGGCGCACACGATGCCTGGCTTGAGGACAACGGGTTCGACACCACGCCACTCAGTGCCGGCATGTTGTCACCCAGCGAAGCTGCTCCTCCTTCAACAAAGGGGAAACTAGTCTACTGGGGGTTCAGCTATGGCACGTTCCTAGGACAAACCTTTGCGGCCATGTATCGTACGTGGCAGCCCAATGTCCTTCATGTAAGATAGTAAGGGCTGATCTTATTTGTGTTACACAGCTGATGCGGTCGGGCGACTCATTCTGGATGGCGTCGTTGATGCCAAGGAGTACGATATACCTGTGAGTTCGTATCCGTGATATATCATCGTTGTCCAGGTCACTTGGATGCTAAAAAAAGAGTGTTAGACGTGGATCTCAGCCATGCGAGACGCCGATGCAGTCCTAGAAAGCTTTTTCTACTATTGCCACCTCGCCAGGGACGCATGTGCCCTCTACCGTCTAGGCGACGGCGGCTCAGCGCAAATCAAGAAACGATACGAGCAGACAATGGCCAAGCTCCGGGCTGATCCACTCATCGTCGTCTCCCGCGCGGGACACATGCCCATCGTGCTACTGGAGGCCGACATACGGAAGCTGCTCTTCACCTCGCTATACTCTCCCACCAAGGTCTTTCCCTTATTGGCTGTTCTGCTGAACCGTCTGCATGTGGGCGATGACCTCTCTGATGTGGTGGTTGCGCCTGATTTCGGCTTCACCTGTGACGCGGATCTCAAGATGGTCATTTATCCCGAGGAGAGCCCCAAGGCGATTGGATGCAGTGACCGGAGGTACAAGGTGAGGGCAAATATGAAGCATGGGTCAGGAAGAACATCTGCTGACGGGCCTCTCTACCAGCGTAATGAGACTCTGGAGCAAGTCTTTGACAAGGTATCCAAGGTCACCTCTTTCGCTGACGTCGTAAGTCCCATCACCCAGCCTTACCAAGAATTGTATGTGATCAGCTGACTCCCTTCGGCCTCAAGTTCTTCCCTCTCATGATGCACTGCGAAGGCTGGGACATCCAAGCCAAATTCCCCTCCCCGGGCTGGGACGCGAACCTCGAATCCCCCGACCCCGTCAACACCTCCTTCCCGATCCTCTTTGTCGGAAACACCCACGACCCCGTCACGCCGCTAGCCCAGGCCGTCGCCGCGTCCCGGAGATTCGTCGGCGCCGGCGTCTTTGAGCTCGAGGCCGAGGGGCACTGCACCCTCGCCGCGACTTCGATCTGCGCGATCCAGAAGATGAGGGCGTATCTGCACAAGGGCATCGTGCCGCCGCCGGCTGCGGTTGCTGCTGACGGACGGATTGCCGGGTGGGATAAGTGCAAGGCCGACGAGCGGCCTTGGAAGCCCTTCCCGGCTGAGCTGGTGGCGGAAGAAGGAGGAGAAGGAGAGGGGGCACTTCACGCGGAGGACTTACATGTCTTACAGGGGTTGAAGGATGTGCATGCCGAGATTGTCGGCCGGTTGACGCCACCATTGAAGCTGCGTTTGCAGTAAGGGCATGTTCGAGGTCGCGCCTTCGCCGGACCTTGAGACCATGTTTTGCGAAAGATTGGCATTATCGTACGCGTTGGGCGCCTCGGGGACAATTTGGCTTCAGCTAGCACGTTGTCGCATTTTCTTGATGTCGCGATCGGAAGAAGACATGTAGGATTCTACTGGATGCGGTTTGCCCTACATCGCAAGCTCGCCGGCGCGCGGCGAGGGTGATGTGAGCAAAGTGGGATGTGATGGTGTGTCTTCGTGATGCCCGATTTCTGCCCGATACTGTCTCACTCTCACGTGTATGAAGTGGAAGGTCACTCAGGACTGGAGAGACACCTCATATATCATTCCAGATCGTCACAGATGTGCCGATGACACCCATGTTTGATTTCCAAGGAAGGTTTGAGGCCATATCGTATAAAACTTTAATCAAGTTGGGCTATATGGTGTTGTACGTGCCAGCATGTAAACATGCGAGAGGCGTTCCATGGCATGGGGGTCTTGCACAGGATGCTCTCATCAGCGCCAGCAGATATCTTGTACCAACAGGGGCATACAGCTCATGTGCCGCGTAGCCTTGAGATTCCTTAAGCCAGATGGAAATATCTGGACAATAGGGTTGGGTCGGAATATGTGCACCTCAGCACCCTCTCACTTGACAGAACATCAACGCTGTCCGATAGCCATGCCGCTTGACTGCCACGGGTGGATTCTGTCGGTGTCAAGGCGTAAACTTCCTCCTCTGTCCTCTGGACCTTATGGGTCTCATTTGATTTTCCACATAGCATCAGCCCCGTAAGCGATATCAGAGTCCCCTCAATTCACGCATGGCCCCAGTGATCTTACGCCTGCGGTGTAACCTCGATGAAGGCGGTGATCTGCCGTCTGCGGGGTTTGACCATGTCATTTCGTGCCCTTGTTCGCCAGATCTGTTATTCCACTTGGAAGCGTATTCAAACCCTGGAAGTGTATTCAGATCCATTGGTCTCAGGTCCAGATCTATTATCCATTTCGAAGCAATTCAGGTCGCTGGTGTTAGGCACGAAAACCATTTGGCATGGGAGTTTATCTGCCGCCGCTGGACTGATGTGGTCCTGTGTAAGAGGAAGAAGGGGATGGAAATGTCGTTCGTTCGTTGCTATCTACCAATCGTATAGTTCTGGTTCTCGTTAGCAGCCAGTAGTTTGAATGTCTTATGTGGCATCTTCAGACTCTGGGAAGATCGAACCCTGGAGCGTGTCGCCGATGACCATGGCAGAACTGGTATATCGGATGTAGTCCACTCTGTTTGTCCTCTTGTGGTGCCCTCCCAGCAGTAACCCTATCGTTAATGAATTAAGGAAGTGGGAGACAAGAGATGTGAATTAGAGAGAACAGAAGATGAGGAATTGAGAAGTCGAGATGGGAAAGAAGGACTACCTCTTCTCGGGTGAACGAATATCACTCTTGAGCATGTCTCCCCTAGGTGCATGCTTGCCCAGTCTTCAAAGCTACACATGCTTGACCTGCTACAGCCATTCTCTGCAAGCGCAGCTCGTTCCAGGCAGATTCTCCCGTGCTAACCAACAAAGGCAGAATAACAACAAACCTACCCCTCAGTCAAGGGCACGGCCACGGAGCGGTCTGCCCCTGCAATCCGAGACCTGAGGTCGAGATTCGAGATGCCCCGCGCCCCCGTCGCCGAACGGACTTACCCGCCGATGCGGTCGATGACCAACTGTAGCATCGATCATCAGGGGTTGAGAGAATCGCTGCACGGAGAAAAGCTGGGTAGGCGGGGCCACGCCAGGCGCGCCTTAGCGTCCACGATCGACGCATCGTTCCATATCTCGGTGCCGCTTCTCCTTGTGTCTTCTGCACGGGTACTTCGATCGGGCGCATTCCCCAAATGCAACAGCCCGCGTGCCCATGGAATGGCATGGAGGGGTAAAGCCAGGGGCGCCGACGGCTGCATTGACCAGAAAGACACGCGGCGAGAAGCTATTGAAGGACAGTTCGTATGAGGGGCCTAACTTAGGACAATGAGCCGCGGCTTGATTTGAGTCTCGGGTTCAGGCTAGAGTTGACAAGCACAAGGCGTAGCGACGTTCAAGGGAGCTAGGACTGTCAACAGGCACTGACAACAAGCTTACACGAGGAACTCAGAATTGGGTCACCAGCCCAACAAAAGCTTGACGACGTACAAGTAGCTTTAGAACGGCGGCGGGGCTACAGGTTACTCCGAGGCTCATGTCCTGACGACGCTAGGCTCCGCTGATTGACATAACACGGCCTTACCTTATTGAGTGGAATGCGGACGGATATGTTGGAAGCAGTGTCTGAGAATGAGACGTGCCCAGCCGAGGGGCAGAAGAGGGGTAGCAATCGGGTTCCTCAAGGTCCGCTGTAATAGTGGCTTCAGTGCTTCAGAAGCAAAATGGACAGCGAGAGCGACTACTGATGTGATTTTGGCGATGTCGTTGCTGTGACGTAGTTTCCGTGGGATGTTTTCGGATTCGGGAAGTCGGACAATGGAGACACGGTATAAGCAAACCGGGAGGAGGCAAACGTCGCGACGAGGGGCACGAGATCAAAAGCTGGTGTACGTAGGCGAAGATCTGAACGAGAGTGGATACGATGTGCAACGCGGCCCAGCGAAAATTCCGCATGTTGTCGTGCACGAATTCTGTCAACCGAATTGATGGCGAGGTAAGACGGTACGAGCAGATGCGCCTGATGCCCTCCCGTAAGAAAGTACTTGCTCTGTTGGGAAACGCATCGGTCTTTTCCTCGCATCGTATTCGTCCGTCCAAGGGTAAAGCTGGGCCATGCCGCCATTGTGGCATCAGCATCACATGAGACGCAGCGTGGAGAATGCCCCATGCTGCAGGACAATCAGCCGCCTTTGACCGGAGAAGAACGTCCGAGCATAAAGCTGAGAGTGACAGAATGTACCAATAATAAGGTATGGAGCAGGAGGCAAGACTTACGCAGTAAATGGAAGGGAAGGAGACGGGCCTTCTTCCGCATCGTGTTGTGATTGTTCCCAGTGGCTCGTTCATCGGGGATCTCGATGACATACAGGCGTGCTTGCTGTGGAGGGGCGAATCGGGAAACAGTCAACTGTTTCGTAGGTTGCGGGAATTCGCCGGGCTGCGCAAGTGCAAATTGAAACCCGCATCTTGCCGCATCCAGACGACCGACTCCATACTCCAGAAGGCAGAGGGGCAGACGCGGACTCTGGGGGTTGGCAGCTGCGATGTTGTCTGGATTCTCGAACGCTTTGGGTGGTCCAGAACGGTCCTTGGATGGCTTGCTGGGCCCAAAGCACAAAGCTACCTGGCGGTGTCGTCACTTCGCATGGAGCTCTATTGTAACGCAGCGAATCAGCAACACGATGGTTGGCGCTGTCCAGTAGGCTCATTGATCTGTGCTCACCCGGTGAAGCTGAGTTCGAGTGGTTGATGCTTGTTCATAGCTCTCCCGTCCCGTCGAATCTGCTTTTACTGCTTGCCCTCTTTGCGCTCATCGTGTGATCCACTGTGGCTGCGAGCCTGCTTGGCTTCCGTGGGTGAGACCGGGAGAGTGTGGATGTGTTTTCCAATAATGGGAGATGATGGGAGATGATGTCCCGGAGAGGGTGGGGAAAGTAGACAGCATGATCGAGATTTGCAAAAATGCCATCCTCTCTGAAGACAGGAAGTGTAGCCTGGTTGGCTGGCCACTGCTCGCAATCGACAAACTGACGTATTTCGGTGGCCAGCATTACGCGACTGACGCGAGAATGGACATGTCTTCTTTGCATGTGGCAATGGTTGTCTTTGCTGCAATCGCGGATGGGCCAACAACCATGCAAGTCCCATCGTATTGTGCGCCTGGAGATGCAAGTGGGGTTCTTCTATGGCATGGGGGGTCCGCAAAGATTTAGAGTACCGCAAGGTACGTATGTATGTATGTATCGTGGGATGCTGAAAGTGGAAGCCCAGCCTCAGGCCCATACACAATAGGTCCACCATCCAGGTCCATGCGGGGACACTACCAATTCCGTGCCTACCCACCTAGGTATGACGTTCGTGCGTCTACGTCCTCCTGACGTCACTTTGGGAATGCACGGTAGGTAGCTTGCCCAAAGCTCCTGCAGGTTGCAAGAGCTGTATGTAGCTCTCCTCATCTGTGGCTGGTGCGACTGCCAAACAGACATGGAAGGTCCGCAAGGAGCCACCTGGGCCACCTCTTGGTCATTTTCGATAGAGATCTCCCTTTGGCTTCTGGGCATTGGCCATACGATCCATCCTCAACTCCCACTAACTGGAGTAACTGCGAAGGATGTCACAGTCTATGACGACATTTCTTCAGTTCACATGATAGACCCTGAGCGTCTTTGCCAGATGGGGTGAAACTGCGCTCTAGCCACGAGTGGGCAAGCCCGGAGGAGGAGCAAGACACGCGCAGGGAGAGACAAGCCCGATAGGCACGGCCCAAACTATTGCATTCGGGAACTTGACAAGGAATCAAACGAGGGGGAGGGGCAGACAGACGGAGGGGCAACCTGCGATGTACCTTCCCATGCTATGATGGAGCGGGAGGTACCTCCTTCCTTGAGGTGTCGTTGTCTCCCATCCGTGAGGTGCCTTCCTTCCTTACCGACGGGTATTCGAATGATCGAACTCAACCTGTCAGCGGGGCAACTTCCGCAAGGCAGAAAGGCACCACGCCGAAAAGAGGCAGCAGCTGCCTTCCCTCCATACAAGAGGGCGCCTCGAGACTGCTGCCAACTTGTTATATAAACCTCTTCTTCCCACCACCACTACCACAATCTCTCTCCTCTTCATCACACTCACAATCAATCAACTTTCAATACAAACAAACAACACCACCAACCAACCCACCAAACAACCCAACCTACTTCACAATGGAGACCATCAAGAACGCCGCCAACTACGTTTCCGAGTCTGTCCAGCAGGCCGGTGCCACCGCCTCCAAGGAGACCAACAAGCAGGTCGCCAAGGACGACAACGTCTCCATCGGCAACCGGTAAGCGTTCCTTCCACCTTCATGATGGGTTTTAACTAACATCTTTCTTCAGTGCCTCCGCTGCCAAGGACGCCGTTGGCGACAAGATCGACGAGTCCAAGCACGACTTCAAGGGCGAGGGATACAAGGAGCAGGCCAAGCACTAAATCATTCCCACGATACCCAAACACCAGGGAATTTTCAATGAGTAGGCGTTTGGAACGGATCGGGACACGCAATGAGGCAGGAATACCTGGGAATTGATCACGGATCTTCTACCTAGAATAGCTTTTAATGCCACTGCATTGTTAAGATCACATCAAATTCCCACTTATGAGTGACACCTATCATAATCGAATATTTCTGTTCCTTAAAGCCCTTATTTAATCATAATCTGACTTGTCTAATTAATCAATCTATGGCACCAAACATACTAAGCTATGCCACCTCTAGGCTTTCCACCAGATCCCATCTGAAATCATGATGATTTTCACTAGATGCAACATCTATCCTTGCATAATTCACCAATAGTCTCCACTTGTGTTGATGCTTTCCCCACACCGGGCCTGGGGTTCCGGTGCACGGATCCTTGGCTTGAACGTCGCAAGACTGTTGGACGTGACAACATACTACTGGCGCGACACAACTTCATCAACAATCATCAAGAACGAATAGAGTCAATTGCACGTCACGCTCCTGCCTACCATGTCCAACACATCTTCAACCTTGCCGCCGGATCTGTTCGATCAGACAACGCTCATTTCCCTGGCAGCAACCGTCGTCCTCTTGTCCATAGCTATCGCTGTGTCTCGTCGAGTCCTCCACCCCGCCACATCGACGAGCTATCGCGTCCTCTTCATCTGGCACGCCTTTGATGCTTTGATCCACTTCTTCCTCGAGGGCAGCTTCCTCTATCACTGCTTCTTCTCTTACATCCCTCTCGCCGACGTGCCCGACGCCGACCTCAGCGGTTTCCACCCGACCCCGGCCAATTTCCTCGGTCATTCAGATCGCATCTATGGCGCCCAAGCGGGCGGAAACAATCCCTTTGCGCAGTTGTGGATGGTTTATGCGCGGGCTGATAAGAGATGGGCCGGCGCGGACTTGGTATGTTGCCGAAAAGGGCTGTTCCAGAGACGAGATGCTGGCTAACTTGTTGGGCCCCTAGGGTGTGATTTCGTTGGAGCTCTTAACGGTGTTCGGCGCCGGACCGCTGGCGGTGTGGATCTGCTACAGCATTGCTAAGCGTGACCCCAAGGTCAACATTTGGATGATTGTCATCGCAACGGCGGAGCTTTATGGCGGTGAGTTGGCAACTGATGTCTGGCGTTCCGGGAACGAGTGGGTCAACTGACATGATCTAGGATTCATGACCTTCTGCCCCGAATGGCTGACCGGCAACATCTACTTGGACACGAGCAACTTCATGTACCTTTGGGTGTACCTCGTCTTCTTCAATATGCTATGGGTTTTTATCCCGATATATGCCATCTACGTGGCATATGGAGAGATTTCTGCTGCTTTCAAGGCCCAAGGCGTCAGGAAGAACCTATGAGCGTATATCTCGAGGCCTATGAAGCTATTCATGTACTACATAATGTCAGCCGTTGCCCAATTGCCTTTGTCGTAGCCTTTGATCGAAGCCTCGTGCGGTTTTTTAACTTTTGAATCATCTTATCTACCCTACCTTGTAGCTATTTAGTCTTACATGGGAAGCTCGCATTGTTGCTCTTAATTCTTCTCTCCAAGGTGGACATTACCAAAGACCGGCTTGTCTTCCTGATACGTATCCTACTTATATTCACTGCCTACGTAGTCGTCCCTGAGCCGAGTTCAGCCCTTTGACGGTTTCGCGCAACGTCGAGGCAGGCTCTAGAGCCTCAAGGTATATGCCACACCTTCGTGACTTTGGCACAAGCAGATTCACGATATCTTCCGAAAAGAGGCCGGTGAAGTGACGTAGCCCAGATTGAAGCCGTCCAGATCAGAGACGTCGACCCACTTCTCCATCGGATCTGCTACAGTCATGGAAGAGCCGACAGCAGAAGGGGGAGATACTACTCATAGCTCCTTTCGCCAGATGAAGGAGGCGTCCAAACTGGTGTTCCGGGTGTGGTCTTGAATATTTTCTAGAATCTCCTAGCCTTGTTCGAATTAACTTGGTTGCTACGTTCTTCCAACGATAACTTCGCCCTGTAGATCTAGGTCCATCCGCTGAAGAGCGCCAAGATCGCTGGAGCTTGAGGTTTCTCGTTGCTCATGACCCGGCAGCATGACAGTTATGCAAGAAGACATGATCTTCGAGGCTCAAATTGCCTTTAGCTTAGGCCGCCCTCGAGCTCAACCAGGCGAAATCTATGTTTCCCAGAGTATCAAGTATATGAGATACGCGGGCTTTCTCAGGCCCTCGATGACGAAGATGATGTAATCGGACTTGTTTGCCTCGAAGACTACAAACTATCAAACGTAAGTAAAGCTATGGAAATCTCGGTAAGATAGGGTCAATGTCTTCGACATGATCAAAGATCCCGCAAATATTGGCAGTCCAAATATCCTGTAGTCCACTCGCGCCACGTTTGTCATACCCGCTCAAAAGGTTGTACGGAAAACAGATGTCGAAAGGATATGCAGTTTCGATGTCATCAAGGTCCTCTCTCGCCAGCCATAGACTTAGGGCCTCGATGCGAATCCTAATGTAATCGACTTTTCGACCGCCCACGATGGGAGAAACATGGGGTGCCTTATGGAAGACGTATGCTAGAGCAACCAAAGTAACGCAACCTTCTCTCCGACACTAACGCCTCGCGCCCGTTACTCGTCAAGTGCATATCTGAGCCGACTTCTTTAGTCTAGTCCCTAGGCTTGAACGGCACGTGGCCGAGCGTGCTCCACAATACTAAGCCATGCTCTATGCCAGGGAGATTGGGATCATGATCCTCTCGAAGTCCGGGTCAGCAGCAGACCACCTGCCTTGATACACTGAGATAACCCGAGTCTTGGCCTTGATAGCTAAACGCACTGGAAGTTATGTTAGGATCTTTACGTGATATCATGGGGCAGAATACATAGGGTTATGCTCAGGTGTCAAGAAATGTCTCTCCTTCCTCAGAAAAAAATCAATTATCTCAAACACAGTCATCGTCGTGCGTTCGCCAAGGTAATCATTCATCGTCCCTCCAAAATTAAATGTATTGAGGCACATTGGAATAACAAAAATTCCTGCAGTCGGGCTTAATGATCGGCGGCGGCCAAGTAGGCTCTTTGGAGATTAGATGGCCGGCGGTTTTCCTTGTGCGCTGATGGCTAGACTCGATATGTAGTCAGTAACAAAAGTGAGCTTGCTAAGGCCACCGACAGTGTAAGCCGTTCCATCGCACGCAACGCGGGGCAGAGCCGATGTGAGACCTAGCGAGAGATGTGGCCGAATATACATGGCGTGATCGTCTGACTGCCTTGTTTGTGTTTGTGTCTTTGGAGTCCAGCGGTAGATACGCGCGGATCATACATCGCGGAGCAAGACCGATGATGCATCTTCCCGCCTATTAGTCACGCAATACAGAAGGCATAGCTGTTCGGGTTGCCATACACAGAAACCACGAGTAAGTGTACCATCTCACGAGTTAGTTTCACGACAGCCAGGGAAATGTTTTCTCATCTACACGACTCCAGACGAGTGTGATACAGTCATCCGCCTCCCCAAGACCGGCGCCTTTCTCCTTGAATCGTTTTGAGCGGGCAATTCAAACAAAGATAATCTTTCCTTGATAAAATTATATCGTTACAATATCACCATTTAGCACAGGTATATTGGATGGTATTGACATGGCCGTGGCTGGTGAACGTTCTTACGCAGGCGGCATGCTGTCCCATGGTTAGCTCGAGTTCTGAGCTACATCATCAATTGCAAGTAGAAGGGGACTTACACCGATGAGACCAGCACCCGCATAATTCTTGATCGTACATGTTACACCTTGTCTGCCACATGAGCGCTTGACTGGGAGGCCTTTCTTGCGTTTTGGCTCGGCCAAGGTATTGAGAATCCGGTCACATTGTTTGAGGAAGTTAGCACCAGTCGTCGGTACGGGTTAGGGATACTCACACAGGAGACGAATGGTCCCTATGCCAGAATCAGTCGCGTGTCGTCTGCAAAGGTATCTTATGATGAATTTACTCACACCATCACAAGTAAGGTCGGAGTCACTTGGTTCGTGATTACACCATCGTGTATTCTCGTCGCCAGCAGCAGTAACTGCTGTGGATAGCAGGATGATGAATCCGAACTTCATGGCTTGATTGATTTGGAGCGTGAAAGTTGTGACTTGGTGATTCAGCTCAAGTCAAGGATGATGCGAAGGTGTCTGCGATATGAGGAGAGACATCAGCGTATAAGTATCAGGTTGGTGAGGACTCAAAGTTAGCGATGGGCAAAGTCGCCGATGGTAGATATCCCGTTCACCGAAATTAAGCGCCGTGAAGCCGAAATGCCCACTTAAGAGAAGGCATACAAGTCGTCTATTAGGCTAACGAAACATCTAGATCATGGAGTCTATGCTTTTTCATAGTGGACCGAAAGACGCCCTTGATGTTGTCGTTGTTCTCGTGGGTCTAAACTACAGCCTTTAGGAAGTCAAATCAATTGAACGCAATTTACCATCATTTAAGTCCATGCTTTTCGGATATCCTAAGAGGGAGTCACAAGACACTGACGAATATGCTTCTGAGTTTTACTTCTATTGGGACAATCAGGCTGTGTAGATTGAGCTGTATTTACTGCTGCACTCATTCTTCGTGGCGAGGTGAAGTGTGAGAATGAAGACGTCTTTCCCCTACATTCCGTGGGCTCAGCCGCTCAAAATCTATTCGAGACTAATGCTGAAATGAGACCATTGAGATTCAAACACTTCTCAAAGTTCAACAAAGACCAAGTGACATTGGGTGGTTTACATACAGGCCGAAAGCCAGATGAGATCGAGCGCAAAGCCGATGAGAGCTGGGCTCTGCCGAGGCCATAGCATGTAGCACTTTGCAAAGTTCGTGACATAGAGCATTGCCTCTATAAGCTCCAACCGAGGTTTCCAAGTATAAGTTAAGGGCATAAGGGTCATGTTTCCATATACTCGTGGCCGGAAACGATGTCTTTATTCAGTCCACCGAAACCGAGCAACGTCACCCGGAACACCCGCTCGGCCAGCACCACCATCCATACGCCGAGCCATGAACAAGAATGTATTCACAAGATGAAAGAATCGGCATTATACATGGCGGATATCCTGTTTCAACGCCGCTGGTACGAATATTATGAGCGTTTCTGACAGCATATTTGGCGTACATTGTTCGTATATGGTCAATGAGATATCTGCGTGAACCAGTACAAACAATATAATGAGGGCATTGGGTTGATACGAGCTGAAATCCTTTTGGATAAGGTAGGAAGGGCCCAGAGCTTCTGATAGGATCTGAATCCATCGAATAAAGCTAAACGGTATCTGTCCTAGGCTGACTAGTTGCGCACTCGGGGTCAAAGACTTTGCAGTAGCACTGATACGTTGTCTCATGTAAGAGTTATCATGAAGTAGACGTATGATATCCAATGACCCCAATACGGGGAATTCTGTTTCTGATGCATTTCAAGGCCCGATACACATCAACAAGCTTGCAAGAGCCCAAACCAGCTCTTGTCTTGGAGTGCGGTTAACATGTTCACATTGGCAATGACAAAAATGATAATCACATGGAGTTTCAGTCCACGCCCACCTCCTAGTCTCTTGGGTATTTCCGATCTGCTTCCCTTCGATGTGCGAAGGATAGCACTCCAAGCCAGGATGGAGTGAGAGTCGGCAGTAAGGTGAGACAGCAGCTTTAGCTATGCCTGCCGCTCTCTGGTATCCCGCCAAGAGTGATACTAACGATAAAGGGCAGGACTGTGAACCATTCTCCCCATTTTCCCAATTCGTCCCTCGAAGCGACTGCGAGAGCTCAATCGGCGGTAGTTGAAATCCCCATCACCAAGTGTCCCCAGGTTCCCGGGCAAGGCCAATCGGTTAGGAACCGCCCCCCCAAAAAATAGTCCGAATACTACCTCCTGCGACGAGCAACGGCGGCCTCGCCATCGGCACCACATACCGAAATCTCTGATACCCTTTTGTCTTTACACCTGCAGTATCGATAAGGGACGGCCTGACGTGGGGTCTTCAACCCCCTCTACACCTTGAGACTCATACTGAGGCAATCGGTGACGAGAATCCGATTCTTCAGATGTAGCATATCTTTAATGACCATCTCAAGTCGTCGTGGCGACTGGTGGATTACCTCTGGGGTGTAGTATCTCAGATGTTACGACGGGTGCGAGAGAGAGAGAGAGAGGACGGGGAAGGGGAGACGATCTACCGGACGGTATGTGGGAAGTGTATCATCGGGCGTTACGGGGGCCGTCGAAACCTCGTCAAATCGGATCAGCGAACAACAGACTCCCCACAACGCCTTGGGGCTCTTTTTTGTGCTATTGCGGAGGATCTCATGTTTTATCGAACGAGGTATTGAGGCGATAGCCCCGAGTAGTCCACTGTCGGGTCTTCGAGTCCGATGTTCTTGGGTTGCCGTGAGTCCCGTACTGGACCGGGCCGCCCATGGTTTGTTTCGAGGGAATTTTCCGCAGTAAAGAACGAAGCCAGTCGGGGTTTATTCTATTGACTATACGTACTCAATCGGCTTTCAGGTGCGACTGTGGGAAAGCGGACCTTGTCTGAAGGCCTTTGATATCTTCAGGGCTGAGATACTGTGGCCGAAGTAGTTGCTGCCCCATCAACAGAGTAGCTTAAGCTGCTCGACCGCCGAGATACATACTGTAATAGATAGCTTTGAGATAGAATACAGTAACAACCATACCGAATTCATCGTGCAAGATGTAGGAGCTCAAGCGAGGTCTGGTGGTCGACATTCGCTTGGTTTCTTTCATTCAAGGTCAACTTGGTATAGCCAAGCCATCACATACGACCTTACCCATTGGAAAACTCGGGATCCCGTCCGCTCTCCCATAGATAAGCCAATGAGGGCCGGATTAGTCGTTGGGTCGGTGACGACCAGCGAATACCTGGTGTTGCATATTTTTGGTATTTTTGTGAAGCTATCGTGATCCACATGTGAGGTGGGTCGCTAGTGGTGGAGCAGCCGAGCAGACGTCTAAATTGCTGACAACCATGGCCGAAGCTATTAGAAATCAGTACGTTTGAAGATGAATTAAATGATTTCATTGAATGTAGAATCATGATTCCTCTCGTTCAGAAACCACACTTTAGCCGTTGCATTGGCGACTATATGATGACGCCTATTCTAGAAGCTCGGCAGAGGGCCACACAAAGACCATCTCTGTTTTATTTCTGCCAACACGCACACGGCCCTAGATTCATCGGGCCTTCATCTCCATCCATGTACGGTCATAATACATGTGCGACTTCCAGTGGTTAGCCTCAATTACGTGAGCCGGAGAACAGTCTCTATACGGTTGGGTAAAGCAGTCTAGACGAGCTTATGAAGATTTTTTTCGTCTTCGGACCTTCGCAATCAATTCGAGACAACCACATTCTAATCATCGTCGTCATGGATAGTGCGTCGAGTCGTGCTTCCTCTCTGCAAGAGGTCTAGGCAAAAGGGCGGACGGGCCCGGGTGGGTTGGTGGCCCTGTTGGGGGCGGAAACAACCAGCTTTGGTCAACATGTTCAAGCGGCCGGCCCTCTTCTCTCAAGCATTGACCAAGATATTGTGCGGGGTTTGGGATCTGGCCTTGTGGGCCATTTAGACGCTGGCTTTTGAATGGGTTTCTTCTTATTTGGACACTACATTGATTGAGCAATTCATCAAAAAAGGCTGGGCTAGAGTATATCTATAGTTGATTACGCCGACCACACGAGATATTCAGGCCGGACACGCGGACGCCGGAGGAAAGAGCCGCTTGATGGGGCTTGAACGACGTTGATAATGTTCTGAATATAGCCTTCCATGTGTGATCGACTTCGGCCACGAATCATGTGTCCCGAGTATGCTCAACGCGGCCCAAGGGACACACTACCAAGATCAAACAGAGCCTCCTCAAGCAGTTCGTTCGGGCACGTGTGAAGTACGCGGCAGAGACGTTGACGCCGTGGTTAGGGAAAAGCGAGAATGCGGCAGTACCGCCGAAAGAAGAAATCTGGTGCCGCGCCGTCGATCCCTCGTCGGCCCGTCTGTATTCCATGAACGGCACCACTGTGAGTCAGTTGCCCATCTTCGTTTTCGCATCTCACCTGACATCACTCTATATGCTTCATCGTCTGAACCAGAAAAGGATTCAGATAGCCAAGCAAGTGGGTGGAGAGGCCTGCCGAAAAAAGGGACCATCGTCCAGTCGAGGGAAAAGACTCACCCAGCACATCATCTTGTAGCATTGGCGACCATGCGGACCGGACCCTTTGGGTGGCTCACGTTGGGCAAACTATCGTCTAAACTTTTCAACTTGCATGCCTAGTACTTGCCAAGGCGACGAATGTCGAGGTCAACGAGTCGGGCACGCTATATTGCATGACGAAGCGGCTCTCTACGTCCAACGCTTGTTGTTGAATACCCGGGGCGAATACCGAAAGACGCTGGCGGCAGGCAGCAAAAGCCGCCGACTCGTTCGTCGTCCGGTCTTTTTCCTGACGGTTCCTTACCTCTAAAGCTCCAATGAAAAGTCAAATCGTAATAGTGACGACGCCTATTCCGAACCTGCATCGTTTTGGCTGGATAGATCGTAGCCGCGATGCCGTGAACTCGCTCTCAGAGAAAACAAATCTCTCCCACTTTCCGGAAGTTCGAGCAGCCATTCGTAGGCGGGTTGGTGATGATTGGGATGAAACACCCGCGCCAGAAGAGGCTCACTGCTACCGCCCTCGCACTCACTTCAGACGAGTCCATAAACAAAAGCTGTTAGATGACATTGGATGACCCCCCAAAGCCGCGGGGTTCAGGAGAATTCTCAGAGGGAAATTGGATGGGAAGGCAACGGAGATGCTTTTGGATGACAGTTTCTTGCCCTCCCGTTTTCCAACATTTCATCTCAACAACACCAGGTGGAGGTGGCAACGATGCCAAGAAGATTGCAATGGTGATCCTCAGCAGTAACTTCTCGAAGGCAGCCTCTCATGACGTCGGTCAAGACCCGTGAAGCCGGTCGACTGATAAGCTGCCGTGCGAGGATGGTGATGTGGCCAAGTCAAATCCCAAGTGCGGCTCGGGAGAAGCGGCAAACACCCGTGGCATGATCGAGAACCATAGAATAGAAGCCACGAATGGAAGAACGCGACAACGTGGGAATCTGCAAGTGGCAAGCGAATTGGGGCGAGGATTTTTCGACCCTGTCCGCTATAATTGGACATCGTAAGATGACAACTGCAGAGGGGTAGTCGCGATGTCCGTCCCTTGGCTGTACGTCAGTCTGAATATCCCGTTTGATCGACGGCGAGGACCGGCTCAGCAACGAACGTGGGTCTCCCCGGACTGACGGGACGCTGGCGAGCTCAGTGATGCGAGGTGGGCAAGGACACGGCGACGGCCACAAGCCTGCGTACGCAGTAGACTGTAGTCCCTCATCATCTCGGAGCGACCATATTCCACCGGCTAGTTGGTCACCGCGGGCACTCTTGGTCGGTGGGGGCGATGCAGCCAAGCGTTGAAGATTTGGTTCAAGGTTGTGACTAGTGCCCCAAGCTAGCAGCGGGCTCAATATCCGTAGGGTTGACATGTTGGAGATTAATTAAAGTGTTTGACGGCCATTGGCACCTGATGCGGGTTGGCGCCATTCTTGTCTTCGGAAGAATAGTGTCGCACTACTGACTAGTCTTTGAGCTTGTCCCCGTGTATCCGTTGTGTTGGAGTCGCTCGGAATCCATCACAGACGGCCCTCTTTTATCTTGCAGATCGTATCAGCTGTGAATGAGGGGACCAAGGGACTCTCGAAGCAGATTCCGAAGGACAACTTGATGATCTTGGAAATTGTGACGGACGCGCCATCGTCTATAGGCGTCTCGTGGCAAGAGGCGAGGGATCGCCCTTCCCCGCAGCGGCGCCCGCCCCCAAGCGACGGATGATGGACGTTCGCTTGTTCCTCGTCAGTAGTTCGCGCAAGGTGCATGTCTTGCTTGTCTCGTCTCTTTTGACGTGCCGCCAGTCGCAACGCCGTCACATTTCGTACGGGGGCTAGGGAGGTCTGACGTGCCAGACAGATCTGGGCCTACTGGGCTCGCACGGCTCGGTGCCGTCAAAGCAGCATTACCCTAGCCGTGGAAGGAATAGCCTGATGTAAGTGTGCATGTTAGCAGGGCTGTTGACGGCATGGATCCTTGTCGCTGGCCCTCGTCCGAGCCCCTGTGCAGGCCATCTCAGCTCATGTGAGACGGTATCTGCCTCATCGCTCGAAAATCTGTGGAAACAGACGAACTTGATCAGCCGTCAACGAGATTCGATTCGTCCATCACAGGCTGGTCGACTACCAGACGGTATAGGAACCACTAGATGGCGCTCTGTTCCTGTTGGATAGTTGTATTGTCCCTCTGATAGCCTAGCTCGAGATATTTGAGATTGAGAAAGGTTTGCAACGGATGCCCTGGCAACACCGAGCCCCGTGGCAAGGGTAGACACGTGCAGGAGTCCAGGACCAAGATAGCTGGTGCAACAGCCCAGGCCCTCCGACTGGCAGAAACATCCCGTGAAGAGGGCTAGTGGGCTACCAGGTCGAGTCGATGAGGAAGTGAGAAGCATCCCCGCCATGTGGATTGTGTTTGCCTGGCTGGTGGGCTGGATCCCAGGCGTTGACGTTGACGCCGCCCTCTCCGTGCGCCTCGCTACATGGCCGCAGCAACTCACGATCGGGCATAACTCGCAGATTGCAGCGCTGACTCGATACACACCAATGAAGTAGCCTGCGCCTCTGCGTTGGCTGTGCATTTCCCGTGTGTGTTGTTGTCTTTCTTGAATGTGTCTGCCGGTGTGGACACATGTATTGCCAACCAAGGACTTTTGAGCCGAACTGGTGAGGCCATTCCCAACCAACCCATCTACCATCTGGAGGCAGGAGGAGGGCCCCGCATCCACCGCATCTCGAGAGGATTTCGGTACACCAGACCAGATTAAACAGAATCAGAGGAAGATGGGGCCGCAAAAAACGACACGATTGGATAGGCAGACTGAGAAGGGGTTGATGAGGAGTTGAGCGGGTTGGAGGGTTCTGAGGAGAGGGAACGAAAAAGGTTTCGGCATCGCCATCAGCCGCCCCTTCCACGATCCCTGCGGCGGTTTGATCCACTCACTTGGCAACACTGCACTAGTCCCAAAACAGCAAGGCGCACAAAGGTTGTCTCCTAGTGCCCCCCAGATCTGGGGCTCAAGTCCAACGTCAAACCTTGTCAACTTCAACCTCACAGCCAGGGGCTCAGGCATTTTGGGCGACACTACGAAACCCAGACGTGTTACATCACTGCTTCACCTCATCGCCACTCAATGCCATCGCCTCAAGCCCTCCTCTTTGCCCTCATCCTCGCCCACAGTGACACCCTCACTCAGTCTTTCGCCCTCTGTGCCTGTTCCTTTCTCTCACTCTGACGTTGCCTGTCCCTCGAGCCTCGAGTCTGGGTTCGCTCCGGCACACACGCATGCTGCTGCACCTCAGGCATCCTCAGCACATATTCTGCCGGCTCGTTGCGACGGGAGACTGCATGAGAGCCCAGTTTTTTTCTCCTCACCTCAGCTCCCCCTCCCAAGGTTCCCATGGTCTTCGTATCGTTGAGCTGGAGCACCTTGCTCCACTGGAAGGCAAAGGGCCTGAGAGGCAAGCACGGCAAATAATCCCAAATCAGCCCAGCCAGTCAGTCGGCGGGGTCGTGATGAACATGGTTGTCATCCCGCGCCCAGCCCTGTCTTCCATGTTCTTGAGCCCTCTCTAGGAGGACCAAGACCAAGACCAAGATACCTGGATACCATGATACCAAACCGTACTGGACGTGACTGCGTGTACCTATGTATGGTGGCCCTAGGAGTCCTTCCCCAAACCAGCAACATGCACGTCAAGAGACGTTCGCCCCATCTGAGCCCCTCACTGCCCACCATCCAGTCGCACGTCGACTCGAGGTACAGCCTGCGTCTCATTCGCTCGTTCCTGTCCCCGTCTTCTGGATGGCCCGTCTTTTCCACAAGAGTGTCACGGTCGTCACCCTTGCTCTGGCCCTCGCCCTCGTCCTCGCCCTCTTTGGTAGGCCATCCATCAGCCGTGTTACCCTGGACCAAAGTTGGACTTGGGCCCCATTTAGCGGTTTGGCTAACTCTCCGGACCTCATCTGGCCCGCGCGGGGGCCCTTCCCGAGCCTGTCCCTTGCAACTTGCGACTGGGTACCTATCTATCTATGTTAGCCCCCTGCTGAGGTGGGCCTCTCCGTCTCTGCCACGCTTTCTGTGATCGCCTTTTGACCTCTTCATGCGGCCTTCCCTCCTCCTCCTTCCGTCTGACTTTTTGGAACTGGTCTCTTTTTCCCTTCCCTTCCTTCAGGCCGGTCCCTTTCCTTCTCTTGAGTGGCTGGTCCTATTACTCCTTGTTTCTATTCGTAGGTCCCGACTTCGCCTAGTGTCTGTTTCGTCTGGTCCGCCTTCTTCGTCCAAGAGCGGCAGTCCATTACCATCCATCCTGTCTTTTCACTTACTCTTTTCACTTCTCCATCCCATCCGTACGATCGCCATCCTCCTCCTCCTCTTCTCCTCACTCTCCTTGTTCGACTCACCTATACTCTTCTACACCTCATACGACCGGATCAACATCGACTCTTCTATGGATTAGATGGTTCGGAAAGCGAATTAATATCTGGCACCGCTGCGGCTCGACGCCTGCGCTCATCTCTTCGACGACCAGTGCCAGTTGAATAATCGACGAGATGGATAGCTGGGGATATGGAGGCGACTTGTGGACGAGGGCCGACGATGACAGCGTGACGGACGGTAATGGCGTGGCGGATTCATTACGAGGACCCTTCAAGGCCACCAACAACTCGACATCGGCCATCATCAACCAGTTCCGCTTCCAAGCCGCCAAATCGATTCGAACCTCAACCATCATTCTCGCCGTCTTCAATGTTATTGCCGCATTTGCAACAGCAATTGGTATCTTTTGGGATGGTTATGCAACGGCCAAGAGGAACAACCAAAAGTTCGGCTTCAGGTACGCTCGTCACTGCCGTCACCAATGAGTCAAGTCAACGGACTAACGTTATGCTCCAGAACGCATGGATTCACTTTTGTCGGACCTGCAGAGTCCTTTCCTCTCGTTCTATCTGTCGGCATCGTCGTTCAAGGCATCGTCTTTGCCATTGCAAAGTCGACTGGACTCGACCATCTCCTGACTTTGGGTTGCACCATCACCTCCCAAATGATGCTGCCTGGTTCGTAGCCTTCGTTTACGTATCCCAGAAGCTCAGCTAACAATCGCATCTAGCGGTCTTCATTGTTCCGTACATCCAACTCGTATTCGCTCTAGAGGTGGCCATCCGGTCTCTACGAAAGAACCCACTGCCGTCTCGTGGCAAGTGGAATGTTACCATTTGCCTCGCCATCGTCGGCACTTTTCTCCTCATTACCTACCTAGTCACCCTCTTCGTCCGCCCTCCCAACTTTTGCTTTGCCTCGCTTTTCTGGTTCGTCCAGCGCTGGAAGGAGGGCTGCTTCGTACTTCTCACTTTTATCTCGGCGGCGTTGCTGGGCTCGGCTCTGGTGATCTTCTTCCGTCTCCACAACAACATCAGAATCGAGAACAGTGAGCGTATTGCCGCGTCTAGAATGGTCTACTTCCTGGCAGTAGCCTTCATCTCGACTGTGAGTATTAACAATGACATCTTGTCCGAGTCCACTTACTGACCAATACAGACTCTCCTCATCCCCTTCTTCTTCAACCTCTCGTTCACGGAACAGCGAGGTGCCACTGGCCAGGCCCTGACGCTTTCCATGATTGCCTCCGTCGTCGCCAACGTATCTGGCCTACTGACCGGCGGTCTGCATCTATTCTTGCGATCAAATACTCTATCTACTATCGGTCCCCGCCAAAGCGACAAGTGGGAGTTAGAGCGTAATAAACTCAAGGCCGGCATTCGTGTCTATAACGGCGACGATGATTACGAAAACCACATGATGAACCCTGTCGGCTGGGCCCGTTCGCTGCGACGCATGGACAGCACCGACAGCCTCGTGCCCGAGAAGGAGGAGGAGGCACGCATCGAGAGTCCTTCTGGGTCTCCCACCTATGCCAACCCTCTCCGACAAAACGCCGTATGGCAGCCGGCCCGCTCCCCTCTGAGGACGCCGGAGCCTGCTCAAGTATCAACCTACCAGGTGCCAAAGGCCCATGCTCGCAAGAGGTCCTACTCCTTGTTCCCATCTGAGCAAAACAACAACACCAAGTCAATTACTCTGCTTCCGGCGAAGACATACGCCCCTGGGGCAAGAATCCCTGATGAGGACGAGATGTTGCTGCTCAGACCTCCGCCATCACTTCACCCTCAGGGCATTCGTCATCGTCGCGATTCTTCGCTTGCATCTTCAGCGACTGTGCAGATTGGCCTGCGGCTGTCAAACGTCGACGACATGCCCCCGCTCAACTCACAGTACTTCCAGAACAATGCCAGCGTGAACAGCTTGAGCTATCCCGATGAGAGGGACGACGAGCCTATCAAGCGGCCCAGCCCCTTGGCTCAGGTCGACGTCCTGAGCGACAGCGGTTCATCCGATTCTGAGGAGGATGCGACCTTGGTCTCATCTTCTCCCATCCGCCCCCAAAAGGATTTGCGGATGAAGACGCTCCCATCTGTTCCCAAGGTCACCGTACCCAGACAGTCCCAGCTCAAGGAGCAAGAGCCGGAGCAGCTAACTCTCAGCCCGGCTGTTTACAGGCCTGAGAGCCCTCAAAAGACGAGGGTGACTAGCCCTCAGGGTGTTGGCTTCAACACCCCTGCGCAGCGAAAGAAGTCGCCAGTCAAGTGCACCAAGCAGAATTGCCAATGTTCTGCTGAACACGACAAGCGCAACTGGATCTAAGCCCAGATCCGCGACCTGTATCAACACTGGCATTTATCGCACGCGCTACAAAAAAAAACGTTATAGACACTCGACTACACCGGGCGGTAAAAGCGTATGATCCAACTTTTTCGGTCACTGAACGGAGTTTGTTGGCGAACTATTTTCTCTTCTTATATTTACTATTTCATTGGATGGCGTTTTATGCGGAGATACCTGTATGACTAATAACGTCTACATATTGTTTGTTTCTTATGTCTCTTTGGCGATGTGCTCCAAAAAAGCACGTTGTGTACGATCTCGGGGGCGGAACAAGGCTTTCATTGGAGTGTAGGAGAACCCAGTAAAGGAGGTATCAAAGAGTCAAGGACTACCAAATGGAAGGATGGCAATGACGACGGTATGACTAGCCATGAGACGAATTTGGCGAGCGGAGCTAAAGGCCACCAGAGGGCTCTACAGCACAGAAGAGATAGCTCAATGAATCAAAGAGCTCAAACAATCATGAACTTGGCGGACCATTTGCGTGAAACCGTGATAAATGCCAGTCGCTTTCCGCACTGCCAGCTACTACCGTCCGAGATGCTAACTCAACTGACAGGAGGCTTGGAGACTAATAGTTCCCTGAAACTACAGTAGTGAAATCGTCGTCTGCCTTGGTAGAAATTCCACGCTCATGTGATGAAATTCCCGTTCCCGCTGGCTTTGGAAGCCACCCTGCATTAAAAACCCAACTCTTAGAGGAGCTCGTGTGGTCCTAGACTTGGCTCGCCTTCTCTGTTACAGGAATCTCTCTTTGTTTTTGGAACACGAGACCAGACATTTAGCGGTATCGTGGGACGCCCCGAACGGCGATTTGAGGGTATCATGAGGTTGGTGCAGAAAATTGGCAAGCCTACTGATACCGACACACAATCAAAATAGTGAAGCCTGTGGTAATTCATTTGCTTCATCTCGATGCACAAGGTCCTGCGGATTCCACAACGCAAGAATGCAACGTAGCTCTGCTTATTTCATTTAGTCTTCTGCTGGTCTGCCTCCACACGCCTCTCCTCCCACTTATCCCAGCCAGCCTGGCAAGGGTCTTCTTCCACGACAAGATCCCGAAACCTGAACAGCCGCGCAACGGGCGTCTGCAGGCCCCAGGCCAGAAGCCCAAAGTCCCTCGCAATAGCCGTGACCAAAAACCAGCCGATGGCACACACCGTCCCGGCCAAGCACCCCACCATCACCTGCTTCTCGGTGTGGTAATTTAGGTATATCCGGCTCCACGCCACGGCCGCAGCGATGCCCAGCGCAGCGACACTGACCACGACGCGCTCGACGAGCGAGTACGGCTGGTGGTGCCGGCGCGCGGACGAGGGACGGTGCCTGACCAGCAAGAACAGGACGAGGAAGACGGACCAGTAGGCGACGAACTGGGCGTGGGAGCTGGGCATGCCGTAGCCCTTTCCGTGGATGCGGCGGGGGCGCTCCTCCTTGATCAGGCGCTTGAGGGCGAAGTTGATGGCTTCGCAGCCCAGCTGGCCGGCGAACATGAGGGCGATTTCGACCTCGCGGGTGGACCAGATCAGGGTCGCGTAGACGATGCAGAGGGCTTGCGGGAGGAGCGCGAGCCATGCGCAGAGGAAGGAGAGGGAGTCGTCGGGGTCCTGTGTGTGGTTTCAAACGTATTGGTTAGTGTTTTTATTCAAGCAAGTCACTGGCAGAAAGTAGTTCCCCGGGGTTCTGGTCTCACATAGTAGACGTGTGTCAGGGAAAGAGAGGCTAGTGGTCTCGTGTCTTGATCCATGGTTTTCGACTCGACTGCATTTGCCTGACCGAGACTTTAGATATGGTGGCCTTGTCCTCAGTGGGATGGAGGAGGAGGAGAGGGATCTGGAGAGTTCTTAAATGCGGGATGCCATGTGCCTCAGCGGGAAAGAGGTTGGGCGGTGGAGAGATATTGAGCTGGCTGTCTGGCTGACTGACTGACTCTTCCTAGGGGCTGGTAAAGTTAGAGCAGACGTCGCGGATCGTGGTGCACAGCACTCTAGAATTGTCAAAGTGTAGCTGTGCAAAGTGCACCGGGCTACGGCCAAGCTTCTATTTCTTCTCTTCCATTGCGTACTTGCATAAATACGTCAGGTTGCATAGGTTCGAGCTCGGGCCAATCGGGAGCTTGTATTTCCCCGTCAGCCAGCACAGCATGCGGTTGTGCGAGCATGCCTAATTATTCTATGGCGCCTTTGTGGCTTGTAGGTATCCGTAGGCCTGGACCCTTCGTGCCTTCCACATTTGCTTGAAGGTTCCCGTCGCGGCGTCGCCCTTTGTCACTCCTATCGGCCGAGGGACAGACTGATAACGAATGACCCCACCGTCATTCTTTTCTGCTGCCTCTTTTTGCCCCGCGATTGTAACGGCCAAAGAGTCATCATTTCATTGTCTGTCCGAACGCCAGTCAGCCAACTTTTTTTTTTTTAATCTAGGCGCTCTTACACCCGCGATCTCTCGCTTCTTCTCCCCCGCGCTAGATTACTTACCTTGGCCCGAGAAGAGAAAAAAGAATGGTCCCGTCATAGCCAGTCGCACTTCTCGCGGGTTCCGCGACCGTCTCCAGTTTATTTCCAATCATCACCATCACGCACTCGCCAACACCACCAAATCTTTGCGACTTTCGCCACCAGTCGTCTCTCCGCGTTCAAATACCCATCTCCCATGTTCGTCGCTACTTCATATAAGCGCAAAACCCCACTCGCTTCTTGACGACTGCCTGGCAGCTTTGATTTTAATTTTCCTCAAAGCATGCAATACGCGCCTTCCAACCAGTAGTAGCCATGGACGACGATAGCGACGACCCGCGCCAGGATGAGCTCAGTTCTCTGCAGGCAATCTTCCCCGAAATCGAGCTCGACGATCACCGGCCCTTTTGCTTCACTATCGAGCTGCCCGTTCATCCCGCGAAACCCGTAACGGTCACCTTCCCGGCCGCATCCAATGCCGACGATACAGTCGCCGCCCAGGTACCCGGCGTCGAACCCCGAGTCGACTCCCATGAGCTCTCGCACCTTCCCGCCGTCGTGATTCGCATGGGCTTGCCCAAGGGCTACCCCTCCGACAAGCCCCCGAGTGTCAGCATCAGTACATCGCCGCCGTGGCTGTCCGAAGATGTGACCAAAAAGCTGGAAAATGACGGACCGAGATTATGGGAGGAGATGGGTCGCGACATGATTGTCTTTTCCTACATTGACCAGATCCAGCAAGCGGCTGACGATGTGTTTGGCATGGTTGACGGAGCTGGCGCGTTGGAGATCGACCCGTTGCACAAGATTGCCATTCTGGACTACGACATTGAGGCTACTCGGGCGGCATTCGAGAAGGAGACCTTTGATTGCGGTGTTTGTCTGGGTATGGTTCCCCTCCGCGTCCCAGTATTCTTGGCTGCTAACGCTTACTATCGGCAGATCCCAAGAAGGGCTCAATGTGCCACAAGATGCTCGATTGCGGCCATATCTTCTGTACTCAGTGCTTGCAGGATTTCTACAGTAATGCTATTACGGAAGGAGACTTAGCGACTGTCCGCTGCCTCGCCCCCAATTGTTCCAAAGAGCGCGCCGAAGCGGCGCGAGGATCGGGCAAGGGAAAGAAGAGGAAGGTCAAAACCTCGATCAGTCCTAGTGAACTGCTTCAGATGGGGCTACCCCATGACATGGTGACTCGCTACGTGACGCTCAAGTACAAGAACGAACTCGAATCCGACAAGAATACGATCTACTGCCCCCGATCTTGGTGCCAGGGTGCGGCCAGGTCCAAAAAGCACAGGAAGCCCGAGGGACTTGAGACGATCGACGAGAGTTCGGATGAAGAGACCGATGACGAGACCGACGCTGACGGAGAAGACGGCGCGGGCGAAAAGAAGAAAAAGGCGAAGAAGAACTTCCAGGCTGAAGATCTGATAGCCATCTGCGAAGACTGTGGGTTCGCTTTCTGCAGCCGCTGCTACCAGTCATGGCATGGCGAGTTCATCAGATGTACGCCCAAGCGTGACAAGGGCGAAATCTCTGAAGAGGAACAGGCCTCAATCGATTACATCAACCTGCATACGACGCCTTGCCCTACGTGTGGCGTCCCGGCGCAGAAGACTCACGGCTGCAATCACATGATCTGCTTCCGCTGCGCCTCCCACTTTTGCTATCTATGTTCGGCCTGGCTCGACCCGAGAAATCCGTATGCCCATTTCAATGAACAGCCTAACGGCAAGATCACTTCTTGCTACATGCGCTTGTGGGAGCTCGAAGGCGGCGACGGCGACAATGTCGACATTGGCTTCGCTGGTGGACATCAGATCGAGCGGCTTTTGGAGATCCCGCCTCCCGCACCTCCAGCTCCGGTGATTGACCTTGTTCCCGAGATCGAAGAGCCGGACGACAGCGACTCAGATACAGAGGCGAACGATGCGGATAGGCCAGCACGTCCTGCGGCGGGTGGTGTTGCTCGAGAGGGGCCGCTTGTTTTACGTATCGAGGCCAATCCAGCTCCGAGAGGAGGTCGAGGAGGAGCAGGAATCGGAGCAGCACTTCATGGTCCCATCCCGCCAGCCGCTCCACAGGCACCTCCCAATCCTGCGAGAAGAGGATTTCCAGCAGCTCAAGGTGGCCGTGGCGGCCGTGGAGGTCGGGGCGGCCGTGGTAATCACAGAGGCGGACCTGGGCAGAACCAGCAGCCGGAGGCTCGACGGGGGGCGCCTCCCCGTCGGCATGAAGACTTTGATCCCGATATGGTCGAGGGTTTGGGTGACGGCGAGCTCGATGCAGCGCAGCAGGCTTGGATCAGAAACTTTGTTCAAATGGCGTTGGCAGACCAGGAAGGGGATAGCGACGACGACTGAACGAATGAAAATTCACTGCGAATTGGATGGGTTATCTAAGGTACAATCGGGCGGGGTGTTCACCTTTGGTAGAAAGGGGCCGTGATACCGCCTCACGGCATAGTAACTTGGAGACGACGACAGGATGATGGGACGATGAAGGTCTGAGAAGACGATGATGTTAATGAACCACAAACACTTGACTGGAGCTTTAGGAACCGTGATTTGTGGTGCTGTGATGTGATAAAGAGGCAGTTGCCCAGCAGCATGTCGGCCAAAGAACGAATGGCTCCCTCCCTGCTTCCCCTTTCTTTCCATGATGATCGGTTTTGATCTAGATTATGAACATCTAAGGCACCCACCGGCTCGTTAATACAGAACTGATGTTGATCCTTCCGTCCGTATCAGTCTCTTTCAATTCTAATCCTCTCTCTTCCTAGCTGCCTTTGCTCCTGCCGTGAAGATCATGGCAGACTTACCCAAGTACGAGGTTGTTGCTCTTGCAGTGCTGGCATCATCAGCAGCATGGGCTACTTCCCAAGGCAAAGCTCCATCTACAAAGGCCCCCCTTTCTCAAAGTCCCTTCAAGAAGATATGCGGTGGCTAGGGGGGCTACAGTATTCACATGACGCTGGGTAGATGTAGGGGCAGGATGACAGCCGATACCCTACTCTCTTCGCCCTCCTTCCGATGTTGTCCTCTAGGTAACCCTTCTGATCCAAGCTACGCTTTGCAAGCCATATTGAAGACCCGAAAAGAAGACTTGGTATGCCTTGGGTTACAGAGCAGGAACCCACAAGCATCTCAAAAAAGTGAACTTACTCTCCCCTGGTTCCTCTCTCCCGTCCCCTTTCTCGGATATCCCGTCCTCAATCTCCCAAGCTTTCCTCCTTCCAGATCGATTATTTCCCGGCCCCCCTTTCCCCGTCTCTCTCCCCCCGACTGCCGAGCCCGATTGATTAAATGAGTGACCTAGGGAGTACTCCGTACATCCGTACAGCCAAACAACGGAGACTTGAATTACGAGGGGGGCAACGAGATCGGTGTAAGGATCAAAGAGATGGGATACTCAAGCCGAGGCCCCGGGGGAAGGGGGAACAAGCAAGTAGGAACTGTACAAAGGCAGCATTGCCAAGTTCCCTCACCTTGGAGCTCACTTCGGTGTACGGATACGAAAATGTAATATCTAGAACCTCTTAACACTTCAACCTCAGGGTCTGATGAACACCTCCCTTTCACTGGACCTGAGAAGAGCAAACGGCAAATATGTGATGACACTGCGCCAAACGGTTGACCGTAGCCTTCCCATCTCGCTTGATTCACTTCGCCCCCCCGACCCTTTTCGGAATCCGACGACGGCATCTGTTCTTGCCTACCAGGGGAGGAAGAAGGGGGGGGGGGGGGGGGTCTCATCACATCTACCAAGCCATCCATCCATTCATCCAACCCATGAGAACGGATACCTCGAACGATATCACAGAATCCAGGCAACATATCCCGAGAAGAATAACCGCGCAGATTGGTACTTGAGAAATGAAGAGAAAAGGAGAAAACAAAGACGAAACCAACACTGGACAGCTGCCTTTTCGTATAGAGGAGACGAGAGAGAATGTACGGAGTACAGTCTACCAGCATGGAAGCCAAAAAAACAATACAGGAGACCAGGATTCAAGTCACAAACGATCAAAGCTTGATCTTCCTTCCTCGGAACTGTTCACACATCAAGAGAAGAGGCACGTTGCTCTCCTCAAACTGTCCGAACTCCTCTCTCTACGGATACTCCTCCTCTTCCTTCAACATCCCAAGCTCGACCACCACCGCCGGCCATCCTGAGACGTTCATCCTTTCAAATCACGCAGAATATAACGCACCCAGCAGCATACCTACATACCTAGCTAACCACAGATATCTCTCTTAAATCTCGCCTACCCACTCGCGCGGGAGGAGGGGGCCAAAGGGGGGGTTACGTTGTATTGTGGTATGTACCGACTTACCGTAGTGTTTCCATACTGATACTCCGCGTACACAAAGTCACTCACTCTTCTCTCCTGCCAACAATCTCCCCTCGTCAAAGGCCCTGTCAACCAGCCTCTCACTCCGCCAGCCGCTGCTCGGCTTCCTGCCTTATAATCAGGGGGGTAAATGGAATGCTGCCGCCTGCGCCTGCGGAGAGCTCTCAGGTAAGGCACAAGGTAGCTCGAGTTCTAGCAAGGGGGGTGGAAGAGAGGGGCAAGGCAAGGCTAGCCCCAAGTCAGTGTAGCAAAAGAAAAGGGGACATTGTGCGAACCTGACAATCAAGGGTCAGCAAGGACTCGAGAAGAGCGAAGCAGAGCAGAAAGGGGAAAGTAACACCCTCAGAGCTGCTAAGAAACGGGTGCTACTCTCCAGAAGAAGCTCTAATCTGTACTATACTACTCTACTCTGCTCTCTGCTCTTCGCTGCTCCGCTTTCCGGGGTGCGTGCTTGGGGGTTCAATTAGTTCAACGGCTTTTCCAACCCCTCCTCCAGTCTACCTACCGTGCTACCCTCCTTCCTCTCCCCGAGAGAAGCAGCGGACCGCGTGATGGGTGACACGGTTGGACGCGGGTCACGGGCGAGGAATGGCGGGCAGCGGGATAGCTTGCGTCGTCGTCTGAGTCGTGATGGTAGCGGGCGGACACGATATGAGGGAGAGAGCCGCACGCCAGAGGTTCGTTCGCTTGAATCGTTATGAGGGCTAGCTTTGCGACTTGACCGTACAATTCGTGAAGTGTCCCGCCGGGAGTGTCGTCTGCCGGAGTAGGAAACAAGGACCAAAGGACCAAGAAACCTGAACTGCCACCACCCCTCCCCTTTCCCAGCAGCTCAACTCAGATCCCGTAGCTTTTGCTCATTTACGAGTAGCAGAGCAAGTTGGTACGGATAGATCCCGAAAAAACCCAGGCGGGTCCGGAAAGAGGAGAGGCGAGCTTTGAGAGAGAGGGGCTCCGGGGGGTTCACCGAAGGCGTGGCAACCCAGCAAGCAGATTAACACAAGAAGAAAAAAAAACATCCGAAGAGTACGACACAGTTCGCTACAGCATACTGTGGGCATCGTTGCAGATTTGCAGAGTAAAAGGGGGGAAGGGGGCGTGTGTTCAAGTGAGTTCGAGTGTGATGGAGGGGGGATGTGGATGTGAATGGGGCCATTCAAATCATTGCTCGAGTGGACATGGCCTTAAGATCCAAGGTCTTAAGATCAAGGTTAACTGCCACGGCCCTAGGCCCTTGATGCTCCCGTACGCCGTACGTCCCATGGCAGGGAAGTATGAGCGAGCGAGAAAGAGAGGGAGAGAGGGAGAGAGGGCCTCGAGGAGAGTAGGTAATACAACCAGAGACCGAGAGAAAGAGCAGGTAGAGGAGGGGTGCCACCTATCAAGCTCTGATCGCCGTCGCGTCTGCAACCCGTATACACACCCTCCTCTTCTGTCAAAATCAAGCTGTAGGTAGTGGCGTCAGTGAAAGAACAAGTAACTTCGTCGCCGCCGCCGCCGCTGCTGTCCGTGCCGTCGTGTTGGATATGTTGCCACCGGGACAACTGCTACATACGTAAGGTTAAACCCACGACCGTCGATTCAGAAAAGTGAAGCCATCTACGGTCATAAAACTTGCAAGGCCCGAGATCACCGGAGCATTCGGCCCTGTGAGAGTTGGTGATCACTCAGTCTCCGAGTGTTGGCCCTACGGCAGCATGGCCATAGCTGCCATCTCCCTCATCTTGCCATTTCATGATATTGCTCATGGATCATGGACCCGGGGAAGTCAGTACCGGATGGGGATCAAGCACGTTGATGACGCCGGCGAGGAAGTGGAGAAGGGGTCCAAGTGCCGTAGGTTCTATGCAGTCGTGGAAAGAACCCACGTTGCAATCTTGCTGTGATGGATTCTCGCCAGATTCACACTTTTCTGCTGAAGACAAGTGGAGTGAGGCCAAGAGTGGGCGAGGCAAATATTGACGGTGGTGGAGGGAGTTAGGAAAAGATACGCCCGCCCGCGTGTCGACTGACGAAGCCGGCGTCGCAGCGTGCTATGGTACGGACAAACACCAAACACGATGAGAATATGAATAGAAGCTCAGCCAAGCCATACTGCGTGCTTGCTTGCCGACCAGCTCCCACAGGCAAAGGCCAAGGGAACAGGAGAGAAAAAAGGTTTCTTGTCCCTACGACCCTAGCTCCACTTTTGCTTCGGAAAGAATCTTGCGATTCAATACGACTCTATAGTCAGCGAAGGAGGGGGAGAGGGTTTCAAGAACACCTTGCTCTGACAGTCGCGCGAGTCGTCCTGGCAGGAAGCATCCAGGCCCGATCATCATAATCGTACGAAAGATGGTCTTGCGCCCCTTTCCTGTGATACGTTCGTCATCGCAACAGTTGATGCCCAGTGTCCACGACAGTCGTCGTCGTCGACGTCGGCGACGCCCACGGACATTGTGATCGAGGCGGGGAGGAGCACGCCGTCTGGGTCTAGGGATTGATAGACACAAGGGGCCCTGAAAGTGGCAGCCCCGAGTGGATGACAGCAACGGCGTCGGACGCGACATCATTGACTACTTAGGCCCTCGGTGCCTTGATCAGGGGGAACCAAGGAGGCGAATCCAGCCACCCTGTCAGCACGCGGTCTACCACCTGCTGTTGCATTCTAGAGTGCTTTGCCGCAGCGCCGATGACATTTGCGTAGGCTTGCGTTTGCCCATCGATGGGATCTGTGTGTCTGCGATCTCGAGAACTGGCCTGCCAAAGTATCATCAAAGTCGAACCACAAACGAGGCAAGAATGTGTATCTGCGGCCTCAAACCTTTCTACCGAGAAGAGTCTCGCAAGACCTAGCCAAAGGTTCCGCAGAGAGTACCTAATGAGAGTACCTTGGGTGCAAGAGGTCGCCATAGTACCTCATCCAAATCAAAATCAGGCATAAGATAGTCCCCGGGTCAGTATATCCTCTCTCGTGCCAATTTTCAAGGCCGGCAGAGCGGCAGAAAAGGTGTACGCTGTCGTCGTGACGAGAGCCAGGATATCCACGACTGACGATCTACTAATCGGAACGCTGTTTTGTTCCCGGAGAGGAGCTCTCGAGTTATGAAAGCTGCGATTCCTCGTGGAGGTGAGAAAGGTTCGCGTGGACCCAGCTACAAATTATGAGAGGGCTTAATGGCGTTGCTATTGCAGCATCGCCAATGGAGCCAAACATTTCCTCATGGGTGCAAGCCTTTGCCGGACACGTCCAGAGCCGTCACACAGTCCCCGGCCCTGAGTCGGTTGCGAGGACTGGTGCGCTGCAGGAGCATATGCATGGGGATGAAGGACCAGCAGATGTCGTTTGCGATAGGCCTGAGACCCTCCACTCCAAGCGTGCTTTGGAATGCAACGCTACTAACGACCGTTCACTCCCACTGTCCCACAACATGTAGCGTAAGGCGGACATCAAGACAGGCGTCAGACCGTAAGGCGACGTAGGAACCGCTCGAGTGGGGATGGGCTGGCACTAGGAAACGCCACGATCAGAAGTAGCCGCACTTTGTTTCTGATGTCGATGTCTTCACCCACAAGCTGTGCTGGGCGACGACAACCCAAGATGCCCAATTGGTCGTGGAGATTGGTCGGGAAAATGCAAGGCTTTGCAGTCGGGCCTTCCAGGCTAAATCGCCGTCGTCGAGCGGGAGGAGGGGATCGCGGTGCCGGCCAAGCCCCCCCCCCGTTCCTTGCTCCGAATTATCGACAAGGGTTAGAAGGGGTATCTGAGTGCAGAAACAAGCAACGACCAGGGTTTGAGAAACAAAAGCTCCCTCGTGAAAAAACAATCTCATCTCGGGATTGTGCAAAAGAAGATAACGCGGGCGGGATAAAGGGGGGGCGGTCGATGGGTCGAGATGTTCGCGCTGCGGGGTACATATCTTGACAAGGACCTAAGAAACAATTTGTTTGTTTGTTTTCACAAGCATGTTGCATTTGCCGATGGGGTTCGGAGGATATCGACTTCTTTCTGCACAGCCGCTCGTCGTCCAAACATTTTTGATATTAGTATTTTTCAATATTCCTCATCGGCCAATATCCGTCCCCTTCACCATCATCCGTTCGTGCATGCAGAGACGGCAGCTCGGAGTGTATGTGTGGCCATTCAGAGCCACTTTCTTCGGCCCAAGTCGCGGATCCTTCTTTCTTCTGCAATGGCACGGAGATTGGGTAGTGCCCGGGGGGCCAGCCCAACATTCTCTGCAGTAATGGCAAAGCCTCATGAAACAAAACGGCCATTTCTTACTGGAAGAGTCCGATTGATGATAGGGCTGCACCGCCACATATCAACAGCGATGCAAATTGTTTCCGTTCCAAGTTGGGAAACGTGGGTATTGCGACCATCTTCGGTCGAGATCTCCATGTTGTGCCATTCGCCTCGCCGCTGTTATGTAGGTAATCTCGGGTGATACAGCAGCATTGATGGGAACCATTTCCCGCCGCCCACTATTATTACTCCCGGGCTTGTAAATGGTCACTGCGGCAGCATGGCGGACTTGCTTGATAAAAGCATCGCCAAGTCGGGTGCTTCGCGACACGCGGCGATGAATGTAGTTTGGACTGTTCAGAGCTTCAGTCGCTCCATGAGCCTCCAAAGGCCTCGATCAGCATCGCCAACCGTAAATGAGGTCATGTTTGGGCGATCCGGTCTGGACTCAGTGGCAGGGTTCAACCCTTCCCCGGCAGACCTGGTGAAATCAAAACATGTTCAGGACAGCCAAGCGCGCCAGTCTACAGCCCCTGCGAGTGATGAAAGGTGTTCATCGGTGACGGCTCGTCCAGCTAAACGTCGACGCCTGCAGGAAAATGCTAGACCTGGACCTTATGTAGGTTGTTCGGGCTAGGTGCTTCTCTAGGCCCTAGAAGCCTTTCTGATCGCCATCATCATTTGTCAATCATCGTCGACACCCCAGTAGTAGTTCGGAACGTGAGGCCGATTTGGAAGGCTAATCGGCGCGGCAACTGCAAAAGCGCAACGAGCAATCGGTCGTTAACGACGGTATCTGTACTCCGTACGAATACTGCGCTCAGGCCCCGCCTCAAGCTCGCAAAGCATCGGCGTCGAGTCTGGGAGGCTAGCAGGATCATGCGCCGCCATAAGATCGCTTCCAACTGCTAGTTCTACTGCTCGCTTGTATCGCCTCGGTTCAGTCGCGTTTGAGTAGCTTGACAGCCGACGCTTTCCTGGCTGGCACCTTGCGAACCGTGTCGGCGCTTTTTGCACCATCGTTCCAGGATTTTGGACCTGACGCGAACAGTGTGTCCTGGGCGGCAACACGCAGCAAGGACCACCATGCTGTGCTCTTCACAGGATGTCCCAATCGCGCTTGTCGAGTTCATCTCATGATATGTGTGCCGCCTCAGACTGTTCGGGTATTGCATGCAAATCTTTCGGCAAGCCTTTCCTTGGAAAAGGACGCAACCTAAGGGGTGGACGATTGACGATGAACTAAACTTTGGCAACGAGCCCACACATGCGGCGGCTTGCGCCCGTCAGTGCGTCTGCAATGACCAAGCTGCCGCCTGCGAGTCAACGGCGCTGTCAACTCGAGGTAAGGGCCCATTAGCATTTGCCGGGGAGATCAGCGCCAGGGCCGTCACGGCCGTGCTGACTCAACACTGACAACCTGCGTCCATCGGACCATCTCTTGAAGATTGGGCAGTTAGGGCCCAGGGTGCACCGGGCATCGCCAGGGGGACTCAGTTCATCCAGAATCCGTCGACCAATCGAGCGAGGTGATGAACGGAGGGCGGCAGCCTCTTCGCGGGTCTCGCGAGGGTGTAAATTTCGGGAGATGGAAAAAAAGACGATGCGGTTCTCAATCGAGCAGCAGATTTCTTACGAGGACGGGGATCATCATCCCAAAGGAGGCTGCTGTGCCGGAAACGTGCCTCGAAAGAGCTTAGACGCGAGTGGAGGCCAGATTAATTCGTCCATGGCCGGAGAAATGTGGATGACAATTGCATGGGGCGGCCCTCTTCGGTAAAGACGGTTTGCAACTGTGACAAGGTCCAGAGGAGATGCTTGGCAGAGAATCAGGGAGTCTTGCGCCATTCTCGTGTCCCCCCGTCCCCATCCCTCCCCCGAATGAGAGTGACCCCAGGCTTGTTTCTTGCTTGTCTTGTCGTCCTCGACGGATACACTACGTATCCGTGTGTGGGAACTCGGGGGGGGATGGCGTGTATGTCGTCTAGCAGTGCCACAAAGAGCCGACTGCCGCGCGAGAGCGAGCAATGGCCCTTGGACGCTCTCATTTTGTCCCCGTCGCTGTGGCACTCTCAAGTTGCTCTCTGTCGATCCATCTTCATCCCATGGCTGGTTGGTACTTCACACTCAGTACCTGTCTCCAGGCTCCATGCTGTTGGAGCGGCCCAATTCGGAGATTTCAAGACCTGGGACTCTTGACGCGCTGGTTGCAACACGAAATCCATAAAGCGAGCAGAGCCGACTGTCTGGAGCCGATTTTTTGCGCCTCGTGGCTGCCGCAAATGTTTCAATCCCTGGTACGGACGGTCTAAGCACCTGCATCACCAGCTAGTCATGAACCAGAGTCTGCTCAGGTTCGTGCCTGGCGCAATGCCAAGTGCAAAGGCAAGAAATAATGAAAACCCTTCTCATTCAATGGGCAAATAGTGCATCGGCTCATCGATGGTGTTGTGCAGATGTGTGCTCGGAATAGGGGCCATTTCCATTGGGAGGGGTATATCGGATTGCAGATATAGGTCTTAGCCCGTCGGTTAATGGCCATGGGTGGAAAAGGGGATAATTTCGGTCGTGAATCCACAAACGAGACTTGGAACTTCTTGTTTCTCAAAAACTCCGAGCCATCAATCAGTACGAAGTGCTCCGTATGAGTGACAAAAGCATGCATTTAGATGAGAAAATGCCATACCACGATGGCGAGCCCCTTGCTGCAGGGAACGTACGGAGGTCGGCCATGGCCGAGTCGTGATTGTGGCTGTCAATGGTCTTGCTGTTTATCTGATGTAGATTCGTGTTTCCCATGTCTACACAGCCCGGTCGAGCCCTGTCAAGTGTTTCGACGTCGAAACACAGACCACCGCCAGACCAAATCAGTCACTCGTCGAGAGTGTCGAAACAGTCCGCCATCGAGTGCCGTGCTCTTTTATCCAGATATACCTCTCCACCGTGAGCAAGATGACGAGAAATCTGGGCGACGGTCGGCAGAAGGTGGTCGTGTCCCTTAGAGAACCAATGAGATGTGCATCGAGCAGCAAAGAGGGCCAAGGCGTGACAGGGCCCATGAGGGCCGTTAGGGGCTCTATGGTGGACCGACCAGGACGAGGGCTAGTCGGACAAGCAGGCGGCAAGCCATCTGCACATGGTACCCGCTTCAACGAGAGGCGTGACGGGTCCATACCCGCACGATCTCGCTGGAAATTCGCCGTGAGCCCCCTTGAACACCCCCCGGACCGTTACATCCAGCAAGGGATGCTTCCGCCGCGAACGTTGGTCTGTGACGAGGTCTGCGACTTGGACGGGGACGCTCTCTAGGTGAGGCGCGTCAAGAATAGCGCAGGAATCGTACCAGCTCTAGGCAAGGCCCGTGGATCGCGGATCGAGTTGTGAAAACCCGCAAAGTGTGAGAAAGAGATTGAATATTGGCAGGGAAATGTTTCTTGGACGAGAACCGGGAGAACTCGGCCTTGATAGCTAGCAGTACGAACTGTCGTGGTTTCTCAAATTGTGCCAGGCCCAGGGTAACTTCCGTGCCGTGGCTTTGGTGGCGTGCTTCTAAACGCTCCCGAAGTGGCGGTACAGCAGCAGATGCGATCGACCTTGTAGCCGCGCCGCCGGGGACTGCCAGTGAAGGCGGCTCTCAGGAGAGGATACTCGTACGACAATCATCTTGCGGGATCCCGATGGAGCGTTCCGTAGAGGTACTTGGAGTTGTGAGGTAGACGTCGTAATTGCAAGGGGGCCATATGACAGCTCCGGACAACGTGTGTTGAAGCGGTCGGTTAGAGGCGCATACACTTGTCTCTTGACTTTGATGCGAAAGCATGCCGCTTCCAGGTGCGGAACAGAGTAGGCGATAGCCCGTGTTAGGAGCGAATACATTCATATGCAAGCTTTCAAGGCTGAAAAGTTTTTGTAGATAGCACTGCTCGAACAGTGCATTGTTGGTCCTCACTTTCCTCTTCGTGCCTCGAAAAATACTGTTTGGAAGGGGGAATAGTTATGCGTAGCAAGCACTATACAAGGTCTCCAGTTGTGAAAAAAGAACAGGCTCGAATGAAGTTGACGTGGTTCCCGCGTCGTACTAGTTGACTGTGCGTCTGTTAGCGCTGTCACTTGCAGGCGTAGCTTAACGGCTTGGATTGTCGGTGCAGAGAGCGTGGACCAGCGGTGTCCACAGTGGCTGACACCTGCTGTCAGGTACTGTCACTTGACGAAGCGCGCGTGAGAGGCGTCATCTAGGCGTTGCACCGGGGGCCCAGGTCGAGCGAGTCGAGGAAGCAGTCTGCAAACGGGAGCTTGAATGGAGGCCGGCGAAGAGGTTGGAGACCAGGGTGACGGGACCAAGACTTAGAGCGGCGGCGGCGGCGGCGGAGGAGGAGAAGCCTAGAGGAGGGCGCGTTACCGCGGCAAATCCGAGTAGAGTTTGTGTCGGGCATGGGACCTAACAAGACGAGGCCGCGGGATGGCAAGGTATCGCAGTCCGGAAGTGTAAAGTGAGATGAGGTTCAAGCTTGGCTGGCAGCGTGCCTCACCCTCACTTTGGAAGGTGACAAGGTATACGAGGCTTCAGATATCGGCCAGTTCGCGCGGAGTTGGAGTCGACTCCAAAAAGCAGTAGGTATGGATATCTGTAGAGCAACTCAGAGAGAGACGAAAAGGGCAGAGCGGGGGGCGTTGAACAAGTGCCTTGCGGTGTGATAGCTTGTGGCGTGAGTAAGGTATAGTAAGCTATGCGAACGGAGTACCCAAGGACCAAGGCAGTCTGCATACTGAGGCATGGTGGACGAGGTACGTAGGGAAACAGGAGCTAGGAAGAAGGAACCGAATGCAACGGCGCTGGCGAGAGTCGCGATAAACTTTGTTTTGGGTCGAGCCAAACAGAGAGAAGCAGGTGTCCGGCGTACCTGAGAAGGAAACACAAGCGTTTGTCCCCTCGATCCATAGTAGAGTGTGGGCTGTGTGGTACCCGTACGAATACACTATGGCCATAGTGGTGCTGCGTGGGTATGCGTAGCAAAACGAGTTGCGGGGGACGTGGAGAAGGTGACGGTGATGTGCCCTCGATGAGGTGACTTGCTTGAGAGCGGGTTCGAGCAGGCCAGGACACCACCTAGGCTGTGGACGAGGGTGACGGACGACGGGGGTCCGCGTGCCGGTCCAGGGTCCTGATCATGATGTCGAAGTTCCCGGCCTCCAGGGGGGTTAATTGGAGGGGAGGCGGCGGGAGGAGAATGTGAGGAGTCGTTGTGCGTAGTGAGGAGGAGCCGTGATCCACAGAGCTTGCTGTCGATAGTCGATAGTGTGCTGCGACGGCAGGGAAGTACGTAGTTGCGCATATGTCCAAGGCAAAGTCGCAAAGAGGGAGGCCGAAATGATCATGTAAAGTACATTTTGGACTTGGATATTGAGCAACAACCGCGAGATGAAGCAGAAGAAGAAAAAGACGGAGGAGGAGGTCCAGTAGGAAAAGTGGGCGGTTGAATGTCAAGGAGACTGGAGTCGAGTCGAGTCGAGCTATTTTTCTCCCTCATTAACAGATTTGGAGACTTTTGACAAAGGGAACGACGTGAAGTGGATGATGGACAACAAGTGGATTGAACCGCTGTGATAGTCCGGCCACAAGATATGCTACATAGTTATCTTGAAGCGCAACTACTTGCTTACTCTACTTTGATGAGTGGCTGATAGAAAGAGGCGAGGGAATTATTGCAGCCGACGGGAGAGATATGTCTGGATGCGGAGTGCCTCATTCCTCCCATATTACATTGGAAGGGAAAAAGAAGAAGCAATGTAGAGGGTTTGAGGAGGTATATGAACATATCCCATTCGTTTGAATATCGCTACTTGCCGACTTCGTACTTACCTTGACCTGAGTGCCTGACCTTGACATCGTTCTGCTTTCCACAAGGTAGGTAGCTACGGCAAGCAGGCGTAGCTGAAGTCCATTCAGGAAGGACAACATATGGCATCTCGAATATGGAGATTCTCAGGAGCTTTGGGGCGAGCGTGATGCAATGGATGGCAGGTGCAATTGCAGGTTGAGAATCTCAAAGAGTTAGACGGGCAGGAGCTGCACAATCAGCCCGAGCTTCTGCTTGCGATGCGGACTGAGGACTGTGGAAGGTGGACTCGATGAGAAGGTGGGGTTGGCAGGAGGACCCGTGCGAGTGGAGGTTGAGCATTGGATCTTGACCACACATCAAGAAGGTGAGGTACGTACTGAGCTGGGCAGAAATATGGAAGTGTGGATGGTGAGGCAGGCGTGGCAGGCACGACAGGGCAGCAAGAACAAGGAGAGAAAGTGGGCTGTGGAGCCGGCACAAAGAGGGAAAGGGCGACGATGATTGACCAAGGTGCTGACGGGATTGAATCAGTGCCCCGGCTCTTAAGGCACCTTTAGCCTGGGAAACCCTGCCTGGTATAATTTTGAGTTTTCTAGTCGGTGCGGGTTAATATCGGAACTACGCACTGTAACTGAGCACTGTATTTCTCCAGCGACTCTGCACAAACAATCCACTGAGATACGGGGACATGGCCCCGAAATTGGGGGGTCTTGATGCGCTGCTGGAGTCGCTGACTTGCTGGATTAGGCGCTGGAGAAACCAGTTGGAGACCTGGCGCGCATGGCAGCCTGGGTCCCTGGGGACCTGCCTAGGTAAGGGGTCGGTGAAGAAGTTGAGAGCAGCGTGTCATGATGGTGCTGCGCCGGGGGGCCGGGGGGGCCGTGGCACTGGGGGTTCATCATGGTCGCGATGCTGGATGGAGAATGGCTAAGGTCGGGTGGGGGAGTGTGGTGAGTGGGAGCCTGGCACGCCGCAAGCCGCACGCCTCGGGCTGTCATATATGGATACATACCTTACCTTATGAGAGGAGGGGAGGGGAAAAGAGAGGTCGGGGGGTTGTTAGAGAGGGCACGAGGTTGGCACGAGGCATCAACGATGGAGAATGCCATGTCCGTTATTGTTATTGACAAGGCCTTTGAAATGGGAAAGCTGGGAAGGGAACCTCTCCCTCCGGCCGCCGGGGCGGTGCTTCCCTCCTTTCCCCGTCGCTTCCTCCGACCACCCGACCCGATCTTGGAGCAAAATAGAGTAATTACGACGGTAAGGGCCTGTCCTGCCTGCCTGGAGATTGGAGTCAAGAGTCGAGGTCGAGACGTGGATGTGCAACTTCCGAGAGCCAGACCTTTCAAGTTACCTACCACAAGGGAGGGAAGGTAAGGTACGGACCATGCTATGCACCTGCCGCTGCAACTGCCACTACCACTGCCACTACCACTGCCACCACGTCCTCGCCAAGGGCAGGGACGACATCCGGGAAGGCGAGGTAGAGGGGCCGAAAGAGAGTTGGCAGGTGCAGATGCCAACCCAGTGTCATTCGACGGGATCCTTCCTTCCCATCAGGTCGCTTCCAAGGCTACCTACACCTCACGGTCAGCTGGGCAAATCTCTGTCAGGAGCGAACCGAAAGGCAAGCGCACCTTACTCGGTGTCTTGCCTACCTTACTTGACGGATACACCCACCTTCTCTACCAAATAAGGCACCTTAGATGGATGCCTGATGAAAGGTTCTTGCTCTTGTTCCCGTCCCTCCTTCCTTCAAAGTTGAGATTCGAGTTCATCTCACCATTGAAGCTGCCCATTGCTCTTTCCTCAGGCACGACCGAGTTCTGAACTTCTGACTGCTGAAGTTTGGTTGTGTCCGTGCTTGGCTCCTGCTCTTTCCATTTTCGGCCTGGGCCTGCTCCGGATTCCGGACCCGTTCCGTATCTCTCTCCCTTGACCATGACCTGGCAAGATTGGCCTGCTCGAGCATTGAGCATAACCAAGGCCTTGATCGTGTCCTGGTCTGCCCGGAAATCCCCCCTCTCCCCCCGACTTTTTCTGGAGTTGCGCCTTTTCTTTGTTCATATTGCTCCGGGATACAAGCTGTGTCTCCGTAGATTAATCATCGCAGGCTTGACAATTCCAACTCGATTCGGCCACCAGGTCTCTTCCTTGTCGACCGAGTGCGGCAATTAGGCCCTCTTGCGCAAAGGCCCGACTCTGCACTGTGTTTCTCGGGGTTTCCTTGGAACAAGGAAATTTGTTATCGATAGTTGCCATCGCTTCAATATCCTTTGGCTGCCGCAATCAATACTTTGCCATACATAGTAACCTCCTTTTCGCACACGGCATCGACATCGGATATTGAGTTACCTAACCCTGGATCAACAATATAGCTCGCTTCTCTCCAATATGTGAGTTGTATTCACTTGCTATTAGGAGAATGGCCAAAATAACAAGGTAAGCCACTCCCGCAAGTTGCAACATACCTTACCTTACTTGGGTACCTAACTTCGTACCTTACGCTGGGCCAAGTACGTAAGCAATTAACTCGATCCCAGACCTTCATCCGCTTCACCTCACCTCGGGGCGTGTGACTTCTACGGTCTACGGATACCCAGGCTCTGAACGTTACCTCCCGCCCTCGTGTCCGCTTCTGTCCTCCACTCTCCGACTTCACGTCGTCACCACCCCCGTGCCACCCCTCGACGTGACCGGACTACGCTCCGATCGCATCTGGCTCGGAGGACGGCGCGAGCGACTCTTCCCTTTCCGCCTCGACATGCAGGAAATCGCATCGGACGGCCTGCTTATCCCTCGGCATCCGTGTGCATCGCCATCTGATGATTGACCGCCTTGGTGCTTGGGTATCGCACCGCACCGCACCCGCACCGTACAGCACCGCATCTCACCTCACCTCGCACACAGTCGCAGTCGCACAGAGGCAGTCAGTTGCTTGGCCCATGTGGCCACCGCTCTGCCAGACCCCAGCCTACGAACGCTTCTTAACAGCCACATTCGTCCGCCGCTGCAGCCGTGGGTCGAAGCTTCTGGGGGCTACTGCAGCCACTGCATACTCTCTGCATGCACCCGGCCGTGATCCCTTCTTTTTTGCGCCCCCAGTATCTGTATGTACGAAGTACAGACGACAGCCTACGAATACAGAGAGTCCTGGCCACCAAGATCAAGACCTGCACCTCGACCGAGACCATTCAGAAGACCAGTAGAGAGCATACATTGCAAGCTAGATGCACATCCACAGCCAGACCGAGCCAAGGTCGTTGTCGAGGCCCACATAGCAAACCAGGCCGTTACTGGCGACTGCATGGCATTGTATCCGTACCTTGATACCTCTGTACCTTGCCGCTCGATGAATGTGCAGTGAGGTCAGGAAGGCAGGCGGTCAGCCGCCCATCACCCGCCCTCGTCCTCATCCTCGTTCTAGTCCCTCCACCACACAACGGCGCCCGGATCCATGTCGGTACGTGGAAGTAGCAGCTCAGGTACCTTGCACAACCGGTCTAACGCCGACAAATGGGAAGCTAGAACGCCCTACCTGACCTTGACTGCTGATGCTTCTGCGTCGGCTGCCGCTGCTACTTGCTCTTCTGCTGCTACGCTACGGCTAAGCTACGCTGCGCTACCCTCGAAGCTCCTCGGGAGCCAGTGCTACTGTGCCGCGGGGCTAACAAGTAGGTAGTGTACCGTTCAAAGTATGTACTTGTACTGCGTGCGTAAAAGAGTGTGAGGGGCAGGGAAAAGAGATAGGTACCGTAAAAACTCACGCCGTTCGAACTTGCGCTAGCCCGTGCACTCGACACGTTAAGCCTCTCTTAGTACAAAAAGCTCGCTGATCTCCGCCACTTTTCCAGATCTTGATTCTGAATAGAGGCACGTATTGGCCAGAAGGTGAGTAAGATAACGGGAGCACGGGCTAGCGCAAGTTCGAACGGCGTGAGTTTTTACGGTACACTACTCTCGCGTCTGGTGGTCTCGTCCCGTCTTGTCAAAATAACCAGGACGATGCTGACTATCGCAATTCAGGCCGCCTTCTGATCGTCTCGCATCAACTCGCCTCGTGTCCAAGACCTCTTGCCGTTGATTACCTTGGAGCACGGGAGCCAAGATTACGCGTCTTTCCCGTCTTTTGCTTGATGAGACGGGCTGCCTCTTTTTCTCATATTTCCCAGGGACCCCTTTCTTCGTGTTTGTTTGGAAGAAGGGGGACGGGGTATCCGAGCGCCCCCAATTGTCAAGAGGCAGATATCCGCACCCAGGCTCTTCGCGAGAGAAAAGACGCGAGGGGGATTGGCAACAAGTGCAAGAAGAATGCAGCTCTGCAGGTTACCTTGGCGAATAGGTAGTGGCCATTTCGGAAACGGAGATTCAAGCTACCTACCTTACCCTAGGTACGCACAGCTGTCCCAGGTACTTTGGCAGCAGCACGATGCCAATGATGCGATGCGACTGGTTCGTGGGATTCCGGACGCGGCACCTTGGAGCAGTGAATGGGTGGGTTGCGCACCTGCGCGGGCGGCGGGACTACGGAGACAAAAACAAGAGGGTACGTATCCGTGCTATGTAAGGACAGTACGTACTGCCCCGTGGACAAGCCCGCGGCCGGGTTCTATCAACTGCCATGATGAGGACCGACCCTCAACCCTGCGCCTTTTTGCGGACCCCTGGTCCGGGTGCGGGCACAGACTGTTAGCTTCCCCTTTCAGGAACTTCTCCCACGAACATGCCTGGGCGCCTCCGCATTTGTGCCTCGCTCTATTTTTTGTGTGCTATTTTTTTTTCTCTCTCTCTCTCTCTCTTGCGTTTTTTTTGCTTCTTCGTTTCTGTTTCTCTCTGTGCGTTTGTACCTATCTTTGTCTCTTGCCTGGGCTCTCTCTCTCTTCACATCTTGCGGATACTCTTCCAAGTTGTGTGCTGTGGTTTTTTTGGGCCCCCTCCTCTACTTCCTTGACACACCCACATCTTACCACCCCGTCACCCGTGCTCTGAGTGTTTCTCTTGTTCGGATTATTGACAAGTCGTCAACCTTGAACCCTTCCTTTACCTTCGCTTTGTCATAATATTCTCGCAATTCTTGAATCCTCGCAAAAGCCGGACACGAAGAGGAGGAGAAAGGAGGAGTCGGGAGATTACCTTTGGTCCATAGGGTCACTAGCGCCCATGTACCTATGTAAGTCATAACGGATCTCCATATGAGTCTAATCATGCGCAGCGAGGCTTTGAGAGATGCAACCGCAAGCATCGCGAGTCGTGGTCACGCATTCGATATACCATGGATTCAGGCATCTTGACCGACCGGCTCAATTACCTTCCTCTTTCCTCCTCCTTACGGATACACTTGACTTGGTCAAGAAAAGCGATCTCTCTGGTTTCTTGCTTCCTCGGTCTGCGGCCTCTTCCCACCCACACCCCTCGTTTCTTTCCATGTCTCTTCTCTCAGTGAGCAGTGAGCAACGAGGTTGTCTTCCTGACCGACTCGAACCCGGCATCTGCCTGCTCTGGCGCGTCTTGATTCCCGGGAGAGTCATGACACTTGACGGCAGAGCCCGAACAAAAGAAAAGCAGAGTTGCGACACCTGAATGCTTGAACGAACCGCGCCGTTGACAGCCTTGCTTTTGGGGAAACACACCTCCCCTCCTTCGCCGTTGTTCGGCGAAAAAATAAGGACAGACTCAGAGACATTGCCTCTTGTCTGACCAGCCTGCCAGCAAAAGCCTCAGTCAGGCGCCTGTGTCTATTATATTAACCCTCTCTTAATATTGCCTGCCCACTCCACCATACCCGGGCAGGGATGTTGGAACTGGATGTGTGCCCCAAGCGAGTTGAACTCGGCCCCTGGCCTCCAGCAATCTCGTGAACCGATCCCCCCCCTCTCACCCTCCCTCTCCCTCTCTCTCACTCTCACTTTCGCACTCTCACACCCCCTTCGCCTCTACACCTTTCCACTTCCTGACTTCGTCGGCGTCTCTGCCCAACAGTCTTCTAGAAAAATTGCGGGCCAGTAGCCTACAACAACCGTCGGAGGATTCTCTCTCTAGTCTTCTTATCGAGCGACACCCCCCTCTTCAACCCCTGGACATTTCGCCATGATGCTTCCATTGGTCAAGACGAGGGTCTTGGGGCATATCCAGCCTGCGATTTCTCCTCGAGAGATGCTCCCCCCCCCCGTGCCTCCGTACGATCCATGCCAGGTTCTTCTCCGTCCCTCCATCTCGACAGAGCTACGTACCGCATATGCCACCCTGCTCACCAGGGTCAGTAGTGCCAACCCTGAAGGCTTGCCGTCAACTCTCTTCCATGTCTTTTGCTCCTAGCGATACCAATTTGTGCAAGGGACTTGTCCACGCCTCCGGCAGAAGCGGGGGTGTGCTGGAGGGGAGGAGAGAAAAAGAGTGAGAGAGAGAGAGTGTGTGTGTGTGCATGTGCGCGCGCGTGTCTTTGAGGGCGACCGAGTGAGAGGGGAGGAAGAGAAACAGAGAGTGAGTGAGTGTGTATGAACGGTACGGTACGGTACGGATAGAGAGAGAAAGTGGGTGTATGCCACTGTCCAACCGGGGCCATTCAACCCGTACGTATCCATGATAGCTACGTAGCTATGCATCTTTTTCCTCAGGTATCGTATGTATGTTTATGTGCGGGTGCGGGTAATGAAGACAAGACTGGTCTTGGATGTGCGAATGTGCGTCGGCTGGTTCTACTTGTTCGTAAGTGCGTTTGGGCGAATAAGCGTTTTGTGATGCGCTGTTTCTCCATCCCCCCGGAGCTCGCCCGTCAAGTTCACTCTGTGGTCTTGCTCACACTAATAACTCACTAAAACTAAGGTAAGGTAAATATTGCGTACCTTTGCTTGGACGGGCCAGTAGTCCGTATGCAAATTCATAAACCAGAGCTACACTACTGCAACAGCATCAAAAGGCCCTGGACCTGGTATCCTGAACTGTGCTCGTTTGCTCTTATCAAACCGTTTCAGTGCCGCCCCTCGTCCTGGGCCCTCGTCGACGACCTTGTCTTCTTTCTTCTCCTCCTCCTCCTCCTCCTCCTCCTCCTCCTCTGCTCCCAGTCTACCAGTCTGCAAGTCTGGGTCTACCACGGCCTGCGTACTGCTGCTTCTGCGTCCTGCGTCCTGCGTGCCCCCTTCCCTTCCCTTCCCTTCCCTTCCCCATAGCGCCGCCTTCTAAGAAGGGTATTTCCCTAAACCTGGTCGTCGCTCTGCAGGGCGCATCCATACTCCATCGTCGTAGCTCCATAGCGTGCCTTGTTCTTCCGCTCACCAGATCGCCCGCTCCTCACCTTTCTCCTTCCCAGTATGGTTGCATGCACTGACCGTCCTGTCCAAGAACCCGCCATCACGTTGTACCGGTGACCTTGCCTTTGCCGCTGCCGCTGAAGAAGGCACAGGTCAACGGCCCAGCAGGAGGGACATCCCGTTGAGACATCAACTTGCTGCTCGACTCGACTCCGACTCGACTCGACGCAACCTTGACCTTGAACCTCGACCTTGCCTTGGCTGGCCTCCCCCAGCCCTGCCCCATCATTGTATCCACCCCAGAACAGTGCCGAAGATTTTCATCAGACACCCCCTCCAACATCTACCGTCCTCTTGCGACCCATTCACCCCATCAGATACAAGTATACATCTCTCCCTGCAACCTTAAACATGACCGTCGTCCGTTGATCCTCAACTTCATCTTTGCATCTTCTGCATCTCTCGAGTCTTCGCCATCACTCCTCGAGATCAAATAACACACTCGCTCATCCTCCCCTTCGCTTTACCAATCCCAACCTCTTTTGGTCAAGACGACTTACATCAACAACGTACATGCCCTTGTTGACTACCCAGCAAGGACCTCGACATATCCTTGTGTAAAGTACACACGGAGACCAGAGACAAAGAAAGAAGAAGAAGCAGAGTGACAGAAGCGCGCTTGGGTCTGGAACAGGACTACAGCGCATCAGAGAGGCATGCTCTAATGTCAACCACGGTCACTTACCCCGTCATGGCAGAGCTGAAAGAGCCGGCACATTCCAATCTTTGGTCGAACTATGGGAGTCCCGTCCAAATGTCGTCTCGATTCAACAACAGCCTGGATTCTGGCCTCGGAGGCCACGCCGCCAACTCACCACACGCGGGACGCCCTAGAAGCACCCACCCGAGTGTAGACCATGGATCTTATCCCTATGGTCGCTACCCTCAAGACGAGTCCGATGCGTACGATAGACATTCGCATCCCAGCTTGACATCCCACCACAGCTTCCCCAATCTCAAGAGACCCTACTCGCAAACCGAACAGCCCCCTTACCAGGAGATTGTCCAGGACCTGAGAGACGATGGCTCCAAACTTACCGTCAACCACGACCACAAGCTGTTGTCGTTCAAGAGGGTACAAGACAAGCACACTATTGTCGACCAGCATGGACGCATGCAGCAGCTGGAGCTTTCTGCTCAGCTGCACGGAATGTTCTTCCTTTCCGAAATGCCAGCCAACAGCACCGACGGTTCCATCCTCCAGCCCGAACTGACCTGTTACCGACGAAACCTCTTCCAGATTAGCGGCTCTCTCATCACCCCACGAGGCCAGCTCTCTGTCATATCCGAGACTGGCGAGACGGTCCCCGTCAGCAACACTGAAGTGACCATCTCTGCCATCGAGTCTGTCGACGGCCACCCCGTCCGACTTATCGTCATCCCCTGGAAGACGCCCCCACCCAACTCTCCCGAGATCACCCAAACCCCGGACCAGGAGCCAGCGTCGCTTCCCCTTATCCCCTTCCAAGAAGACGGTTCGGAATCCGATGGCGAGTATGCCGTTTATCCCATTGGCTGGCGCCGACTGCAGTTCAGAATGTGAGTATCAGCCCGAAACAGGCGCACTTGCGCGCAGACGTGACGAATCTCGGCTGATTTGACAAAGTGCCACCGCAAACAACGGGCGGCGAAAGGAACTCCAGCAACACTTTGTGCTCCACCTCAAGGTTGTCGGGACGTTGGCCAACGGAAGCAATATTGTGCTTACTGAAGCGACTACCGCGCCTATTGTTGTCCGGGGCCGCAGCCCTCGCAACTTCCAGGCAAGAAAGGAGATTCCCTTGCTAGGATCGAGCGCTGGCTCCAGGGGCCAGGCCTTGGTTGAGACTGGACTGGGTATTGTGGCGGGACCGTTGGCTATCAAGCCGCAGGATGCCAAGGCAAGAGGGTTGGACATGCAGATGCCTCGTTCCGCCTTCACCTTTAACGCAGGAGGACCCAAGATGCCCGGAGCACCCATGGGAGCCATGAGATCCAAGTAAGCTGAACAACGCCCCCTCCCCCCTTCCATCCAGCGTACATGTCTATCACTTGATCGACATTGTTGCGATACGAAGCCCGGTCACTGACCCATCGTAGCTCATACCCCAACTGGTCCTCCTCGAACTCTGTGCCCGGGATGCCACAACTACCACCAGCTGGCTCGGCAAGCTACCCCGCTACGACAATGGGAGAATCTTACCACAAGGTTGCTCTGCCGGGAAGTGCAAGCTTCGGTGGAGAGGCCCATGATATGCCTTTGCAAACGTCGATGCCTTCCGTTCAGCTTTCCCTGGTTGCCAACGAACAGCAACAGCCTCCGATCAGGACACAATACGCTTATGTGCAAAGCACAACTGCTCCGCCACCACTTTCAGTATCGGCCACGGCAATGGCATCGAGCTCAGACAACGCGCTCAACGTGCCCAGATACGTCGATAACCCTCGACCTACCAAGAGCCCCAGGCATGCAAGCCAGCCTTCCATCGGGTCAATGTCCCATCACGAGGCATCCCCGGAGTACCGGTACGGCTCGTCGTACGGAGCAGTGGGCAACAACCCCAGCGATATTGCACCGCCATCCTACAAGGCTGAAGCCCCCGCGTCACACTCCAACCCCTCTCGAGACTACTATCCGCCCTCGAGTTCATGGACGACAACAGCTGGAGAGCCTACCTCGACTGTTGCGTACAGCAGCAGTGAGGCAAGGCCGTACGGCTTCCCTGAACAGTACTCGAGCGGAGGCTCTGCGCCAACCACCAAGCAGGAGCATGCTCCCGCTCCTCCAGCCCCTGGGTCATACAGCAGCGCCCACCGGGGATCGTTTGATGGCATGAACCATTATTCCTGGAACACTAATTAGCTGCGAGAATTACTGATTGGCGGCTGGGTCACGCCACTTGTCTCCAAACATGAGGGGCAATAATAGGTCGGGCCGAACGATGCTTGAGTTGAGTGAAGCAAGATTTGAGGGCCGAACTTGTTTCCGGGCCTGGCACAACAGCCCTGACTGTGTACCACTAAAACTTCAATTCGTGGCCAGAAGAGTGTTTGCGGTTCCGATTCGACTTTTTATCTCCAAGTACCTAGGTGCGATATTTCGATTCTGGAGCACTGTCGAGGCGGGGGATTCACACCGATTGAAATACGGCATACCCCGCGGTAAAGGAGGTTTCCCTCTGGCGGTTGCCATTTTTGGCTCTGCTCGGCATGGGCGTGGTTTGTTTACAAGGTCTCATGACAGACCGGACCCGAGCATAATTTGGGTAGGCGCAGCAACGACAAGGTCGAGATCGGCGTCAAGAGACGGGCATTGTCTGGGTGGCTGGGCATTTCGATACCACACGGAAGATAGCATTGACGTCGAATGCTCCGGCCGGACGCTTCTATCACCGGCTCCGGGCCGTGCTGCGACATTGTGTGGGCGGGGTACTTAACGATATGTATGGTATTTCTTGGTTTTTGTTAAGCGCCGGGTACCGGACGGGGAAAGCAATGAAAGGCATTGTGGTCTTTACTCGGCATCCTTGGTCCCGAATGCGCCAACGTTGGCAAATTGTGTTGCCTGTGAGAAGGAAAGGGTATTGGGGAAAGGAAAAAGGACACAGCCACAAAGGGCTCAGCCTCGAGGATGGGACGACGTCCAAAGTGAGATGGTCCTGAGCTTGGTAGCCTTGTCCCAACCATGTGGTTGGGTCCCGCCACCCACCCACACCTCGGAGAGAGTTCGTCTGATTTACCCGGGGCGGAACCAAAGGTTGGGTCCTGGCATGGGAAGGCACCGGTGGTGTGGAAAAGGATGGCGGTTGAGTGCTGGTTGGCTGGACGTCCGCCCGACTTGGTAGCGTTCCTTCTGTGCGTGGTTTCTCGGACTCTTGATGAAGATTTTTTGTGATTTTGATTTGCTGAAGAATGAGGAAAGAGATGGTTTCGTGGAGGAAGGGAGAGAGAAGAGAGAGAGAGAGAGAGAAGGAATAGCAAGAGAGAGTGCAAGAGGCGAGAAAATAGGCCAGAAAATGCGCAAGCAAGCAAATAGGCAATGAATAAGCATCCATTCCAGCCCCAAAACCCTAGGTTGACTCTCTTCTCATCCAGGTTCTGGTGTCTGATTGGGGATAACCTCCCCAGAGCTCGTATTCGAACTAAATTTGGTGGTTCACAATGAGCAGAGAGACGGATACGGGCACCGGGCACGCGGGTCATTTATGTGTTTGGTCCACCGAGTCAACCTGCCTCGACTGTTGGTGCACGACGGACGCATACACACATGGGAAAATCAGCCACCGACTTTGCTTGGGTTGGATTGGGACCTTTGACCTCTCCACCCCCTTCTTCCCAGAAGTCACCTACTTAGTTGTATGAGGTGTCTGACCATCTCTTTTCATATTTTGCGGAGGGGAGATTACCACCACCACCACCACCGTCCGGCGGCGTTCTACGATCCCACGTCCCACACACACGGCGCGGTCACGATCACACCTTGGCCAGTAGCACTTTCACCGTTGGTCCGTTACGCACGAGTCTAAGGTAGAGGCGCGGGCGGGCCACTGCGGCAGGCCCGCTCAGCTGGGAATTTGCGATGCCAATAGTGTGATGGGGGGAGGGGGGGGGTCCTAGTGGTGCGTTGGCGCTGGTGCCCTGGGATAGGACGGAATGGGTGCGCTTTGGGCGGAAAGATACTGCTTTTGCTTGCCTTGTTCTTTTGTTGTATTTGTTGCTACTTTTGATTTGATCCGGTTTTTTTATGTCGTACAGCGCATGTGAGGGAGGAAAGAAGCTGTAGAATGCTGCCGGCTTGGCGAATGAAGAACAGAAATAGAGAGAGAGAGAGAGAGGGAGGGAGGGAGCCCAGAAGGAAGAGAATACGAATGGGTTTGGTTTCCTGTCACTTTGGTCCGAACACTCTAGCCCCGAATCCTTCGTGATGAGAATCCACAGAGACTTGACCGCTTTGAGAGAAGAGAGAGCAAGAAAAAGAGAGGTACTTTTGGTGGGATGTTTGTTGGATCCTTTTTGGTTTTCCATGGAGTCGTATTCTTTGATGTTAGCCCACCACCATTAAACCAATACTACATACCAAATGCTGTGATACACTGGCATTAGGTAGGTACTGTGGCAGGTAAGGTATCTTGTCAATTTTCACTCACGCAACCCACGTAAACCCACGCAAACGCAAACGCAGGGCGAAGAACGCGGGTGATGCCCGGTTCGGGCCTCTTGCTGGGAGGGCTTGCGTTCAGCCTACCGCTGGGCCGCGTGGGATCCTCGTGAAGTGTGTGGGTGCGCGCGTGCCGTTTCATGCATGCATGTACGGACGCGGCGCAAGTGTACGGATAGGCTGGGCAAGCTGGCAGTAGGATTGGGATGCGTCGCTGAGGAAGGAGGAGGAGGGCATGGAAATGGAACTGCAACTGCTGGGGCGGAGATGTACCGGATACTAGATATGACAGGCGTACGCAATGGAAGGAGCAGGAGGGGGGGGATGGTTGGTAGCATGGTATGGGGACCCGAGCAGCTGGTTAGGAATGACGATGGTCCTCCCCCCTCTCTACCTGCCTAGCTTGCTAGCATAGGAACGGGGAATGATAAGTTGACTACGAGAGTGAGAGCGAGAATAACCTATGCGAATGGAAGTATCCGTAGGTACGTAGAGAGAGAGGGAGGGGCAGAGGTGGAAGACTCCGCTGGCGCGTTTACACTACTTTCCCACGTTGTTTGAACCCAGGCCGGCCCGCCTTTTCATCCCCACCCCTTGCTTTGCCCACGTTATGTTTCCGACTGTCACTTTTTTTTCTTCCCTCTCCCACGGTGTGTTTGTACATCAAGACTCCACAACTCCTTGTTCGGTGGCTTGCTGGGGAGGGGGGTCCGATGGACGAGCTGACGGCGGACACTGGGCAGGGAGTTTTGATACCCCCTCACCCCACTGTTTAACTCCATCGTTTTGTATTACTAGAGGATTGCCGCAGTACATATAGACGCTACCCTGCCCTCGAATTCCGCACTATTTAACCTTAACCCTTTTTATAAGTTACTTATCCTTTCTTCTATTTTACCCTCTCCCTTATTAAAATATTATTAAAATCGTAGTTTCGATAGCTTATTAATAAGCTAGTATTACTATTTAAAAATAAATAACTTATACTCGTACGTAAGTACTAGGAGTCTTATTATTATAGAAATAATAATAAATATACCGGAGTATTTAAAAGAGCTTTTTAATAAATTTTTAATACTATTTAAAGCTATAATCCTCGAGCTATAAAAAGAAGCTAAGGTATTATATTAATATAGCCCTATTTATCTCGTTAGTATTAATAATAATCTTTTTAATATAAAATATATTATTAATACTCTACGACTATATTATTATACTTTATAAATCGTACTTAATATTAATAAGAATTCTAGCGTTATTTCCTAGTTCGTTTTTTAATTTCTTTATTAAGGCCGTTATTATAAGGTTAGTTTAATTATTAATATTTTAGTAAGTATTTTAACTTAACTTAGAGGCTTTTATAGCCTTTAAGGAGAGGTTTTTAAAGGACTTATAATTAGACTTTTTATTTATTATAGGTAAAGCTATTATAATTAAAGCTATAGCGTTACGAACCTTAATAATAAGTAATTAATAATATAGTTATTTTTTTTATAATAAGCTTAAAAAAGTATTTTAATTTAAATACTAGGTAAGTATTATATTATTTTATTAAAACTATATTTTTATACTTATAACTTAGAAAGAATTAACTTTTTTCGATAATAAGGTACTTAGGTACCCCCTCACCCGGGTTGAGAGGGCTATTATGTTTTATATTGAGGAGGTATTAATAGAGGTCAGATAGATGTCTGGGATGGAGGGGGGAGAGAAGGATAAGAAACGTAAGAACTTGAAGAAGAGATGTATGGTTTTGACGTATTGTGTGCTGAATGGGTGGGGTTTGCACGGTGAGATTGTTCGATAGGTACCTTTGTGGGGTGGAAGAGAGATTCATTGGAGTTGCTTGACAAATGACCCGAGGTGGTTGATGCATTTACGACTAACAGAGGAAAAGAGGATTGTGGCATCCGCATTTGGCTACCTAAATATTCAACTATTAATAAGTTTAAGAAGCTTCGTTGTAATGCGAAGAGACGACCGACGGCAGTGGCTTGACTACTGTTTAACTCTATCGTTTTATATTACTAGAGGATTACCGCAGTATATATAGACGCTACCCTACCCTCGAATTCCGCACTATTTAACCTTAACCCTTTTTTTACTTATCTTTTTTTTTTATACCCTCTTTTTTATTAAGGGATTATTAAAATCGTAGTTTTAATAGCTTATTAATAGGCTAATATTATTATTTAAAAATAAATAACCTATTTTTATATATAAGTACTAGGAGTTTTATTATTATAAAAATAGTAATAAATATATTAAAATACTTAAATAAGCTTTTTAATAAATTTTTAATATTATTTAAAGTAATTATTTTCGAGTTATAAAAAAAAACTAAGGCGTTATATTAATATAGCTCTATTTATCTTATTAATATTAATAATACCCTTTTTAATATAAGATATATTAATAATACTCTATAGCTATATTATTATACTTCGTAAATTATATTTAATATTAATAAGGTTTTTAGTATTATTTACTAAGTTTTTTATTTAAGTCGTTATTATAAAATTAATTTAGTTATTAATATTTTAAGAAGTATTTTAATTTAACTTAGAGGTTTTTATAACTTCTAAAGAGAAGTTTTTAAAGGACTTATAATTAGACTTTTTATTTATTATAAATAAAGTTATTATAATTAAAACTTTAATACTATTTATAAACCTTAATAATAAGTAATTAGTAATATAATTATTTTTCTTTTATAATAAGCTTAAAAAAGTATTTTAATTTAAGTACTAAGTAGGTATTATACTATTTTATTAAAACTATATTCTTATACTTATAACTTAGAAAGAATTAACTTTTTTCGATAATAAGGTACTTAGGCAGTGGCTTGACCCGGTAAAGATGCAGCGTCAATCATTGATCTTTAGCCATAAAGCAAAGTGACCGCCCACTTGCATAATTTATAACTCTATTCGATATCTGGCTTGTACTCCGTATTCGCACTTGCTCGCAAGTCTTTGAAAACATTGTGTCTGGGGCGAAGCCCATTCCTCATGTTCACTTGTCGCACCCATTTGTATAAGTACATTGCATCTCTTCTACCTCAGGTAGGTAGGTAAGGTACCTTAAGGTACCTTAGTGGTAGGACCTCACGACTTGCGATAAGATAAGGTTCGACGCTCCCACTTTAGCGAGCGAAAATCTCAATTGAACGGCTCCGCGGTCGGGCGAAATTCCACCGGTCAGCCCGCCAGCCGTCCATCACATTGCAACCTTCCGTCCCGTGCTCAGAACTCCACATAGCACCCGGTCTCACCGTGAAGTTGCTCTCTCGTCAGTTTTCTGTCTTCAGCTTTGCACGGGGACTCGGCGATCGAAATTACGGCCGGGTGGGTTACAATTCACTCGCTCTCTCTCTCATCGTATTCACTCGTCTGGCGCCACAACGTCACAACGTCCCAGAGCACCTTTCCGGTGCCGTCTTACCTGACAACCTCCTCCACAACGAATACGCAGCCATGTTTGAGCTTCCTGACGCAAAGAGGTGAGGCGCAACCATTACCTCTCCTGTGACCCCCTCCCCCCCTGCGCCTGCAGCAGCGCTGATCAGAACTTGGCACGAAACAGAGTCCGGCGAGAAGACCTCGGGGAGTCGTCCGACGATGAAGGAGCGGACCACGACGAGCAGCAAAATGCGGACCTCCTGGCGAAGCTGCATGCCCGTATGGCGGGCATGCTCGACCTAGGCGACGACGCCGACGCCGACCAGACTTCGACAGAGACGACCGAGCAACCAGCAGCAGCGACGAAGGACGGAGAAACGGGCAAAGATGGCGGCGGCGGAGACGATGAGCCCGAAGAGTTTGAGTTCCGGCTCTTCACCACGTCGAACCCGGCGACAAAGATTGCGCTGATCGACGAGGACGAGCGCGCGATGGCGGGCGACGGAGCCATGATTCGCAAGAGGCCGCTGTCGTACTACATCGCCGGGGAGCCGACGCCCGAAGTGAAGGCGGAGCTCGCTTTCGCGGCGGTGTCGGGCGAGGAGGTTCTTGAGAGGGCGCAGAGGCGGTGGTGGGGGATGGAGCAGCCTTGGCGGGTGACGACGATTCCCGGTACCAGGGTATCGTCAAAGGGAACAGCAGGAACAGCAGCAGCAGCAGGAGGAGATGCTGGGAAGACAAAGGAGGAGGCAGACGCCGCGGCGGCGAGGAGAAGGCGGCCTGGGAAGAAGAAGCGTCTTGCGATACGGGTTAAGCAGCGGGAGAGGGTGAAGAAGGCCGAGGAGCTGGAGAAGTTCAAGGCCGGTAAGGAGGAGGCGCTGAAGGAGAAGAAGAAGAGGCTGAATCGGTTGAAGAAGCTAAGGAAGAGGGCCAAGGCGAAGGAGGGGAAGAATGGGGGCGGCGAGGGTGGTGGTGATGGTGGTGAGTCGGGATCTGGATCTGACGGTGATGAGTGAGGTATCTACATGACTATCTGCGATATTGAACTATTAGCCAGATCGACATGAAAGTGCTCTGGTAAATGTTTCCCCATTGCAGAGGGAATTAACAGAGTCTATCTGAGAGAGCACGCGAAAAAGGTATCCCACATGTGATATGTGTGGACGTTCTCTTCCTTTCATGTCTACAAAATATCCATCACGGTTGGATCTTGAGGCGGAAGACCTCTTTGCATCATGGCATGTAGCAGAAGTGCAATGCTTCAGAGCGCTAAAACTCCAATATGTGACCTACGAGGTTCACTAGCAGAAGCAAATTGTGGATGCCCATGGCGACACCATCGACTGCCAACAAACGCCAACTTAAGAAAACAATTATCTAAATTGAGGCTCTTTGGTTCCCCAATACCTTCCGGCGAAATTCTTCAAAGGTCTATCAAGTCCACCATCTGCATGACGTGCAAGACTTACTATGTGCCCCAGCCAGTCAAGACTCGCGCATTACCGGAGCAGCACTCAAGGGAGGCGACGCGACGTGAATGGCTCGCGAGGTGGGGCCGGGGAGAGCACTGACATACCGGCCCGCCAATGGATGCAGGAGCTCCAGCAGAGAGCTCCCCGTCTTTCCTGGTCGAAAAGGAATGTCCCGGCAGCAAAAAAATTTCGAGGACGCCGACTCTCATCAGACGATACCTCATCAACCTCCTTCCCCCCCTACCTCACCATCACAAAAGCCGTTGTCGACAACGAGCAATTCCATCGTCCATCTCCTCTCTGTTCCTTCTTCTCTCTTTCTACTGTACTATTTAATACCCACAGCCTGCCAAAATGTCCGCCTCTCTGAGATCCGTTGCGCCGTTCTTCCGGACGGCGCGCGCCTCGCTGCGCCAGGGCAACGTTAGCCCCCTTCAGGCCGCTCTGAAGAGACAGAACGTCTCCCCCATCCTCAACGTCTACCGCACATACGCCGTCTACGAGCGGACAAAGCCTCACGTCAACATTGGTATGGGCACCTGGACGATCAATGCGTGGGAAATGTAGCTAATCTGGGGGAACCTCTACAGGTACTATTGGCCACGTCGATCACGGAAAGGTACATATCAAGCAAGACCCGAGAGGATTGTGCCAATGCGCGATAAATACTGACCAAACTCCCAATAGACCACTCTGTCCGCCGCCATCACCAAGAGACAGGCCGAGAAGGGTCTTGCCAACTTCCTCGAGTATGGTGCCATTGACAAGGCTCCTGAGGAGCGCAAGCGTGGTATCACCATCTCTACTGCCCACATCGAGTACTCGACCGACAACCGCCACTACTCCCACGTCGACTGCCCTGGTCACGCCGATTACATCAAGAACATGATTACTGGTGCCGCCAACATGGACGGTGCCATCATCGTCGTTGCCGCCTCCGACGGTCAGATGCCCCAGACCCGTGAGCACTTGCTGCTTGCCCGCCAGGTCGGTGTCCAGAAGATTGTCGTCTTCGTCAACAAGGTCGACGCCATCGACGACCCCGAGATGTTGGAGCTCGTCGAGATGGAGATGCGTGAGCTGCTCAGCACCTACGGCTTCGAGGGTGACGAGACCCCCGTCATCATGGGTTCCGCCCTCATGGCCATGCAGAACCAGAGACCCGAGATTGGTCAGGAGAAGATTGATGAGCTGCTCAAGGCCGTCGACGAGTGGATCCCTACCCCTACCCGTGACCTCGAGAAGCCCTTCCTCATGTCCGTTGAGGATGTCTTCTCCATCTCTGGCCGTGGTACCGTCGTTTCCGGCCGTGTCGAGCGTGGTCTCCTGAAGAAGGATACCGAAGTCGAGATTGTCGGCAAGGGTGACCAGATCATCAAGTCCAAGGTCACCGATATCGAGACCTTCAAGAAGTCTTGCGAAGAGTCCCGTGCTGGTGACAACTCCGGTCTTCTTCTCCGTGGTATCAAGCGCGAGGATATCAGCCGTGGTATGGTCGTCTGCAAGCCTGGCACCGTCAAGGCCCACTCCAGCTTCCTCGTCTCCCTCTACGTCCTGTCCAAGGATGAGGGTGGCCGCCACACCGGTTTCCACGAGAACTACAAGCCCCAGATGTACCTCCGTACTGCCGACGAGTCCGTCACCCTCACCTTCCCCGAGGGAACCGAGGACGCCAAGAACAAGATGGTCATGCCCGGTGACAATGTCGAGATGGTTGCTCAGCTGCACCACCCCTCTGCTGTCGAGGTTGGCCAGCGCTTCAACGTCCGTGAGGGTGGACGCACCGTCGCCACTGGTCTCATCACCCGTATCCTGAAATAAGGGATACTCGCCGAAAAATATCTCAAAACTAGGTGAAACGGCACCCAGAAACACACAACTTCCCCGACATGAAATGGGAACCCGGATGGTGAAAAAATTGGGATTGTACAAAAAAAGGAGTTGGATTGCTTCACGATTTCATGTACAACCGACCCAGAGTTTTCCGCTTTGAGCCCTCGAGCTCGTGTATATTGTCGGGTCTTGGGCTCAAAGATCTCCGCTCTACTTCACCCCTTTGTCTTTGAATCATGTACTTTTAGAAGACGATGGACAATAGAACAATCTGTGCTTTGTGCCACATGACAACATCATTACTTCTAGCTCATGTCAACGCGTATATGCTCGCTTGATATGTCATCGTGTTACTTGATAAACCTCGAGTCATCAATTACATCCCCAGAACTTGGAGGACCAGACTAGCTAGCTGCTTGGTACCCAGGCGTCGCGCGGTTTCACAAGCTACAGGTGAGTCGTGCCGTCTTCACGCGCAGCTCAGCTCAGTCTTTCTTTGCTTGATATTGAGGGCCCCAAAATTTTGGATGGTGGTAAAAGGTTCAATGTCGTGGTATTCGTCTATCCTCAGTTGGACGTCCGACGGATTTTTGCACTTTCCGTTAAGCCAGCCATAAGAACTCCAATTGCCCTTGGAAGCCTTCCCTCTTGTCTGAATGCATTTTTCCACGGGCCACTCATGCCCAACCACCTTCACCAAGTTCCCATCCTTTGCCGTCTCGGAGTTTTGGACAATTTAACGGTACTGTAGAATGACAGACTCGGGTTAGCGGTTTGCGCTTTCTGAAAGTCATGGCCGAACGAGGGGTAAAAGGCTCAGGCCAAAGTCGATCGTAGGTCCCCAGGGTTATCTGTGTTTCGCATACCTTGTTGAAGCCGATGTCCTTGGCCTTCTCACGGAAGCACTGACGGCACAGGTTGAGGTCGTACTTGCGGATGAGACCGGCGGTGTGCTTGCAGACACGGCTATGAAAAGTGAAAATGTCAGCATTTCTGCTTCCTTTCTATGCGCATTTGCGCGCGCGCGCGCGTGTGCGTTCCAATATTCCCGATTCCATTTCCTTGCATCCAAAATCTTCGCTGAGAGAGGGGGAATTTTATTCGTACCAAGAGCGGGAGCCCTTGCCGTAGTTGCGGGGGCGGGAGTTCCAGACAGACTCGTGAGACATGATGGCGGTTGTCGAGCGGGTGGGCGGTGTCGTCGAGAGGGTGGTCGGCGAAAACTCGAGATGGTTTGGCTGTGGTTGGATTGAGGACGTCTGGCGGAAATTTTTGTGCGCCTGTATTTTGCTGGGGCTTGGGTCAGGGTGGGTTGGAGCCCCCTTCGCTTCTGGGGGAAGTCCGTGCTTTGCTGATGCACGTGATATAGATAAGATAGACGATAAGCTTTGCTGATAAGATTTTGTCCCCCCGCCTTCTAGTGGGCCCCTCCTAGGAACGCCGCTTGTTGGAGAAGGAACAAGGGACTGAGCTCTTCTGTGACGTTGGGGGACGACCTGCAAAGTGGCTTCTTTCCTAATTCCTTCACCAGCTGATTTCAAAGCATCGGTCTGCACCACCATTATTCCTAACTGCTGATATCTTTCTCAGCAGCTTGCTATTCTTTTTCTTCGTCGAGATACCATATAGCCTTTTTCATTCCTCCTCGTCCGATCCAATCAAGCAACAATGGTCGTCCTCAAGAGCTTCGTGCTCGGCGCTCTGGCAGCTACCGTTGCCGCCAAGTCTGCCGTGCTTGACCTCATTCCCTCCAACTTTGACGATGTCGTCCTCAAGTCTGGCAAGCCCACTCTCGTCGAGTTCTTTGCTCCCTGGTGCGGCCACTGCAAGAACCTTGCTCCCATCTACGAGGAGCTCGCCACCGCCTTCGAGTCCTCCAAGGATGTTCAGATTGCCAAGGTGGACGCCGACGCCGAGAGAGACCTAGGCAAGAGGTTCGGGATTCAGGGATTCCCTACTCTCAAGTGGTTCGATGGCAAGAGCGACCAGCCTACCGACTATAAGGGAGGTCGTGATCTTGAGGCCCTGAGCACCTTCATCACGGAGAAGACCAGTGTCAAGCCCAAGAAGAAGTACACCCCGCCCAGCGCCGTTAACATGCTCACCGACGAGTCCTTCAAGACTACCATTGGCAGCGACAAGGACGTCCTCATTGCCTTCACTGCTCCTTGGTGCGGACGTAAGTCTCAAGTTCATCATTCCCTTTGTTCTAAGCCGACAATGCTGACCTGATCCTCCTCGGCAGACTGCAAGACCCTCGCCCCCATCTGGGAGACTGTCGCCCAGGACTTCGTTCTTGACGAGGGCGTCGTTATCGCCAAGGTTGATGCCGAGGCCGAGAACAGCAAGGGAACTGCCGCTGCCCAGGGTGTTTCTTCCTACCCCACCATCAAGTTCTTCCCCAAGGGCTCCAAGGAGGGCGAGCTCTACACCGGCGGCCGCAGCGAGGAGGACTTTGTTAACTTCATCAACGAGAAGGCCGGCACCAACCGCAGCCCTGGTGGCGCTCTTAACGCCATCGCCGGTACCATTGCTTCCCTCGACGAGATCGTCGCCAAGTACACTGGTGGCACCAGCCTGGCTGACGCTGCCGCTGAGGCCAAGAAGCAGGCCGAGACCCTCAAGGAGAAGGCCCAGTACAAGTACGCCGAGTACTACGTCCGCGTCTTTGACAAGCTCAGCAAGAGCGACGGCTACGCCCAGAATGAGCTTAAGCGCCTCGACGGCATCCTCTCCAAGGGTGGACTCGCCCCTGCCAAGCGTGACGAGATCACCAGCAAGACCAACATTCTCCGCAAGTTCCTGGAGAAGGTTACCGGTGAGAAGGAGGAGTTGTAGTGAACTCTATCAGCGAATTTCAGACGCATCTTGAACTCTGGGCTTGGGGAGGTTCTGGGAGGTTGAAAAGCAAGCAACATGCAACTGGGTGTGTTTAGCTCCAGTTGGGATTGGTAGTCTAGGATACCGATGATGATGAATAACAATAACAAGTACAACTCAAGTCTGCCTCGTGGAACCCGAACATCATATGTGGCTCCTGTGAGCTTGTCCCATGAACCATAACGCCATCGGCATGCGAACCACTTGCCTCGTGAAGTATGCCATCAAGACTCTGATTCAAGACGACTTGGACGGGCCGGCGTCCTTCTCCTTGTTAGCTAGAAGAGCCGCCTCAAGGTTGTCAAGGCGGCGAGACATTTCGTCCACTGCGTAGCTTTAGTACGTAGTACAGGAACATGAGCTAGATTCCATTTTCTCGGGGACTTCCTAGGCTTACTCTTTGCAAATATCTCACTTGAGACGCCCGCGAACTTATTAGAGATTGTGTTGAGAAGTTCCTCAACGGCTGCGTTGACGTCTGTCTTGGGATCCTCAGAGATCTGTGAGGTTCTTCGAGTTAGTTTATGGAAGGCCATACTCATGACTTTGTCTGCCGCCCTGGGTCGACAGCAGGACAGGCGACGTGCCAGAGGCCAAGTGAAAGGTGAAGTAACTGACCGCAGACTGGTTTGCGCTTGAGTCGGGGTTGTTGGAGGCCATTGTTTATCTGCGAGAGAGCCTTTCAATAGTCAGAGGAAGAAACAGAGTGTGAAAATCCCGACGCTGTTGTCTAAGTTGTTTTGTTTGTTTTTGAGATAACGTCGGCGGGGTTGTGAGCCTTGATGTTTGGCTGGCTGGGAGTTATGAGAGATGAAGCGGTCCAGGTTTGGTGGGGTTCAATGTGTTTGCGCTGTTGGTTCCAGCAAACATGTAATGCGGAGGGGCCAAGATGCGCACGCGGAGGCCAGCTCTGGAAGGTGTCTGCTACGGCGTGCAGCGCTAGCACCAGGGGATGGGTACCTATCCGCCCTCCGTGGGGCCTGCCTAAGGCGATAAGACGACTGAAGCATCCCCGGGCTCCGGTATCCGTTGCGCCGTCAAACGGTCCGCTTTCAGCAACTTGGCTGATGCCGTCATCCGTCTTCAAAGTTACTTTTGGTCTACAGTGTTCAGTTCATCCGTACATCGTCACCCATTCCCGATTGCTACGCTACGGACATTTTTTAACTGTGTCTCCCTTTTTTCGACCAACAAGGCTTCCTGCAACAACCGACACCCGCCGGCCAGAGCAGCAGAGCAATGGCCCCGAGTTGAGCGGCACAAGGCACGCCGCACACCATGCCCAGTCCATACCGAGACCCGCGCCTCGTCTTCCTCGCCCTCGCCTTCGTCGGCGTCTTCTGGATCCTCCTCTCCCCCGGCAATGGCGGCGCGTCTCTCTTCTCCGCCTCGGACCTGGCGATCCAGCGCCTGCGGCGACACCAGCACGCTCTCGACCTCCTAAACACCTCGACGTACGGCGACTTTTCACCGCGCGAGAACGGCACATCCGAGGACCTGCCCCCTAGGTCGCTCAACCTGACGGGTTTCCGTCCCGAAGACGGTTTCGCCTGGGACGATCTCGAACGCTTTCGGGAACGCTGCTTGGAATGGAGCCACAACGCGATACCGCCCGTCGGCGGGGTGAACCTGTGGGACATTGGAGAGGGAGAGCCGGTGTGGCAGAACGCCACGGGCGCGGTCAAGGGGACCTGGATCCGGAGGGAAGCGACGTCGAGGAGAGAATGGACGAACTACAACCTGAGCGCCATCACGCCGAGCCTGCATTGGAGCGGCACGCAGTCGGAGTGGGCCAGGAATATCACTGGAGACGAGGGCAAGATCTTGATGGACCTCGTCGACACTGGTAAGCACGGGAGGGAGCTGGATTACCGCAGCGACGTTGAGGACGACGAGGGCCCCTCGTCCGGCGGCAAGGTGCGCAGCGCAAAGGCTTCCATTACCATTGAGGATTTCAAGGGCAGCGGCGTCAACTGGGAGATGAGGCTACATGGTGTCCAGTGGCCTCGTCAGGGGACCATCCTATTGACGACGACCAGCGAGAAGTTTGACGGCATTTTCGGTTTGCCGCATCTAGCACCCAGCCTAGACTTCTTCCAGTCGAGCCAACGGTTGCTCAACCTGACCCTCGCTGAAGTACTCCGTAGGAAGGAGAAGGAGGTGTTCAACGATGGCGTGATGCCATGGACTTCGGACCTGTCGAACCCACCGGATACGCTGAACCCGACGCCGCACTGCGAGTACATCATGTATGCCCAAGTACATCCACCGGACAGGAACTTTCTAGACATGAAGGGCTTTCACCCAACCAGGGAGGGCATGGCAAGGATCATAAGCGACATTGAGCAGGAATTACGATTCCCGGAAGGCGCGCCCATTCGCGGCGTCCCAGAGCTCCAGCTCTCAGCCGTCATTTGGTCCCCAGACTGCGCCTTCTTTCTCGAGACCAAGGGGCCGCCGGATTTCGCGCCCGTTGATGGACAACATCTCCAAGGCATGAAGACGGAGATTATCTACCACAAGATCCGTGTATGGATCCTCCTCTTCGCGATGGTGATCCTCACGCAGGCCCTCCTCCTCAAACAGCAGATGAAGGAGTCAGCTACACCTTCGACGATGGGTCGCATTAGCTACTCGACCATTAGCATGATGGTCATGGTGGACGGCGGTATTTTCGCCGCTGCGTCAATGTGGGCTTTGGATGCCAGCATCACGTACCTGGAGTCACTTTCGCTCCTCTTTTCAGCATTCCTGTCCATGTCCCTCGGCGGCTTCTTTTTGGCGGAAATTCACAAAGTGCAGGAGCCTGAGAACAGAAGGCGCGCCGAGAGGGAGCAGCAAAACGCAAACAATGACTCGCCGCGCACGCCGGCAACGCCTGCGCAAGGTCTCGAGGCGGACTCCCTCCCGCGGCCCGTCACCGCGGGGCCTCGCAGGAGAGCACCCTCGCCTCCGATCATCATTCCCTCGGATCAGGATATCGACGCGGAGATCGCAGACGCCGCGAGCGGTGCGGCAGCCGTACCGACAGCGGGCACCGGCGCGGGGGGCGGCCATCGCATCGGGCCCGAGGTCACGTTCCAGTCCGTCATATTCCGCTTCGCCATGACCGTGTCCCTCATCCTCCTCGTCTCCATCGCCTCCACGTCCTGGTACCCACGCGTGCGCAACTTCTTCGTCAACAGCGTGGCTCTCGTCTACTTTTCCTTCTGGGTGCCGCAGATCCACCGCAACATCATCCGCAACTGCCGCCGCGCGCTGACCTGGCAGTTTGTCATTGGCCAGTCCGTCCTGCGGCTGCTCCCCTTTGCCTACTTTTACGTCTACGAGAACAATTTCCTCTTTGCCGAGACGGACCGGCGCGCGTTCCTCGTTTTTTGCGCGTGGTTGTGGATCCAGCTCTGGGTGCTCGCCTTCCAGTACGTGCTCGGCCCGCGGTTCGGTATACCAAAGAGCTGGACGCCCGACGCGTGGGATTACCACCCGATCCTGCGCGAGGATGGCGTCGAGGCCGGCGGGCTGCCGATCGGTTTGCTCTCGGAGCCGGGATCGCCGTCTCTGGAGAGGGTGAGGTCGGGCGGCGGCGGTGAGGACGTGAGGGATAAGAAGGGCGGCGGTGGTGGGAGTAACCTGCGCGCCATCGACTGCGCTATTTGCCGTGAGGTGCTCGAGGTGCCCGTCATGCGGGCGGGCGAGGAGGATCCGACGGCCGGAGGGGTCGTCGGCGTGTTTACGAGGAGGAATTACATGGTGACGCCGTGCCGGCACATCTTCCACAGCGCGTGTCTGGAGGGTTGGATGCGTTTTAGATTACAATGTCCTATATGTCGAGAGGAGCTGCCTCCCTTGTAGGAGTAGCGAAAGGAGCGGTTGCATGTCCGCTTTGGTTGTGGGCTTGGAGCGCGTGCCATAGCGGGAAGATTTGATCGTGTGCTTTGTTAGAAAATGATACCAAAATGAGAGTGGATTTAGTATACAGCATCACGTTGCATTCCGTTTGCCCTTGCGGTCTATGGAGTTGTTTAAGGTCTGTCGAGTGAATGGTACCGTGACTGTTTACTTGTGCCCTATATGACATGGAAATCGACCATCGATGTGGACGGTATTGGCTCTCGAAACACAAGCCGGCCCTTACTTGAGGAATGAAGACTTCCGAGACTAGGGGTTCGAGGTCTCTACAGGGATACCAAAGAGAATTTCACACATCGCTCGCCATGGTGTATTTGTTTCCTACCCGAGGGACAGCCCTCGGAGCCACGCTTCAAGTGAAATACGAGTTGCTTCGTGATACGGGACATTTCCTGGTTGCCAGAAAGGACTATAGCAAAAAGAGAGAAGAAAGTTTCCTGAAAAGGGGGGGACATCGGTGTTCTGTATCCTCACCGAGACAAAAACGCCTGGCCCCCTCTCCAGTGCTCTGGAATATCATAGAACTTGCGTCAAGTAGAGGAAAAAAAAGCCTGCTATACTCCATATATGTCTTTCGGCCAGGGTGTAATTCGTTCTTCTTATTCTATTTTTGATTAAATGCCCCAATATTATGGGGTCATAAAAGAACGAATGCATCGATGTATTCATGGGACCGTAAGAAAGACGAACTCGTATGACTATGGAAGGTCACCAGCCATTCAGGGCGATTTATCACCTGTATGATGATGAGGAGGGGGAAGGGGAGTTCATCATGACCCTCGAGTCTGTGCTTATTCGCTACACAGGGTGTGGGCAGGTGAGTAGAAATGTGAATTTTGTGATGACGTGGATAGGCTTTCGATATCAAATCTCTGGTCTTCAGCGGTGATAGAGGTCTTCTTTTGTAGAGAATCTCAGCTACTACATCTTGGTGTAAGTCGATAGGCAAAAACATCTGGTTCAGGTCAATATTGTTACGTGATTACCCAAGGTTTCGCTTATTCCTTCTACCCACTGGCTTCGTCATCGTATATACTACGACGAAGTGGCTGGCCATACAATCACGAAAACCAAACGAGGTCATGACAGCAGTTTCAACATGACGTGGGAGACGGGAAGAGAAGTCTGGGGGACGAGGCCGCGGCTAGCATTTTGCCATCGCACGTAGCCTGGCATAAAAGAACATGCTGCGCCGTATACACCACGCGGAAAGAAGTACTACCGATGGAAACAAGCCCGCAAGCCGCCAAAGGTGTTTTCCTCAAAACACAATTCGCAGTCTTCTACCACTGGAAAAAGCATAGAAGCGGCAAAGACTACAAGATCTCCCGGGGACCCGTAGAGATTCAGGGGAAACACCCGCCGCGCTTCCGCTCCGCGCCGCCGCCATCGCATGGTGTTTGTCCCATTGATCAAGGTATCTTACCTACATTGGACCAGTCGAATGGCCAAACCGGTCCCTCCCGTTCAAATTTGAAAGTGGCCGACCAGCTGGTGTCTCAATCAGTGGACCAATGATCATAGGTAGATGACCCATCTCTTAGTCGCCGCTTTCCATTTCCCTGGGGCGCACATTGCATTGTTTGAAAAGGGGCAACTAACCCAAGGCACAGAATTGCTGCAGCCAAGCTCGCTGGCGTGCCATTCAGGGGTGTGTCAGGTCGGCGGAACGACTCGAGTGCATCCACACCATCTCCGTGGCGTTGGGGACTAGAAGGTATCAACTGCTGGATCTGGCTTGGGCCTGCCTCGATTCGAGTCTCCCCAAAAGCCACCTTGGATGATAAACTTAGCATTGTGATATCGATAGTGGCGGTTCAGTTGCCCATATCGCGATGAAAGCAAGGTACGACTGCTGGCGATGCTCGTAAGAAGAGTCGGGTGGGTGTCTCCCGAGGAGTAGGAAGAAGGCAACGAGATGATCACCCCTGCCCCGGCTCTGCGGTCATGCGGCACAGCAACGTCCCTAACCCATCTGTCATACCTTATCCTCCTGCCTACCAAGATGTCAGCATCATTTCCGTTACGAAAAGAAAATAATGGTTTCGATCGTGTCAGTGAACCTGATCGTCAGTAGCCCACCAAATCGGACCAGGGGCTCGTTCTGGATGTTAATTTTACAGGTGATGCGGACCTCTTGTACGTGCAAACAGCAAAGGAAATCTCGTTTAGCGATCAATGAATGAGCGCCACAAGTGTGAGAGCGTTTATATCCATCGGTCCTGGGACAGTAAGAAAGATTTGTCTTTCATGTTGTGTCGTGTGAGGGAAGCGGTACAAGGGCGGCCGGATGCCAGCGGCCGAGAGCGCCGGTGTGACGAACGTGGTCGTCACGGGCCCTTAGGAGGCGACACCAGTGACACCGTGACCGGTGTGGAGATCAGAACGTTTAGCTCCCGCACCCGGAAGCCTGGGACGTATCTCGGGCGAGTCCGAGAAGAATGACGCAGCGGAAACGGCGTGCCGAGGCCTGGAGCCATCCGGGACAGGGTGGGTTCCATGAGCGACTGATCCTCAACTAGTCTTCCCAGGGATCTTTGATTTGTTCTCAGGGCAGCCCCGTAAGGCGGAGAGAGGCAAGGAGTAGGCGATACTGGCAAAGCCGAAGTTCGGATAACCTGAGGTTTCTGACTGTCTGCTTGTGATGTACAGATACGGGTGCCCGAATTTGGACAGCTTCGGCCAGTGTGTGTAGACGATCAACCGCGTGGGGTACTCCACGATGGACACGCCTATCAGTCAGACTGTTTCGGACTACCCAGATACTTGGGTATCGTGCCGTCGTATGAAATCATAGCCAACGCACCGAGGCTCAGGAAAAGGCCCGAGGGAGGTTTGCACGGCCAGCTCAGTGGTCAGTAGAACCAAGCTTGCAAGCACCAGCGTGGCAGACCCTGGTGGCTGTAAGCACAGCCTGCCATCGAGTGGAACTTTTGGGGCCATGATGGAATCCGTACCAGCGAAGCTCTCGCTTCCATTCTGACATGCAGCTTAGCTGCATTGGCCTGTCCGATAGGATTGGCCCAACGGGTGCCCGAAATTTGCAGTGAAGGCAGGTCGGACAAGGCATCTCGCGAGGCATTATGCCCTGGTGCTTGAACCACCCTCTGGCATCGGAGCTCGCGATGGTAGATTGGTACCTGACAGACCGAATGTGCCATCAAAGTAGCCGCGGGTCGTTGTGCATAAAACCACGATGCACGTGTAAGGGAATGGGGGTCCCATACCGAGACGTCCCCTACCCCGCGGTCATGGGAATCGCCAGCGGACATGTCCGAGAGACATTGATGCTTGGTGACGGGCAGAAATGGAGCCCCCAAAGGCTGCCGCGGAAAACGCTTCCCAATCGATCTGGCTGAAATCATCATAGGGAGATTCTGCAATGTTCCTGCGTCGAGCTGGCTATCGTAAATTCCACTTGCAAAGTACCGTCATATCAGCCGCTCTCTTGGGTCCTTGGCATACGACGCCTTTCATTCGTAGTCGATTTGAAATAACACAAAGACATCCAAATCACTACCGAGGCCCGCTGGCTGGCTGCCCTTCGCAGCCATGGGAGAGTCTCACTCCCGAACACCACTGGTTCGCAGAGGTCTCAGTTCCCAATGTCGAGGGCTTTGGGTCGAACTATATCTCCGGAACCGGTTGCTAGTCCGTGGGATTCGGGTCCGTGGTCGCAGTTGACACATCGGCATCCCGCCCCATGCCACAGCAAAGGGCGAAATCTACCGGAGAGGCGCCGCCAGGCGACGAGGAAGCCGGAACACCAATCGGTTGTTCCTCCAGGGGGAAGAGAGATGATCAGACGGACCCTCACGTCTCAGACTCTAGACACCTGAATGTGTTGAGTGGCTGATGTTCGTCGAAGTCGGTGACTACCCTGCAGAAGCGAGAACCTAGAAACGGGCGTGGAGTAGGCCACGGCTTCTAGTCAGCCCGTGATCGCATTTACACGGTAAGCGATCATGGTTGGTAGGGCTGAAGAAGACGCAGAGAAGGTGCGTAGATGCAGCGAACGTCATTGTGGGAAGACACTGGTGCCGTCAATCGTGGGTCGGTGTGGCTTCCTTCTGCAGTCTCTCAAGAAGCAGAGGGTGGCTTTTTGATGGACGATGGCTGAGCAGCGGCGCTAAGGCAGGCGATATGTAGGCAGTCTTGAGGCAGATTCTCAAGATGCAGTGGGATACATGGGGGCTCCTGGCTCGAGAGGAGGCCGCTCAAGCCCTTGGGCCAGTACGTCCAGGGAAGGCCAGTGGAGGCTTTCCTGGTCACCCAGGGCCATGCTTCGAGGTCTACCTATGGCGCATAGGGCTGAGATGGAGGGTCAAGGAGTGGGTGAGAGTTTATCCCGCCTTTGGAAATGGGATGGTCCCCATGGTCCCCGTGGTCCCTTGTTTTCCCCCCTCCTTTGCTGCTGACAACGACCTATAGACGAATGCATCCAAGCCCCTCAGACAGCGGAAGCGGGCCGGTAGGATGGATATTGCATGTGGCGCAGCTGACATGGCCGAAGCGGTGAATCAAGCCGAGACATGGGCTTTTGTTTGCCAGACAAGATGCAAGCCGTGTCTGTCCAGAAACTCGGCGAGAAATGAATGGATTGGGCAAAGTGTGAGGTGGGGGAAGTTGTCAGGTTTCTAGTGGAATTGTGTGTGTGTTTCCATCCGTGGGAACAGCGCCGGGAAAGGCAACAAAACGTTTCGATACCTTGGTCTGAACATCTGGTCAGTGCTGAGGTACAACCATGGGTACTCCTGTATATACCTCACTCGAGGTATTGAAGTACAGACACCACAAATTACAGATCACCAGTGACCAAAGGGCAATGGCTTACATGCTTGCCTACCTTACAGGCCACAGCCCTTCCCGCGAGACAAGACCCTCTGCTCCTGCCATGCTCGCCTGGCAGTGACACAACGCCGTCGAGACGGGCCGCGTGCGTCTGGTCATCATGCCGTCTCATGCTTCTCCGGTCTTGTTTCCCGCAACTTGAACTGACAAATGCTCGGGCTACTGCTTCTGCTCCTGCTCGACTGGTGCTGCTGCCCGTTGGCGATACGAGGAACGGTGACAGAACCATGCAGCTGCAGCGCGCTCTTGCATGCCAAGAGAGACTACCTCCTGCTCCCGTGATTGTCTTGTCTCTCTCTCTCTCATTCTCGGAGTTCACCTCCGGGGAAAAGCAGGCAGAAGCGATTTCTATTCCGGTCCGTATCAATCCGGGGTGTTACAGATGCGATAAACTTGTAGAACCTCACCTCCAGAGTGCTGGACCGTCAGCGATGCCAATGCTTCCAGGTCCTCCACGAGAAGAGCGAAAACGTTCACCCGGGCATCGCAATTGCATCGGGTCATGGCGAGCCCAGCTACAACATACCTCATTGGGATAAATGCCCGCCTCATATGCCCTGCTCATGCCTTGCTCGCGCATCTACGAGGTACTGGCGATGTTGCATCGCCGTCTTGACCTTCAGTTTTGAGAAGCTCAAAGTCAGATAACCCCACAGGCGCTCGTCTTGGCTCTTCTGCGTTTACGATGATGGAATCTGTAGAATCAATGCCATGATTGCATCCACTTTGAAGTATAAGTAGTAGATGAAATATTGAAGAACATGCAGATATCGATGTAATTGCCAGTATCGCTCGACAGTGAACAATGCCCGTCATCAGCGCAACCGCAGTCCTCCTAACTCTAGGCCTCTGGGCCCTAGCCGCTCCCGCACCGGTTCCCGCCCCGGCCTTCGTCGCCGCGGACGGCACTATCCCGGGCGAGTACATTGTCTCCCTGAAACCGGGCCTCGCCCGTTCCCAAATCGAGTCCCACCTCTCCCGCGCCGCCTCCGTGCACGCCCGCCGCCGGCGCGACACCACTCCCACAGGCGGCATCAGCAAGACCTTTTCCATCGGCGCCTTCAACGCCTACGCGGGCTCCTTTGACGAGGCCACGCTCGCCGAGATCCTTAGCGGCGACGTCGAGGGCGCCGTGGCTTCTGTCGAGCCGAATCGCCTCGTGGAGATTGACGCCCTCGTCACGCAGGATGCCGCGCCGTGGGGTTTGGCGAGTTTATCGTCACTGAATCAACTGTCGAGCTCGTCTGACGGTCAACCTTATACCTACGATGACTCTGCGGGCGAGGGCTCGTTTGCGTATATCGTCGACACGGGCGTGCAGGTGTACCACCCTGACTTCGCGGGCCACGCCGTGAAGGGATACAGTTCGCAGCCTGACGAAGAGTTTGATGACTTTGGCGGGCACGGCACGCACGTTGCTGGGACGGTTGGGTCCCAGACGTACGGGGTCGCGAAGAAGGCCACGGTTGTGGATGTTAAAGTCCTTGCTGGTTTTGTAAGTCGCCTCTGTCTCTTTCTCCGGTTGCTACCACGGAGGATGTCGCCCTTACAGTGTGACTGGTGGTCAAATCTACCTGTCAAGTCTAACAAGTCTAACTTTCGGGGACAGGGCACCGGCAGCGTCGCAACGGTCCTCGATGGCTACAACTGGGCCGTCAACAACATCACAGACACCCCCGGTCGCCTCGCCAAGTCCGTCATCAGCATGAGTCTCGGTAAGAACCCCCGAAATTCAACCGCAAGCCAATATTGCGCCCGCTGGCCATAGATGGGTACTCCCCCCCCTTGAAGTTTCGACTAACACGCAACCTTCCCTCGGTTTCCTGCTGCAGGGTTCCCAGTAAGCACAACAGCCTCCGCCCTCGACGAGGCGGTCAACGCAGCCTACGACCTGGGTGTCCCGACCGTCGTGTCGGCCGGAAACCTGAACCAGGACGCCAGCCGGCGCTCGCCCGCGCGGGCGGCACGCGCCTTCACGGTGGCGGCCGCGGACTGGAACCGGACCCGGGCGTCCTTTTCCAACTTTGGCAGCCTGGTCGAGGTGTTTGCGCCGGGCGTTGAGGTGCGCTCGCTCGGACTCGACAACGGCACGACGGTGTACTCGGGTACCTCGCAGGCTGTCCCGCACGTAACGGGTCTGATCGCGTACCTGAGGGGCAAAGAGGAGGATTTGTCTACCCCGGATGAGGTGTTTGCGAGGGTGAGGGAGCTTTCTGTCGAAGGTGTGGTTCGGGATCCTCAGGGTACTGCCAATCTGCTTGCTTTCAACGGTGTTGTTTCCTCCTAAGGGTCCGGGGCGTGTAAGTGCGTGTTGTTGACTCGCAGGGCCAAAGAGGAAAGAGGCGCAGGCGTGGAGGTATTTTGCCAATGTTGGGTCGCCGGACCTGATACAGACACATGCATTACTTACATGTGAGATACATGGAAGCAGCAGCAATCATCCATCCTGGGTGAAGAGTCTCTGAGACTGTGTCACTTGGCTCTCATTGTCTGGGCCCCCGGTCTTGCGTCTGTTTCGTAGCAATTCTCAACTTGGAACTTGTATTTGTTTGCTTGAATCGGCGGTACATGGGGGGTTCGTACTCCCTCAACCTTCGAGCACTTTGTAGAAAGTCTTTGGCATAGGTATCTATCCAGTGGTTCTGGATGCCTGGGCCTGGTTGAGACGCAATGTCATTGATACCACTCTGCCCGGATACACTCCTCAGCCAGTAGATTGCTTCCATAATACAGGGTATTTTAAGAGCCCGCTTGGTAAGCTCGCCGGTCCGGCGTCGGTGTAGTCGCAGATGCCGAAACGGCAACCCTCAGGGCCCAGTAACCCTTTGCCTAGCGGAGCCGCCGTTTCTATTGGCAGCGGCGGGCGCCGACAACACACCAACCGCTTTCGATGCTGGGCCTGGGAAGGGGAACAGCATGGTGACTGCATCGAGACGTGGGCGGGCCGGCTAGTGTAGTCTCTAGACTGCAGTACTCCGTAGTCTGTAGAGCAATGGAACGAGAACTGCGGTCTTTCGAGCTACACCAAGGTAAGGTAGCCGTAATGGTCTAGGGAGAAAGGGGTGCCTTGTCCAACGAATCCACAGGTGAGCACGTGTTGTCGCGGGGAACCCACCGTCATCCATGTCCTCTCCCTGCTCCACTCGCCGTTCTCTCTTTTCAATCTTGTGTTTATGGATTCTGGAGGGTGACTGGCCCAGTAGGTGGGAGCAAATCTGCGAATTGGCGATGATGACCTGCCTGTTCGCCTGCAGGGCTTAGCCGCCCACCACCAGGGGGGCCAACAGAACCGAAACAAACAGCACAGCCACGAAGAAACGACAACTTTGTATCCGTAATGCAGGTGAACTAACAAGTCGTTGGTGTCATCATCCAAGGGGTATGGAAGCATGGTGGAAGGCTTCGCCGAGACTAAAGCGGCCTGGTAGTGATGATAAATCCCGTCGGTGTTTGGAGAGGGTGAGAGGTTGGGATGAGATGGCAACATGGGAATAAGGAACGAAATGAAGGACGTGGAGGTTACGTCCAACATCCGAGAGAGGTCGGAAGAGGGAAGGAGTGGGGATGAGAAGATGGAGATCTGGAGAGAAGGAGGTTACTGCGTACCTACTGTTACTTGCTCTTGTGCGATGAACAGACGTCGACAGGTGTATCCGTATCCGTACCCAAGCATGTTGAGGATACAACCACCATTGTTCACTTTGACTATTTCCTCGCTTCTCCTTGCTCTATGAGCGAGTATCTCTCATGAATATCTGCCGACTACTCACCCATTTCTATCCATTTATCAGATAACCATCGTTGCTTATCCATCTCCGCTCCCACTTTTCGTTTCGCTTCGTTGAAAGGGCTCAAAATCGAGACTCTGGCGCTCATTGCAGGGTACCTCGAACGTTTCTTCAGACCATCGCACACAAAGGCAGGGTACAAGGACGAGAGCGGAAAGACCCAATTACCAATTGGGGCAAGTTCCTCGACGAGCCGGGGACTAACATGGACGGGCCAGGTACTCGACCCCTGTCTCGCATGTACTTCGCCGACGCCAACAGGTACCGCGGTACGTATTCGGATACACAAAAGTTGTTCTTTTTCTTCCCATCTCTTTGATCTGAAGGAGAGCGGAGGAGATCGCACAACGGGCCAAAAGGATGGACAGAGGAAGGCAAGGTCTCTCGTGTTGCACCGAGAACGTAGGTATTCCTAATTTCATACCGTGTACGGAGTACGACAGGCAAGAAGAGCCATGCTTGTGAGACGTTGAGTTCTTTTCCTTGTGCGCATTTCCTGTCCAGTAAAACAGAATTCCTGCGCTGTCAGTCAGATTACCTTTCCTACCTGTCACTCAAGTGCCCAGGAGTAAATGCCCTGCCCTCTCTTCTGCTCTTCTGCTCATCTACTTCATTTTCACCTTCGAAACGAAGTACGGATAGCAGATATTCATAAACGTCTGATTCATCACGGCGAGCCTCACTGACTCTGGTTTGGGAGAACGCGCGGTACAAGTCTAAGGTAGCGTACACAGGCAACAGGTGCGGCGACCCAGACCAGACGCCTTGTCTCGCCTGCCCTGGAGGGGTTCAATGTTTCTTGTATAATGAATGTTTGCTTCGTGCTGGTATTCGTACTCCCTCCCCCTTGTCTCTTTCTCTCCAAGTCTCTCTGGCTCGCATACCTTACTTACTTGACCGAGTACTTTGTCCAATACTTCGTACGGATACACACAATTGAGATGGAAAGCAGTAACGATTTCAAGGCCGTGGATGGCCGTGGATGGCTCAAGCCTCTCTTCGTCGTCGTCGTCTTCTTCTTCTTTTTCTCCTCCTCCTCCTTCTTCTACTACTGCTACTACTACTACTTCTTCTTCCTCTTCCTCCTCCACCCTCTCTCTCAACCCTCACCTTTCTCCTCCACCACCCCACCATCTGCGGATACCTTTTCTTTTCTCTTCCGCAGCTTGAGCTAGGGGACTAGCCAACTCCGATCCCCCACTCCCAGCCCCGTTAGCCCAACCTCATTCGTTCATCTCTCGCCTTCCTCTTCTCCCCCAGTAAAGAGCCCCCCCAGAGCCCAGACTTCTCCTCATCCTCCCTTCTTCTGCTTCTGCTCTTGGCCAAGTCTGGCTTTTGGTCGCTTCCATTTGCTTTGGTCTCAACTGATTGTTCTTCGGCACCTGGGTCTTCCTGATCTCTCTGCTGCATCTGCTGCACAATTGCTTTCTTCTCATCCCAGCCCATCCGCCTAGGCCTGGTCTGGACCTGATCCTCGCTCTCCTCCAACCGAAGTGTTCACTGGGCATTTCTCTGACCATCTTGCCGACCTTCGATATTCATCCCTGCTTCTTTTGGTTCTGTCCGTCATCAGACTCGAAGCCTGACATCTACATCGACATCACTAGCCTACCTACACCATCATCTTCTTCTCCAATATCGCAAGTATCGCCAGATTCTCACCTACTTCTACTGTTGGCTCGCCCTCAGCAACCCGGATTCTGATAACCGTCTCCCCACGTCAGCCCTCCCTCCCTCCGGTACATGTCAAATCGACGTCGGAGGTCCTGCATGAAGTACAGCATAGCGCAGCAACGTATCCCTCCACCAGTGCCTACCTAAAAGACTGTCAGCGTCTCCTCTCTGCCCATCACCACGGCTCGACACCACACCACCATCGAACAAGATCCCGGTCCGGGGCTGCGTCTGCTGTTCGTTGCAAGCCACCTCTAGCTTCACAGGCCTCCACATCGCGACTTGTCTCATTGCTTGGCTTTTCCTCTTCCTCTCACCCTCTACGGAATAGTCTACCTATCCCTCCAGGCCCCCTCCAGCTCCCCCCTCCCACCGTGGATCTCGGTCTCCCCTACTCGGATCCCCCTCTCCCCTGGTCCCTGTGGTCCAAGCTACTGATCTGTTGCTCCATTCACATCCAGTGGCTTGTAGCGTCACAACACTAGCTACGGATGCCCAGGTCCGCGCCCACACGCCATCCGCCAGCCCTATATTACTCTATCCTCCGTCACCCGTGACTCGCGGCCCCCAAACTCCTTCCCGCTGTGAAGGCTGCTGAGAGCTGCCCAAACACCCTGTCATTGCACATCTGATCAGCAAGCCGAGAAAGCAAACTATTATATCACCCCAGTCAAGACACAACTACTCGTCATTGCCCTTCTTTGCTTTTGATCGACATTCAAAGAGAGGTCTAAGCAACAACCGTTGTGCCTCTCCTCCTGAATCTTCTCACCTTATCTTTGCTTTTCCCACCTCACCCTCCTCTACCTACCTACTCCTACAAAGTACTGAAGCCTGCCCCCCTTCAACCTGGACTCTTTTCTTCTTGGCGCCTTTTTACAACTCCTTTAGTCATGTAAGTGCGAGAGCCTAGAGCTCGAACCGAGGGATATACCCCGTCCCTCAGCAGATCGCCCCTCCGCCGGACCCGTTCCCCGTCCTGGTCGATTCTACACTAGGCTTACCCTGTCTAACCGCCGAGTTCACAGACCACCCGTCATCGCGCCGACCCTTAGCTTGCCTTAGTTACTATCTCCGCGCCCCGGTCCCCCCTTCTACCCTAAAGAGCTCCCGAATCCCCTGCATTCCGGCCAGACACTTTTTTTTTTTTGTGGTGGTTCAGCTTCTCAACTTCGCCGTCTTCAGTAACACTTTTGTTGGGATCAAGGGTCAGACAGACATCTTCGTGCGCGACAAAGAGTCCAAGGCGATGAATGCATATGCGACAAAGCCTCGGCCATAGATTCCACCTCAACTCTACACAGCGACGATGTCGTCCTACAACGGCGCCGACGCGAACTCGGTCACATCGACCAGCCCCGCCTCCGAAGACTCCCAAGCAAAGCCCAAGAGGGCCAGAACCAGTAAACCGAAAGTTAAGACAGGATGCAATAACTGCAAGTACGTGACGCACCCCTGCTGTACTCGTGTTCGTGGGCAAGAGCCTAACATGCTCACCGTAGACAACGGCGCATCAAGTGCGACGAAAGACGACCCTCCTGCTCGCAGTGTGTACGCTCCAAGAAGATTTGCACCGGGTATCCACCTCCGAGCCGCAGCGCGAGACCTCACGAGGTTCTCGCCATTGCTCCAAAGCCTCTCCTGGCCGCCGCTCCAACCAACGCCGCTCCCGCGCGAGCCCCCATCGAATTACCTCCCAGACGAGTTCAGAAGATTCAGCGCCGACTGACTCCTCCGCAAACCCCGAATGACGCTCCTTCAGCCATCACCATGTACCGCCCAGCGGGCAATTTACAGCTGTCACCTCAAGAAGGTCTCTATTTCCAGTTGTTCCGCACTCATACCGCAAACGAATTATCTGGTTATTTCGATTCCGTCTTCTGGACGCAGACAGTCCTACAAGAATGTCATGCTGAGCCCGCCATCCGCCACGCAGTGGTCGCTCTTGGGGCTCTGTATAAGACCCTAGAGCAGTCCTGCGAGTCCCCGCCAGGCTCACCATCCGACGTGATGAACCCCATGGATGGCGCATATCGACATTGGGAAGTGGCAGTCAAACAGTACTCGGAGGCCATCAACGCACTCGTCCAGCTCCACCGTGACCAGAAGTCGCATCGGACTCTGTTGATGGCAAGTGTACTGTTGGCTTGCTTCGACTCGTTCGTCGGGGACCATCGCCAAGCGATACGACAAATTCAGACTGGCCTCAGCTTACTGGAGAAGCTGCGGGCCGAGCGAAGAAAATCGTTTGTACCTCTCTCCGAGGAGCCTGTTGAGGAAGAACTGGTCAAAATGTTCACGAGGCTGGCCATCCAAGCCAAGTCGTACGACATGGCCTTCCACTTCCCCGAGCCATACGTGATTCGGCTTACGCCCCAAAACCCCGAGCTCCCCCAGTCTCCCCCTTCGGACGCCGGCAGCTCACCGTCATCCATGAGCTCATCATCGATGCCGGAACAATTCTTCAATTTGATGGAGGCTCGCATCGCTTGGGACAAGCTTCTCGAGAAGATGCTTCGCTTTACCGAAACCTTGTTCACGTATCAAAAATCAACAGGCGCCAACGGACCGATGGGCATTCTCCCCAAATCGTTGAAACAGTATGGCATGAGCTTCAAGGGACAACTTGACGCTTGGTCCGAAGCATTTGAGTATCTCCTCGAATCGCGCACAGCGCCCGGCGTCAGTCATCAAGAAAAGGCCGGCATCGCGGTCCTGAAAATGTTCCAGATCATGAGCCAGATTCTGTTCCTTATGACGTACAGCGACAACGAGTCGCAGTTTGACGTCTTCCAACCCCATTTCAAGGCCATTGTCGACCTTGCTTCTGAAGTGGTGGGCGATGAAGAGAGACGAGCGGCAGCCAAGAGGTGTCCCGACCCTTCGCAGTGTACTCACCGTCACAATCATACCCCGGATATCTTTGGCGGTCACGAGTACAATACTTTCCACATCAAGCCGAGCTTCAGTGCCGACCTGGGTATCGTCCCGCCCTTGTTTGTGGTGGCCACCAAATGTAGGCATTCCGTCATCCGGCGACAGGCCATCCAGCTTTTGAGAAGCAGCGCGCGGCGGGAAGGCATGTGGGACAGTGAGCTCACAGCGCGAATTGGACGGTGGGTTGCCACGATTGAGGAGGAAGAGCCTTTATCTTCACCGTCTCCCGACGCGCGTGGCTCCCAAGCCGGCGCCAATGGAAGACACGGATCGGTGGATTTTGGCGAGGGCATTCCGCTAGGACCTGGTGGCAATGCTCGTTGGGATGATCGAAGGAACAGTGCGATTCCCGGACTGATCAAAGCGAAGCGATCTGTCCCCGAAGAGAAGCGCGTCATGGTTCGGGCGGTGGACTTTGACCTGAGGGCCAGATTTGCCAACCTCCAGGTCGGTACTCGTGGCATCATCACCGGCATGCCAGACATGCGGTCCCGTGTTACCCATATCACGTGGTAGGCCACTGCCTAAGAAAAGGAGAGCATTTGAGGATGATGGGGCTTGAGCGAGCGAATTTCATGGGAGACATTGAATTGGTCATAATTGCGTTTGATTTTTGTATTGGATATACCCCCGGCAATGTGCAAGACACGAGTGGTCATTGGGCCGTTTCTGGATCTCTTCTCAGCCACCTTACTACACAACTACGACAAAAAGTCATATGATCTGATGATTTATGGGAGTATCAAAGCGTTGTTACTGTCATAAGGACACAAGAGCACCGAAGCCGGCAAGGCCGTGGGTTTCAAGCAAGGAAGTGAGCGATAGCACTGCATTTCAGAGGCGTCGTGATCACACAAGAGGGAGAGCGTGAGAGAACGAAAAACAAAAGAGATCAAAACCTGGACTGCGCAAGCAATAATAGTCAACCTGTAGGTTAATCAAGACAACGATGACGCGGCACTAGGGCATGCACGAGAAAAGATACATTTGGCTGGTTTCCACATTGATTCAAGCTGTCATTGCGAGTGAATGCATACCAAACTTAAAGTAGAGATGTGATGTCTATCAGCTGATGGCAGACAGAGTCCGAAGGCATATGGACTTGTAGAGGGCACTTGCCGTCATTCACGGACCACGCATACCTAAGACCTACCCCAAGCACGGACTCCCGCGGCTGACAGGTTAACGAGCGGTAAGGTACCGGTATACTATCTGAGTTCTGTCCGCCCGGCCCGGTCTCGTGTGGATCCTTTTCGGGGACCGATGGCCGGCGGCTGGTTCCACTTTCTTCCGCGAACGTCCCGAGGCCGAGCGGAGAAGCGGTCCGCATTCGACATTGAGCATGATGGCTGCGTTTTTCGAAGCCTTCTCAGTGAAATCCACAGTACCTCGACATGTTCTTCGGAAGTGTGCCTACCCGACGCCGAGTTGAGGAAAGGGGAGAGCCCTGGGAAGAGTGTCCTCACGTGTTAATCTAGTCGAGAGTAGTACTTGGTATAGTGGAGGCAGGCCATCTCGAATTTCACTTTGGGGAGATGAGGGGGGGTCGGCTTGACCATTCAATGTCACTGTTCGTCTGTCTCCTAGCAACGGGGGCGCTGTTGGGATGATGCCAGCGAGAATTAGGGGAAAGGGATGGACAAATTTTTGCTTTCGATTCACGGTGACGTTCCGTCTGCTGGATGGAATTTTCTCTGGGCGATGCAGCTTATTTGTGTATGGCAATGCTTGACTGGTCCAAGGAGATGAGGAGTAGAACTTGACGCTGCTTCCATCCCATCACAGTTCATCACAACTCATCTACGTTAGCAAATGCGCAAGAGGTTCTCTCTCGCTCTCCAGTGACTGTGCTTGAATAGAGGAACCGACGAGGAGGGGCAAGATGTGATGGCAGCGAGGGGCAACGAGAGATCGACCCGCCCCCCAGTGGGTTGCTGTTTGTCATGACTCCATAAGAGAACAGAGAAGAAGAAGCAACAGAAGGCAAAAGAGCGCGCAGTATAGAATAGCGCGGCTAATAGAGCTGGTGAGAAAACGAGAACGCATGAATTAACCATTTGGCTTCACAGCGGTTTTCCCGGTCACGGTAGCAGATTAGCGGATACCCACGGGCAGTTGCCGCGTCTTAGCCTGGGTAGGGCGGTGACACGAATACAGAATGTGGATAGGAGTGAAGAAAAAATGGCGATCTAGAAGCAGCCAGTTCAGAAGTTGCCAGGTGAGTGGGGGGGGGGGGGAAAGCTGCTGTTGTTGTTTCTTCTCTCATCTTTTTTTTTCTTCAAAAATTTTGCTGATGAGGAAGGTGAACTTTCATGGAAGATCGTTGCTCAGAGAGGTCCTATTGCGGACGAGACCCCGCTAGGGGTCCAGGCACGGTGGTCTTGGACTGGGTAAGAAGAAGGAGGAGGATCCTTCCCATCGGGTCTAGCTTTTCGGTCTTCAGCATTGAGCGGGAGCTTAACACAATGATCTGAGAATGCCGAGAGGGAGACACCACGGCAGCATGTGGCTCGGTTAGCGGTAAGCACGTTCAGGGCACGCTTGAGTTGTATTCTTGGCGATAGCGTACTCTAGAGACATTCCCAATTGAGTTTGGATCGCAAGGAGTGTCAAGATGGACTTACAGCAAACGAAAAAAAAAAAAAAATTCACCATGCAAACGCAAGTGTCCAATGGGCCCGCTGGAAAATGCTCCGTCTGGCGCCAATTGGGTGCGTCTGGGATTTCCAAAAAGTTCGAGATCAACAGGGACGTGGGGGACACGATCCAATGACATCAGTCACCGCCGCCCGAATGTGCAATGGCCAGTCAAGATTGCAGTCTTCGTCCTCTATCCTTGAGAGCTGGCGTCACAGAAACCCAAACAGCACAAGCACATACGAGAGGTGACGAGGTGACGAGAGAGATGCAGGCGACCTGTTGGAAAATTTTCTTCATTTGCTTTTCCCCTTGTCTGTTTGTTCCTGGCGTTACGGTTGCCTCTCTGCTGTGGCCCATTCACCCCTCCCCTCGCTCCTCTTTCCCCCACGTATTCAGAACCACAGGGTCCCTTTTTTAACAGATTTTTCTACCCATTCAATGGGAGAATAACAAACAAACAATACGAGACAGGAGTAATAGTACATGTACCAAGAATTTGATAAGCAGCCCAGGTTCACGCCTTGGACACCTCGCTTTGGTACTTAATACCCAAGACATCGTTGCCCCTTGTGCCACCCAATCCACCCCTCCACCGCCTGAGCTTTGCTTCTGAACAAAATCCTTTGCGACTCAGGCTAATTACAACCCCGCCAACTTTTTTTTTTCCCTCTTGTAATCACTACCCCGCCACGAAAGAAAGTTGAAAAATCTCATAGCACCCTTCTTGACATTTCTCTTCCCTCCTTCTTTGACTCTCCTCACTCACTCACTCGCTTCTCACACTTCATCACCTATTCTCTTACTCCTCCACACACACACATAAACAATACCGCCAAAATGACTGAAATGGTTGAGACTGGTGTCACCTACGAGCAGCTCGCTGACCTCGAGCGCGAGTTCGAGCTCGTTGAGAACGAGATTGGTATGTTTTGATTCTGTTTGCACAAGCCCTGACATCCCCCACGGACAAGAGATGAAGGCATCGTCTTCTCTCCATCTCTTTTCCTTACCTCGCCTCTATTTCTCACCCGACTGACACCCCTCGCCAGTCCGCAAGCAGTACGAGCTCTCCAAGCCTCTGTACGAGAAGCGCGCCGCCGTCGTCTCCAAGATCCCCAACTTCTGGGCCCTCGTCTTTGAGCAGTCGCCCCCCGAGGTCGACGAGCACATCCAGCCCTCCGACGCCGCCCTGCTCCTCTCCTCCCTCAAGACCATCTCCGTCTCCCGCCCCGAGATCGAGAACGGCTCCGGCGGCGACCCCCGCTCCCTCACCATCCGCTTCGAGTTCAACGAGAACGACTACTTTGAGGACGCCGTCGTCGAAAAGACCTTTTGGTACCGCCACTCCGCCACCTACACCGGCCTCGTCTCCGAGCCCGTCGACATCAAGTGGAAGGCCGGCAAGGACCTGACCGAGGGCCTGCTCTCCGCCGCCAAGAAGGTCTGGGACCAGGGCCCCATCACCCCCGGCAAGCTCACCCCCGAGGCCGAGGCCCTCCGCAAGAAGGTCGAGGAGACCGCCATGGGCGGCGTCTCCTTCTTCTCCTTCTTCGGCTACGTCGGCAAGCGCATCTCCGCCGAGGAGAGCGCCGCCGCCCTCGCCAAGGAGGTCAAGGAGTTCGAGGACCGCAAGGCCGGCAAGAAGACCGCCGAGGTGGAGGAGGAGGGCGACGAGGACGAGACCGAGTTCGAGCTCGAGATCTTCCCCGACGGCGACGACGTCGCCGTCGCCATCGCCACCGACCTGTGGCCCGAGGCGCTCCACTACTTTAGTAAGTTCCTCCGCGACGGTGCCGTCGCTGCCGAAGAAGGACGAGACGGAGACTTACTCTCAATGATAGCCCAAGCGCAGGAGGCCGGCGAGCTGTCCGATGCCGACTTTGAGTCCGACGACGAGGAGGACGAGGACGAGGAGATGGGCGACGCCGAGACCACCCCCAACAAGAAGCGCAAGGCTTAGATTGACGACTTACCACCGACGACGACAACACCCCACACCCCACAACACACATGCGCATGATGATGAACTTTCTTAATATTAGACAAAACCTGGTGATACCATGATCGAGTCCCCCTCCTAGAGGAAGAGGGAGGGACTCTCAATTCAAAAAGTTTTCGTTTGTTATACCATTACTCGTCCCTGTTGTTACATTATGTGACCCTGCTGTTCATGTCTGCGACTGAGAGATCTTGAATTCATGCGCGACCTCAACTCGTCATTTGCCGACGTTCCTCGTTCCTACATCGATTAGGACGGCCTCGCCACCGTCTGGCCGAGTTCATACCTGCCATGCGTGGAGCTAAGCTCCGCAGCACCATGTTCTGCGGGTAACTCGACGGGGTTGAAGTGGTCGGTATAACCTTCGTGTAGCGCATTGATCCCGGCCGGTCCATTGTATCCATATTGCGCGCTGCCAGGCTTCTCGTACTCTGGAGGCGTTCCGCCTGTCTCCTGCTGCGGCGCCGCCTGGTATCGTTTCCTCCTCAGGAAGAACACTACGAGACAAATTACGAGGACAAGGCCTACAACACCGCCCACAACGGCACCTACGATGGTACCGATAGGCGGATTGGATGGCTTAGAACCTTGCGGAGTCGAAGTTGCGCTGCCCGCATTGGACTGTTCAGTAGGTGAAGGATCCGAGGTCGAGTTGGTGGGCGCCGCTGCTGCTTGGTCAATATCTTGAGATATAGACACACATTCTGAATTAAAGTCACGCTCACTTACGCTCAGAAAACAGGCCTTGACCTCTTCGCCCAATCGACGGAGTCTAGTCCCCCCTGGGCATACCATCGTTTGACCGCGTCCGACGACTCGTACGTTGTTGCCTGGTAATCATACCCGTCAGACCAGCGCATCTCCGTCATATCAGAGATGCCCAACCCGAGCCTCCAGGGATCCGGTCTGTCAGCGACCTGGGGAAGTCTAAGGACCCGTCCCTCCCTCCAATAGAAAGCATCTGACGGCCTCCTTCGCCCTCGACCACGCACGCATGGTCCGCCCGAATGGCCGACGAGCCTGCTGCCTTGAAGAAGACAAATCCGGGTAAGCTCAGGACGTAGACGTCGCCAGAGACGCTGCCGGTCGCGGTGCTCATGCCGCCATAGAGGAAGCTGAGTAACGCACTGGCATTAGAACCGCCACTTCCTATGCTTAAGCGATACGATGGGAAGTTGTTCCCCTTACATCTCGTACGTGCTATTGGTGCTGGAAGCACCCACGACACAAAACTTTCCTCGTGTCGCTGGCCTGGAGCCTGTGGTCTGCTAGGTATGCCACTTGTCGGCTGAGTAAGTGTCAGTGCCTTGTTGAACTACGCGTCGCCAAGAGAGTCTACTGACTGCTGGGATTATACAAGGTGACCTTGTTGAAATCCATCGCAGTCAAGGTCCCATTCGGAAACGAGACTGGTGCCTGGCCTCCGCCTTAGAAGAGCAGTATTCCGCTAGATCCAAACGGCACAAACTGTGCTGAGCCTCTTATCAAGGTCCCGTATTGACCGAAACCTGTAGAGGACGTATTTTGTATCTCTCCGGAAGTCATGTTGTACGATATAAGTCCAGGAAGGGCGAGAGCACTATTATAGGTAGAGGTATCTGTTCCGAAGTTCGCAAACCCGCCAAAGTAGTATCCCACATCTTTGCTCTGCGTTAAATAGGCTTCTGTGGTGCGGGTGAGCTTGCTGAAAGCGACGACGCTCGCCGGGGTGACCTGCGTCCAGGTTCCGCCACCATTGCCATCCACTTCGAAGTGCCATAACTCTTTTGCCGGGGGTGTGTCGGAGTAGACTACCGTGCCGCCCCAAACGTAGAACCCGTTTGAGGATGGGTCGCGCCATATGGCCTGCTTTTCGAGTTTCGGTCCATGTTTGGGGGTGGATGTCATCGTGACGCTGGAGTTGGTCCATAATTGCTCAAGACAGATGGAGAGTGTCGAATTGACTGGAGAAAGCAACCGAAGTGTATGGTGTGTCCTCATTCAATTTGAATGAGACGTGAACCCTACCTGTCCACGATGGGTGATTGAGAGTGGTCCCGTTTTTGCCGTTGTACAGCTGGGATACCTCGCCGCCGTCTATATACACATAGCCACCTATGACGATTGCTACTCAAGTCAAAATGCAACCCTCGACCGTGAGGAGTCTTAAAAGGTTTTCGACATACCTGAAGGGAAAGCTCTCCTCAGAAAATCAGACGGAGACGGAGCGTCATCGCGGACTATCAGCTGTGATCTTCCAAAGGGGTTCCAGCACCGCGCTGAAACCACGAACCAAGCGAACAGCAATAACGCTGTACGACACATTTATAGATAAACTGAACCCAATCGGCCTAAACTCTCTGACGAAGAAAGATAAAGAAGGGATGCGCTGTCTTCGGAAGTCTGAAGTATGGCGTTGGGGAAATGGATGTATGAGGGAAACAGCAAATATCTCCTGGCTTCGAGAATTAGTTCCATCGTCTTGGAGCAAACTTGCCTCAGCCGCAGCCCGCAGGTTTCTGTCTCTTGGTCTATCACGCCACCAGTTTCTATCTCTGTGTGACCAGACTGGAGAATCTGGTGGACGCAAGGGAATGAACTTCGGGCTTTGGCTTAGCTTGAGGCTGCCATTTTTCGTCCGACGATTGACTACTGGCTACATCCACCTGCTGCGAAGCTTGGGTATGGATGTCGGCCTAGAATTTATTTATCTCCATCGAGGCTGTGGCAGGGAGGGTGAGGCGAGACAAATGTTAGACGACGTGGCTGTCGTTGTACGGCCATGTGGGAGCCCGCAGCTCTCTGGAAGAAGCCTGAGGCTTGGCTAAGGAATGATTGCTGTCATGAGCATGTTTCCGCAAGACTTCTGGTGGCGGCTTTGAGGATACTTCTCAATCGCAAGATACAGCAGTGCAAGTGAATCAGGTGAATTGGATCTGGGAGAAGTCATGTATTGAACGACCGCACATGTGGTTTTTTAAGCTTGACAGTTGGGATAGCCCCAACGACGCCTTGCTCCTTCTTGAAATTCCGTGGAGCCCAGGTAGGCAGCCTGCCCATATCCAGGCGTAAGCAAGTCTGAGACTTAAGCTATGAGGTTGATCTTAGCAAGGCCAGCCTGAATATCTTGATTCATTGGCCAAAATAACTAGAAATGAAGCGCTTATCATTGGCTCTTGTACACGCATGCATTTTGATATCAAATTAGAGCGTTCTTATCTCGTAGTATTCGACTGTGATATTCTGGCTCGCCGATGGTGACTGAAGGTCAAGCGCACAGCAAGCACCTCTTGCGGGTAGTTGTTATAGTAAGTAATTGCTATGTTTATATCCTCGCGCGTGGCTGAGAATCTCGAGTTGTTTTACGATTTGGTCGCTCTTCGCGTTCAAGCCTCAAGACCGAAGGCGCATCCACCCTCCCCCAAGCATATGAAGGTCCACAACTTTAGTCGTATTACCTTACTAAAACGACACTAGTGAGAGCACAATGGGCATTTGGGTTTCTCATCCCGCAACTCGAACGTATTTGGGTTCCATCTTGTCGTTCCAGATCCGACAGAGATCCTGTCGGAGGTATTCGTAGACTTGCAATTCATCGTAGACAGGGCTCGGGTCTCGGTGAAAGACCTTCCCAGGCCGGCAGATCACGGAGACCGAAGATGTATAATAGTGGAGATTTCGGCGGACAGTTTCGGAGGTATGTGTCTACGACTCTCCGGTCCGTCCTTGTCTGTCGGGGCTTGTTGGTCACTTGTCTGATGTATTCCCGACTACTAGCACCGTAGCTTACTAACACCACAGCCCACTATTAGGTGTTCGGTTCTCGATTGTCTGACGAATGTGGTAGGTGACATTGGCATCTAAACCCAATCCTCCTCCCAAAGTTGTGATGACGTCAAAAGTCTGGGGAAATGGCTTTGTAGAGTTTAGGTGATGCGCACCACAGACCCCCTCCCGTAGCCGCCGCCCGGGAGCCACTTCGACTTACCCGCATCTAGCCATCCTATGGGAACACCTCCGATTCTTTACCACTCGCGCTCGCCCTTTCGCGCGTACCTCATTTGTAAGCGGCCGTTTGGTCCCGGGGTCTTGCAGAGGTTCGAGGCCCCCTGTCTTTGATACATATTAAGGTTCAGTCACAGTCTTTAACGTTCCCACGATGTCATGGCGAGGGTCATCTCTAAGTAAAATGAGATTACCATCCACGATTCCCAAGAGAATCTCAAAACACATCACACCCAGCGCAAACCGTACTTTCTCACACAGCCAGATCAGAGCTATCAGCATGGCGACAGCATACAAGATCAATGTTCCGGTGACGAATACGGGACTGTGGAAGTTTGATCAGAAAGATGCTGCCGCGAGCAAGGTGTCTGAGCTACTACAGGAGGATCTCGAGGTACGGACAAATTGTACCTTACATAGGAGTGAGCGGTGTGCTAATATTGTACAGAAACATCATGTCTTCTTCAACCAAGAAGGCTTCCACAACCACGTGAGCTCAAATACTCGGATCATCTCATAGCCAGCCTCTAACATCGTTCAAGATCCCTCATCAGGTCCTAGCCCTCTTCGGTACCGGCGCAGGCCCCGACGCCATTCAAGCGGCGTACAAGAAAAACGCAGACTACCAGCGCCCAGCGCAGACCCCACGTGATTCCGTCGCAGATGAGCTGCACGACTGGGACCGCGCGAAAGCGTACCTCGGCAAGGAAAAGCACTACCCAGACTTCCTCCTCTTCTTCCAGCGCGAGATTGAGAGGCTCGGGGGCTGGGAGGCGGCGTTGAAAGAGCACCTCTTCAAGGGCGACGAGCGCGCCGACGACATGTTCCAGCGTATGTTTGCGGGCTTTTTGCACCCCATTATCCAGCTCATGTATGGTGTCGAGTGGGAGCAGCCCGCCATCGTCGCCGAGGGGCTGGCACAGGCCGCGGTGCATAAGAACCAGCTCAAGGACTTTTTTGACGAGACGGAGAAGCGTGCGGCGGCAGCGAGTGAGCGTATGCCGCCGATTTCGGATCTTGTTGAGGAGATTCGTCGTGACCAGAAGCTTGCTCAAGCTGCTCAGATGAAGGACGCGAACAAGATCTTTGACGGGATTCTGAAGCGCGCGCCGGAGGAGATGCTGCGGATCGCGAGCAAGGTCAAGGTTCATCCGGAGGAGCTGGATGAGAGGACGGCCGAGATGTTCCATAATGCCTTTTACGTTGCTGGCGGCGCGGCTCTTCGGCCGGGTAAGGAGCCAAAGTGGGATTTCTTCTTGATGTAAGTGTGATCCGTTTTTTCCTTCTTGGGAGAGGCTGGAGACGAGAGTGTCAGACCCTGATGCTGTAAACAGTCACCACACGAACGCTGCGCCCATCTTTCTCAGCTTCAACTCCATGCCGTGGATCTCGACGGAGAACAAGGTGCGCATGCTGGAGTACAAGATCCGGATGGACCTCGTGCAGTATGCGGCGCGCGGGTGCCCGCCGCTCCGCCTAGAGGACGTCAAGTCGTACAAGCCAAAGGACAAAGATGAGGGCAAGGACTTGGTCTCCAAGCCGACTGGTAACTTTTTCATCTTTCGTCTCACTTAGAACAGTGGCTGATGGACTCTACAGACCTCCTTCCAAGATTTCACAACTTTGTAGATGACGGCCACACGATCAAGGTGGTCAGAGCACTTGGGATTTGCCAGGACCTTTCAGCAAAGTATGGCGACAAACCCTGGATCGAGATCAAGGATGGGGAGTGGCTCAACCTCACCTACATGTTGTTGGATAGCACTGAACATGACGAGACGAGATGGGTTCGTTCAGCGGGCTTTGAAGAGGCGTGGAAGGTGAGACAAAGAATCATCGTTTGTAATGTAAATTCATGATACTGACGCTGCTTCTAGGGCGTCCCTGATCGCGATTGACTAGCCGACGGTGGCAGGACGATATCAAGGTTGTAAACGAATGAGATGGGACGACATAAGTGTAACAGTAGCAAAATCATGGCAGCTTGACAAAACGGGGGGTATACATTTGTAATAACATCTATGGTTTATTCTAGCCCAATCCACTCATCTCCGTCGGAATCGCTCTGGCCTTCATCCGCATCGCCAATCGCCAAAGTCTTGGCGGGGGCGTCGAACGCGGCCAAGTCTAGCATTTGTACACCGGTCGTCTCCTTTTCGTTGCTGGCCTGGCCCAACAGATAGTCGACCATGTACACATTATCGTCCGCGAGCCTCCTGATCTCGTCGCGCATCCTCGAGACGGCCCTGGCCACGATTCTCAGCTCGACGTCCACCTTGCCCCTGTGCTGCGTGAGCCAGGCGCCGTGCTTGTCCACCAGCGCCTTGACCCAGAGCAGGCAGAACTCAATATGCGGCGTCTCCTCCGTCTGGGCCGCGACGAAGCGCAGTAACCTCGGAACGTAGACGATGGGCATATCCTGGACGACCAGAGCAATGTCCGTGTGCGGTATTGAGAGGAAGACGCGCTTGATGAGGCCGGCCTCGTTGAGGCGGAAGGCCATGACCAGGGCTTTGAGGTAGTCCTTTTCGTTCTCCAGGACGGCGAGCGTGGATGCGGGGGTGATTTCCATGTTGAGGTCAAAGGGGTCGAACTGCATGAGGTTGTCGAGGCTGTAGATGAGCAGGCCCTCCGTTGTGGCAGCGCAGAAGGCCGTGCCGGTAGGTGTGAATGCAACGCCCGAGACGCGGACCTCTGGCATCCTCTTCCTCGCAGAAGGGTCGCCACGCTTGGAGCCCGGCAGGGAGTCGTCTCTCCTGTCCTCGGGGTCCGAGGCCTCGCCCTGATCATCGATCAGACCGCCGGGGCCGGCCTCGGTAAGGAGCTTGCTGTTGAGGAACTCTTGCGTTCCGGACAAAGACAGGTTGACACTGACTGTGTACTTCTTCAAAAGTACCATGGTATGAACAGAGTACAGGCAGATGTACTTGCTGTTGCCACCGGCAAGCAAGCAGCTTCCGTCTGTGCTGTACTGAATGGTGTTGAAGCTCTTTGTGCCCGCCACGTTGGCGGCCGTCCTCCGATCAGTGAGCTTGCGTCCACCGGAAACGTCACGACGGCCGTCCAGTCCAGACACCTGCTCAGCATCCATGATGGACCAGAAAGACAGCTGACCATCCAACGTTGAAATCGCCAGTTGCAAAGAGTCAGGGCGCACAGCGATATCGAGGATATCGGCCTGCAGCTGCAAAGGCTCACTCGTTTGTGTCCTGTTGAAGATGGACCAAATTCTTGCGGTGCGGTCCCAGCTACCACTGACAAGGGAGTTGCCGTTTGGTGTGAAGGCTAGGGCCGACACGGGACCCTCGTGACCGGTGAGCTGGTCCAGAAGCTGTCCCGTCTGAACGGACCAGATATGAATATCAAAAGAGTCTAGAGATCCAGCCGCGACGACCTCGCCGCTAGGGTCAACGGCCATACATGACCATGACAGCCTTGTGGGCGCTGTGAATGTGCGGAAGTTTCTGTATCTGATGAGATCCCAAGCTCTTACGGAGCCGTCAAGACTGGATGTGAATAGTACGTTGCCCTTCTTTGAGAACTCGCAGGCCGTGACACCACTTGTGTGCTCCGTGAAGGTGACGATGCAAAAACCAGATTCGGTATCCCAAACCTTAATCTTGCCGTCATCGGCAATGGTGACGATGCGCTGTCCATCGGGGGAGTAGACCAAGTTGTTCATGGAGTCAAAGTGGCCCTGCTGCTTCAGGATGTACGACTCGGATTGCCATTCCCACACCAGGAGTTGCCCCAACTTTGATGCGCCAAAGGCTAACCACTCTCCGCTCTTGTTGATCGTCACAAAGTCGATCTCGTTTTGAGAAATGTTGAGAGTGTGGATCATGTTGAAGTCGGGCAGCTCGTACAGACCGAAAGTTCCGTTGGAGAAACCGGCGACAAGAAGATTGGACTCGGGGTGAAAGGTTGCGCATCGGACATGCGCACTGTTCTGCATGAAGTAGTGTCTGTCGACGATTCTCCAGCGCATGTCGTCCTCGTCCTCGTCCACCATCTCGTCTTCGTCCTGAACCGGCTTTCCAACGTACTTCCAGTCGAACACAGCGCCGTCCTTGCTGACGGTGTAAATGGTTTCCTGGTCCTCCGAGAACCATGCCCCCACCACAGCCTGCTTGTGTCCCGAAAGTACCGTCGGCACGAACCCCTCCTCACGATCCAGACTCCATATTCTTGCGGTCAAGTCCTTGGAGGTACTGAGAAAGAATCGCGAGTCGCTGGACCACTCGATGCTGCGCACTTCGTCAAAGTGTTGTGTGTGGGTGTGGTGCTTCACAAACGGCGCGAACTCGAGTTCTCCTTCGGCATTCGCATCTGGTGTGGACGGCACATGCCAGACTTCGATCTTGCGGCCCAGACCAACAACGAAATGGCGTCCGGAAGGCGAGAAGGAGAGGGCGGTGACAGAAGAGCGGAACGAAAATCGGTAAATGGGGATTCGGCGGAGGACGTTGGTCAGAATAGCCTGGCCATCTTCGTCAATGGACAGTAGCAGGTTTCCTCGAGGAGTGAGACCGATTCGCGAGATATTTTTCCGGTGCGCGAAGGGAAGAGTATGTGATTTGTTGCTGATAGGAAATTAGCATGGAAATGTTTGAGTTGCGCCGACTTTTGAGGCAGAACATACTTCACCAGGTCGAAGACAGTAACCCTGTTCCCCACGGGCGAGAACAAATGGGTGCCATCTGGGCTGAAGAGCAGATTGCCCTGGCAGTACACCGTGCCGAGCAAATTGGAAAACTAGGAATTGAAGCAATGGTCAGAATCGCATGCGCATTAGGGGAAAATCCTGCAAAGCGTACCTTAAATTCGGTCTTCATTGTCAATTAGCACCCATTTCCTCACCTTGAAGCTACCGAAATTCTCTCCAACCCAAAGATTTTCTTATCGATTGAAGGCGCGCTCTGCAACTTTTTGGCGGGGTCGGGGAATCATTCATCCTAATTTCCGCGGTCTAATCCCTCCGGGCTAGACAGACTGTTGGTGAATGTGCCAGGGGGAAAGAGGGGAATGATTGGCAGGAAAAGGGGGTCCTAATTAGTCCCCTGCGAAGGGCCCAATGAGTGTGCACCACCCAACCCCAGAAGGCCGAATGGGAAATTTGGAGGTGGCACCTTTTGATTCCCCTGAAGCACAAGCTCAAACCTCCCCAACGCAACCGTCAACACGCCGCCCACACCGCAACCACATCACGAAAACAGTCGCGCGTTCAATTGCGATTCTTGCGGCCAAAGACCCTCTCACAGGCATCAGAAACGAATCTAGATTTGTTTAATCGTCAAATACCGCCCAAAATGGCCCCCGCCGCCGCCGAGAGCGCTTCACCGATTGGTATCGCCAACCTCCCTAACCAGCGACACAAGATTGTCGCCAAGCGAGGTGCTGCCTTCACTATTATGGTATGTCCATTCTCGTGTGACGGAACACATGATAATATGTCATGCCGGGGAATACTAACAAAATCTTTAGGTTGCTGGCGAGTCTGGCCTCGGAAAGACCACCTTCATCAACACCCTGTTCTCCACGACCATCAAGAACTATGCCGACCACAAGCGCCGTCACCAGAAGCAGGTTGACAAGACTGTCGAGATCGAGATCACCAAGGCTGAGTTGGAGGAGAAGTTCTTCAAGGGTATGGCTCTTGCTTGCCAATTCCCGTGATGTGGATCATACGATTAACACGGATTACAGTCCGCTTGACCGTTATCGATACCCCCGGCTTCGGCGACTATGTCAACAACCGCGATTCCTGGATGCCCATCATCGAGTTCCTTGACGACCAGCACGAGTCCTACATGCTTCAGGAGCAGCAGCCTCGCCGCCAGGACAAGATCGACCTCCGTGTCCACACCTGCCTGTACTTCATCCGCCCTACCGGCCACACCCTGAAGCCCCTCGACATCGAGGTTATGAAGAGACTCTGCTCGAGAGTGAACCTGATTCCGGTCATCGCCAAGGCTGATACCCTTAGCCCTGCGGACTTGGCCAAGTTCAAGGCTCGCGTAAGTTTGGATTGACTTGTTTGTCGGAAACAAACAGACTGACCGTTGGGTGTTTCAGATTCGCGCCGTCATCGAGGCCCAGAGCATCAAGATCTACCAGCCCCCTGTCGAGGAGGACGACGAGCCCGCTGCCCAGCACGCCCGCAGCTTGATGGCTGCGATGCCCTTCGCTGTCATCGGTTCCGAGAAGGACGTCAAGACCGGCGACGGACGCATCGTCAAGGGTCGCCAGTACTCCTGGGGTGTTGCCGAGGTCGAGAATGAGGACCACTGCGACTTCAAGAAGCTGCGGTCAATTCTCATCCGTACCCACATGCTCGACCTCATCCACACCACCGAGGAGCTTCACTACGAGGCCTACCGCGCCCAGCAAATGGAGACCCGCAAGTTTGGCGAGGCCCGCCCCAGGAAGCTCGACAACCCCAAGTTCAAGGAGGAGGAGGAGGCGCTCCGCAAGCGCTTCACCGAGCAGGTCAAGATCGAGGAGCAGCGTTTCCGCCAGTGGGAGCAGAAGCTCATTGCCGAGCGCGACCGCCTCAACAAGGATCTCGAACAGACCCACGCCCAGATCAAGCAGTTGGAGACCGAACTGGAGCAGATGCAGGGAAGTGCCGTCCGCAGCCACGGTCGCCGTTAAGGGCATTCGAACGTGAGGGTTTCCCCTCGATTTTTGAGCGGTTTGTTCCTGGGCGATTGGTGCTTGCTGGATTCTCGACACTTTTACCTTTTTATTTCTTCTATTCGGGGATCGAGAGCACCAACTCGCTGCAATATCGTCTTTTTGACGCGTCATCATGGATATGCTAGCTTCTAGCTTACCCAAATGGGCTCGACTCATTTGGCTGAATTCGCCTGTATGAGCCTCAAGTCTTTACTACCAGTCGAAAAATGGGAAGAAAAACACAAAACGTGCCCTCTGGGTATGGTATGAGATGGACGTTACATTGGGAGCTCTCTTCTTTCCAAGAACCTGTTACCCCCCTTTTTTTCCCCGTTTAGTTATCCCCCACCTGTTTCTTAGTCACGATGTAATCCAGCTCACCTTTTCATGATACCAAAATTAATGAGAAAGGCGTCTACCTTATAATCCCAATTGTTTCATGCGTGTGTCTGCAACGATATGCTACCTGTGTAGATGTGTGTCTGTGTGTGTGTGCTCCTGTCCCCAGAAAAAAAAATGAAGTCCTATTGTGTGTCGCCAGTATGGTATCGTTACATTTGCGCCGCCTTTGCACCCCATGTCTTTAAGAGATCGTTTCACACACTTATACTGCATCCATCGTGGCCCTGGTCGTCAACTGCTCGTTCTTGTTACCCAGCTTGGAAATCTGAAGAAAGGCGTCCACGCCGTACCCCTCGAGACTGTGCAGTTCGAGGCTGCCGGCCCAGTACTCGGCGTAGACCCGGCTCAGGGGCAGGCCCATGCCCAGCCGCAGATCGGGCGGCCGGCTCGTCATGGAGGCGAGGGAGTTGCCATGGGTGTGGGCGTGACTGTGGTTGTTGGGGGTCTTCATGTCGGCGCGGCCCAGCTCATCCGAGACGTGGAGCTCCTGCATGGTGGCGGCCAATTTGGGCACGCGGCCTAGGTTCTCGAGGCGGCGCTGGCTCTGGGGGCCCTTTGAGAAGGACCAGAGGTAGGGGAGCTCCTCGCGCGGGATGCCGCCTCCTTGGTCCGAAATGCGGATGATTACGTGCTGCTGCGCCTCGCAGATGGTGACTTCGATGGGCGGCGGGGGGTTATTGTTCGCGTCTTTGGCCTTGTTGTTGTTGTTGTCTTTGTTGCCCCGCTGCCTTCGTTCTATGACGGCCTGGACGGAGTTGCGGAGGAGCTCACCGATGATGTACTCGAGGTGGCTGAGGATGTAGGGGAAGCTGGACTCGAGGTGGCCCTCGACCTTGATTTCGGGGACCTGGACGTCGTGGCCGTAGGTGGAGCGGGCGAGGCTCTGGACGGCGCGGGTGCAGCGCTCGATGACATCCTTTGCAATGCACTTGATAAAGACCTCGCCGATGAACTCGGACTCAGAAAGCTTTGCGCCCGGGGAGAACCAGGGGGAGTGGTAGGTTTCTGTGAGGGCGAGGTGCTGCTCTGCGATGACTCTCCTTGATATTCTCTGCATGACGTTCAAGTTAGGCCTACGTGGGTCTGCGCGGGGTGTGTGTACCATGGCTGCAAGAGCACTTACAGATCGCAAGACTGTGTTCATGAATTTGTCGAGGTCCTTGGCATCCAGGCTGCCTCTGCTTTCCAAGATGCCCATGGAGAGCTTAGGTATGACGGTGAGGTGCGCCTTGAGCATCCCGCTGATGATTTGGCAGAATCTCTCATTGTCCTCGAGGGTCTTGATCTCCTTGATCTTGCGAAAGGTGTCGAATGCATTGTTGTATAATTCGTAGACTTCTTTGATATGGGGGTTCGTGACAACGACGTAGGGCAGCTGTTGCATGTCTCGAATGCGATGTGCTATTCTGTTGCGAGTGTCAGTCTGTGACTGTTTTGAAAGTATGAAGGTAGAGAACGCGGGGCACCCTACCGAGTCGGCAGCTCAGTTCGAACATAGTTGGCAGAGCTCAAGAGTCGTGATTCGGTAAGGGAGCGGCCAAAGACCATGAGCTGGCGCAAGCTGATCGGGCGTGCTTCTCTCACGACCCATCTGAGAGACCTTTGTTAGCATGTGACGATAGGAAGTGCCGGGGGGCGGGAATGGACGCACTCGTCTAGGACAGAGACTGGTCTCCAAGTGGAACTGCTCATTGAACGCCATGACGATGAAGTGATGCCATTCTCACGTAGCCTCCCGGGCGCAGGCAGCATTGCCCTCCTGGGGGCTGATGTCAATCCGCATCGTCTACCGGCATGCCGCAATGCGATGGACACCATGCCGTAAATTCCATACGAGTGGGAGGTAAAAACGAAGTAAGAAAAAAACTTTCGTGTACTTGGTCAAGTCGCAAGAACGCGGCCTCGAGCGGAGCAAGAAAGAAAAGAAGCTGCTTAGGTGGAAAGCTCCTCAAAGGGGGTTGGGTATATGAGCGATTTTGAGGTCAAGAGGTATGTTGCAAACTTGGTTGGGCAGCTGTTGAAGCTGTCTCGAGAGAGGCGTGACCGGTCGACAGATTGGATGACTCTCGCATCGAGAACGGCCGGCGGTTGCTACCTTGCAGGGTCTGGAACTATAACCCCACACTGCGGAATCGGCGCACCATGCTGCGGACTGCCGCAACGGGCAACCCTGGTCTCCTTGTCTCCAGCGCCAGAAACGACGTGACATGATTGGGTCCGTTGACGGGCCATGGACCCACACCCCTCTCCCCTCTGGGGCCCTGGTGTGCGCGAGCTCCAGCTTGATCTACGCAGGTAGAGGTGTGCCCTTCCCGTCTGGCCCTCCCGTCTCTGCCAGGTTGGGAACCCAGTTCCGTCAGATGACAATGTTCGGTCAGCATTTTCAGCCATGGGGGAAAGCTGAGGTGTGTGAAGATACCGAAGACCTCCGTTGAAGAGCATGTGCTGGTAGTATGCGTTCCTGACGAGATTTGGCAAAGAACTTACCTTAACTACCACCTGAGTTTGTAGATTCATTCAAACGGCCCTCTCTTGCAAACCATACTAAAGTTTTACCTGGTGGAAACATAGAGTGCTCAAACATATGTTCTAAGACTCCTATGCCTGATTTATGGTCAGACGTTTTGTTCCTTGAAACGAGACTGATCCTGGCGGTGTGAAAGACTATAATGGCGGAGACGGTAGAAAATGGTGCCAATACCCAAGGTGGTATTCGATAGTATTTTCCCGGTGAGAGCTGTCTATGGGGCACTGAAAGGAAACCCTGATAGGCTAAAAGTATTCAACACCAGTTGGACGCTGTTGGCAGTTGCGAATGCACGGGTGACGGGTCCAAGGGGCCCGGGGATATTATCTGCCTCGGGAGTCGTGCTGCACTCGGATGGAGGGGTGAGGTGGCATAAGTGGGGATCTGACTAAGGAACATATTGGCTTGTTCTCGTCTTCTAGGATCTTACAAGAGGTGTTCAAGGAAGGGCGACGGCATCTCAATGATTCATGGCCTAGCATTTCTTCACCTCGTCTTGACATGTGGAACTAGGTTCTTAGGCAACCCTGGCAAGACAAAAGGACCATATCAGAGAGCACAACGCAGGGCACGGATGTTCGAGCAGAGGGCTGAAAAGAGCACAACGTCCAACATCTATGAACCAAGCAAACTATGGAATGGAGAGCAATGTCTCCGGCAGTCATAGATGGCATGGAAAAGATGAGCCTTGCATGTGCAATGTACCCATGTTGTAGTGCTCATATATCCATGACATGGAAACTTTACTGCGGCCAGCCAGTATGAGTACCAGGCTCTTGGGATGCCCACATTTCGGATGAGTCGAGCGACCAGTCAGTGAGGAAGGCAAGCGGCGCGAAAGCTTTCAATGCTTACTTCAGCCGAATCCAGTGCTTCAGACCGTCCGCATAAGTGAAGGCGAATCTTATTAGAAGTATGACAGGTTGGCTGGTTGCTTGTAAGAGTTATCCGTGGAGGAACAGCCCGCTCACAAGTTCGGGACCAGAGGTGTGTCATGCTCTGAGGAGGAACACTCGTTGTTTGTCAAAAACAGATTTGTTGTTTAGCGTCCGTTCTGTAGGTAGGTCCGGCAGAAATTGGCTGTATCCCCATGTGAGACTAGACGTATAGATCAAAGTTTCAGGCGATGAGATGGGGTTGCAAAACTAAGCTACCTTGACACTGCTTGCTTACTGAATATGTCTGTGGAGGATCTGATGAGCCCTAGGCGTTTGCGTCAGCCATCCGTTGGTCCAGCTTTTGCTTGACCAAATTAAACGTTTGAAGAAGTGGTGGCTGATATGCAAGGCTGAAATGACCTGAGTCGATCAGATGTTAAAAAGACAAACCCGCCGGCATCACTACAGCAGTATCAGGTCTCAGAAACACAGCTGGGAGGTGAAAGGAAACTGGAATGGGCAAGCTCTGTTGGCAGTCACAGAAACGTCATTGGATGTGTGGGGGGGCCTTCTACCCCAATCAGAGGGGTGAAGACCATCTGGGTAGGTGTAGCTTGTGCTAGCCAGACAGCGGCCTCATTGAGTGGCTGCATCAGAGCAGCAGGTGAAGTGCCTTACACGCAAGCTCACCTTTGCCCCCAGCTGGCCGGTAGAAAAGGTCCTATGCAGGCCTCAGGTACTTGCCACGGCACGATTTGACCCGGATCTGTTAAGACAACAGCAGCGTCTCAGTCAACAGTCCTAACATAAACTATGTACCCTTTCACTCCTCTGCCTGCTCCTGCTCCTCACAGCCGAGCACACTCCATTAATAAGGTAATGCCTGACATTTAATACTTTTGGTCTCACGAGGGCCTTTCTGGGACTCTAATGCTGCACTGCGCCTCACCTTTCTCTCACTATTCCATTCTCTCCACCATGACAACCTAGAGAATTGAGTTGCCTGTCTTGATCATAGTAGACACTGGTGTAAGGCCATCTCATTGCTCCTGTCTCATTCACTCAAAAGAAAAAAAAAAACGTTTCGTAAAGGCGGATTTACTGTGACCCTCTACACCTTCTACCAGAGGTGTCTACACGTTGACTGAGGTGCCTTCACTGCCTCTTGCCCAGTTCCCACCTGCCCACTCTATTAGCGACAGCACCCGCCTGTACGTACCTGCCCTACAGTGCACCTCCATTTGCCTTACCTCACCTCACCTCACCTTGCCGACTGACCTTGCACCTGTCTCTGAGGTAGGTTCCGCACCTGCTTGGACCAGCCCGCCGCCTCCACCTTCCTGGTCTTGTCTTTTGTTCATGCAAGATCTCTTCCTCACCAACATTTTGTCACGACTTGCTTCATCCTCCCAAGGCAACAATTGCTCGTTGTACCCGCCATTTCCTGGGTCAATAACGCAGCCTTCCGTCGACCCTTGTATCGCTTGTCGCCCTGTCGCCTACTTGCCTCTGCGGCACCCACTCCGTCATCGAAGCAGCCCTGGCGCAAATCGCCAGTCTGCTGCTTTTCCCTGACTGGCAACGGCATCGGCTCCTCTCGCACTTCCCGTCATCCCGCGGCACATAGACCATGGTGAGTGCACAAGACAAAGCGACTAATCCCTTGCACAATACCACTTCCTTTCTCGCACCTCTTCTTTGCTGAGCTTCGTCACCACCACAACTTCCCATCCACTCCATCGCCACAGGCTTCAGCTTGGACTGCTTGGACTTCGAGCGACGTTCGATACCCCGCCATCGGGCCAGCCAAGCTCTCTGCTGCTGCTGTATCTATTTCTACCCCTACCACGCCGCATCGCTTCCTAGCTACTCTCCTGCTACTGTATCAAATATTATTCCGTTTCTTTGACTGACCTGAGTCTACTACTCCAGAGCTACAACAACGATATCCACTCGCCGAACGAGATGGTGGTGGACACTGACGAGTACGTCGGCGGCACCGACTCAGAGAAGGAGCCTATTGCCATCATCGACCCTGACAACCTCGACAATGGGGCCGAACAGCTGCAGGACCTGCCTCTGGCAAATGACTGTAGGCATAACCAACCTATTTCAGACTGCACGCCGGCTAACTCAGTGTAGTCGATGCTATGAAGGATGTCATTTTCCCACACCTCCACGAAGAGCCCGAAGTGCTCGAAGATGTAGTCAACACATGGACTGTCGAAGCATGGCGATCAATGTCAAAGAAGGAACATGGTCCTGTATTCCAGGCTGGCGGCTTTCCTTGGTGCGCTACCTCCATCCCCTTGTGGTGCTCTCTCTCAATGCCCTCGCTTACACTCACATCAGGCGCATTCTTCTCTTCCCTCACGGCAACAACGTTGACCAGTGTTCCATTTACCTTGAGCATGGATTTGAGCCGACAAACATTCCCGAGAATTGGAGCTGCTGCGTGCAGTTCGCGCTCGTGTTATGGAACCCGAACGACCCGACTCTTTATACCCACCACACGGCGCACCATAGATTCACAAAGGAGGAGTCAGACTGGGGCTTCACTCGTTTCCTCGAGCTGCGAAAGATGTTCAACGTGCCCTGGGAGGGCGGCAGTCGACCACTTTGCGAGAACGAGACTGCCAACATCACAGCCTATCTCCGCCTTGTCAAAGACGAAACTGGTGTCCTTTGGCACAACTTCAACAACTACGATTCCAAGAAGGAAACAGGCTACGTTGGCCTCCGCAACCAAGGCGCCACTTGTTATCTGAACTCTCTTCTTCAGTCTTTGTACTTTACCAACGCTTTCCGAAAGGTCAACTCACAAAACCCTTTGGACGTTTACTGCGCCATTGCTGACTATCTGTAGGCCATCTACGAAATTCCAACAGACCACGAAGAGAGCATGGGCAACAGCGCATACACTCTGCAGCGTCTCTTTTACCAACTACAGACCTCTGAGCAGGCTGTCGGAACGAACGAGCTGACCAAGTCCTTTGGCTGGGAAACAAGACACATTTTTGAGCAGCAGGATGTTCAGGAGTTGTCGCGAAAGCTAATGGAGCGTATGGAAGAGAAGATGAAGGGTACTCCGGCCGAGCACGTTCTCCCGCAGATGTTCAGTGGTAAGATCAAGACGTACATCTCCTGCGTCAACGTCGACTACGAGTCCAGCCGGGTCGAGGACTTCTGGGACATCCAGCTCAATGTCAGCGGCAACAAGAACCTTTTGGACAGTTTCAAGGACTACGTCCAGGTTGAGAAGATGGACGGCGAGAACCAGTACTACGCCGGCGACGAGTTCAAGCTGCAGGATGCCAACAAGGGTGTCATTTTCCAGAGCTTCCCCAACGTCCTGCACTTGCAGCTGAAGCGATTCGAATACGACATTCAACGAGACACCATGATGAAGATCAACGATCGATACGAATTCCCCGAAACCTTCGACGCAGCGCCGTACCTCTCTGAGGATGCTGACAAATCAGAGTCGTGGACGTATCAGCTTCATGGCGTCCTCGTTCACAGCGGTGACCTGAACGCCGGCCACTACTATGCATTCCTCAAGCCTGAAAAGGATGGATGGTTCTACAAGTACGACGATGATAAGGTCACAAGAGCCACGATGCGTGAGGTGCTTGAGGAGAACTTTGGCGGAGAATACAAAACACATCCCGCCAACCACTTGCGAGCACCTCTCCAGAAGAAGGCCCCGGTCGTACGCCAGAACAGCGCATACATGTTGGTTTACATTCGCCAGTCGCGCCTGGATAACATTCTCTGCCCGGTTTCTAAGGAGGACATCCCTCTCCATCTGCGCTCAAAGTTCGACGAAGAGACTGCTCTCAGAGAGGCGAAGCGTAAGGAGAAGGAGGAGCAGCACCTCTATATCGGCGTCAAGGTCATCACCGAGAAGACCTTCAAGAACCACGGAGGCACCGACTTGACATCGTTCGATGCGGACCAGGCCGATGGCGATGCGGCGCCACGCTCGTATCGCGTACTGAGAGCTTCGACAATGGAGGATCTGGTGGGTACTATCGCGGCAGACCTCGAGCAAGACCCTCGCAAGGTTCGCCTCTGGGTCATGGTTAATCGCCAGAACAAGACAATCCGTCCTGATCAGCCCATTATGGATCTGCGACCTACGGTTGAGGAGGCCTTCCAAAGGGCGGCTGCGCACCGAGATCAGTTCTTGAGAGTCTGGGCTGAAGTGGCAGAAGAGACAACACCAGAGGGCGAGGCAGTGTGGCCCACGTATCAAGGCCAGCTTAATGGGGTTGTCGTTAAGAATGACCTCATCCTGATCTTCCTCAAGCACTTCGACGTGGAGGCTCAATCTCTCTATGGCATCGGCCACGTCTACATCAGCAAGGAGAAGAAGGTAGAGGAACTGGTCCCAATCATCATGAAAAAGATGGGATGGGGCGAGAAGCTGCCAGGTGACGAGAAGATTTCCCTTTGGGAGGTAAGCTCTTGAATCTTGATGTGCATGCCGAGACCTTATTGACCATTTCCAGGAAATCAAACCGACCATGATCGAAGCCCTGAAGGCCAAGCAATCTCTTAAGGCTGCGGAATTGCAGGATGGCGACATCATTTGCTTCCAAAAGACCACGGAACGCAAGGGCGACAGGAACATCCTTGAAAAGCGTCTGGGTCTGGGCGACAAGCAGGCAGCGGAAGAGCCTGCCAAGAAGGCCGACCGCTTCGACGACGCACGGGAGTACTACGACTTCCTTCACAACAAGAAGACTGTCAAGTTCCACGCGCACCCGACACGTTGCAATGCCGAGAGATTCCCTCCCTTTGAGTTGGTCCTGAATTCTAAGATCAGCTACGACATTCTTGCAGACCGCGTCGGCGAGAAGCTCGAAGTCGACCCTACACACATCCGCTTCTGGACCGTCAACTCAGCCACAGGGAACCCCAAGACGACTGTCAAGCGTGGCGTCAACCAGAGTCTGCAGCTCATCTTGAATCCCTCCGGATACAATCAACTCAGTTCAAGTCAACGAACCGATGCGTTCTACTTTGAGGTATTAGACATGAGCTTGGCTGAGCTGGACACCAAGAAGAGCATCAAGATCACTTGGCTGAGTGAGGGCATCACGAAGGAAGTAAGTTACAGTGGAGCACGCCGTACAGGAATGCCATGCTAACAATGCACAGGAGCAGTTCGATCTCCTCGTGGCCAAAAACGGTCACATTGAGGACCTGATTCAAGTCTTGATCCAGAAGGCCAGCATTCCTGACGAGACCGAAGGAGGTCGTATTCGCGTGTACGAGACCAGCAGCCACAAGTTTTACCGCGAACTCTCGCGCGATTACCCCGTCATTAGTATGAACGATTACACCAACGTTTTCGCCGAACGCGTACCCGAGGAAGAGATCAACGACGAAGAGGCGACCAGCTTCATTCAAGTGTTTCATTTCCAGAATGAGCCTAGCAGGGTCCACGGTGTTCCTTTCAAGTTCATGCTCGTCGAGGTATGTGCCGCTCTGCAAACGACGCTTCGCACAATGCTAATGATATGCCAGGGTGAGCAATTCGTGGATACAAAGAAGCGCCTGGAGAAGCGGACTGGTATCAAGGGCAAGAGTTTCGAGAAGATCAAGTTCGCGGTGGTGAAGAGATCTCATTTCTCAAAGCCACAATACCTTAACGATGGTGAGAATTTACTGCAACCATGCCCTTTTTACAATGCTGACCGATGAGCAGATGACGAGTTGTGGAAGATTGCGACGAATGACGATGATTACCTCGGTCTCGACCACGTTGACCGAACACGAACGCTTAGAAACGGCGTTGGCGACCTCTTTTTGCGGTAATGCATGGTGGCTAATCTTCTACAGTCTTGGATGCCGAAGGAACGTGGTATTGAGAAGATTTAGAGTTTTTGTTCGATGCATCCAGGATCGATATCGGTACGCCGTGGTGATACCAGGGATGAGCGTGAGGTTTCGTGATTCAGGGTCTATAGCAGCAAGAAGGCTCGGTTTGGTTCATGCCTGTCTACGTCCAAAGACGTTCGGATGGCATGCCAAGCGGATATCATAGCAGACCTCTGATTGACGGGCATGCTCTTCCGATAGAGAATAGGATTCTTGTAGCTCACTTTTCAAGAAAGGTGGAAAACATTGATAAGGCAAAATTTGGCAACGAAGAGCAAACACGATGGTGACATTGACCCCCCGCCTTGGCAGTAATGGACGTATTAGTATCGCAGCCACAGTGAAGCATAGATGCAAATCCGGAGAAGACCCGGCATCTGGCCCCACCCGAAGTCGGCAAGGCCCGCTCGGAGGGAGGGAGGTCGAACAAGAACGGTGGGGTCTGCACGTGCTCCACCGATAAGATAAGAGGTACCTGGCAAGCCCATGAGCAGCGTGAAATAAATTTGCCATCGGCGCATTCAGGGACGAGTGTCTGTCTACCCAGGGGCGGTCTTTGTTGGCAGAAATATTCAAGATCCATCAGCTCCGGCGCATTCATTTCCAACTCAACCTACGCGTCGCGATCGCTTCTATCGGCACAATCCAACCGAGTCGCTCCCTACAAACGACCACAACCAAACAACTAATTTCCTTTACCACACAATGGCTTTCCCCGGCGGCGGTGCGATGCCTCCCCAAGAGTCGCAAGGCGGATCCCCAGGCGCGGCGGCGTCTCTGGGCCCCCCGGATCCTGAGATGAAGGCTGTATGTTGAGAAAGGTATCTCTCTTGGAATGACTCTTATGCTAACGATGGGCTTGCGCTCAGATGACCAACTTTATGGAGAACTGCTTTACGAAGAGTATCATGTCTGGTGTCATGGGTTTCGGTATGGGAGGATTGTTTGGCATGTTCATGGCATCTGTACGTTTTCCTCCCCCCCCTTCTTCTCCCGCACTCTTTTTCTCCTCTCCGAACTAGAAAAGCGCACCCAGACTGACTTCCCCCTTTTCTTCTGCTCAGATGTCCTACGACACCCCCTTCCACACAGCAACGACGGCCGGCCAAACGACGGTGACGCCCATCGCGGACCTACCTCTGCGCCAGCAGCTGCGCGTGGGCTTCAAGGACATGGGCACGCGGTCGTACAGCATGGCCAAGAACTTTGGCAAAGTCGGCGCGCTGTTCGCGGGCATCGAGTGCGGTATCGAGGGTCTGCGGGCCAAGAACGATTTGGGCAACGGCGTCGCTGCGGGATGTCTGACGGGCGGGATCTTGGCCAAGAACGCTGGGCCGCAGGCTGCGCTGGGCGGGTGTGTTGCGTTTGCGGCGTTTAGCGCTGCTATTGATGCGTACATGAGGCAGCCGAGCGATGAGTAGGGGGGTTGTTTGTGGGGATGATGAGGGGGGCTATTGCCTCTCCCGTCACTCTGGGGCGGGCGGAGAGGTCATGAGCTTTTGTTCCTGCTCTCCCTCCGTCTTGGGGCGACGATAGGTGACTATTTGTACATGTACCAACAAAAAGGCGGACGGGAGAAGCATTTTTGCATTGCACGGCGTTACGGGAACGGTTCAGTCATATTCTACTGGCCCTTTTTTGTTTTGGGAGGAGCCGGCTTAGAAGAGGGGGGGAAGGGGGAAACGATATAGATGCCAGAAACTCTCTCCACTTTGGATTTTTCAAGGGTTGGTGGTGTTGTTGTTTCACACCCGCCTACGCCAGCGGGACGACTCTGCTCAGATCTCTGTCGGATAGACTACATGTCGGAAGCAAGAATAGAATTGTAATATATTTGGCCTTGATTCAGCAATTCCGATATCCGAGTTGATGGATTGCACGATAGGTGCATTTTTGCTTCTTTCAATCTAAGCCTATCCTCCCCGTTCTTATCTGGTATTCTAGTAATCCCGAGGCGTCCTACCCGGGAGGGAATCAAGCTCAACACCGTGTACTAGAAAAAGCTCGCTGGCTCTCACTGAAAAGGTCAAATAGTCGTAGAATCGGATCCCATGACGATCCTCGGCCACCTGGGGTTCCTGCCTTGGTGGCGACCTTGGTTCATGTCATCTCATGCAGGTCTTGTTTTTTTTTTCTTCCCTCTTTTCCCGTATCCCTCATCTTTGTTCCCATTTTATTTGCTCTCTTCCTGTTCTTCTTCATCATCACCTCATCAGCACCGTGCCGCACTCACGACGCGGTGTAAAAGTTAAAGGCCCCGAACTCCCAGTACGCCGTCTTGAAGGCGTCCGGGTTGTTGGCCTGGAAATCCGAGCAGCTGCTCCCGCCGCACCCGGAATCAGCATACTTTGCCTCGACGAGCGAGCCGCAGACGTCGATATTGATGATGAGCGACTGGTTCGAAAAGTGGGAGCTCATATCGCACGCCGTGTTGGGAAAATCGGCGAGCGCCTCGCCCCAGGTGCTGGGGTCGGGCGACGACGCGGCCGTGATGTCCGAGGGCACAGAGTCCCTCGCAAACTGCCACACGCGTATCCCCTCGTCGCGCCATTCCATGGCCATGTACCCGCCGCCGCCGGCGTTGAAGTCGGATCCGTACGTCGAGGCCTTGCCCTCGACGCCGCAGCCCGCGTTGCCGTTTGTCGTGTTCTTGCAGTCCGACTGCAGCGTCGAACCCGTCTGCTTGCGCTTGACGCTCATCTCGCAACCGGACGTCGTGTGCAGCGTCATCTGGTTGCCGTCGGTGCCCTGGTTGATGGCCTCCATGACGTCGATCTCGCCGGCGTCGGGCCAGTTGTTGGGGTCCGAGAACCAGAGCGCCGGCCAGCTCGCGCAGCCGTAGGGTGTGTGCTTCACGTCGAAGATGAAGAGGCCCTTGTCGTACTGCGTCTTGGACTCGACGCGGACGGAGAAGCGGCCCGTCGAGGCGTCGGGCGATGAGGTGTTGCCGGTGGTGTGGTCTACCCTCAGCACGGCGGTGGAGGATGTGGCGTATGTGAGGTTCTTTATTTCACGAAGAAAAGTTGCATACTCAGCCGGTGGTTCCATATAAGTAGTGGGTGAAGATGTTTAAATACCCTGCTTGCGGCCTCATCGGCACCGACGTAGTGAACCATACCCCCAGTAGGATCGTAGGTATTGAAGTAGTTGAAGCCATCGAAGAAGTTCTCTCCAGAGTCTGTCATTATCAGATCGAGTATTCATGGTCATTCATTCAGCCGGGGGCTCGTGCGACGGGCGAGGACCCTGAGCACGGTTCCGTACATGTGTCACTCAGCTTGTACGTCAGCTGGGAATAGTCGGGATATCGGTTCTTGTTGTTTTGTGTGACGGTGACGGCAACGACAATGACAATGATGACGACGAGGGCACCGCCGACGCCGGCCCAGATCCGTTTCGTCCATCCCTTGGGATTCCACCACGCAGTCTGTTGTTGCCCGAGGCGCTCGTTTGAAAATCCGTAGTCGCCCATGATGCCGCCGTAGTAGTCAGAGTCGTTCATGGAATCGGGGTACGGAGAGAAGCCTCGGGGCCAGTCTGGGGTCTTTATCTCGTCCCGGAAAAGTGGGTGGACCAGGACCTTTGGTGGCACGACGAGTATCTCCGCAAAAGGTGTCTTGCTACGATTGATATTGGGCGATACGATATATGTGCCTGGCTGCGCCACGAAGACACCTGCAGGAGGATGTTGACCAGGCCATCTCACGGCTGCTCTAGGCTTCGGGGCCGGGGTGGGGGTGGGAAGCAACGGCTCTAGGTCGAGGGCGACGGCTCTAGATTTGCGCTTTGGTCTGGGAAGGACGGGTTTCGGACCCTTCCAGTACTCAAACGGAGTGTAGCCGAGTGATGTGTTTGGTCCCAGATTTGGAACCATCTTTTCTTCAAGCTGATACGCTTCACGTAGTTCCACCCCCGATTTTTCAGAGAGTGACGACTACGCCTATCATACGTAGTATGTACGCGTACGCTGGTGGACCACAAAACCCGGTCCAATGGCGACTAGCGGATGAGAAGGAAAAAAGGGATAGAGACTTGAGAGGCAGCCCGGCTTGCTTTGGTCTGCAGGGGACTTCGGTGGCCGACTCTCTCTTCCGCGCATCAGGGATCTGGAAAGAAATGCGAGCGTCGGGCGTGAAATGTTCGTATTATTGCTGCTGTGCCAGGTTTCGGGCTTACTATGGCGTGGTAAATATGCCAAAAGTAGGTAGATGACTCAAGCGGTGATAAGAGAGGCCTTGCTCTTTTCTTCCCCTTGTTCTGTGGTAATGATAATAATGGTGTAGGCAAAGCGGCGCAGTCCTCTCAGAGGCTCGAAGTGAAATTATGATAAAATATTAAAAAGGAAGGTATTGGTAACCGCCAAGAGGCGTTGAATCTGTGATGGAGAAGAGATGAGAGAAGAGAGGTCTTACATGAAGCAATCGGAGGTGGGAAACCTGGAGAAATAAGCATCGATCGTGGTTCCTCACGGACAGACAACCTTTTTTCCGTCAAAGAGGCCACGACGACGCGGGGGGCGAGACATGATACACGGTGCCCAACCAACAAGCAATTGCCAACTTGACAATTGAGCTTCAGCTGTGCGTCCGAGGTATGGATGATCCCCTGGAGATCACATAAGTCAAGGGGGTGGGTGTCAAGCACAAGGAAACGTGAGAACGACTGGCACCTCCGCGCGCCGGCGCCAAGCACGGGCTCGGATGTAAACTGGATAACGGTACCGAAGATGCTGCCAAGTTGAAGTAGAGGAGGGGGGGGGGGGGGGGGGGGGGGGGGGGGGAGGGGGGGGGGGGCGGGGGGACGGGGGGGGGGGGGGGGGGGGGGGGGAGGGGGGGGGGAGGGGGGGGGGGGGGGGGGGGGGGGGGGGGGGGGGGGGGGCCATCAGAAAGGCGCCTCATGGGGCTTCTGCGAGGAAGCAGGGACATCTGACTGCCGGCCTTGACAGGCCGGGTCTTTGCGAGCGAATATGGGGGGCCCGGGGTGAGTGAGGCTGGGGAGGAGTTGTGGGCCGGCCCTGGAGCCAGACCCAAGGTGCATTGCGAGAAAAGTCAAGTCCTGTCAAAAGTCATGCTGTCTCTGCAAGCTTGCCGGTGCGTCTGGGGTGTCGTGTCTGGGAAGAAGCTTCTTATTCATGCTTTAGAAGCAGATACAGCCCTCGGGGCATGAAAGAAGGGGTATGTGAGTGGAGGGGGGCCATGGACGGTACCAAGTGGGCGCCTAGGTACAGCGTTACCGTTGCAGGGTTCAAGGGAAAGAAGACAAGAAACATAGATGGGATGGAGAAGCTCTGCTGGCTCATGGCTCTGGGCTTTGAACGCGAGGCAGTGCCAGGGTTCCTCGGCCTGCGTCGTTATGATAGGGACGGACGACTCACGAGTGAGATACTTAGATTGGGCACTACCCAGCGTCAATGTGCGAGGCAGGGCTTGCCCCTCAGCCCGAAAGGAGGACCGGATGCCAGGTTTTGTTGCAGCCTCGAGATGAAGAGCGAGCGAGTGCGAGTGCGTTCCCAACTGTCAGTGACCTGCCTCGGCTCCCAGACAGCATCTCATTATTGTCTTTGCTGCGCGGGCGATGATAACAGACGACGGTGTCAAAGAGGCAAAATGAATCCGAAGTCTTGGCTATTGTTGTCGCCGCCGCACGAGATGGTAGGAATGTAAGAGAGACGGGGTTGAAGACAATGTCGGATGAAGCAGCCGGCAGGATCGACGCTTCATAGCGCCTCATAGTGGATGCACGTCGACGCTGTCTGATGTGACATGCATTGGACTGGCAGTGACTGGAACTAGGTAGGAAGGACAAGGAAAACCATCCGGAAGAAGTATGGAAGTTGGAAGAGACAAGCTTGGCTTCTGGAGTCAGGGGTGAGCAGGGCACGGCTTAGAGGCCGAACCCCCAAGCACTAAAGGGCTTGGCGACAGGAGCCAAGTTGGACCGTCCGTGAGGCCCTAAACTCTGAGTCTGGAAGTCAATGAAATGGGACCCGCGCAGCTTGTCGTATGCATTGCCTTTCCTCAGCCAAAAGGCCCGAAGAACTATGTCAAGTGTGCGGTCTTGTCTTCTCTCTCTCTGCTTACTCCCCGATCATTGCTCCGATGTCGTTTGTCTTTCTCTGAATCATGGAATTACTTTCGCAAGACCCTGGTTTACGGGTGATGGGAAGAAAGCTTGATTATCAGCCCTCGTCTCAAGCCGACGCTTTGATCTCAGAGGGTTTCCTTCACAGAACTTGAACGAGAGCGACTATCAGAAAGATATCTAGAGTCGGGAACTAGAAATGAAATGTAACGAGGGAATGAGCAAGAATAGACGGAACGGCTGCCAGGTTTGCAATGTCTCACAGCCAGTCCGCGTACCTGACATGACTGGGAGCCGCATTGAAAGATCGACTGCTGATGTGCGGCGAACCATTTCGTGATTGATCTGCGCCTGGGGATCCGCCAGCTCGAATTCGGATCAGGTTCGGCTTGCCGCTCCTGCAACGGGCCCCAGCCCAACTCGTGGAACGAGATCGGGAGAACTGATCAGCATATTTGACATCCGCGTACCTGTCCATCGGGGAGCAGTTGGAGGTGTTTGAGTGAACATTTGAACTGGGTCGCATATGGCCCGGAAAGCCCAACATGCGTGATGCGAACATGAAGCCTAAATACCTATAGCATGTAAGATCAAACTCTGGTAGCCTTCTCGCTGGCGGTTGGCGTAGATTTAAGCTTACAACAGCTCTTGCCTCTTTCTCTCATTCCATTCTCCGCCATTGCTTTCTCCGCTGTCTCTCGTCTCACGATGCTTCAAACAAAACACCAACTCTCCTCACTTCATACTTCACGGTAACCCACCTTTTGCTACACTCCGCGATTGCCCAGCAACCCTTCTCAACGGTGAACTCTTATCCTCTCAAGAACGCATGAACAGTTACATTCCTAAAAGCCGGTTGGCTCACAGCCAAGGCATTGGCAAACGTCTCCGACTCGGAGCTTAAACCACGAGAGCAAGAAAACGCAACTGTTTCAACGAGAAAACCTGTCAGCCAAAGCTTCTGGTCTACCACCTTACATACCAAGCTTACCAAGGACAATACAGACTTTAATTATAGGCCCGGAACGTCCAATGCTCCAGCCACCGCCCACGTTTCCCACAACACTGCCTGATCTTCGTCTCAACTATTTGTTTTCCCCCCTGGCTCGCCTGATGTCTTGGATCTTGGTTCAACTCCCGGGCCACATTTGCAAACCACCAATGACACCCCACGACGTGCCCCTCGCCGGTCATGACTGTCACTCCCGCCGACACCCAACTCTGACAAGTTTTACCGACTTCAAGGCAGGCCCGTCAACCCAACAGGTAGCAAGTCCAGTCGTTTGCTCCAGAGGTGCCAGAACAAATGGTTCCGTCCGTCTTTCGTCCGGTTCTCGGCCTTGTCTTGGAAGAGAGAAGCATGAGTTTGCCGCAACCAGTCCGAAGATAAAAGTCCGCATGAATTCGCCGTCCCTGAAACAGCCAGCGTCGCTACACCAACTCATCCAGTCGGCTTCAAGCCAAAAAGTCAAGAGAATTTCCGCCCTAAAACACACAATAGAGGGCCCACGAAGTCTACGCAATCATCCAATGTTTCTTCACCACGTCTCTTGGGCTCAAATCGATTTTGTGCATGTACTGCACTTCTGCGTTATGCCTTGCAATTTGGCATTTTGCGAGGCTGTTTCCGATGCCCCGAATAAGGGCGCCCATCTCGATGCCAGTCCAAAAAACGTCCCCTACTTTGTCGTACAATGAAGCCAAGAAGCTTTTTTGGTTGGCTATATGGAAGCAATAAGAAAACCGGCCTAGTTTAATCATCATCCTCGTCTACTCGCGCCCGCTTCGGCTGCCGAGAATCATCGTCCTGAAGACCGTAACCCCTCTTTGACGAAGAGTTTTGCTCCACCTCGGACAGGAACTTGTCCACGTTGAAGGGGTCCCCGGCATCCTTTTCAAACTGCACTGGTCCCTCTCTCGCCTGTGGAAAATGTTTGTTAGCACTGCCCTTTGCTCTCGTTCGAAGTGGTGTACTGACCTCGACATCTTCTGTGCCCTTGAACGTCCCCCTACCCAAAGCCTCGCCGAACCGACTGGTCTTTTGGATCTTGGCCATTTCCTTATCACCTGCTGCCTCGCCGTCCTCATCGTCCATGTTGGCTCGCGGGTTATAAATGCTGCCAATAGCCTCTTGAGCGGCGAAAAGCGGCTTGTCGTAGTGGTTGTCCTCGTTGAAGCCGCTGTCGAAGCCGCTGGACTGGTTGAAAAGTCTCGAGTCATACATGGTTTCCTTGGACTGGGTAGGTTTGGCAAGACCAAGAGCAATCTTTTCCGAAATGTCGCGGTTTTGCTCTCTTGCCATGACCTGCACTCTCCTCTCGGCACCCATACGTGACTGCCGAAGCTTCCTCTCCTCCTCACGCATGCGCTCCTTTCGTGCCTTTTCTCTCTCCCGGATCTCAGAGTCCTCCGAACCGTCTGAGTCTTCCGAGTCTGAGCCGCTGTAGCTGCGTGACCGTGACCGTGATCGTGAGTCCCGTCTGCCCCCGCCGGCCCGTTCTTCGCGAGCCTTCTGGGCCAGCATTCTGAGGTTCTCCTCCTTTTGCGCCTTCTCCTTCTCTGCCAGACGCTGTTGCATGGCTGCACGCTGTCTTACTTCCTCGCGGGCGTGCCTGTCTGCGACGTACAGCGCTTCGGAAAATTGAGCAAACTTGTCGTTGATCGCCACGTCCTGGAGTCCGCGTCCATCGGCCGCTAATCTCTTGTCCAAGGGGACGGTGAAACCCTTCGGGTTCTTCCAGTTGGAGACCGGCGGGGGAATGCGCCAATCCTCCTGGTCCTTTGCCGTCAGCTTCCGTGGCGGCGATCTCAGGACAGGAGGTGGCGGGCTTGGCGGTCCACGGGGGATCTTCTTGTGCTTGAACTTAGGAGGCTCCATCGGGTCCCTTTGCCGCTCTACAATCTTCATAATGCGGTCCTGCTTGGTCGAGTTGTCGCCCATCTGATTTGCCGGCGTGTATCGCACAAATGTCGGATCGTTTCTCTTTCCGACACTGAGCGTCTTTGGCTTCTGGGCGGCCACGGCACCGCTGACCAGTGCTGCCAATGCATTCTTCGTCTTTTCCGCCGTCGCTTCCACCTCCTCTTGACTGGGTCGGCTCAGGTCGATTTCGCCCGCGTCGGCGCGCTGGCGAAGAGGAATGAGATCCTTGAACGAGGTATGAACGATTCGGTTTTCGGCGTGGCCCTGACGCGCAATGGCCCCGTAGTCGAGCTTGCCCTCGCCGTCGACCTGGATGGCGAGCGCGTTGCTGGTCGTCGCGCCCTTCTTTCCCATGTCGAGCGGGTATTGAGCGATCGGTATCTCGGGGAACGCGCCACCGTCGCCAAAATCTTCGGGTCCTCGCGGTCGCCATCCTGCTCGCTGTTGGTATGGTGGAGGGCCCGATCGCTTCAGCACGATTTGCGTCTCGTCCAGCTGGCCGGCACCAACGATACGGGGGCCGCGTTGCAGAGCGCGTGAGGGAGCTTCCTCATCTTCTCCAGTGTACTTGGGTTTCGGGAGGGCCGAGGCCAGTGATGCTGCGATCGAGGCCATGATGATCGGCTGCCTTCGTGAAGCTGTGTTTGGATAGAAATCAGAGAGATGTCACCTTGAAATTCGCAAGGCAGGTTATGCGCCTGCTCCGTTTTGGACTAGCGTGGTAATTAAGCGGGTCTGGTGGTCAGTACGTACCTTCACGTCGCTCGCTCCCGTCAGCCTCCCGTTAGCTTTCATCACAACCACTCATCTCCGCTGACAAGTCGAGGAGTTGTGAGTGACACGTCTCTAGGCAAATCTAGTTCCGGAAGAGAGACGAGAGGCACCGGATCGCCGCAAAAGAGAAAGGTTTAAGCATACACCTACGCGTGGCTTCCCGGTTCCCAATGTCGCTAATTCCATCTTCACCGTCTGGTGGCTCTTGGGCGCTTCACCATTGACCATCATATGTTTCCTTTGATATATTTAACCGACCAAAGCCGGAATTACAGCACACTGTATGTGGCAGGACGTTAAATGGGTGGCTAATAATACAATGTTGCATAGTCGACCAAGTCCATTAGATCGGGTGAACTGGTCCCTCAAAAATAAAAACGGTGGTCTTAACTCCTACAGTGATACCTAAATATATTGCGGCCTTAGAATATGATGTGCATAGGAAATTCAGTATTAGTCAGAATAGAGCGATATAGAACACTCAACTCCCGGCCATCAGGCTGAATCTGATCATGTCGATTTCAAAGTCAACATAACATTGCGACTCTCCACTCTTTAGATCTTGCCAGACAGAGAAGCATGATAGGTTATGATGCCGTTGTGATCTTGGTGCGTCTCTAACTCGACCCTGAAAGTGGCGCGGTAATCTTTGACCATGCGAAAGCCACGTTGCCCATCAGTTATCTTCTTGGTGACGAACTCTACCTCCGTAGCCTGAAATTGAGGGTTTGTGCAAATGCTCAAAAGTGCCTTCTCAAATGCCTCTTCTTGCGAACTCCCCCAGTCGAGATCGTCTTTGACAAGGTCCGGGAAGTTATTCGGGAGGACGTTTCTGGTCGTTGGTAGCTTGTCAGCGCCCACCAACCGATCAGAACCGTAATGTACGGCGAAGGGCTGTTGACGCGGACTGGCCCATCCCAACGCAAGAGTCAGAGCAAAATCTTCTTCAAAGTTCCTTTTGGACGTGGAATACGAAAATGTTGGGAACCCTGGATAGGTTCCAGGACGGCTTGTACGTCAACGACCAAGGTTCGCTTCGAACGAAGCCTTCTAGTGTGCGTGTGAGAACAATGCAGACGGGTGTGTCGTGCATTCTAAACCCCAGATAAATTACAAACGCCCCGTTTGTATACTTGTACAACTTCGTCTCAAATCGAACACCTTTGTTGGTGAGAGTGAACTCGCCTGGTGAGTCCTGTCTCGTGCCAGACCTTTGCATTGTTGAACAGGAGCTAAACTCGCTTGGGGACCTCGCAAAGATGCCTCTGGACATCTGAGATCCCACAGAACCCTGGGGATGGCCCTTCCATGCGAACAGGGACAGATCGTTCGTCTCTCGAGATATCTCCTCCTGAAGGCGACGGAAGGCCTTGGATCCTTCGCCATATATCATTGGCATATTAATATCGATGTTGCCTCGTTCACAGCTGCTCTTGCTACGCGAGCATTGACAAGCTGTGTAGATGAAGTTTTGGACGCTAAAGCCGAGTGTGTGTTTGAGACAGAAGTACGCTTAGGTTCACTGTGATGGATGAAGCTGGTGCAACGGCGTTGGAAAATGGCTTGTCGGATTGGAAGTCCAATTCGACCGCGGCATACAGCCGACTGCGCAGGGGCTAATTAGGGGGCCCTATTTACGATTATCGTAGCTAGCCTAACCTACGGTTAGAACCTCCTTTTTACACCTATATAGATATTTATATAGTTTAATTAATCTCTTTATTAACTACGGTTCGAACTAACTACCTTATAATAGGGATACTAATATTAATTAGTAATTAAACTCTACTATTATAAATTAGTAAAGTATCTCGCTACGCAAAAGAGACGACTTTTTAATACCGCACGGGATAGGAGATTCGTACTAATTAACCTTACGGAAGTAAATAAAAAAGGAGGTAATTCTCAAATACTACACGGAATTAAGTAATTATAGCCCTTTACTACCTACGAAAGGTCGACGTTTACTACGTTAAACTACGTTAATTAACGGAACTACTTAAGTAACTAGCTTTTTTATTATTACCCCGAGTAGCTTTTTTATTAAACGACTTTTCTATAGCCGGCCCGCGATTAGAAATTAACTAAGGAAGCTATTTAGAGATTATAAAGAGCACGAGGCTTAGGAGGCTAGAAGTATACGGGATAGCGGAAATTAGTAATTAATAAAGATCCTAAGATTAATTACTATATCTTCTTATAGTAATATAAACGTCTACCGCTACTATTATTAAAAGAAATTATTAAAACCTACCCTTTTTTATTAAATAAAAAAGAGGATCTTAATAAGTATAATAGCTAGCGATCTAAAAAAGTAGTAGTAATCGCTAAAAATAGTAAAAACGAAAGTAGTAATAAGATAGCGAGAAGAAGTAAGAATCTCCTAAACCTTAATAAATTCGTTAAGTAGCGAAAGTACGGATTTATTACGACCTGCGCGCAGATTAAATATATCCTTATTAAAATTAAATATATTAATAACTATTAATACGGGTATAAGCTAGAGTACGACCCTTAGCGAGTTAGGGTAAAGAAGAAGAGGATATAACCCGATCTTAAATAGAATCCTAATCCCTTATAAATAAGTAAATATTAACCCGGATTATTAGGGGACGTAGATATATAGAATCGCGGATTAGCCTAACGGCGAGTAAATTAACGCAGTATTAATCTATTTAACTAAGGTTTATAAGAAAAAGGGGCTATAGGGGTAACCCCTATTTTATAAGATTATAAACGACCTTAGTTACTAGCTAGACGAATAGTTCGTAAACGTAAGCCTAGGAATTGCGAAAGTAATTAATAGATTCCTTTATAAGCGAGGGGTATTACTAGTATAATTATAATCGTAAGAGCTATACGAAATACTAATAGCGATAATTATAAAAGAGGAATTCGTATTATAGAACTAGGTATAGGTTAATAGAGTATATAATCGTTTTAACGAATTTAGAAAAAAGGTAAACGACCTAGATTTTCTCTTTATAATTACTAACGGAAATCTATTATTATAAAAGGATATACCGGGGCAAAATATAGTACTAAAAGTACGATAATTAATAATTCTACTTATTTTAATCTATAACTCGTTACCGCTACTAATACGAAATTCGGCGCCGATTAGCTAATAAAAAAGGAGGTAGACGACCCGAAGTTACTAATAGTACGTAGCGACGTAGGGTTCGTATATAAATACTAAAAATCTAGTAGCGAATACGAGGCAATTTATAGACCTTAAAAAGATCTTTTTAAAAAAGAAATTATACTCTAGGGGGAAGTATAAAGTCTTATAAAAAACCCTAACGATATTTTATAATTATTATGAAAAAGTCGGAATTAGGGAATACTAGTACTATTCGGTAATTAATATTATACTTATAGGCAAAGCCTCTAATTATTATTATAAAGCGGTATGTAATCTCGATCGAAACGACTTTTTTAATATAATTAACGTAATCCGAAGCCGCTTCGAGACCTATAATAAGAACCTAGAGCTCCTATCTAAGCTACGAGCGATTTCTTTTATATTTATAGCTAGGATAATAGAGGGTAAATTGCGAGTAAAGATCCTCGAAGAGCTTATTAATCGAATCGATAAGCTAGTAAAAACCTAGCTAAATAAGGGGATAAACGAGCGGAAAGTCGGATATTTTTATACCGTAGTCTAGTATATACTAGAGGTAAAGATTACCCTATATTAAGTACCCAAAGACTATAAAACGCTCTACTTAAGGCTAAGATCTAGCTTTAATATTAAGGCGAGAATACTGCGCTAAACTTATTTCTAAGCGTATAACGGCCCTTATTAGTAATATTAAGTCGATTGAATATATAATAAGAAAAGAAAAGAGGCTAGATATAGTAATCGTTAGTAAAGAGGCCTAGATTTATTAAATAAGTAGAGATTTAACTTATAGGTAGGGTAATAAAAGAAGTAATATTATATTTATAAAAAAGATAGATATTAGTTAAGTAACTACTTTGAAAAAGAGCGTACTAAATTATATAAATAATATAAAAAGTCGAGGGTAGTAAATAGTAAAACTAGCCCTCGTTAGTTTAATTAATTCCTTATTATATATAAGGGTAGATCCGGGGGTATAGAACCTAGCGACGGTAGTTAAAGTAGCGGCCTAAAGTATATACCCTTTATAAGAGATTCGGAAAATAAAGAAGATCTTACCCCCTATACTAACGAATTAGATTATAACGAAATTAAAAATATTAACTACTCTTTTTTCGCCCCGTTAGCCTTTAGAGGATATACGAGGCTAAACGAATAGAGGGTAGTAAAAGCTCTTAATAAATAGGCTTTTATATATAAATAGTAAAAGAAGGTCCCTTAGATAATAAATACGGAGGTAGCTAAAAGGGCGAATTTAATAGGGCCGAAGCCTATTATCTTAACGATTAAAGAGAAGACGCTATCTCTTTTAATATTTAAAAAAAAAGAACATAGTACTAAGTATATCTAAGGGTAGCTAGAGGGGTCCTTTTTATACTACTTAGATCCCTCGAATACTAAGCTCGTATAGATATTTTACGTAAACGAAAAGTACGGCCTAGACGATTTTTATAGGATTATTTAGCACGTATAGCTTTAACGAGGTAATGCGGGATATTCTTATAAAGAATATAAAAAGTGAATATTCATATAAAAGCAAGAATATATGAATATAGGGGATATAAGCGTATATAAAAGAGGTTTTTATAGTAAAGAGAGTAATATAGTTAAATTACTATATGAGAAGTTACTTGCTTAACGAAAGGTCTAGGTAGGCAAATACACGCCTACATATAGGCATAAAAACCTCCTACTAGAATATTCCATTGCTTATTAATTATGATATAATTAATAAGCGTATACGTAAGTGAATGCGTAATCGTAGTACGTAATTCCGCCTCGAGTAAATTCTAGATTATTCAGTTACCTTCCAGTACTTTCCATTGCTCACGTAAGCTTATATAAGCAGTATTGCTTACATAATCAATACCTATAATAATCTACAGAAATCGTAGATTAATATGGTATATAGTTTGCTTACGTAATATTGATAATAAGGCGAATAATAAAGTAAACAAAGTTACCTTCGTAATAGATTATCTTAGATACTAGGGCATCGTAATAGTTAACTAGAAAAAAAGGGCAATTCTAAGTACTATAAAAGATCGCGCTAGTAACGCTTAATACGTTAACGGTAAGTATTATAAAGATTAGTTTCGGCCTAGGTAAGGAAATCGTCGCCCTAGGTATAGTAGAAATAGAGACGCACTTCGGAACGATGATTTTTTATATTTTACCCGTTAATACCCTATTTCTCTTATATCTAAAAGATATAGATTAACTAGGTATTATATTTAATAATACGAGGAATAGAATCTCTAGTAGTAAGTACTTTGAGATAGTCGAACGACAATAGGGGTATACGTTTATAAAGCTTATTAATAATACGAAGTCGATTAATTACCTAACGGAAAGTAAGCTTAAAAGACTATACCGGAGATTTGGGCACCCGTCGGTTACGAGGCTATATAACTTCTTAAAGTAATTAAGTAATAATAATATCGAAATAGGGGCGCTAGAGTAGTTAACGAAAGTATATTATTAATACTAAATAAATACGTAAAGCCTACGTAGATTTAAGTTTAAATTATATAATAAGCTTAACTTTAACTAAGAAATCGTTATCGATATCTTCTATTTAAATAGTTAGCTAGTACTATATATAATTGTTACGAAGGTAACTTTGTTTACTTTATTATTCGCCTTATTATCAATATTACGTAAGCAAACTATATACCATATTAATCTACGATTTCTGTAGATTATTATAGGTATTGATTATGTAAGCAATACTGCTTATATAAGCTTACGTGAGCAATGGAAAGTACTGGAAGGTAACTGAATAATCTAGAATTTACTCGAGGCGGAATTACGTACTACGATTACGCATTCACTTACGTATACGCTTATTAATTATATCATAATTAATAAGCAATGGAATATTCTAGTAGGAGGTTTTTATGCCTATATGTAGGCGTGTATTTGCCTACCTAGACCTTTCGTTAAGCAAGTAACTTCTCATATAGTAATTTAACTATATTACTCTCTTTACTATAAAAACCTCTTTTATATACGCTTATATCCCCTATATTCATATATTCTTGCTTTTATATGAATATTCACTTTTTATATTCTTTATAAGAATATCCCGCATTACCTCGTTAAAGCTATACGTGCTAGAATAATCGACGTAACTATATCTTTCTAAGTAGGGCAATTCCTCTAGGATTTATAAATAAAAATAGTATAGGTAGCCTTACGAAAAAGCTAGATCGATATATACTAAGGACCGCTAGACGGTATTAGAACCGACGCTAGTACTAGCTTTAAGTCGGTAGAATTTAGGGATAATGCGACGGCCTATAGTATATAACTAAAAGTCGTACTTATTAAAGCGTACTATAGTATTAGAAAGGTAAAAAGAGTATACTAGTAGTTAAAAAGGGCGTTTAGAATTATTAAAGAGGAAAATCCGGATTTTATTAATAACGAATGCCTCTAGATAGTACTTAAATACTATAATAATACTATAGGGCCTAACGGACTTATACTAATACTATTAGTATTTAGAGTATATTTAAGAACGACCTTAGCCTTACTACTATCGCTAAGCATAAACTAACGAGCCCGAGTAGTTAAAAAAGTAATGCGGGCACTGCGCGAGGTAAATATAAAAAAGTAAGTTAACGAGGTAATTACTACGCACAATAGGCCTAATATAGGGGATAATCTAGATATACTACTAAATTCGGATATACGAGTATAGTACGAAATTACCTAATAGTAAACTGGGCTATATAAGTTAATTTCTATTAACGAGCGCTCTTATATAGTCGCGAGAGATCGTAACTAGCTACTCGAAGTATTAATTATAGTAATTAGACCGTACTATATAGATCTTAACGAGGTAATTTTTAACTTATAAGAAAAAGAAGAGCTAGGGGAAACTATATAACCCGCGGTAGAAGTATAGGAAATTATCCTTAATAAAATCGTCGTAGTAGTATTAATAGACGACGAGGAAGAGGATATTACTAAAAGAGTACTAATATTACTAACGAGACGTCGTAAAAGATTACGACAGTAAGCCCTAACGTAGTAATTTATTACTAATAACGAGGTAATTAATACCTTTTATATAATAATAAAAAAAGCCGATTTCGAGCTAGCGGTTAAACTATATAAAGAAGGCGTAATTATAATTACTAAAAAGCCGTATAAAGGATTAGATCTTATCGAAGTAAATACTCTTTGCGATCGAGGGGTCTATCGATTTATCCTATATAACTTAGAAAAATATATAAACCTCTATATATTTAAATTACGAATAGTTCGTAAGATTAAAAAGAAAGGAATACCTTAGCTATATGAGAAGTCTAGATACGTAATTTAGGGGTACGGCGACGTTAAAAAGGCGACGCTACTTATATAATTACTTATTATATAGCGCTATAGCTAATGATTAATAATAATACTAATAGTATTACTATAGAAGAAGGGATACGAGATTTAGAGCCGTGATATTACCTAGGCCTATACTTAATCGGCTACAGGGCTTATAAGGAGAATCCTAGCCTATTTACTAAAGGAAATAGCTAGTAAGTATTTAAAAAGTACGATTATTAAAGTGCTTAAGCTACTATATAGGCTCGCAAAATCGGGCACCTATTAGTAAGCTACTTATTACGATTTTTATATTAATTAACTATTAATAGTTACCTCTACGTACGACCCGTACTTACTAGTCGCGGAGTACGAAAGTAACTAATTTAGGATCGTTAGAATATAGACTAACGATATATTAGGCCTATTTAATATTAATTTTATAAAAAAGGAGGATAAGGAGCTCTAAAAAGCGGGCTTCGTAGCGAAGCTAAAAGAGGTCCTTATAATAAATACCCCCCTTATATTTAATAATAGGATTTTTATAATTAAAGGGGAAACTATCGTTTTTTAATAAAAGGGGTAGGGTAAGAAGATTAACTTCGTTAATCTAAATATAACCGACGTTAAGAAGCGGTATAAAGCTAAGCTCGCGCGAGGGGTATATATTATAAGTATTTATTAGCTTAAAGCGACTTTTAACTACGCTAGGGTAGTATAGGCTATAGATCTAACTAAACGAAACGTCGAGGTATTTAATAAGTAGCTTAAGTAATAGTAAACAAATCTCGATCGAGGTCTTATTTACTACCCGATCGACCTTATAATAAGTAAGCTCTACGTTTTTATTAATAAGTTATTTATGAATAATAACGACCTTACTTCGTAATTAAGGTATATTATTATCCTAGTTAACGAGAGTATAGGCGAGAGCGAATTTACTATATATAATAATATAATCTATTACTTATTAATTAAAAATAAGCGGGTAATAAGAAGTATATTAGCGTCGGAGGTCTATAGTATAGTTAACGGCGTTAACCTCTCTTATACGATTTTAATAACGCTAAAGAAGATTACCGATCGAATTAGCCTTTTACTTATTTTAATAGTTATTTATATAGATTCTTACTTACTATACGAATACTTTGTTAAATTAGGAACGATAAAGGAAAAGAGGCTTATAATCGATATTATAGCCCTTAGGTAATTATATAAAAAGTATAAAATACTCGAGATCCGTTAGATTAATAATAAAAATAACCTCGTAGACGCTTTTATAAAAGTAGTACTAAATAAGGGATTAGAGTAATTCGTAAGTAATAGAAAAGTTATTATATAAATAGAGGGATAGGTTATATAAAAAGAGTAAAGAAAAGGGGGAAAAAGAGACAACTTAGTAAATAGGCCCGAGGTCGAATTATACCTCTAACTGTAGCGGTTAAATCGATAAAAAAAAGAGAAAGTTAATATTAAATTAGAAGTCTAATTCGACCGCGGTATATAGCCGATTATATAGGGGCTAATTAGGGGGCCTTATTTATAATTATCGTAGCTAGCCTAACCTACGGTTAGAACCTCCTTTTTATACCTACGCAGATATTCATATAGTTTAATTAATCTCTTCGTTAACTACGGTTCGAACTAACTACCCTGTAATAGGGATACCAACATGGCTGCTTAAACTTCTGCATCGCTCATGATATAGTGGAGAACATCGTTATCCACGCCCTCAAATACATCGCCCGTATCTCCGTCTCCTTCCCTCTCGGTGAGCCATTCTTCCTCATCTTTGAGATTGAGCGGATTGACAGGGATACTTTCATCCTCGATGAATACGGGTATCGGTTCTGATATATGGACCAATTCACAGTGGATCATGATGTTGAGATGCTCCCCAGGAGCGCCTGGTTCCAATCCCTTCAACTCTTCTAATCGACGACGGCTCTCAGGGTGAGAAGGCTTTAGCTCAGAGGCTCGACCAAGAGCATCCATGACATCAGCTGGTTGGCTGCATTGGTCATACTAGTTATACCGGTTAGCTGCTTCAGTAATCTTCAGCATGAACGTACCAGGACCCCAAGATTATACCACGACTCCCATGTATGAGGATTAAGTCGAATACTTCTTGTTAGCGCATCTAGACTATCACGGTACTGGTTTATCTTGAAGAACAGGATAGCCACAGCAATCCAGATGTCAGGAACACGCCCGTTGCGATATACGGCTTGCTGGAGTGCGTCATGTGCTTCTTTGTGACGATCCAGTTCCAGGAAAGCCATCGCCAGAAGATAGAAGGCAACCCAGTCGCCGTTGTCTATGTTGAGCTTGTCAATTCCCTCTTCTTTGCACGACCAATGAATAAGCATACCTGCAGCAACAGCCTGTTTCAGGCGACGAATGGCTTCATCATTTGACTCAATGCTAAGAGCATGCCATCCAAGATATAAATTAGCTTGAAAGTGGGATGCATCCTCTGCTAGTTTTTCGTACGCTTCTTCCTTAGAGGAAAGAGGAGGCTGTCGCTCGTAGACTTGTATACGGCGAAACAGGTGTGTGTGATCTACGATCGGTCGTATGGAGCTAGTCGAATGGTGTGGACGTGTCTGTTGGGTGCTGGCCTGGGCAGGAGGTGGTTCATCTTCGTTAGGCAATATTGAATCCAACCGTCTCTCAGGATAAACTCGAAGTAGTTGGGGGACCAGCCTCTCCGTATTTGTGATTCGCCCACACGTAGAGCTGTGTAATGTCAGCATTCAGAACTGTCAGGCTGAAACTATCCACTTACCATTTCTTGTCAATTTCGCCAATCTCGCTCACCAGTGTACCAGAGCAACCAGAATGTGGGCAAGCACCTTCCATATAAGGAAGTTCCGGAACGATCATGGCCTGCTGTAGATGGGCACCAGCATTGACTAGTGACGTCCATTGATTATTTTCCACAATCTTACGCCCCGTCTTTGCAAGAGTCACTTGGAATTGGTCCTGGATTATATAGTTCAGACCGGGGCGTTCATTCGCGTAGACGACTACTGTCAGTATGTTTTTGAACGACTTTTTCGTCACGATCAGCGTCCATGTATTCCCGGGTTACAAAAAGGGGAATCTTTACTGTACCTGCCATGTTTGACACGCCTGCATAGGCAGTCCCCAACTCTCCCCGAGAGCATCATCAAGTCGTATGATGTCAAGCGAAAGATGCAGGGGGATAGATTCAACAGCTCGGGCGATTCTCTTCATATGAGCAGCCATGTCGAGAAGCAAACGGCTATGCCATCCATGTCAAGACTGCTTCGACAGTATTTGCCACAAAGGTAGAACGCAGGTTACTTACGTGTTCTGCTGAATAGCCGCAAGCATATCCTTCGAACACTTTGACAACCTGGGAACATGACATTAAGCCTCTCGGTAGATAAGAGAAAGTGGAGAGTACATACATGTACATAAGTTTTCTGAGATCGCGCACGATCGAAGATACACGCGCCATAACTCGTGTAATTTGAGCACCGCCGTGCTGGATCATCTGCAAGGTGTGGTCGCCTTGATGGAAAATCTTGGTGACCTGCGATGAGAGCCTTGTGACCGCCTGCGTCAGTTGCATACCTCGCTTGGTCTGTTGTTCTCCATGCCGAGTAACGGTCAGATGCAGATCAGCAATGGAACCAGGTATGTTTTGGACTAAGGTCAACATTGTCGAGATCTTGTCATCAATAGTCAAAAAGCTCTGTCGGGACTCCATCATACGAGATGATAGACTTCTCATTGATGCCCTGTGAAAGCTGTAAGACCTCATGCGACTCTTGTTGTGACATGTACTCACAGCTGCTGTACGCTCAGAAGCATGTTGATCGCCAACATTTCGGAAAGCAGAATTTTGCGCAGTTCGTCAACGTCCTTCTGAGTGACCATGGACCATTTCATCCGAATCCCTACATCGCTGAGCCGCGCAGTCCGATTGTGACCCAGAGACCTCTCCTTGGACCGCAGCTTGTCGACGAAGGCTAGCAGGGGCTGATGACAATGGGTGACTATGGCCCGTATACGCTCGACAATCAGCTTCTCGTTTTGATCGTCCGTTTGGGCCTGGAGCACATGCTTCAGGGTGCTGCGTAGCAAGTCGAGTTCGACAATCAGATTCTGAAAGCGTGCTGGAGCATCGCGAAAATTCCTAAGCTCGATTGCAATCCGCTCGAAAAGGCCGAGCACCGCGATGAAATCGCCGATAGCAAAGCCGAAGGACATTTTTGGGGATCTTGCTGCTGAGGCTAGTCCATGATTTTGTTCATCACCGTCAGAAAGGTGAGTTGGCGAAAGATGGATGTTATCAGCGTGTCAGCTCAGGCCGAGGTGGGGCAGTGCAAGTGAAGAATGAGGCTCAGCCTGGAGCGACTATCTACCACCACCAGCAACGAATTGATCCAAAGGCGAAATTGGTGGTGGCACGGTGATGGCGGAGCAACTTAACAGCTGCACAGCGACTACTCCTTCTATTGCTTTGCCAAGCGTTGAGAGCAGAGAGATCGGTCCGTACGCCTTGGCTACAGAATAGTCTGGCTTTCCTGATTTCCGCAGGGGTACAATTCTGGCGATCCTCGGGAATCCTGCCGAGCTCTAGCGGCCACCGAAAGAGTCTAAAATGTGCTCGCCAAGCTCTGGCCATAGCCTTTGCTAATCGATCGCCGGTAAGCCATCCATTCCCGGTGCTTTGCAGGGACGCGAGGAGAATATGGCTGCTCAAACCTCGTCCTTCGTCAGCGGTGCATGCGGCAGCGATTCCATCTCCTCGCTCTAGGCTGATTCCTCGATCATTTCGGTTCTCATGGACATGAGTAACAATATCGTCCTCACCATACGAATCGCAAGGGGCTCTACCTCATTCAGATTTCCTTTCTCGTGACCCACTCTCTCGTCAGTTCTGGCTGGATTGTTGATAGGCTGATGGACTTACAATATGGAGGTTTTCGGTGTTGTTTCTATACTATTTCTAAACTAATTGTCATTCTATCCTAGACGAAGAGCCGCAGGTCTAGTTATCCGTGGGAGCTATGTGACTTGTGCATATATCACACTATTGTCAGTTTGGCTATTTGTATTTTTCCTGAACTGCCTCGACGAATAAATACACTGACACCAGGAGTTTGATCTCTCAGAACCGGCAAAGTCACTGGCAATCAATGAAGACAGGTTTCTCAACCAATGCAGCCCGGACAAGACTTAACCCTAGCGATCCGCTTTGCGTCTGCCTTGCGACGAGAATTGCGAGGAATGAAACATAGTCACTTTCGTCGGAGTAAGACATGCTTATGGGACTAGATCAAAAGTCAGGTTCGAACAGGTAAGTAAGAACGTAAAGTTCGCCATTCTAATGCGTCATGAGATCATCTCACGATCCGCGATCCAAGGTCTAAGCAGCTAATCGAGCCAGCCACTCTTATATACAGCGGCAATATATACATCGAAGTTCGAACACCGCCTAAGATATCCCCGACGGCTTGATTACACAACACCATAAAACAGATATCCACTACTGCTTGCGGCACAACTTGCTGTTCTGCGAAGGCAAGTTGCCCATAATCATCTCCGACATCTCCCAGCTCTCAGACCCAACGCCGTTCTGCGCGTAAAAGACATCGTTGGGGTCATACTTCTTCTTAAGCTCGAGGGCTTTTGCGTGCTTTGTACCCCAAAAAGCCTGGGTGAAGTCGGGCTCGATGTAGTCCGACTCGGACATGTACGCGCCCGCGCCGGGGGAGACGTCGCGCCAGCGCTGCATCCAGTCGAACGTGAGCTTATCGCTGGCCGTCTTGATGACGGTCTCGTTGGCGGTCGGGTCCCAGAGGGCGGCGGTGATGCAGTGCATGACGGCCTCGCGCCACGCCGGGTTGACGGCGTTGTCGGGGTACCCCGTCTTGGGCGCCGCCATCATGTTGAAGGCCACGATGTAGCCACCCTCCTCGGAAACGGACTTGATGGCCTCAAAGGTGGCGTTGAGCTTGGTCTCGTCTTCCCAGTTGGCTCTGGGGAAGAGACGGCTGGCTTGGCGGATGGCGTTGGATCCCCAGGGCTCCAGCGGGAACGAGTTTTGCCAGGCCGAGTAGAAGTTGTCGTACTCGGTGTAGACGGGCTCAACGACGAGGCCCATCGTAGCCCACTTGGCAAAGAGGGGAGCCGCGAGATCAGCAAGTTCGGTCTTCGTCATGTTGGGTGCCCACCACGGGCCCATGTCGAAGGCGAAGGAGGTGCCGAGGTTCTGGATGCGGAAGTATCCATAGTTGGCGTTGTCGACAGCATACTCGACGAAGCCGTCAAAGTAGAAGCGCAGCGCGGTCCAGAACTGGTCGGTGGTCAAGTTGTCACCGCTGGAGAAGGCAAAGGTCATGGTAGTGATGTTCATCTTGGGCTGTGCCTTGACGACGGCAGAGGTGACAACGCCGTACGTGGAGCCGCCACCACCGCGGATGGCCCAGAATAGGTCAGAGTTCTGGGACTCGCTGGCTGTCACGAAGCGGCCGTCGGCAGTGACGACTTCGAAGGAGAGGACATTGTCCGCCGCCATGCCGTACAGACCAGACATGGGGCTGTGCCCGCCGCCCTGGACGTAACCGCCCATGACACCCACGGTCTGTCCCTCTCCGCCGACAGCGGTGACACCGTACTTGTTGGCAGCCTCGTAGATCTCGTACGCCTGGACGCCGGCGCCGAGCTTGAAAGCAGGACCGCTGTACGAGTCTTGCTGGTAGCTCTCGTAAAAGTCAATGTTCTTGAACTTGTGTGTCCAGATGGATAGGGCACCGTAGCCGGTAGACTTTGCGCCAAAGTCATGGCCAGTGTTCTTGACGACGAGGCGGAGGTTGAGGTTGCGTGCAAAGTTGACTGCCAGCTGGACGTGGGCAACGGTGGTGGCCTCGACAACGTAGGAAGGCAGGCCGCCGACCTTGCAGTTGGTCTCGCCGACATTGATGGTAGGGGGCATGCAGTTGAGGCCCTCAAAGAGGACGGCGTTAATGGCCGTGGGGTCCTCGGTGTGGTAGTATGATCCGTTGACCCAGTTGGCGGTCAAGAAGTCACACTTTGCCTGATCATAGTTGCCGAAATCATCGTAGCAGACAGAGGCCTCGGGGATGGTCTTGGTGAGAGCACCTCCCAGAAGGAGGTTGAAGATGTCCCAGACAAGGCCGATCGGGTACAGGAGGTCTCCGGGATAGGTCTTGCATCGGCCAAAGAGCGATCTCTTTTTGACCGAAGATCCATCCTCGAAGCCAAACAGGGAGATGTTGGACAGCTGGAGCGCTGTGAGATTGGCAAGAACGGCATCGGTGAGCTGAAGCTTTTCCCCTTCAGAAAGGCCGGCAGAGGTGCTGGCGATGGAGACGTCAGCAACCTCAGCGGCCGGAGCAACAGTCGAGGCGTCGGCGGCTAGGGCATACAAGTCAGTTACCTCAGTCTTTGAAGGTTTGAATAGACGGTAGAATACTCACCAACTTCTTGACCGTCGACGACGATAGTCTGGGCCGCAGCCAAGTGGCTGACAGACAGCAGAGCCGCCGTCAAGAGGGAACGCATCGAAGACATGGTTACCACGTGGGGTCAGACGCGAGTGCTGCCGATGGACGGATGGGGAGCAGTAAGAGACAATTAACAGAGATGGGACGAAGTGCTTCAAATATAAGACCTCGCAGATCTAATTCGCGGTTCTTCCAACGACAACAGCGGGGTGAACGCGTGGAGACCGAGATGAGCAAATGGAACGTTGGACCGTTGGATAATGGGAACAGACGGTAGAGAGGCCGAAGCGGTGGAATACCCGTTTGCAAAGGACGAGAACCAACATGTGCTATGACACCTAGAAGGGAATCGAACGATGGTCGACGAGGTATAATAGCGGGCAGGAGTGGGCTCGATGGCAATAGTGTTGCTGTACGTCTGGGAGGCATTACCTTATTGCGTATTGATGTAGGTCAAAGCATCCACGGTCCACGGCCGAGAGGCAATGTTTGCAAGGGCTATTCTACACTATCTGTACGGATAGAACCCATGCCTTTCTCAGGAGGCTATAAGAGAGGGGGCGTGAAGGGGGCAAAGGGACAAGAACGAGGAAGAGCCCAATATTGACGGCCGAGACTTCTCTCCGGAGCAACTGATAGCGGCGGATGCGTGGCAAGCATCCTTCGCCCGGGGTTCCAGAATTGGTCAAATGTGCTCGTTGATAGCAGGCATTGAAGTGAATCCTACCAGAGACGAGACCCCGTCCGAGGGAGATGAACAATGCTGACCTCCTCGTGGGAGATGATGGGTTAGGGGCAATCCTGGAGGCGAGGTTGCCATGCTCGGAGCCGTTGCCAAAGAGTCTCATGGACTTTGGAGTTAGCACAACACAGAAAGTCACTCACATACCGATAGAGTACTCAGTAGTCACAGGAGAGAGAGAAGAGGACCTGGCCGGTCCAACAGACCTGCAGCTTCATCTCCACTTGGACTCGGCACCGGCAAGGGTCCGGTGCGGACTGCGCGTCCGTTGAGTGGCTGGACGTTGCACATCGGAGCCTGGATCTTGGCAACCTTGGCCGAGATGGTGGCCCCCCGCAACTCTCTCACCCTCAGGGATTATGGCCCCGGCCCTTGCATGTACAGTTGCCAACTCGGCCCTTGGTCTTGCAAGTTGCTGCGAGCCGGCGCAAGGTGGCCGGCCGGTCGGTAGGTTCGCCGTCCTACGGCATGCCAGTGCGTATCAACGGTCAACGGAGCAAGAGTCTAGCTTGGGAAATCCGCTCGGAATGAGTACTCGTCACATGAGATTGTTCAGGCAGGCATGTTTAGCAATATGAGTTCATGCCTCGTTGTGTTGACTTTTCAAAACTCTGGAATTGGATGAACCGTCTAAGCTGAGAGTAAAGTTTTAGGTAAGGCAACGTCTATTGAGCGAGTCAAGTTGTCACATTCCAACAAGATTTCTGCAACACTCTTGAGCTTCTCGTCTTTTTCATTGCTTCTTTTCCTTCTTCGTACTCCACGAAAGGTTCCACTTGGTCCGTTTTGCTACTCATCTTTAGGTCCACACGGCCGCACAAGAACATAACCAACAACCAACAGTCCAACGCTAGCTCAGGCGTGCATGTATTTCGTATGGGAGATTTGCATACGCAAGATTCTTCATCGCAAGGGTTATAGGCACCCCCTCAGCTGTCCGCGGTATCCCAGCCAGTTGCCAGATTTGGCTGGTAGGAAGACAGCAAGGTTGAAGCCGGTCTTACACAAAGTCCCCGAAATCCTTTTCTCGCACAATTCTCCTTGTTTGGTTGGCTCTGGGAAAAGAACAGAGAGGTCACCATGTGATCAAGGCACAGTCACTCCTGGCGCAAAGATGAGCGCAAGGACTGCGAACGGTATTTCACTAGCGATTCAGTCATGTACCAAGGGGTCGAGCCTTGAGGATGGCGGAGACACGCCCGATAGAAGAGAGGGATTCTCCATGTTATGACCACGATCCGGCTGTTTCGTTTTGCTCCCGACGTGTTTAGGTTCGTAAAGAACCCATCATCCCTTTTTCTATTTTTCTTTTGAGACGAAAGCTTAAGCCTGTCACGACGACACTGCTGAGTTGTGTATGTAAGTGTGATATGTTGTTGGCCGCCCACATTACGGAAACGAAGACTCGTAACGATAAAAGGGAGGGCTTACTGAGCGAGCATTCATCCGAAATTGTCAAGAGAAGAGGAAGGGCTTGGGAGAACAATTCTGCGGCATGGTGCAGTAGGATCACCTCGAGGCCGAAACTCCTTCTTTCTTTTTCGTTCTCACTCACTCACACCTTTGCCTGCCGGTTGGTCGGCATGCATGACGTGGAGGGAGAGTGGCCCGGGTGTTGGCAACCCCTGTCGCGCGCAGAATAGATTGAGGGCGAATTAATATATGCTCGGCGGGGGCAGCGGGCTTGCAAATCCTGTCGGACCATCGGGTGCCGCGCCCTGTCTTCCCGCGAGGTGATCATTCAAAGCAAAGACCACCTTTGGATCTCTGCAACAATACGGGTTTTCCGATATCTTATCAGTTTCGGCGCCTTGTTCTGGGGTGTTAGTTGGGGAGGGCAGTGCCATCTATAGACGTTTTGGCGATGGTGGACGTCTATGACAAGTCGATGTCAGATACCAAAACATCGGGAATCTTCAATACGCAGCACGTCACCGAATTCGCGGCAAAGCAAGCAGAAAGTAGGTGTGACAGCACGGCAGTCGTAAAGTTCCCGACGGACCTGCGTCTTTTTTCTTTCTTCTTCATGTCAACGTGGGAAAGCCGAGACACATGGGACTTCCCGTGGGTAATCTGCTGTGCCGCCGGTGGCAATGCATGGATTTCTTCAGGAGACCCGTCAGTTCTTCAGAGAACTTGCTTCAGTCTTCGTCAGCTGTCAACCCAATCCCGTCGGCCTCGCGAGAACTAGAGGCCGCATGCATAGAACTTGAGTAGGAGAGTCTAGCCATATCCGCCTATCTCGGCTTCCGAGTTCCTGCTCTTTCACAAGTATACACATCACTCTCTCGCGTCTTGTCGCCTCCCTTCCCTAACCAAGTATTGAAGAGCGAGACGGGGCCCCTATTCCTACTGCCTATCCGTACCTACAAGCATCCCTACGGAGTACATGCACTTCGTATGCAGAGACTGCAGAAGCAGTGAACGCGGCTCGATGCCCAACTCAGCAATTCGCTCAACGGCGGCCGCAGCTGCGCTAGCGAAAAGTCCCAGGTTCGCAAGCTCAGCGTATCTGTAGTGTAGTGTGTAATTCCAGGTTGGTTTCACCTGGTCCGAACTTGCTGCGGAACCCCGGTGTACCTGCATCCCGGGATTCGGCCTGGAAACATGGGTTCGTCGGCCACAGTCCTTAGCCACTAACAACAATTATACGAAGTCACCAACGCTCATCAAGTACACAACTGTGACAACCATCCAAACCCCGGTCTGGGCCCACGAGTGACTGTACGTCAACCTCTAGCCATCGTTCGATAACCCAGAGTCTCCAAGAAAATGCTACTCCGATGAAGCTCCATTGCTCCACGCCTGCCAGATGGCCGCCCGCGATCGCTGCAGGCAACCCACCCTCGCAGTCCTCGCTCACACCCCCAGTCCCACGGTCTGCTCCTACAGGCCGGCCTTTGAGCAGCGAGGCTCGCCTTTAATTTACACAGCAGCCTATCCGTACAGTCTATTCCTTCTCACCATGGAGCGATAGGAGGGGGCAAATGCGAGCGGCTTCGGGTTCTTTTCCTCGTTGGGCAGCACAACGGGGGGACACATCCGCCCCTCTCTTCCCACTCCAGGCTAGAGTCGCTGGTCTATCCGTACAGCCCGACACCCCTCTCCCCATCTTTGCCAAGTAAGCTTGTTGACGGGAACTCACAGACATGAGACCATTTTGCAACGTCCAGAAGCTGTCAAGGAAGACAATGGAAGGAGTGTAATGGACGGGAAGGTTGCTTTCTTGGTACGCCACTGACGCTCGGTAGTCTCAACGGTTACTAGTCATGGCGCTGTCTCTTATTGAGGAGAAGCAAACCTACAGCTTGGGCTTCCAAGCAGCGACATATTCCCACATAGATCGACGGCGGGATGGTGTGGAACTGGGAAGAAAGCCCCAAACATCTGGGTTCTTCCTCGACCCCCCTCAATGTCTGCTCGGGGGCTGTACCTACATCGTTAAGAATATGACTGCCCAACACAAGGATATCGATCGAACTCTTGGCCAGCGAAGATGATATCCTTGCCAGATGTAAAGCAGCAGGAGCAGGCGCCAAGGGGGTGTGGGAGAAAAAAAGAATCCTGGTGTAGGGATTTGCCAGCACCTCCGTCCTTCTCCCCAAAGAGCAGCTCCAGTTTCTCTTCCCACAGCCGCACCCACATGACTGGTAACAGGATCTGTTTTGGAAAGCCAGGGCCGCCACATTTCGTGTAAAGCTGTTCAGACTCTAGAGGGCAAAGGCCACCGAGAGGTCCTCCTCGATTGGCCCTGCCTGCCTGCCGCTATTCCGTTTCTTCTCCTGTTTCCCGGCCCTGTCTTGCTTCAAGTCTAGGAAGAGGCAGACAGGCTGACCTTTTTCATTACATCTTTGTAGCCAAGTTCTGTCGTCTCTTTTTCGACCTGTGTGGCCACCCCTACCTGAGTTGTACGTCTTTCACTTCAAGACGTGCAAGAAGAGTTTGAATAAAAAGGCGTTTCCTTTGCAAGCAAGCTGCATTCTTACCCCAGGAGGGCAATGGCATATAGAATCTACCTCTATCCCCATCCTGTCTTTCTGAACCGTTTCCCACGCCCTCGCATCAGATATCTGACCCCCGTTCGTTGGTCAAGGCTCTCTTGAGCTTGAAATGAAAACTGGTATACACCTTGGCAGAACTCTCAATCTGACGAAGATCGAGGACGTCCAACATGTCTCAGGCCGTAGCGGCGCTGGTCCACGCGGCTCAGTTAAGGGACACAAGTAGCACCTCGGCGGCGCTGCCACCCATCACCGACGACTATCCGTACCCTTATTCCTCTCTGCAACATACCGGTTTCGTTGTGCTATTCTTCTTTCCGACGATTGCTCTCCTCGTGGTAGGCCTACGGGTGTATAGTCGAGTCTCAACCAAACAATTTGGCTGGGGTCAGTTGAATCCAAGACCTCGATCTGAGTTGACATTCTCTCCCAATGAACTGTAACTAATCTTTGCCGATGCAGATGATGGCTTGATTTGCTTTGCCATGGTAAGTCTGACAGCCCGAATATCTCACCTCTCTAAGTAGTTACCAACATTGAACCCTCCAGGCAGATTCCATTGCCGAGACAGCAGCATCATACATGGGAATGCGGTTAGGATTCATCGGCATTCACGTCAGCGACATACCCCTCGAAGCCGACAGCCGCCTCGGGAGCCTCTGGAACTACATCATCCAGCTGCTGTACAACCCAATCCTGGCCATCGTCAAGACGTCGGTGCTCATGTTCCTGCTGCGGCTCAGCGGCCAGAAGAGGTCGGTCCGGTACGCCATCCACGCGCTTAACGTCTTCAACATTGCGCTCGGCATCGCCATCTTCACGACGATCATCTTCCAGTGCCAGCCCATCAGCTACTTTTGGGAAAAGGCGGGTCGGAACCCGCCGACGGAGGGCAAGTGTATCGACATGGCCGCCTTCTACGTCAGCACCGCCTCCCTCACCATCTTCACCGACGTGCTGGCCCTGGCCTTGCCCTTTTGGATCTTCCTCGGGCTCAAGATGCCTCTCCGCGTCAAGATGGCGCTTCTTGCAGTATTTGGGCTCGGCGCTGTGTAAGTCACAAGGCCATGACATATACAACTTTCGGGCATACCCCCCCTTTTGCTAATACACCTTCATCTCGTAGTGTCACCGCCGTCAGTGTCCTCCGCCTCGCATGGCTAATCGAGATATCCTATCACATCAACCAGCAAGACCCGACCTACGACATCCGCTTCACCTACTCCGCCGTCGAAACGAACCTAGCCATCATCACAGCCTCTGCTCCCGCGCTGCGCGGCCTCTTCCTCCGTTGGTTCCCCAAGTTCTTCGCCTCCCTCAAGAGCTCCTCCAACGGTCGCTATGGAGGCGGCTACGTGCGCAGCGGCGATCCGACCAAGAAGTCCCGCAACACGGTGGCGACGGCGACGGCTACGACGGGAACCAGAGGCCGCTCGAATACCGCGCGCAACGCCGCCGACGCGTTTCAGCTCAAGAGCATGAAAGGCCGGTCCGAGATCCGGGGCCACTCACCCACTACGAGCGAGGAGGAGATTATGACGTACGACGGGATCATGCGCACGACGGAAGTGAATATCGTGTACGACGAACGAAGGGATTCGACGCCGCGTGGGGGCGGCGGGAGGAGAGATGCTGCGCCTAGGGATAGGGATAGGGATGCGGGTGCGGGCAAACGCGATTACGACGCAAAGCTATATTCGACGACCAGCTCGGGAAGTTTCTGAAGAAGTGAGGGCGGGAACCTCGTCTGCCTTTCTGATGCAAGTTGCTTTTTTAACTATTGATGACCATGTATACAAGAATACCAAACCACATAGCGAATTCGTCCTATTGCCACCTCACTTTGAGGTGGGACGCGGCGGGCGTGAACGAACAATTAGATAGACCAAAGACGAACCCTCCACTGGGACTGCATGTATTAAGATGCTGTGTTATAGCATCAAGCTGACCCAGGAAACAGAAATAGAGAGTTCACGCACACACCCCCACCTGGAAACTGTTGTCACTCAACTTGACACTTGCTCAATGGAACCTCATCGCTTCGACATTGCACGAATGGCCCATATCAGGGCTGTTCTATTGCCCCCCGCATGATCTGGGCTGACGAGTCTTCGCGGCTCTGCAACCTGTAAGAGAGTTTGCAACCTCCAGCGCCCCCGGTTTTCGACTACACATCAACCTACATGAATCGCAGAATGTAGTATTCCGAGCAAAATGCCTTGGAACGCAGCAACAATGCCAGAGGGGCTTTGCGGCTGTAACAACTCACCCACCGGAAGGGATAAGAGAGTTGAGCATGGTAGCAACCGCCACCTATCCGACGATGACGGTTTTCCCTGTCGCGCCATTTTCAGAGAGAGAGTCTAGCTGCCTCGTTTCTTCCCTTTTCTCTTTCGAATGAACAGTCACAACGCCCTTGTCACCTACTCCACGGATGGAACGACGATGCCATCCGGAGCGGAGAATCTGGGCCGGGTATGAAAGACCACTTTCCAACTTTCAAGTCTCGAGGAATGTTCCTAGCGATATTGCGCATGCCGGACCGAGTCGTGGCATTGCGCCATCCTTCACTCTCACTTTCTATGTGCCTTATCTTTTTGGAAGGGCCCCAAGCTGTAATCTTACGAATTTTCTCATCGTCTACTCATCAGTTGGTAGAATTGGTACTTTGCGAATTGAGTTTTGCCCGTCCAAGGCACTATTGCTTCTCCTGCTGAACTCTGCATACGCCGGCGCTGTATCTGTACCAAGTTCTGAAATGCTCGTATCAAGCTCTGATAGATGAATCGATGGCAGGGTTGATGACTGGCGCCTCTAACGTCTCTTCGTATGGGAAGCTGCCAAAATCTTCCTCTGCATGAGGTAGGGCAGAAGATAGGCTCCCCGCTACGCAAGCCATACTCGAAGAGAGGATGGGGTCGGATGCTCGCATGCGGTCTTGGCGAGGGTCTCCCTGTGCATGCTTTCGAGCTAGAAGGGCGCATGTCCAGCAGGTATTGGCACGGATAATGTAGGGCGCAATGCTTCAGGTTCACCGCTGAAGAGAACATGATCGGCCTAGGCACCGTGTCTCGATCAGTGCTAGCCGCTCGTATCAGTAGTAGTAGTTAGCCGCTCGTATCTCTCCGAAATGAATTTCCCCAGAGGAGTCGTGGTGCGGTATCGAGGTACAAAAGTACTGACCTTTGCAGCCAGACCACGTTGTCAGGTATTTGTGATGAAAGATAACGTTGGACCTGGTGCGAGATATCGCGAGCTGTGTAAAACGGGCCTAAGACTCTTGCAGTGTAGGCGGAATATGGTCGAAAAAATTGCCATGACTCGACGTCAAGTATTGAGGGTTGACGGCATTGTTCACCCGTGGCTCGTACCACCAGCTACGGGTCGAGAGGGAGCCCGTGAAGCCTAGAAAGACGAGAAGATAATACCGCCAGAAAGGACGATGCAATCGTTCCCTCTTGCCTGCCGCCGAGTCTTTCGGCACGAGGCGTTGCGCAGCCGCATACCTGTCAGTCGATCATTCAAATTGGAGACGATTCCAGAAGTTGAGGCGAGTCTTCTTTTGGAACGTCAATGCTCACGGGCTGGGCCCCCCATCGATCCCATCTTTGCAAGTTGTTCGGAACCATCCGTTCCGCTGGATTGAGGCTTTGACGGACATGTTCATCTGAAGTTGGAAAGAAAGTTGGATGAAAGCCGTGATGAAGTCAGGAGCAAGCCTGAGGTGGAATACCTCACCTTCGGTATGCATTAGATGAGGATGATGTAATTATGCGAGTTGGCCCAATTGGGTGTCCCGCAACGGTCGGGTCACGAACCCCACCGCGGGGTAGTCGACGGTACCAGCGCTTTCCATGTAATTGAATGATATCTAGTTCGACACGTTCACTATACGCCTACATTAGAGCGGAAACCAGCCAGAAACAGAGAAGGCTCGCTGTTTTATTTTGGACATCAATCTCCTACACTAAAGCTCACCTACAATTCCCTAACATGGCGGGTAAAGATGTGGTTGTGACCGGAGCCACTGGTCTCCTCGGAAGACAGGTAGCGCGGGCGTTTGACATGAAGAGTTGGAACGTCAAGGGTACGGGATACTCTCGCGCCGATGGCGTCTCCGTCTTCAAAGTCGACCTCGGCAAGACCTCTGATGTTGAAAAGTTTCTTGATGAATCCAAGTAAGGTTACCTTCATCATGCTGATAGCCTGTACCATACCTTACTGACGATCATGGTAGGCCACAGGTAGTTGTGCACTGTATGTACACCAGCATCCTCTACATAAGACAAAAGGTTTCAGCACAAGCTCACACAATAGCATAAACAGGCGCCGCCCAGAGGTTCCCAGACAAGGTGGACAGCGACCCGGACGCCGCCCGCGCCCTCAACGTCGAGGCCACACGGTCTCTCGCCAAGCTCTGCGCCGCCCGCTCGACCTTGCTCATCTACATCTCGACCGACTACGTCTTCTCGGGAAAGCAAGGTGACGCCCCCTACGAGGCTGAAGCGGAGACGGGGCCGACGAACCTCTATGGCCAGACCAAGCTGGACGGCGAGCGCGCCGTACTGGAGGAGTACAGGGCTGCCGGCCGCGCGGGTCTGGGTCTCGTCCTTCGTGTGCCTGTGCTGTACGGAAAGGCGGAAACGCCGGCGGAGAGCGCAACCAATGTTCTCATGGACACGCTGTGGAAGACGCAGGACGGGGGCGCCAAGGTGAAGATGGATCACTGGGCGATCCGGTACCCGACCAACACGGAGGATATTGGGCGCGTGTGTCATGGTAAGTCGCGAGCTGCTTAACGAGAGCAACGAACGTACATGGCTGACGAGGACTGCAGATATCGCCGAAAAGTACCTCGGGGCCGAGGACCGTAGCTCGTTCCCCAAGATCCTGCAGTTTTCCAGTGAGGACAAGATGACAAAGTACGAAATTTGCCAAAAGTTTGCGGATATTATGGATCTCTCCATGGACGGCATCATTGCGAACACGGAGGGCAACGACCCGAACGCGAGTGTCCAGCGGCCGTACGACTGTCATCTTAGCACGCGGGCTCTCAAGGACCTGGGTATTGATGTGTCGACAAGTGACTTCATCGGGTGGTGGAGGCGCGAAGTGCATGCTTTCCGGCACTGAACGTGGGTTCATCGTGTCTCACTGGGATAAATGTGTATATCTGAACAATCTCGATGCGCAGATTCGAACTCGACTAGACTTGCATCGAGGGGAACGCTGTGATGTGGCGTAGAAGCCGGTGGCTTCACGGGACAAGGGCCTCTTTGGTCACAGATATGGTGTGCCCGTGTCTCCTCGGTTTTTCACAGGAAGCTTACCTGGTGTTGAATCGCGACGAGTCGATACAAAAGTAGAGGCATCAACAAGTGGCATATCTGAGTTTAGGCTATTGACTTGTCTCATGCGGCTATACCCAGCAGTAGTCACAAAATGCGAAAGAGAAAAGTAACAAGGAAGAAGACTTAAGAAAGAAAAAATGACCAACTGTAGAACCAGGATTTGGAAGCTTCAGTTCAAGTAAAACCGCATTTGAAATTACGGGTGTCTTGGTTCCTACGATCCGAAGATCCCACCTATCTTCATTCCTTTCGACTATTGAGCTTGGAGGAGGTAAATCTAATTGATAGCTCGCGATCATGCATACATTGAGTGGCCCCAGACATGAAGAGAATGACAAGAGGTAGAGGCACGATGAAGTGTGTGAACTTGAATCGGGCGGGTAAGGTGTCTCAAAGGGCGACGGAATTCTGTCGGTTCATCGCGGACGCTTCCAGGGCATCATGCGCAATATGACAAACAACGTGAAGCAATCTCATAAATCACGAAATCCGCATCTCGCTGAAATTACAATTCTGATTACACGGGCTCACCGCTCACGGAGGATTCTGCCCAGGCCGAGGTCGCGTTCATCATGGAGGAGAAAGTGTAAACACTGACACGTCAAGAGGGAGTCGGGGTCTGGTCAGGAATGCAGTGCTTGCCCGTTCCTGAACCACAATCCATATTCAATTGGGGGTGCAAATTGGATGAAGGTTGACTGGCATTCGGCAAAGGACGTGCGGCGTCGCGCTCTCGGTGTGCTTTGCATGCCTCTGGAGACACATGGACCCCTTTCATCAGCTGACGCGTGATCTACTGGATAGTCCACAGGTAAGGTGAGATACCTGAGGTGAATAGAGAAAGGATGAGGCGATTGCCGGGAGAGATGTAAAAAGTCTCCCTTGCCTGCCGTCTTCTTGGACCCCGACTTATGGGAAGGAGAGGTCTTGCCACATTTTCTTTTTTCCCCCTTCCTTCTTTCCTCCTTCGCTCTTTGCTCCTGGTTCCGCCTGTTCGCTGCCTGCATCAACGTCCATCATTTTTCTTGTACGACACAACGTCTAAATTTCTTCATCATCGTCAACTTTCTTTGCTTATTGTTTCAACTCACAAAGTGCTACTATTGTAGCCATCTAATCTAATCAATATTAACTCACATCTTATTTTTACCTTTACCTTTTCCGCGAACCCCCGTCAAAGATTTCCCTATCCGGGAACCGAGGAGACCGAAAAAAACAAGTTTTGTCGGGACGGACCACCAGCCCTATCAATCCCATCTTTCGTTATCTATCACTTGCAGGGAGATCTGCAGGGTCCTGGGGCAGCACCGCAGCAGCAATCAAAGGAAGAGGGAAATAAGGGCAAAGGCTGCAAGATAACGTTCAAGTGTTCCCTGCTGGGCTGGGGGCGATCAGCTCGGAGGGTTCCAAGGTTCCAGCGGACTGGGCCGCAGCCGCACAACGCCGTCGCCGCTACCATCGACGCCATCGGACGAGAAAATCCGGGGTTCTGATCTCAAGGCCCTGTCTAGCATCGCATCGCATTGTATCGCATCAGGCGAACGGTTCAAGGGACAGGATAGCGACGACGACGAAGGCGACACTGCCGAGGAAGAGAAGGGGAACGAGCTCTGAAAACGAAATAACACAATCACTTGACACACAAATCGCGCACCCACACCCATCCACCCACCCACAATGGAAGGGTTTCCGCGTATTAATCGCACCATGTCGGCAGGCCCAGGGCCACCGAAATCACCTGCGCCGCATCCACCCCGACGAGGCCAGAGCGTCACCGCCGGGAGGCTCACACGGTACAGAAGCGTGCGGGAGCACAAGAGTGTGCTGGACTTTGGACGCAACTGGCGGGACTGGGAGGTGGATATTTTCCAGGACGACGAGACGGTGTCCAATGCAACGACCGAGACGGGCACCGCGACAAGCATTGCGCTGGGTCTAGGCATTGGAATTGCCGTGGATGAAGAGGAGGGAGCCGTTGGTGGAGGTGGTGATGATGGACAGGCATCGGTCTCGTCGCCGCATCGTCATGATCAGTATGGGCAGCAGCAGCAGCAAACCCCAGCTTCATCATTAAGGAGGAGGCGCACGGCGCCGCTGCTGTCGACGTCGGTGCCGCAAACACCGTCGGGAGCACCGCAGTTGACAATGCAATGGCAGTGGCCCGATCTCATGGCCGGTACCGGCATCAGCGACGCTTCGTCTCCGTTTGATTTTGAGAATTCTCCGGTCAGTAGCGGTGGTCGCTGTGCAGCAACATGGGAAGTTGAAGGCCAAGGAGGAGGGCGTAGTGCGAGTTATTATTGTCGTGGGGGTGGTGGAATTGGCACTGATATTGGCAGCACTGGTGCTGGAGATGGTGTGGTTGGCGGTGGAAAAAGAATGGTGGTCCCAGCCCCTCCCGAATCCCCCGTGCGGTTCAGCTACCCCAATCGACGGCGACCAACCAAGACGGCCCCCAAGGCGGACCTGGACGACAGCTGGAGCCCCTTGCATGGAAGCTCGTCTCCTCCTTTTTTTTCTTCTTCGCCGCCTTCTCTGTCTCCGAAGTCCCCTACGACCACGACTACAGATACCAGGTCCTCTCCTCCTGCAGGCGGTGGTCGTGCCAGTGGTGTTATTACTGGTGCAACAACAGACGCATGCGGCCCTTGTGGCCCCAGACCCCCAAGCGAACCGGGTTCCTTATTCTCCCTAGCGCCATCCTATTCCGGGTCCACGTCCCCAGCCCCAGGGGTTCCAGGGGTTTCCTCCACTCAGGCCGCCCCTTTGTACGCCTTGAGCCCCTGTCCGCCGGCCCCGTCTGCAGGATCAGCGTTATTACCACCAGCATCAGCGTCAGCTGCTGATGCGTCTGCGTCTGCGTCTGCGTCTTCTGCTTCTTGGTCTGCGGCACCGAAACCGAACCTCGTCGGGCATGTACCACAACCGCCAACATCGCTGACGACAGTACCTCCTACACCACCACCACGACTACCCACAGTCCCAGCAGTCCCAGTCGTCCGCGCATTTGCACTTGCGCCTGCATCTGCGCCTGCACCAGCGCCAGGAGAAGGATCCCAAGGAACGGCACCACTTGAACCAGCTACACCACCGCCGCCAGTACCGCATCACCCTCCTCCTCCTCCTCCCCCTCCACCACACTCGCTTTTACATCCAACACAACCATCTCCTCCTGGAATAGGACTGGGACTACTTCCGTTGCCCTTCCCGGCTCAAGGCCAAGCCAAAGCCCAAGCCCAGGCACATCATACCCGAGCACGCGACCTCGTCCCGCCTCCCGGTCCCCATCTGCGCCCTCGTTCGCACAATCCAATCTTGGTTTCTTCCCACTCGTCATGCGCCGACCTGAAGCTCGCTGCCAGGGCTGAACACGCTCGCTCTCAAATTATCACTAAGCTCGCTCTCCACCCTGACTCTCATAACAACAACGACTACACCTACACCAACAAGGAGGACCTCATCCGCAGCAATAACCCCAACTGGGACCAGCAGCTTGCCCGTCAAGAGGAAGATCGACAGCGCCGGCGCCACCAACAACACCAGCAATTGCTCGCCCAGGAGGAAGAAGAGCACCGACGTCGCAAGGAACAGGAAGAGGAGGACGCTGCTCGCTGGGCCGAAGAGGTTGCTCGTCTTGAAGCAGAGACCGATCGCATCTTGGCAGATCAAAAGGCAAAGGACCTCGCAAGACTCCAGGCTCAATTGGCCGCCGTACCCGACGCACCAGCCTCCCGTGTCCGGAGCCCTATTGTCGACAAGTTTACCTTCTTCTTGAGAAAGGGGCGCAAGACCGAACCTGCGAATACCCTCACAAAACCTCCCTCTCAATATTTTCAACCCCTCACCCTCGATCACAGGCCCGTCAGTGTCATGGACCCCTCCCGCTTTATACAAGCCGGTGGCGGTGGCATTGTCCCCCAGACAGATGCCCCAACCTCTGCTAGCAATGCCGGAGAACGCGTTAGTCTTTCCCTCACTCTGACCATGCATGACCCTGATCTTCATCTTTTTGCTAATGCTCTTCTCAAAGCGAGTGACGATACGTTGCATGCAGTCGTCAATCAGTCTTCCTGTCACCCCCGATACTACCCCGAGTGAGATTCTATACTCGGCCGCCAACCTCATGACCCACAACATCAACCCGCAAACCAGTGTTGTGCTCGAGTGCTATTTCGCTTTTGGTCTGGAACGTCGTCTGAGACGCTATGAGCCTGTGGCTCTTGTGATGAACTCTTGGGACCGCGATACGCAGCACTGTCTACTCATCGTACCGGGTGAATCCACGGACAAGAACCCCGACCTGAACCTCGAAGGTGTGCCCCGCACTATCGATCCGCCCCCAGGTCTCATCAACTTCGCGCTATACCACTCTCAGCGGCCCGGTAAATGGAACAAACGCTACGTCACGCTCTTGGAGACTGGGCAAATGTTTTCAGCCAAGAAGAAGGATGCCAAACTGTCGGACAAGGATGCCGTCTCGCTGTGCCATTTATCCGACTTCGACCTGTATACCGTCACCGAAAAGGACATGCTGAAGCAGATCAGAGCTCCAAAGAAGAATTGCTTTGCGGTCAAGAGTCAACAGAAATCAACAGTCTTCCAAAATACGGAAAACTTCATCCACTTCTTCGCCACGGATGATCTAAAACTCGCGGAAGACTTCCAGAAAGTCATTCAAGGGTGGCGTAGTTGGTACATTGCGAACAAAATTGTCGACCTCAACAAGAAGAAATCATCTTCACATAGCGGCAATGCGAGAAACGGAACGAAAACAGGCGGTGGCGGTCTTACAAGAAGCGGCACCTTGCACCGGCCCCGGGCATCCGCCGACGAGACGCCATATACCATTGGAACTTTCTCGCCGCTCCTGGACATGAACAGTTTCGAGAAACCGATTGACGATTTCGGGAAGGATTTGGACAACAAGCCGACGGCTCGACACGCAGACCATCACTCTACACCCAGACACACCCAATCCCAGAAGGTTGTCTCCCGATCCAGGACAACGCCGAATCTGTCGCAGCCTCACACAAGGCGACTCATCGACCCCTTTGCCAAGGACGAGTTCAAGTCCGGTGGTTTGTTGGGCCAAGCGTACGAGGGGCGCAAACAACAAGCAGAGAAGGCTGCTCTCACCTCAGACCATCAACAATACGCAGTCGAAAGTCCGTTTACCGGGGGGCACTCGCTGCTCGGCCAGTTCCCAGAACACGAAAACAACGGGATGCCGCAGAGGAGAGGCACGGTGCGTTCGTCTCGCCCCACGGCGACAGACCCCATGCCTCAGCCGCGGAGTCGATCACGGCCTCCCGCCGCACGTCCGACCACCTCATCGCGTCCCAAGACATCAGATGGTGGGTCATCTTCAGGGAAACGAGAGATGCCGCAGCCTCTTGTCGACCTCACGCCCAAGGTGCCCGATTTACCCGCAGCCTGGCGAGACGGCCAAGGTCGCGGTGTACGTGTACCCACCGGAAAGCCCCTCATCGAGATGGCGACGGGCTTGGAACTTCCAGACGGGCACCTAGGGCCGCAGCTTCCAACCGTTACCCGCATGGGCACGGCAAAGGCGTACCCTCCCCAGCGCATGGCGTCGCAGTCGGCCGCTTCGAGACCGAGGAGTCGGTCCACAGCAGGCGGCGGTGCCGTACGTCGCGTGGTTTCCAACGAGCAGCAGCCTCCCATGCCCTCCATGCCGAGACGATCGTCAAGAAGAGATGACGAGGACGTTCCGCTCATCAACTTTGTGGAACGCGAGAGGGGTCGAGATACGAGGCCTCGCATGTCACAGGGCATGTCGCAGGGTCTCGGGCGAAGTGGTACCGTCAGGCACTGAAGGATGACGAGAGCGTATGGTGGCGCTCGGCTGAAGATTGGAAGAAGCCACCAACGCTGTAAGACCAAGAGAAAAAGAAGAGGGAGAGCAGATCTTGCAGTGGACGCGATTTAGGCGCACAGGGAGATGTCATTTAACATGTAAGATACCCGGATGTCGATGCGACTAGCATGTCGGTCTGCAACAAAAAGCTTTTGGAGAGGGAACCCAAAAAAGATGGCATATTTTGTTTTGTCTAGTCATCTTATCTATCGGACTAGGCCATCTTTCTAGTCAGGAACGTTTTTCTTTTGTTATCTCTTAATACGGAAACTTTTTCTTCTCCATACTTTCTAACGGTTCTATTGTTTGAGTTGGTGTCATCATCGTCAATCAATTGGACTCTGGTATCTATCTTCTTTCTCTAATTTGTTTTCTTTTCACGGCTCCATTTGTGCCACACGCAGAAATCCATGATGCCCGCCAAACAGAAACACGCGCGCCATCTGCATTAGTACCTATACTTTGTGGTTTGGAAGTAGTTTATTTGGAGCGCTTGTAGATCTTGGCCAAGAAGATTTCAAAGATGCCCTTCTTGAGGCCCTCGCTCTCGTCAATGTTGTTGATCATGTCCTTGATCTCGCCGGCGCGCTTCTCCTCGAACTCCTCGAAGCGGCGCTTGAGTTCCATGTCGTCAAAGAGCTTCTTGATGACGGCCTCCTTGGCCTTGTCCTTTTGGCCGTAGTTGTCCTCGAGGATCTTGCGCTGCTCGGGGGTGGCGATGGCGAGGGCCTGGTTGACGAGCCAGCTGCACTTGTTGTCCATGATGTCGGTGCCGATCTTACCAATGTGCTCGGGCAGGCCAAAGTTGTCGAGGTAGTCGTCCTGGATCTGGAAGTACTCGCCGAGGGGGATGAGGATATCCTCTGCCTGCTTGAGGTTCTTGGGGGTGGCGATGTTGAGGCAGTGGAGGGCGAGGGCGACGGGGAGGTGGAAGGAGTAGTAGGCCGTCTTGTAGACGACGATGAAGCGGTACTTTTCCATGGAGAAGTTGTCGAGGTTGACCTTTTCCTCGGGGGCGGTGAGGAGGTCGCAGAGCTGGCCGAGCTCGGTCTGGAAGGTGACCTCGTGGAAGAGCTCAAGGAGGTCGACGTAGGAGGCGTGCTCGCGGAAGAACTTCTTGAGGAGGGTGTAGATGGCGGCCTCGAGCATGAAGGCGTCGTTGATGGCGACCATGCCGACGCCCTCGTGGCGGTACCAGCAGGGCTTGCCGCGGCGGGTGATGGAGCTGTCCATGATGTCGTCCGAGACGAGGAAGAAGGCCTGGAGGAGCTCCGTCAACCAGCCGAGGGTGGCGGCTTGGAAGTACTCTTCCTCGGAGAGAGGTTTGTCGAGGAGGAGGGAGACGGAGTCGGGGACCGACATGCCGCGGTTGCATTTTCCGCCGAGGGTGTTGATTTCAAGACTCTGGCGCACAGGAAAGCTGTTAATCTTTTGGTGTTCTTCTTCTCTGACAGGTTCTCCCTTTTTCTATTGCCATTGGGAATGAGGAGGACGCGGCACACATGCGCTCACGCGCATAGCCTCATACCAAACCATTTAGACAGTAGAGTAGTGTCCAGGGGTCGGTGTGGCTAAATGCTTGCCTTCTTATACCACGCCAGCTCCTCCTTGGGAAGCTTGTACTTTTCCGCATGCTCGAGGAGAACCTCCTCGAGCTTGGGGAAGACCGACTCGAACTCGGTGAGGGTAGTCTTCTTGGCCATCTTGTTCTGATTTTGCGGTGTGGTCTGAGGCCGGCTCGGCGGGGTGGCTGGATTGGATCAGGGGTTGCAACGGTCTTTTGGAGGCGTTCGAGGTTAGCGACGAGAGCGAAAACGGAGTGGAGGTATCGTGGGGGAAGAGGGGAGAGAGGGGGGAAGGAAGAAGCAAGGAGACAAAGGTGGACGAACAATGGCAGCGCGAGTGGTAGGAAGAGGGAGACAGAGAGAGGTTGGTTGGGAAATTTACTTACTAGGCAAGTTTGCGATAGCAATCCGAAATTAATGCGCCCGCGTCAAATTAGAGCCAACTCGTACAAGATGAGAAAGAAAGTGTACCCCTCATCCGATCTTCAGTTGCTATTTTGGCAGGCGGTGGGGGGGCGATTTCCCAGACGGTCCCTGATGTTGCCGGGATAAGTGGGGTCTTGGGATGACAGGCGACCCACGACATCCAATTGACTTCCGCCTCCAGCACCATGGCGGGGTTCCCATTACCTAAGCTCACCAAACTTTACTGGATTGGCCGCTACGCACGCTGCGTTGCTCACCGTGGCGGTCAAGTACACCGTAGGTCACTTTAGCGTCGTCGTGCCCGTCGCGTGGTGGGAATCCTTGGGTGGACCGCTTCCTTTTCTGCCGTTAAGCTTTACTACGTCAGGACAAGGAAACACAACATTCGCATCGCCAATTCCAGCAACCCTGCATCTCTGTATCTTGTCTCACAGCCCTCACTTTGCGCCTTGAAGCTGTAGACAGTAAACTCTAGAAGCGACTGGCCCGTACGTTAGCTAAAGGCGCTCAATTGGACGTTGCTTCGATTCACTCCCCTACGAATTGGAACCTGTGCGACGACAAGACGATCCAGCTCTTGCCCCTCTGGCCGGGGATGCGCAGAGATGTCACTGAACGAGAATGAGCTGTCGCAGCTCCGCGAGTCTCTGCAGGATGCTGTCGTCAAGTGCTCCGAGCGGTGCCTGTACTCCTCTGCGAAATGGCAAGTTTCTCGAGGACCCATTGCGAAAGAGACTCCACGGCTGACCTCGATCCCAGGGCCGCAGAGCTTCTCAACGCCATACCCGAGCCTTCGAACGACGCCGACCCTGCCGTTACTGATACCCAGCACATCCCGACGGTCTTCACCGTGAACGCTGACCCCGAGGAAGCCCTCCTCGAGGCCAAAGAGATCAACAAATACCTGCTGGCCAAGACCCTCTTCGACTCAAGGGAGTTTGACCGCTGCGCCGCCGTCTTCCTACCCGATTCTATACTATCCGGTGTTCTGAGCTCCAATGCAGATGGACCGCCGGGGGCGTCCAAGGGGAAGTCAAAGTCAAAGACGAGAGGGGACGCCGAGACGACGAGAACAGCCGGCGGCAGCAGCACTGAGCTGCCCCGGCTCAGTCAGAAGAGCTTGTTCCTTGCCTTGTACGCAAAGTTCATGTCCGGGGAGAAGCGTAAAGACGAGGATTCGGAGATGGTCATGGGACCTCAGGACCTAGGCAACATCGTCAATAAGCAGTTGAATGCTGTCAGCCGGTTCCTCAGCAACTGGTTCGACGAGCGGACGACGGATGACGGGGATATCCTCGGCAGCCAGGGTTGGCTGGAATACCTGTGAGTAGGCGGCAAATTTTACTCTTCTCTCATCTCCTCACGTACATCTGCTTACCGTGGATAAGATACGGCATGGTTCTCGCAAAGGAGAAGAACGAGGACAAGGCGATGGATTACTTTGTGCGAAGCGTCCACCTGTACCCTATGAACTGGGGCTGCTGGCTGGAAATGACCCAACTCATCTCCCGGATAGACGATGTAAGTTTTTGATTCTGTCGATACGCCCTAGTCGCCAGATCAAGCTGACAAGTGCACAGTTGAGTCGGATTGCCGAGCACCTCCCGCAAAACATATTGTCCTTCATCTGGCACCTCTACACCTCGCTCGAGCTCTACCAGGCTACACCCGAACTCGCCAACTCGTTGGACTCACTACTCGGAATCTTCCCAAACTCATCCTTTCTTCTCACATGCAACGCCATGCTGTCATATCATTCAAAAGACCTCGTTGCCGCTGAACAACATTTCAGTCGATTGCTGTCACTCCACCCCCACCGACTAGAGTCACTAGATCACTACTCCAACATTCTTTACGTCATGAATCTGAGGCCAAAACTTGCGTTCCTTGCGCACCTCTGCTCGAGCATCGACAAGTTCCGGCCAGAGTCTTGTGTAGTGGTGGGCAACTACTACTCACTATTATCTATGCACGAAAAGGCAGTGCAGTATTTCCGGCGAGCGTTGACTCTTGACCGAACATGCCTGTCAGCATGGACACTAATGGGTCACGAGTACGTGGAGCTGAAGAATACCCACGCCGCAATAGAATCGTATCGACGCGCCGTCGATGTCAATCGCCGGGACTACCGAGCCTGGTACGGCCTTGGCCAGACGTACGAAATGTTGGAAATGCACACCTACAGTCTATGGTACTATAAAAAGGCAGCCGGGCTTAGGCCCTGGGATGGAAAGATGTGGCTCGCCGTTGGATCGTGTCTGCAGAAGATGGGGCGCGACCAGGATGGTATCAAGGCGCTGAAGAGAGCTCTGCTGGCAGACGCATACTACGACGTTGGAAGCAGCTTCGGAAGCGGAGGGGATTTGCTCAACGGCCGTGGCGCGACAGGTCATCTGGACCCGGAGCTGCTCTTCCAGATTGCGAGCATGTACGACCAGCTCGGCGAAGAGGAGGAATCAAAAGCCTACATGGAACTTTGTCTCGCTCAAGAGGGCGGGGAAGCCGCGGACAATGTCTTGAACGATTCGATCGCCATACACAACGACTCGCCAGGCGCATCTGACGACGAGGGTAACGGTGATGGTCGCAAGGAGGGCGGGAACGAGGGAACTGGTGTCACGGCGTCGACGAGCAAAGCGCGAATGTGGCTCGCGAAGCATGCCATGCGGACGGCGGACTACAAGACGGCCAATCGACTGGGGACTGAATTGACACAAGATGGCTTCGAAGTTGAGGAGGCCAAGGCTTTGGTAAGAGAGGCTCGGGTACGCATTAGGAATGCGGAATTAGGCATCAGTCCCTGAGTCCGGCATAAGCAAAGGCGGCACCGTGAATCGCCTTGGTTCCCAGAAACCTTCGCATACGACAGGCGTACAGTACGCCATGAGGGGTTGTTGACACCACATATTCATGTCTACCGGGCCCTCACAGACAGATGAGGCGAAGAAAAGGGAGTGCTGATGGACTCGGCGTATAATGATTGTTCAAGTATTCAGGCGTAAAATAATGAGATACCACATGGCCTCGGGAACCTAGCACCTTGTGACTCTTCAAGTGTCGTGAATCCCACTGGAGACCTAGGAACTGAGATTTCCCCCGTGGGTGTAAGTGCAAGCGAGGCAGGTAGGTTGATACTTCCTCGCGCAATCGCGGATCCAAATCCGGCACGGGCCTGCGGCGCCGTTCCCGCCTCTACGTTTTCCCCTCCGCGTCTGGCTTCCCTCATCCAAATATCTTCACGGGCAGGCCGCAGAAACCCCCTACCCACGCATTCCGTGACGGTTCATCAAAGCCATGCACAAGATCTCACGTCACCGTATTAGACGTTAAACGAGGCGAGCGGGAAAGAGATATACGACACCTACCGGTAGTAGTCGAGAAAGAAGGCGGGCGGGGGGGGGGGAGGTCGGGTTTGGGTTAAGAGCCTGAATACGAGAACACCCACCCCCCCGCCAGCCCAACACGTCTTTACACCCCTACCCTCCCACGATCACGATTACGCCAAAAACGCCCGCTTTCGTACCTAGACGATCGATGTGAGCTTCTTCCCGCGGGCTACGAACCACGTGCTTGGCTCGTTTTTGCCGGGGGTCGTGGTGCGGAATACGAAGAGCGTGCACGAGCGGGGGGGTTAGGAAGACCACTAGGTTATTCAGCACCCCCGTTTCGCCCTTCGTCGTCGCAAACTACACAGTATCGGCGCTGTCTTTTTATGCTCCTCGCTGGCGCAGCAGAGATTCTGCCTTTCTGCGCGGGTTCCTTTGTTGCTGGAGAAGCTTCTTTCTGGTGTGGGTGTATGTGGTCCCGCAGCCTGCTTTTGGTCGGGGCCACAATCGTAGTTCGATGCCTTGGATAGCTTGTGGTGTGAGGGTGTGTTGTATATGCAGTCAGCTGCCCGAGGTTCTGAATTATTGATTCTTGGCGGACGTGAAGAGTTGCGTTATTCACTGCAGCGGCTCTTATCAAGTCGTTCCCTTATCGACCGACCTATCACCTATCGAGGGGGGAAAATCCGAACTTTGAGGTATGCTTTCTTGTAAGGATTGCTTCTAGTGATGTGCTGACATGTCTGAGTACGTCTGCTCTCTGAACTATGATTATCATTATTTTCGTAAGGACTGTATGTAACCCAATATGGCAAAACACTCCCTATACTCCCCATAGATAACCGCCGTTGTGTCTTAAACTTCAAAACTTGCCATAGGGTATCGTAATAGAAAGCAAAGATAATTATCCGGTGTGTTCACCTCTTCCAACTTTTGCCGGCCGTAAATGAAGGTGATGAAAGTTAAAAGCCAATTCGTCAGATGTACTCACTCCCCAATTCCATCCAGTCGGATCAAACCAGGAGAGCGAGTAGGACAGCAACCAAAGCCGCACCAGCACCAGCCTCAACCATACCAGCCGCGTTTGCGGGAACCGTGACAGGCCTGGTGGTCGTTGGCCCGACAGGCGTATTGGTGGGGAGGTTGGTGACGGGCGTGACGGGGGTAACGGGGGTAGTGCTGGCGATGATAGTCTCGGCGGGCGGCGTGATTACAACAACGACAGTCGAGGTGCTGTTAGGGTGGGGGTGGTGATGCTCGCCCGTGGGTTTGGGCGGCTTGGGCGTCTCCTCCGAGTGAGTCGGGTGCTCCGTAGGCTTGGTAGGTTTGGGCGTGTGCTCGATGACGGTGGTGTTGTGGTAGGTCGGCTTGGGAGGCGGGGCGTGCTTGGTGGTCTTGATCGTCTTGACCGTCGTGCTGGTGATCTCTGGCGGGCAAGAAGTGGTGTTGACGACGGGCGGCGGGTAAATCGTCTTGGTTGTGGTGTATGGTGGGGGTTGTCTGGTAGTGATAGTGCAAGGACAGTCTGTTCTTGTGTCAGTACGGCAGCAAAGCAGAAGTCGATCGAGGCTGGTCGACTTACTCGTGATGGTAAGTGTCGTTGCCGTGGTCGCCGTGTAAGTCACGTTGTGATGAACAAAGGTAGTGGGCGACTTGATTCATGTCAGCTTCGCATTCTGGTCTCCTGCATCAAGTCTTCGCTTTTCAGAAAGCTTACAGGACAGTATGTCTCATAGGCTGTAGTCACCACAGTCGTGTAAGCGGTGCTGATATCAGTCCCCCAAGCCTGCGCATAGACTGCGAGCCCCGCTACAGACAATAGCTGGATGTATCTCATCGTAGATTGGAAGCGAGTGTCTCTGATTCAAGCGAAGGTGTTTCTGCCAAAGGCACGCTGCAAGTTGAGCGAAGGTGATGGGCAGATGTGTGAGGTTTAAACGATGGTATTCAGAACGATACAATACAGCCAAGCCAGGCGATCGCTCCCCTTATGTATCGCGGGGGCGGGGTCATTTCTTCGTGAACATATTCATCGTGCAGAAGAATGCTTTGGAACCGGTACTTACACGGCATGGGATGTTTGCCTCGCCGTGAAAACGATGTTGCCGGGCATCGCCGCCCTTGCTCAGTCGGGCGTATCGTTGCCCGCCTTCCAACCCCGAATTCGGTTCTTTGCGTCTCGGTTCTGATGGGCAGCTGGTACTGATGACTGTACGCACCTTGTAGGTGGCGCGCATCGCCGTGCCAGATGTGGCCATGAGGCAGGAATGTGCCTCCGTCCCGGCAAGGTGGACGGCGAAGATACGAGAAAGTCCCGCCCTGTCATGCTTAGTCGGGAATGGCGCCATTGCTTTGGCCGGCAGAACAGCAGAGGTGAGTTGAGGGTTTGGTTCTCGACCCTATCCTTCTATTGGGCCGGTCACTTTATTGAAATCTTTTTGGGCAAGTGATTATGCGATGGTAGGGGTCTAGCGGTGACAGTTCGTGTCATCAACCACAAATGCCTCTAGTTTTGGATACGCATCGTGAAAACCCGGCTGGAAAATGTCTCCGGAGTGACTTATTCGACGCCAGAAGCTAAGCATCTTATCAAAGAAAGGTGCAGAATATGAGTCTTTACAGAACAACGTTGCCTCGTGTTCGCCTCTGTAGCCTGGCCGCAAATACTATGCTGCTCACCAAGTTGCCAAAAATATATTCACCTTCGGCCGACGGGTTCGGCTGCTTGAATAAATCGCCTCGTGATTTGACTGAGGCCAATTGAACAGATCAGGGCGTCTCAGCAGATGGTGCTGTATTCGACGCTTTGGAATGTATGTGAATCTCTAAACAGACAAGCTGACTGACACGGCGAAAACGCGAAAAAGAAGACCACAACCAGCGCTTGCATAGTTGGTTTTCTGAGCAGTGCAGCAGATTGCTAGCACTTGTAGCTGATTTCTAAGAGGAGTTCTCAAGACGCTCCCTCAGTGCGAGCTACGCCTCCAGGCATATCTCGAATATCCTGGTGTATCTGAACGAGCCGTTGTTGAGACTAGGCAAAACGGCCGGCTTGCAGTCAGATTTTCGCAATTCTGCGCTGAGGAAGAGAAAAGAGAATGGTGATAAGAAAAGCAAGAGAGATGGATGCGCAAGTGCTAGAGTCAGCACAACACAGCTTCCATGTCCTCTTCAGGCAGCGCCCGTTGCCGCTGAAGCTGTAGAAGCAAACCCACTTGGCATGCAGATTATCACATCGCGTAACGATGGTGTTTGTGTGTCGATCAGTCTCTCGCGCCGGTCTCTGGATGAGTAGAGTCGAGCAGCAATATCAGCCAAAACCCGGCCCTAACAACGACAGCCGGGTAAATTCATGCTTCAGGTTGGATGGAATCGGCGTCCGCAAGATACGCCTCAACAGATCCAAGTGATAAGGCAGCTATCAGAGCAGCAGCAGGCGAGCCTTGTTCTCGCCAGTTCCATAGTGAGAGTGCCAACGCTCCTGCAGACTTGGTTGAGAGATGGCCACCTGAAGCAGGGAAATGCCCCTCCACCCAAACAGTTACAATCTTGCGGGGACTCCTGCTGTCAAAGTCGGCCTCTGTCACGTTCTCGCTTCAAGGTACAGGGTTCATGGTGCTAACGGTCGTCGGCGCCAAGTTTCTTCTTCGCAGGTCGAGAACAGTTTCGGGTTTAACGGAGTGGCACCGGACAGACCTCGGTCGCGAAGTTCTTCGCCGTTGCGACACCGGTGACGCGCGCGGCGGACAGGCGGGTGGGCAAGGCATCCACAACCAAGAAGACCTGGCGTGAAAGGTTTTCTTCCTCGGCAGTTCGTGTGGTTGGAGTGAAGTTTGCAAGTACTTCTTGGTATCCGTAGATGGCAAAATGGCATTGGTTGTGGGAATAGCTTGCGGGGGAAGAGGAGCTTTAGAGCCAACATAGGGCAGAGGGCGGGGGATTCGATGGGCACAATGAGGTCACAGCTCGTCCCCTGCCTCGCCTTCGTAACGATAAAGAGCTTTCCGGCAAGGTCTTGCGACACTGAATCCGCTTCCAAGGCTGGGTGGGTAGATGTTGATGCTGCTTGGGGGCTGCTGTTGGGACAATCCGAGGCCAGAAATCCAGATTGCGGTGTTCCACCGACAGAACTGCAACGGGGATCCGGTGGAGAAGGATTCTGGCGATGATGGTGTGAGGGAATTCCGACATCAGATGTCCAAGGCCAGAAGCCAGTTAGAAACTGGCTGAGAAATCAGTTGAAGCCAAGGTGCAAACGGAAGGTAAAGCAAGGTGAAGAGTCTTTTGAGACTGGAGAACTAACTGGGATGCGCTAGAGCAAGAGGTACCTTGTTGTCGGAGACGAAGGTTCCAACTTCCGTCTCGGTGCCGTAGTACTTTGGCGTAACCGAGTTCCGTCCCATCGACGGTTCCTGCATTGGACAGAACTTTGCTGAAAATGGGCCCGCCGGAGCCCCGTTCTCGAACGGACCTGCCTTCCGTTTAGGGCTGGCTCAGCATCTGACGGTTAGTGCAGCGAGATACGTACCGACTACCAAACACGCGGCCTGCGCTCCGGCTTCCATGAACTGCATAAAGTAGCCCAAGGCTCGATTACCTTACACAGGTCGACAGTACCTTAGTGTACTCAATCGTGGCAGTCGAGACTGGAGCGGTTTTCATTGTTGGCAGCCACGACTTCACGAGCCGTTGCTGCAGCCTGCAGGCTCTTCATCACAAGTACGTACTGTACAGTATTCCTTCCGCAGTGACTGCCCTAGGTGCGAACTGTCCGGAAAGTGAGCGATGATCAGTGGAACCGGCTGCGGTCGAGAACAGCCCCGTCCCAATGATCATCTCAACGGGCCGCCAAGGATATGCAACATGCCAATGCAACCATTACAGACGAGCCCAGACAATGGAAACAATAGGCAGCGGCACCGAGCAGCAAAAGCTTGCTTCCTCGTTGCTGACCACTCGGTCACGGTATCCCGGGAGCAAGCACGTGTGCCTGTTACTGCCCGAGACCAAGTCGGGGAAAGATGCTCCAGTGGATAGACAACACAGACGAGCAACCGATCTGACGGTAAAAAGAGATTTGCAGTACATCTCTCACCTTAACCTACACCTTAGATATCACCTTAATCTGCCTCCTTGCTACACTACCTTGTAGTCCCCAGCCTTATACTCGGTAACTTATGGGCAATTATTCAGTCCAATTATTCAATATTGGCTGTTGTGAAATGGCAATTTCTTCATACTCTTCTTCTTCTTCTGCTTCATGTGTCTCCTTGTATTGTGTACCTCGGTACTATTAGTCAACAAGGTCCATGGCTGAATGGATAGCTCGGCGATACTTGAGTCGTCAACTGTAGTCGCAAGTCGCGACATGTTGGTGGCGTTGAGCCTACGCAGTAAGCTGCGTTGCCCTGCAGGCCTGAGGCACTATGTACAGATGACTCAGGCTGAGGCAGAGACCAATTATCGGAAAGAAACTTTTGGAAAAATCAGAAAGTTCCAATTGACTGAACCTGAAAGTTCAGGCCATCGAAATATGCAGGCACTGACAGCATGTGCGCGCACTGCGTGAATAAACTTGTTCATGGCAGGTGAGGAGCGCCGAGAGAGGAGGGGGCAGACCGCAGACGTCGGGGCAGTGTCCGGGGACCTCCGCCTAGTACCGGGAACTGCTCACATGTCGAGATACTGTTAGTAATTAAGGCGAAGTTGCTATATTTCATTTATCACTCCAACGACCTTCCCTCAGTCCCCAGTACGGCCTCATCTACAGTGCACGGGACACCACACACTCGGGCTGTGATCGACAGGTACAATCCACTTTCCTTCCCCCTTCGGCCACGCTCCATCACACCCTCCTTGCGGCTTTGCCCTGACATCTTGTTCCTGGTGCCAACTTTACAAGTTCACACCAGCGGTCCAGGTCGACAACCTTGGTCTGAACCTTGCTCCCCGATTCGCTCACAAAGCTCAGAGCCTCCAGTCTGGCCGTTTCTTCCTTGAAGTTTCTTCTCCCCTCTTCCCCTCCTGGACACTCTTGGATGTACCTCGCCAAGCCCTTCTGGCCAGCAACGATTCCTCGCCGATGGGGTCTGCCAGGGCACAGAGAGGCATTTTCCGGCGTCGTGGCATCGCCTCCGTCACAGGAGTCTGAAGGATTGCCAACCGAGATGGTTGTCGTCCAACGACTGATGTCGTCGTGTTTTCTTTTTCCTTGCTGAGTGAGCCTTGGCCTCTGTGCTGTCTGCTCCAGTGAGCGCTCTGGTCTCCCATCCCCGGAAACGCCTGCGTTGCCAGCGAGGCCGTCATCTCATCTTTACAAACGTTGGCTCAAGTCGTTGCTGTCGTCTGGTTCCTTGGTCCATCACCTGCATTTCATCACATTGATCGGCCGTTCCTGTCACTCTCTAGTACAGATGAACCGGTGCGGCGGGAGCTCAAGCCACGCGCTGCCGTCTCGGCGTTCACCCAAAAGGCATAGCCAGCACGGCTCTCCCGCGCACTCCCTCCCAACTTCCGCCCGGCTGCGTAACCCGGCGTCCCATGACAGGGGGGTTCACTCGGTACTGGCCGGCACATTTTATCCAGTCCTCTCACCAGTCCGTGGCTCGACTAGGGGCCAGAGCTTTAGGGCCAAGGGGGAGGGGGGAGAGGGGGCTGCTCCGAGTATGTACCTATTCGAGGGAAAGCCCCCGTTATGAGCCGAAATGGCCTTGACCGGGTACGAATCATGAGCCGCGGCGCTAATTTGTGTGCTGGAGCGCCGGGTTGCCTCGAATCGCGCGTTTCTACCACTTGTTCTCTCCAACCTGTCAGGGTACGCCACGCGCAGAGGTCTCCTAGTGTCAGGTACCAGGCACAATCAGCAGCCAACAGGCCAATAACACTCTTCAACAGACTTTTGGAAAGCTGACGCACATGCAGGATGGGAAAAAACAAAAACCGCACCAAGGGCTGACGTCCGCGGTTCCTTTTGCCAGCACGCACTCGCAGCCTGCAGACGTCGGTGTACCGAAATACATACGCCTTGTCCCTCGTCACCCTGGCACGCCTGACCCCCGAAATCCCTCGACAGCCTCCAGTCCGTGAGTGTTCCTTTGGCGCCAGGTACCCGCACACACTGCCGCGTCGATTCCGTGCTCCTGCCGCACAGCCAACTCCCGACGGAGGGCGCCCTGACGCTAGAAACGAAAAGGAACTCTAGACACAGCCTGGAACTCCAGAAATAGGCGTAAACACTGGAAATAAGTCTGACAGGATGAAGATCTATTAGAGATGTTCCCGAAAACAACCTTGGGTGGGCTTTCCCTGTTCCAGCTCCAAACGATCCATGAACCACTCGTTTACTACAGTCTATGTACGTCGAGTATACTGCGCAGATCCAGTACACTATTACTCCATGACACCGTTGTGTTCAAACCTTGTCTAGTGCCCTCGAACCGAAAAGGATGGCAGACGTCCTGGTACCTATGCGACTCCGTGCTGGTCCAGACCGAAAACTCTGAGCTTGGTGAGGCCATTAATTCCACAGACACGTCCAATCATGGTTGACAAGTTACAACGACTTGTGCAAGTTACAATCATGGCGCCCGAGTATCCTAGCCCACTCTCCGATGGAGGCTACTCCATGTAACTCTGGGAAACACCCTCGGGCTGAAGTCCCCACCGCGGTATCCAAACGTTCCCACCCGTGGACGTCCTTGTTGACTCCTTGACGCCTCCGGCTCCGCTCCCCACTGCCATCTCATGAGCAAGTCCTTTTCAGGCTTTTCTCCCACATCCTTCTGACATGTGTATAAGTATGGTCCGGTTCCCACGAGGCCTTCCCTTTCCCCGGTTTTGATTCCCCATCCCGCATCACTATCCTTCCTGTGGCCGAGCCTCACACTTTGTCTTTTCAGACAGCAGCATTCCTTTCACATACACACGAAGCTTTTCACTCCTTTGAAAGCTTTCATCCACTCAACGGCCCCGGTCCGTTCAGAATCAAACTCACAAATCAAGCTCGAGTCCATCACCACAACACCCATCCAGGGCAACTCAGTTCTCAAGATTTAGCTAGACGCTTATCCTAGAACCATCTTCAAACCCTTTTGAACCTGTACAACCGTTGTTGACAACGTTTACGGGACTCTTTCAAACAACTCACATTCAACTCACCGAACCACGCTCCGGCACTTACACACTGTCACACAAACAAATCCCCTTTCCACAACTCAAAATGCAGTTCAACCTTCTCACCCTCCTCGGCTCGGCCGCTCTCGTTGCCGCCAACACCGTCACCTTCAAGTCTCTCGACGACGTTTCCCGCACCGTCCACTTCACCCCCAACTCTGGTCTCGCCTCTGTTGACTCCGTCGAGGTCCCCGCCGGCGGCGAGGTCAAGGTCAACATCCCCACCTCCTGGATCGGCAACTGGTACTCCGTCTCTGAGGGCTCCGAGAACGTCGCCGGTATGCTCGGCGAGGTTGCCTTCAACGGCTGGAACGGCCTGACCTACTTTGATGTCTCCGCCATTGTCAACCCCAACGACCACAACGGCGTCAAGAAGATGTGGCCCGCCAGCGGCGATGAGCCCATCTCCGGCTGCGACTGGTGGCCCTGCAACAACGCCTACTACCTCCCTGACGATGTCCAGACCAAGGTCACCTCCGAGACCGACCTCATCTGCACCCTGGGCAACAACGGCGTCACCTCTCGCCGCGACATTGACGACCACCACGAGTCCCCCAACTACAAGCGTGACTTTGTCATCAGCAACTAAGCTTTCTCTTCGGGAACACAAAAACCGATCTTTGCCTTCCTTTCTTGGCTACGTTTAGAAGAAGAGGAGTTTTGGCCGCGGCGTCGATGAATAGTCATCGGCTGACCGCGTGCGCTCGCGCTGTGCGCTTACGACTTTATGACCCCTAACAATGACAACGGACTCTTCTTTTATAGAAGGCCTCCAACGTCATCTGTTATTTTCACTTGCAAGAAAAGAGATACCCCATCACAAGAAGCGCGGCTACGCGTGTGGGCTTAGCTGGGGATCAGGGGAGGTCAAGTTCTTTGGGATATAGAGTCATTTTTTTTGGAAACCTTTTTCAACCCGGGGCGTACGGTCAAACAGAGAAAACGGAGCAATTGGAGCAATCTAGGCGTTTCCCCTCTATTTCCCCCCGCGAGAGAGACCTATCTCGTCTTCGATATCTCATCCATTCACGAAGGATGAGGTATCGTGGCCAGGTCTCGTTCTTGTCTGGCTTCACTTACACGACTTTTTTTGGGGTAACTCATCCCTCACCAGTTGTGGAGGCCGACAAAACTATTCTAGTCGCTCCTTAAGACACACGTTTAGGAACCTTTCTTGTTTGTTGTAAAACCAACAACAACAGTTTCTCGTATTTACTAGGGCAGAAAGTTCCGCCAGAAAGAAAAACAAATCAAAACCGTTTGAGCGTCAAGTAAAAACAACAAACATTGTTACTGTTACCAACCGTGCCAACTTTTGCCAACCTAATTACCTACTACGGTATCAGGCCAAAGTTTAACCCCCTTGTCAGGTATCTTCGCCCATGCTTCTCGCGATTACATCAGCAGCATTACTTTCGAGATTCTTGTGCACGTCGAACAGAAATTTGGCCATTGAGAGTCACTGCTTTGCCCTGGTCAGACCCACACTACCTGGTAGGGAGTTTAAACATACCCATAAGGACCAAGTAGTTGCTGTTTTTTGTCAGTTGCCCGGTTGGAGACCCCCCAATTTACTACCCCGGCCCCCGGGCCCTCCTCCGTGTTCATAATGAGCTGAAATGAAGGGTTGCTAGTTCTAGCCGGGGTCGGCGCTGGGATGGCATGTCTGTTAACGAGTAGCAAGTCCGTGCCATGGAACAACTTGTTTTTATTCCCTTTTCTAAAGAAAAACATAACTCCCTTTGGGAAACGAGATGCGCTGTGCACGGAAGCAATCTGAGCCATGTCATATCGTCCCCTCGAATGGAACCTGAAATGCTTCGTTACGGTGGAGAGGAAGTGGGAAGCACTACTCCATACAGTAAAGAGACGGAGGGAGCATGTTCGGTTGGTGAGAAAAAAAAAGCAAAGTAACATGCAAGTCTTTCCAACGTCCAAGAACCGAGACATCACCCCTTGAAGGAATACAACATCCGTCCAACCCCCCGTCCGACATGTGCATTTCGGCACGGTTTTTTGTTTCTTTGCTTTTTTCCCTGGCTGCTGTTCTTGTTTCCGTCCCGTGTCTTGGGATGAACCCAAACAGGTAGAAAACGGCTGATAGCCCACGGGCCATCGGCACCCCAAGTTTCTCAAATCTCAACGGGCGCTGGCGCGCGTGCCCACCCATCCAACCAACCCCTGGGGCTAACGCTCTGCGTTTCAAGACACGCGCAACGTCGCACCACCCAGGACCTCTATTTCTTAACCCTCGCATCCTGGTTTCCAAGGCTGGAGGGGGGGGGGGCTGAAGAAGAAACATACGTACTGGTTGTGTTCAGTGATGGGGATGGAGGCAGAGTGAGACGACGTGGCCCAGCCCGCCCAAGGGGGGTTCTGTTGGTCTCATTTGGAAACAAAGACGACTACGAATCGGAGACTCGTGCGATGGGGGCTGAATGGCCCCCAAAAAGGCAACGTCAGCACAGCTGCCAAAGCCACCTTTGATATTCGTCATCCGACAAACCCACTCGTTGATCTTCCGATACAAGCAAGACCCCTCAAGACCAGAAGAAGAAAATTGAAAAAAGGGGACGTATTCTGCTTTCGGCTGTATGAGGCCGTGACTCGTGAGGGAGAGACGCAGACACGGACGACCGGCTAGTCAGTTCCCTTTTCTAAACATGGAGGGTCTGACTTCTTGGGAGGGAGGGCTGATTTCTCTCTCCTGCCAAGTTCGTCGACCTTTGAAGGTGCAAGACGCGGATAGATGGAAGCCATCGTCTACCGAGGTCGACAAAAGTTTAGAGCTTTACTGCTGTGGACAGGCAGGAGAGGGTCCTTCAGCCGAGTTCTAAGACTACACGGTTGCTCAAAACCCCCTTTTGAGGGCTGGCATGAGAAGTGCTGTAGACACGACCAACTGGCTAATCGGTTCCGTTTCCCAAAATTCTCAGTGGAAGCCCTCTTGCCCCCCTCTCTCACGCTTGAATAGATCGCGTAGTAGTCACTATACTTACTCCTGCGACGACGCGCAAGCAGTTCTCCAGCTAGTTGGCTAGCTCGGATCGACAGGAAACGCATGCCTTATCTAGCCCTGCAGTGTTCGTGCTCCCCCGAGAAGAACTCCCTCCGACATATCTTGACGTGTAACCTACGAGCCGAGAAGGGGAGGGCGGGATTGGGAGGGCTCGGGTTTAAAGAGGTGACACACACACACGCATGACAAGACAACCCTGGCGAGGACGTACAAACTTCCATTTGACAGCATTTCTTCTTTGAACCCCGCGGTACCTGTTACAAGGGGGGAACTTCTCTTCCCCTTCCGAGACTGTATTGCGCCCCTTTAACCCGCCACTGCTCTCAAGTAACCTACAAACATCACGATGCCTGCTTAGTCTCCTCCTCTCCTGCCCCTGACGGCGGCGATTCCGTCTTACCCGAGTCGTCCGCGCTCTGCCGGCTCTCCGGCTCAGCAGTCGAGTTCCTAGCCGAGACCGTCGTCTCCGATCCCCCGTCCGCCGCCGCCGCCTGCTTCTCCGGCGGCGGTGACGCGACGGTGCTCTTGATTTCCTTGGCGTTGATGAAGCTCTTCAAGTACTCGCCCGCGTCTCCGAACCCGTCAAGCTTGCCCAGCTTCGTGATGAAGAAATCCACGTCCCGGAGCATGCTATCAATTTCATCGTTAGCAATTGTCTTTGTCTCAAGGTAGGGGAGCGCAAGAAACGTACCTATCGCGGCCGATGGCCGTCTTCGGATCTGCCACTTCAAAGACCCTACCGAACTGGTCCTTGTAGCTTGAGAATACAGGTCCCATGATGAGCTGTACCGAGGTCTCGGGTAGGTGCTTGGTCAACACGCGGTGTAGGGTCGTGGTTTCCTTGGCCAACGTCTCCATGTACGGATGGGTCGACTGGCTGCCGTCGTGGTCCCAGTCGATTGCTCTCATGGATTTCGAATGCTGTGCCGCGCGACCGCTCATGATCTCGACCAACTTGTCGTAAATGCTGTTCTGATGCTCTTGGAAAAGGCGCCTAACCTTATCGAATTCTCCCATCAGACTAGAAACACTGGCTCCAGAGCCGGCGTGGCGTCGCACAAATTCCCGAATGTGGGGTATCAGTGTTGCGATGAACGACAGAGCCTGAGATGCCAATGCCAAATGCCTGGTCGTGATGTTTTTGAGACCGGCGGACCGAGTGGCACCTGCACCAAGAATGAGCTGGGTACAGCGGGAGTTGAAGAGCTGCAGATAGCCAATAAGGGAACTGGCGACGTCGATTGCCATGGAAGGAATACTGCCGATGAGATGCATGAAGTGCGAGATGCCTTCGAGACCAAGTATGGCAGAATTGGGGAGCAAGAAAGTTTCGCTTTCAATCTCTGCGACACGCGCCTTTTCTTTACCACTGGTGCCGTTCGTCTCGGGAGGCGGTACTGCGCTTCCATTCGACACAACCTCGTCCGGATTCTCTTCCCAAATTTTCGTCCCTTCCGACCACGCCGCAGCATCCTTGGTACTACTTTCGAGTACCTGGTCAAGTAAAGCCTTGTTCTTCTCATCGAAATCTTTGGCGCTCCATTGGTCGGATTCCATGCCTTGAGCAAGCTTCTGCTTCTCTGCGTCGCCATGTTGCTGTACAAAGTCCTTGATATGGCCGTTGACCAACGTCTTGAGTGCCGTGCCGCTGCGTCCTGAGAGCGCTTCGCATTCGTTGGCGAAGAATAGGTTGAGAGTAAAGTAGCGAAGGAACCAGGACAGGCTAAGATGCGTGCTCTGCTCCGATCGGACTTTCAAAACCCTGACAATCTTATCTTGCGCAACATCGACGGCCTGTCCGACCAAGTTGGCAATATCCATTGCCTTGTGAATCTCTTCTTGGACCTCGAAACTCGGAGACTCGTCGAATCGAGGAAACTCCCGGTCGAAAGGTGTGGGACTCGCGAGTGGGGAGCGAATCGGTGGCGACTTCAGACCAGCTGCTGTGGCTTCCTCTGTCAGGCAGCTTGCAATATCGAGAAGAACCTTGACCTGGGTAGTCAACCGCCGGAGGGTTTCGGTCACACCAATATATATCGACTTGAGTAAGTCCTCTGCATCCTTGGGGTCTAGTGCCCTTAGGTTTCTAGACAAAATGGACGACTTTTCCTGATTCGAGAGATGTTTTCCGCCGCTCATGGTCGAGGCGGACATCATTGACTCGTTATCGTCATCGTTGGAGCTAGGTAGCGGTCTCCTGATGAGATTTTTTATCTCACGTAGAACAATCTCCCGATATGCTGCGATCGCAGCGGATATGTGGTGAGCTCTGTGCAGACCATGAAGATTGGGCATGATTGCTTTGCGTAGTTCTTGTGTAGAGGCAAGATAGGCCGGTGGGCCGGCAGACTCCCTTGAGGCGCCCCCCCTTGCCCGCAGTGATGAGCTGCCCCAGCGAAGAAGGACTTCCCGACTTTGGACCGATTCAACGTGCCTCCGGAGATCAGCTAGTAACAAGCTCTGGAACTTGGTCTCATAGGCTTTTCCGATTCGAGACCGGAGCTGTTGAAGGTCGTCATTGACGCTTTGCAGAGCCGTCGCTCCCCTGAGATCCCTCATCCGTGCCAGTGGTAGTATTGGAGGTTCAGCCTCGGGCGAATCGTCGTGCTCACCAGCTATCAGAAGCTCGAGAGTATCAATATTACTCAAAGCCTTGTCAACCTCGCCAGCATCTACCAGCGCCTCGCACGATGCAACACCCTCAACGATATGTTTCAGTTGGAGAACCGCATCGTTGAGAGCCTGTACGTTTTCTCTCCGCCGGCGCTTCTGGACGATGTTCAGACCCTTGGTGGCAATCTCCTCGTCTAGAGCTTCGAGTTCCTTACGGAGCGCCTTGATCCGATCGACCGACTCTGCGGCTTCCGAATGGAGCTCCCGCAATGAGCCAAGAGCTGTAAAAAATGTCGTCGACGCTGTCGAAATGGAGTTGATCAAATGAACCTCGATTGTATCCATGTACCAGGAGAGTTTCTCCTGTAAAATGGCGTTGGTGGCCAAGGCCTTTCGCGGTGCTACAATATTGCCATTGCCATCATTTCTGCTATCTACGCTCCCCGGTGCAGGCGGAACGACCTCTGACCTCTCACTGACTACATCGAAAGTCCTTGGGTTCTCCAAATGGAAGTCATCGTCAAAGTATACGTTGGGTATCGTCGACAATGGAGGCGGACCATGCGCGCCCTTTCTACTGTAGCCTGAACTGGATCGTCGCAAAAGACCTGGGCCTTCGAGAGAGGAGATGGACGTTATTGATGCAATGGAAGATTTCCGCCTCGAGGGCTGCCGGCCTGCGGGCTTAAGATGACTCTCATCAATGGAGTCCCCGAACTCGTCGTGTTTGCTCGACCGACGACCTGAGGAACCAGGCCTGTCATCGTCTTGCTCCTTGACTCGCCGAAGCTGTTCGTACAGGGCGCCAACTTGCGACAAGTACGGCTTGAACTCGGCCGGGTCGATGTGCGGAATGTTCGTTAAAGTGACAGGAGGAATATCTCGAGCGGTAGGAGGTTTGTGCGCGCTGGACGCAGGAGCAGAAGTATGAGGCTGCAGGCCCGTCCGAACGATGGGCGGTTGCAGTAAGGTTGATATGGCTGGGGAGTTGTCAGCACGCTCAGTGGCATCTCCAACTCAACAGTAATACCGTTTTGGCCAGATTCCAGCACCGCATTTGCCCAGGTACTGGATGAAGTATCGAGGGACCCCCCTATCGAGTGTATGGAGCTCGCATTCGAGCCTCGTCTCGCGGTATTGTAAGTGTGAGCCTGTCCTTGTCTTGCTGCTGTTAGCGCAACCGTGGCCACCGAGGGGCCGGGCAAAAGTAACAAACTTGTGGAACGGGAACTCGGTGCGCGTGGCCGGAGGAGACATGGACGAAATGGTGTCCATGGACTTGCGGGCGCCTGGAGAGGAATACATGGTGTGAGGCAATGGCTCTGAACACGAGCTGCTCAACGCTGATGTCTGGACCTCGATCGTTTGCTGAGTCGCAGGGAAAGCCGACAAATAGATAGGTCGACGGCCACGTAGCCTGGCTACCGGGGTATCATTGCTGGGAGGTTCTCATCGAATAGAGAAGTTCAAGAAAGATGGCTAGCAATAATTATCACTGATCAAGGACAAGACTGAAGAAACGACAGATTACAGCTGGTCTTTGCGCATGCTTCACCATGCTGAGCCACGTTCCCGAGAGGTAGCGTACAATCAAGGGCCCCCCTAAGGTACCCGCATAATAGGTGCTAGTGCTGTCTGGGGAATGCTGTTGATACATCACGTGGGGATAAGATAAGGTAAGGTCGAAGGCCACCTTATCTGCAAGCAGCGGTACGTACCTCACCTACTCAGGTTCAGGGACTTCGAAAACGCGCTAATAAACCACTTTACGCGTCCGGTAAAGGGGGCGCGTTCGGTCGAATTTGGTTTCCCTGCGCAACCCAGAGCCCCTCCTTCCATCCACATTTGCAGTCTCAATCCTCAACATCGCTTCGTGAACAACCACAACTCAGCACCAAGCACTACCATGGACAGGCAATCAGTCTACTCGTCGCACGTCTTCCCGGCGACGTTCGATCAGAACGATGACAGCAGGGTTCAGACCCAGACCCAACTAGAGAACTTCATCCTCCACTTCAGACACGACAATGACTACATCTACAGGTCCGTCGACTGCTCCAAGGGTGCCTTTTGGCTTTGTCGCATTACTTACAGCTTTGTATAGAAATCAACTCAAGGAAAATGCGCTTCTCAAGAAGCACTACTGCGATGTCGATATCAGCGATCTCATCAACTACAACGAGGAACTCGCACATAGACTCGTGACAGAGCCCGCCGAAATCATTCCTTTGGTAGGCCTCCATCGTGCGACCCGAGCTCTAGCACTATACTGACATCGCCGTGAATAGTTCGAGGCTGCTCTCAAGAAGTGTACCCACCGCATCGTATATCCTCAACTGACGAAGGTCGACCTCCCGGAACATCAACTCCTGCTCCACTCCAACGCTGAGGATGTCTCGATCCGCAACCTAGATTCCATGACAATCTCGCGTCTCGTTCGAGTGCCGGGCATTGTCATTGGCGCCTCTGTCATGTCTTCCAAAGCTACTTCGCTGTCTATTCAATGCCGTAATTGCGCCCATACCGCGAATCTGCCTGTCCTAGGAGGATTTACCGGCGTCACCCTCCCAAGGCAGTGCGGCAGACAGAGGATACCCAACGACCCCACACCAAAATGCCCTCTCGATCCATACTTTGTGTCACACGAGAAGTCGAAGTTCGTCGACCAGCAAATCATCAAACTACAAGAGGCTCCGGATCAGGTTCCTGTTGGTGAACTCCCGAGACATGTCCTGATTTCAGCAGATCGGTACCTGACCAACCGCGTCGTTCCCGGTTCGAGATGTACGGTCATGGGCATCTTTTCCATCTACCAGAACAAGGCAACCAAAAACTCAAACACTGGTGGCGCGGTCGCTATCCGTACGCCGTACCTACGGGCGGTAGGCATCCAGACTGACATGGACCAAACCGCACGTGGCCAGGCTCTCTTCTCTGACGAGGAAGAGCAAGAGTTCCTCGAGATGAGCAGGCGGCCCGATCTGTACAACATTATGGCAGACTGCATAGCGCCATCTATTTATGGAAACGTAGATATCAAGAAGGCCATTCTTTGTCTGCTCCTTGGCGGCTCAAAGAAGATTCTACCCGACGGCATGAAACTTCGTGGAGACATCAACGTCCTTCTGCTTGGTGATCCTGGTACCGCCAAGTCACAGCTTTTGAAGTTTGTGGAGAAGTGCGCGCCAATTGCCATCTACACATCCGGAAAGGGCTCTTCAGCGGCTGGTCTCACAGCGTCGGTGCAGCGTGATTCCTCAACTCGCGAGTTCTATCTCGAGGGAGGTGCCATGGTCTTGGCTGATGGTGGCGTTGTCTGTATCGATGAGTTCGACAAGATGCGGGATGAGGACCGTGTGGCTATTCACGAGGCCATGGAGCAGCAGACCATCTCGATCGCAAAGGCTGGTATCACAACAATTCTCAACGCAAGGACATCAGTGCTTGCTGCGGCCAATCCGATTTTCGGTCGGTACGATGACATGAAGACTCCTGGCGAGAACATTGACTTCCAGACCACCATCTTGTCACGATTTGACATGATCTTCATTGTCAAGGATGAACACACCAGAGAGAAGGACGAGAGGATAGCAAAGCACGTCATGGGCATCCACATGGGCGGCCGAGGCGTCGAGGAACAGGTCGAATCTGAGATCCCAGTCGAAAAGATGAAGAGGTACCTCAGTTACTGCAAATCGTAAGTGTTGTCCATCGGCATGCCTACTGATCAAATGCTAACAACAAACTCCAGACGTATGGCTCCTCGTCTCAGCCCCGAGGCTGCTGAAAAGCTCTCTTCCCATTTCGTTTCCATCCGTAGACAAGTCCATGCGGCTGAGATGGAGGCCAACACAAGGTCTTCTATCCCTATCACCGTTCGTCAACTTGAGGCTATTGTTCGTATCACCGAATCATTGGCCAAGTTGACGCTGTCTCCTATTGCAACAGAGGAGCATGTAGACGAGGCCATCAGACTGTTCCTGTGCTCCACGATGGATGCTGTCAACCAGGGCAGCAACCAGGGAAGCAAAGAGCTCAACGAGGAAGTCGGCAGATTAGAGACGGAACTCAAGCGTCGTCTTGCTGTTGGATGGGGCACAAGTCTCGCGAGTCTGAGACGCGAGATGGTCGAACAGAAGGGGTACAGCGAGCAGGCCCTCAACAGGACGCTGATGATCATGCAGAGGAGGGATACAATCATGTTCCGGAACCAGGGTGCGCAGGTGTACAGGAATGCAATTTGAGGTTGGCTATGATTGAGGGACTGCTTTTGGTGCTCCGTGTCATTGCGGGAGATGGTTTTGAGGGATACGGCGGCAGCATTCTGCATATGAATGAAATGATAATACCAAGCTCTTTGTAACGGGGTATGGTTTGGGATTCTTGAAATGTCACTCTTGCCAAAGAACAAACGCAAGTGAGGAACAAAGGTATGATATACTCTTTAATTGTCAGATCTGAGCCTATCCTCAAGCCGACCAACCTTGTGGCAGATACCTAAGAACACCGCCTTCGATGGGCCATTTAGTATCAGAGTATGCAACCCTCCAATGCCTCGGCAGAGTGCTCGTGTTGCAATACTGTGTGGACCTGGATGACGGGGAAAACTGTTAGCCGCATGAGCTGGAAGGTTCCGCGCGCTTCCAAAAAAGAGTTGTGATAACAGAGCGATTCAGATATGCCAGTTTTCCGCAGGCCCAACCCGGTCGAGTGCATTGGCCAAAGCCGCCGCCCTCGCGGCTGAGCAATCGGTTTACCAGATGCATGGGTGTCATCCGCATCTCCAAAGGGGACTGTGTTCATTTGGGCATGATGGTCTACATACTACGTACCTTTTGACGATGCAGGAGCCATGATCCTGACTGCTTATGGGCCTGGGACAACTTCCTTTTCGGAGCTCTACCAAATGTGGGTTGTAGATGGCAAGGTAACCAACATCACGTCACATATCAAAAAGGCGTATAGCAGAGAGCTAGAGAAAGAGCACCTCAATACGAGGGCATGTCCAAACTTGCATCAGGTGATCGTCGCATCATGGGAAGCCGCACGAGGGGCCCTCGCTGACGATTGTTTTTAACAAGGGCATTGAAAGAGTTCATCTTGACTCATCCTCAGGTCTCGTCCAGCAGCGTAGAATGTGATGTGAAATCGTTGCAGGCTGGCGATTATTTGATTAAGGTGGTCTTAGGTTTATGGAGAGAAGAAAAAGAGTAAAAGGCGGCTCGCGGTCGCGAGGTTTAAAAATTGCAGAGCCTGCCTGGCCCGTTCCGCGGTGTGGGGCTGATACAGTACCACGTGACTTTGATGTGTGTGCTGCGGCGTTGTAGCTTGGGTGCGGTACCTCGGGGCTTACGTACACAACGTGGTATCGTTACTTCTGGGCACCTTGGTCTGGCTTATGTAAGATGTGCACCCAGGCTGGTCAGGTACGCTGCCTGCCGGTTGCCTGATCCGGCCACGCCCCTCCTATCTCGAGGTGGCAGGGTGGGTGCGTGCCATCGTGGTGAACCTCAACTCCAAAGAGTCCAGCCGTCAGGGCCCGGTGATCGGGTGTCGGGTGTCGGAGCACGGTGGTCATGGTTTCCTGGACGATTCACTGGTGGAGGGGGCCTTGCTTTTGGCTCTGGTCCCAGAAACAGCAGACTCTCATTCTCCCACCCCCCCTGTTGTGTCAGGCTCACTCCCTCCACTCTCCCAGTCTTGTCTGCCACTCCCGCGGCAAACTGCCATTTGCCCACCTCACTCCCTCTTCCGCCGCCGTCGGGACTCACGTAGGGTAGGTACTCACACCCTCCCCCCCCTCCCCCATCTTCCCTCCCTCCCGCCCTCTGAACCTACCTAACCAGCCCAGGCTTACCTCACCCACCCGACCTTACCTTTCCGTAGCGGTAGCAGTACCTAACCCGCCAGTGTCTTTTGCCAGTGCCAGCCAGCGCAACCCACGGCCCAGCCAGTCCCAGCACCTTACCAGCCCAGGCGGCCACCCCCGTTAAGCGAGCAAATTGCCTCGCTCATGTGTCCGCCCCCTTCACTCTACGCTGTGCCGTTCAGACTTCACTTCTACCAACTCCACCACGACCTGACGGCTTGATCACGGCACAAATCAACCACCGACCCTGGACAGCACTCTATCGCCGTCGGATTACTTTCGCTACGAGTGTATCTGCTGGAAATCGTCATCAGGAAAATTCTTAACCCCCACGACAAGGCGCCGACGATCCACGAGGAAGCCGAGAGTGGTGCATGACGCTGCATCGGGGGATTGAGAGCCGTCGGCGGTTTGGCGCGACTCGCCACAACAACCCCCTCATCCTCTGATCTCGCCCAGAGCGAACATTCTTATCGAGCGCATCGTGGAATCCGGTTGAAAGGGATCTTGAAAGGCTTTTTCGGGAAAAGAAAGTGATTTTTCTTTCTTCGCGCCTTCCGATTCGGAGACGCTGTGACAGCAGCCGCCAATCCTTGGTCCGTTTCGACTTCCTCACCCTCACCGATCCGCAGCAATCACGATCACGACGCCCGCGGCGACGAAGAGACGATCCGAACTTCCTGCCATTGGCGAAGTCAATATGTCGTTCCATCCTCGAACCCCTCAAAGCCCTTCTCAGTTTTCTCCGGCAACTTCCGATCTCACATCGAGCATGAACAGCTCGGCCCCGTCAACAGCCACAACTCTGCCGACACCCGCCCACAGCGTCAACGGCAGCGCATCACAGCCCTCCGATATGTCGCAGGACATCGTCATGGGCGATGACTCGCCCCATAAACGCAAGCGCCCACTCGAGGATTTGGGTGATCGAGATCAGAAGAAAGCCCACATCGAGGATAGCAAAACTGGTATCGAGGCACTCCACCTGGATGTCGGAGAGAAATACCTACTTTGCCAAACTCGTAAGGCTCCCTTCAAAGTCCCCTGTTTCCGTGGCAGGCTGTCTCTGTCTTGCCATCTTCCCTCCCCTACGGCCTATCTAGTATTTTGGGCCTGTTCAATGTCGGACATATTTGGTTAACACTGAGCTAAATAGCGCACCACGAGAGACTGCCGCGTATCACGGAGGACCTCTTCGAGATGTTCAATCTTTCGGGTATCGCCGCAGAAGTCGCTCGCGAAAAGCCCAACGGTGAGAAGAACGCTCTGCGGAAGACGTACAAGGGTCAAATCAAGAAACTCGGAATTCTCGGCCGCTTCGACTCCGTCGCCCAGGACTGGGATGCTCCGAGAGACAAGGACGGCGAGAGTGGCGACAAGAAGAGAGAGGTCTACCACGGCTTCCGGGAATTGCTGGAGATTCCCGATGCCGAGTATTGGGGCACGCGGAACGACCCTATCACCAGTGGTCTGTCTGCTACTGTCAAGTCGATGCTCAACCGAGCAACGACTATGGCTAAGGGCCCGCTTCCTGTTAAGGATTGGGACAGCTCAGTTCTCGGAGACCTGACCCCGGGCAGCATGGAAGCCTTGAGACAGGGTCTCGGTGGTAAGGTGACTGCCCCAGGTACGCCATCCGCAACCACACCCAACCCCTTTGCGCGAAAGCAGCAACAGGGGCCTCAGGGGGCTGTTCGTCCTCAACGGACAACCAAGAAGCGTGGCTACGGTGATAACAGCTTCGAGGGATATGGCGAAGGCTTCCCTGACGACGGCTACTCTACGGGAGATGGCGATGATAGGGGAGGTCAGAAGCGTCGTAAGAAGGTTGGCCTCATTGCATCTATATAAGGCGTAACTGATCTAACACACTACGCCAGGATAACGGCAACGGCCAGACGTTCCCGAACACGATGCGTCCGCAAGGCTACGGATCCAGCGCCGTGGGTGCTTAGAAGCCACCTCCGGCGGCTAAGGTCGGCAACCGCCGAAACGCTCGCAAAAAGGGCTAAGCCCGACTATTGCCTTTATCTCATTTCCACGACTGGCCATCGTGTTGGATATCGCGGGTCTGCAAGCACGTTGCTGCTGGCACTGAAGTTTTGGGTTGCGAATCAGATCTATGCCCGTTGAGTGACCACGAGGCAGTCCCGCAGGAAGATTGAGGGCCAGCGGTTGACGACGATGCAACATGCGCGCGTCAAAAGGGGTACCGCTTCGAGGGTTACGGGGGGCCAAAGGCGGTGGTTGGACGGGGGTATATCTGCCCCCTTTTGATGAATTATTCCACTTTCAGCAGGGCGTTCAGGGGGATCAACTTACTTCCTTGTTACCATTTTACTCCTTTTTTTGCTTTTTTCCGGTTTTTTAACGCATTCAGTCGAGGTTGGGCAAACGAGAAAAAAACATGACCGACTGAAAGAAGGGACGGGGGAAAAAATACCACGCGGCTTCACAATGGGGAGGAGGAGGGGAAGGTCATTTCTAAAGGGCTGCTACGAAAGGGGACGGGAATCATTTTACCACGAACCACGACCACCACAAACCGAAAAAACCAATCATCACAAACCACCATCACCACCGGACACTTTTCCAAAGAAAAAAAAAATCATTTCTTCCCCTCTCCCACAATCCCACACACACACAAAGAAAGGCAAAGGGGGTGGGTGGGGGGACTTCAGAGGCTGGGTCGTTGTAGCACTAACACAAACAAAACACAAACAAGTAATTCCAAATAGAAGGCGTGAAGAAGGCCTCTACACACACAAACACACAAACACACACTAGATATTGTATGAGATTGTGAATTCGCCTATGCATTTTTATTCTTCAGGGTTGTTAAACCTCGAACTCTTGATTGACTATATGTTCATGTCACGAGCAAGATTACTTTGTACTAAAGTAGAATGTTTCTTGTTCGGTATCAACTTCACTGAGGTAGGCTACCCCACCTTCTAGACACGGACAGTCCTGCTGCCTCGTCCTGCCCCGTCTCCCCAAGTCCACGCATGTACCCCAGATTACAACGTCAAGGTGCCCAAACCTCCCCGGCATCAAGGTATCAGGCTACCAAGGCCATCAAGGCATCTCCATGATCGCCCTGACGCTCAAGTCATCCTGCACCCACGCCACGACGCGCTCCCCGACGTCGCCGATGAGCGTGTCGTAGTGCGGGCCCGGAAGGAAGAGGCCGCAGTGGGCGCCGACCTCGTCCATGCCCTCCATGTACACCGACACCCACGTCTCGTCACGTCTGCCGTTCTTCTTGCCGGGCAGGGTGCAGAATTTCCGCTCCTTTTTGGGTCTGTCTGGTTTGGCGTTGGATTTGGCATTGGCTTTCGAGTTGGAGCTGGAGTGTGCGGCGACGGCCTTGGGACGGCTCGGGATCGCGGTGTTGTTGTCGTTGTTGGTGGTGGTGTCGACGGATACCGCAGAGGACGAAGATGGTGCGGCGACTGCGGGCGGCCGGTCCTTGACTGCTGCCGCGGCTCCGGCAATAACAGTCGCTGCCATTTCGGCCTCGACCTCTGCAGACTTCTTCTTCTTCTTCTCCTCCTCCTTCTCATCATCATCATCATCATCGGCGTCACTATCGAGCGGCTCCCCGCGTAATCTCCTCCCCTCCCTCTCCATCCTCTTGGCCTCCTCCGCCAGCCTCCGCGCCTCCTTCTGATCGTGCGTTTCTTCAGCCGCTTCCCTCCGGGCCGCCTCCTCCTCCTGTTGCCGCCGTTTCTGTTCTTCCTTTTGCAACTTCAGTCCTTCCTTTTCGATCCTCTGCGCTTCCTTGGCAGCCTCCTTTTCCACCTTTTTGCGGCGCTTCTCAACGAGTTTCTGACGCTCCTTGATGGCTTTGTCGCGGCTCTTGACGGCAGACTCGTACGCCTTTTGCGCGCGCTTGCCTTCCTTCTCCGCCTGTTTCCGGGCGTCCTTGTCCGTGTACCTATCTAGATCCGGGGGCGTCGGCTGTTCGGGGAGGTCGGGGATGGGCGGTAGTTCTGCTTCGGGTATGACATCTCCCGTGGGCGTCGCCGCACCGGCCTCGGGACTTTTCTCCGTCTCGTCGGCCGCCACAGTTGAAGAAGTTGAAACAGGCACGGTTCCTTCGACTTGGGTGTCGGTAGTGAGCTCCTCGTGTGAGTCGACATCGCCTTCCTTCTCCTTACCCTTTGGTTCGCGCGTCTCCTTGTCGAGCGCATCGGTCGAGTGCGAACCTGCCTTTGTATCATGGTCAAACCGTGCCTGCTGTTCCTCGTGGAGCGTCGAAAGCCGTTCGTCAATGTCCTCCATCGGAATCGGCTCGAGCAGTTCCATTTCCTGTCCATCGTCAGACGACAGAGAGATCCTGGGCGTCGACGAAGACGGTGGAGATAGATGGGAGCCGATTTGCAACGTGCTCGGGGCCGCGCGATGCTCGGGGGACGTTGGTGACTCGGGGGATTTTGGCGAGTCTGGCGTCTTTGGTTTCTTGGGTCTGCCCGAGCTGAGTGTGTAGTAGTTGATGAAGCGGACCCTGACCTGAGCCGGCCGGTTGACGTTGTTGCCATCGCCTACGTGCTGCAGGGGGTCGACGCTCTCCATGGCGCGGAGCTTGTTGTACCGAGCATTCAGACCGGGATAATCCGCCAAGCAGCCGCCGTATTCGAGATGAGACATGACGTGGTTCTTGGTAGCGTCCCAGATGCCCTCGCGGCTGTGCTTCTTTGCAAAGTGTCCCAGCCGCCTCATAAAGGTACGATCTTTAAGGTTCACGTCGTTGAAGAAGGATGGGTTAAAGGTGGGATCCGGCTGGTGCGGTGGTGCATTGCTCGAGGAGATGGATGGTGTGTTGCTCGGGTGCGGCGAGAGGTCTGCACCGAGTGAGCTCGTCGTCTCCAGGGTGTACATGGACGGGTTGGGACTGGCCAGGGCCGAGTTGGTAGGGCTTAGCTGGTTGAGGGCCTCGTGCTCTGGCTTCTCCTCTGTCGGGGTGGCCGGTCTGAACAAGCTGGATATTCCAGCGACAATGATGCCGGGGTGAAGGCCAAGGAACGGTGAGTCCAGTGAGATGGTGCCGAGGATACGATGCTTGTACGGGTGGCGTCGGTACGGGTGCCGATTAGGCTGAAGAACATGTCAGTCAAGCTGTCTATCGACCTTGGATGTACATGGGCAAGCTATACCATCATGGCAACCTCGGCGGCGAGCAGTCCTCCCATTGAGTGTCCGACGAGAATGACATCAGTCGAGTCGGACTCGTGCGGCTCCAGCCACTGGCTAAAATTATCACGAGCCACATCGATGGCCTTGTACGTCTTATAGCGAGGGTAGATTTTGGAATGGACGACGTGCGTCTCCGCAAGAGCTTCTTTGAGGTGATTATGGACGTGAGCGGGGAACGAGCGAAAGGACGACTCGTTACCGTAGAAGCCGTGGATGTAGATGACGAGCAGGGTCCGGCGGGTGACGCCGTCGCGGTCCTTTGTGGACGGGGCAAGCGAGTGAGCCGATGAAGACCTAGGATCGGCGAGGCGCCACTTGGAGTCCACGATGCCGAGACCGTCGGCGGCAGAGGAGGAAGGGTAGCCCGAGGACGGACCGGCGACGGCGGCGGTAGGTGGGGGCGGGAACTGGGTTGAGGACGTGGAGCCAAAGTGACCGGAGCCGGAAGCGGATGCGGTCACGGAGTAGGGCGGCGGTGGTGCGGACGAGGACGAAGGTCCGTCGTAGGCGTAACCGGACATGACGTCAGATTTTGGGCAAAGCCCAGACAGGTGTGTATGATGTGGAGGTCTAGAATGTGCTGTACTTTATCTGTACTACTGTGTATGTGGACAGGAGTGGAAGAGGAGGGGGAGGGGGTGCAGGGGCGGTAAAGCTTGGGGAGGGGTAAAAGGAAGGAAAGGGCGACCACGGCGAAGAATGCTTTTAGGGATGAGAGCTTCCAGGTGTTGCCGTGTGTGTAGGTGTTTTGCGATACGGAAATGGAGGAAGGAAGGATGGAGTCGGATGTCCAGATATAACACGGAGGGCCAGAGACCCGTCACGGCCAACGGGCATTGATGAGGGTGAGGAGGAGGAGGAGACCGTGGGCTATTTCATTGACATTTGCCTTGGTTGAGGGTGCTTGCTGCAAGATGCAAGAGTCTGGCCCAGGCGCACGCGTTTTGGTCCTGATGAGTCCAAGGTACTGTAGCTTTGCCGTGTCGTGGTAGGTCGAGATCAGGTACTTACTGCAAGGTTGGTAGAGAAGCCAGAGGCAGAGGTAGGGATGCAGCTGTGGGATGACTGCTGGAGAGTGGAGGTACGAAGTACCCGAGTGGTGTGGTGCCGTACAGAATACGCGGGAAAAGCGAAACTCGGGTACTTGGTCTCTCCTACCTTACCTGGCCTGCCTGACCTTATTAATACGGATACTTTTTGGTGAGAAACCTCATTGCGCCGCTGCTGCGCCCTGTTTTCCCCGGTGGACAGGTATCCGTACGCCAACTGCATTACCTTTGTTTTTTTGTTCTTTTTTTTTTTTTCAACAAGCTGTCAAGTACGAAGTACCCGACGGCAAGAAGGCATCTCAGTCACCTCCCGTCGGAGACCTAGAGCCTCTAGAGGAAAGAAAAGAGCAGTCGAGCCACCACAGCCACTTTGCGCTTGCCTGTATCAGGCCATCAGACGATAAGCCCCAGACGGGCACTGGCCCAGGTAAGGTAAGGGAGTGGGTACCTAGGCGACTGGCTCCCGCCACCCACTGGCGGTTAAAGATGCCGGAGCCACGTTTGGCAGCCACTCCCACCCAAAGTTGGCATTCATGGCAAGTAGGAAATGACGACATGCTGCAACCTCGAAACAAAAGCAGTCGTAACCTCCTCGGCGAACCACTTCCCAGTTCACCTCCTCGCGTTGCCCTCGCCGTTGCAGTCCTCGGGTTTTCGGATCTGTTTTCGCGCGGCTCGCGGTTTGAGTCGTCGGTTTTGCATACACCGCTTACCGCGTAAGGGTATCTGCAGCACAGCCATCTACTTACACCCAAACGTTGGGCCTGAGTCAGCCACGCTTTGGTCAACTCGCGGGTCGCAACCAGAACGTGGAATCGCGAGACTCAAAGTCGGCACCTAGGAGCGCAGGGCTCAAATGAGCCAAGTCGGAAGTTTATGGCCGCGCCTAACTGCCTACCTCAGAACTCCGTTACGGATTCGCATGTTCAGGCTTCGCTTGAATATAAGTGTTAAAAGAAAGCCATCAGGGCTGTGCGAGACAAACTTTTGACTCGCAGTTAGTCTGTCGCTTCCCTCTTCACCTCGAGAGCCTCATCCAGTCTTCAACTATTCAACAATGTCCCAGGAAGAAAAAGTAGGACTCTGTCATTGATAATTACGCCAAGCCGGGCGTCAATAACCACTGCATCACTCGCTCAGAGATTCAAGAGACTTGTAAGGATAATTACAGCGTTTCCACTGGTTCATGACACACAAACAGGACCACCCTGGCAGCTTTCCCTTCCAAGTTTCCTTCGATACAACAACTGCGCGAACTCTATCTATGCTTTAATGAGCTTGCTGGTTCAGTGCTTGGACGCGTAGAAGTTTAATACTCGGCAGGTGTGCCACAAACCAGACAAAGCAGTAATAATCAAAATTGAGCCCTGCATTTGTGCAGGTTTTGTAGACCATCAACTCCTGCCCAATCAGCATCTCTCACGGCGCAGACCGTCAAGTTTGATTTCGATATCCTCTATGCCTGCCAAACCCCCTTGAAGATGGTCCCCTCTAAAAATCAGGTTGGCTGAGAGAGAGAGAAAACTCCCCGTTCTCTCAGATGAACGTCCCATCGTCCTGTTGCAGTCATTTTCCTCGATTCGGGGGCCGAGGGTAGGGCAGGGGCCGGCAGGGCATCGCCATGGGTGATGGGTCATTTGGGAGATTACACAGATTAGATTGGAGACTCCATCGTCGCTCTTCTCCGTTGCAACCGTCGCCCACTCCAACCAAAGTTTGTTAGAAAACCTCGAACGGGTTCCATCGAAGGGTTTGTTATTGTCTGTTTCTGGTTGATCTGCCTTGCTGCCAAATGTGGTCCGCCAAAGGAGAATAAAAATACCGAAACGGCGCCCGGTAGTTGATAGACATGGTTCCGCGGCGCCAATTCCCTCATCTTCAGGTGGACGTTCGTCCGTCGGGACGACGGGGTCCAAGGTTTCCAGAAGGATGGGGCCTAGAACGAGACAACAAGAGAGAACAGACAGACGGCAGACGGCTATCCGTCCTCAGACATCGTGTGTTCTGGCCCACGGACACGGCCACTTGTACGCTAAGCTGGTCGCAGTTTCGTGGAATTCAGTGCGGCTCCTCTTGGAGTAGAAGTGAAGAATTCGATGCGAGCTATAGAAGGGTAGCTGCCCGTCGTCTCGGGAACGCGCCCTGGAGAAAACCCACCGGGATGGTAATGAACGTGCTTTCCTACGGATAGAGTCGTTGTTGTCTCGCGCACTTTTTCGACTCTTGTTCCTGTGGTACGGAGTACGGATACTGTGGTTAGTCTACCCACGTTTACGCTGCACAACATCTGCACTACACAGCAGTCTTAGCCAAACCATCGACTGCACCCCCAGGCTGTCGAACGTTCGACAAGCCAAGAGGTACAAGCCTTTCTTTCATTAAACTCCACTTTACGCCTGTCGGGGAGGGGGTCGGTTCAAGGGAGGATTACGTACAGCCGTGGAGATCTTGTCATTCCAGTGCCGTGCTTGGTCTTAGATGACGCCGTGGTTCGAATGACAATCTTTCCTTGGTGCGAATACCAAAATGTGCGAATACTTGGACAACGCTCGCTGCCATGTCGCAAGGGAAGGAAAGCACATTCGACGGTCCCAGAATTCAGAGAGCCTCCTGAGACGCGCTAAATCGTCTCATACATACAATCGTTCAACTTGCCAAATGATACCTATATGATAACGCATAATTTATGACCTGTAAACGGGGAAGAAGCCGAACACCTTAATTCTGGGTAATTCGGACCACTTGCGCCAGTAAAAAGACTCCATCATCAGTGAGGCAGTGAAGAGCAAGTTCCGTCACGCCGAGAAATATAACGGGGCAAGGGAAAGGGGGCATCAGAAGAGACGGGGGTTCCAGGTTACCCCAGTGTTTGTTTCGATGGAAACGAAATTCGTCCCATGATCGCCGAGCCTCGCCAAGCTTCCAACACGCAGAGACAGAGGCGACAGAGCAGGCTCGAGGCTTGCCGTGCACTAGGAGAGAAAACCAGATGGAGGCCCCTCCCATCTCAAAGGCATGTGGGTGCTCGACGTCTGTTAGCCACCCGCTTCTAGAACGAACCCATCGTCGTAGAATTAGCCGTAGACTTCTGTAGGCGTTGGTCAAAGTTGAAGGAGTCTGACAATCGCCTTCTCCTGGTTGATTCGGCATACGGGAGTCAATTGTTACCCGTCTTTTGAATCTTTTGCAACCTCGCCAGGCTCACCTTGCTAGATTTGAGGGGAATCCTAGGCTAGGTCGCATGTACAACAGCCAATATTCATTTCGTGTAGGTACTGATGCGGGTATGTGCTCTGCCATTGTTTCTCTGCGTTGGGCGTTCGCTTGGTTTCTTGCCCTGGAAGCATGCCTTCCCCTCGCCCATAACACCTTTCGATACTACGCAGTATGCGTTTGGAGGATGAAGAGGGGCTAATCCGTCCCGTCCGTCTCGTCCGCACGTTTCGTTTGGTTCTTCGCCCGGGGCGCCGGCCATGGCAGCCAAAGGGTGAACGGCCCCACGAACTCCATGAAGGGCCCCCAAGAAATGGAGCCCAGGCCAGGGATCCAGATGCATATGCAGGTACCGCGCACTGTATGCCGTATCCGTGCGGCCACAAGAAGAAACAAAAACATCATATTCGGCTTATGGAAGACTGTATTCAAAGGCGATAGTGAACGAGGAGAAGCGAGCATTTGCTTGGATTCGTAAAGTTTGGCTCCTTCGTGGTGAATACGAGATGGAGGGTGTCTGCGGTACGAGGTGAGGAAAAGCCACGAAGCTGCCCCCAACAGAGCCGCCCAACGGACTTTGGTAGGTACTGATTGCGAATGATTTGACTTCAGGTCAGAAGGCGCGAATGAGTCGGCACAACCCTCGGGGGAGTGAAGAGTACTGGTCAGGCAGGTAGGCGGCTCGCAGATGACATGGCGAGACTAGAGATTTCAATGGTGGTCACACAGGTTGATTTTGGCGCATGCCTCCTCGACATGCATGCGTGGACAAACTTTTTGGTCGCATTCTCGGATCGATTTTTTGCTTGTATTTTCCTTTGTTTAATTTCTTCTCTTCCATTCTCCACCATGGTTGGCTCGTCATGCGCCGTCTAGGGATGATGGACTTGAAGAGTTGCGAACTTTATGCTGCAAGCTGTGAGAAGTGTTGAGTATTAAAATGCTGGCATCAGTTCAGCGGTAGCCGTAGCTGAGCGACGAAGACAACGTACGAAGAGTTGGAGTAGTGGAGTCGCTAATACTGGCTCGTGTCGTCGTAAGTTGGCCCATTTATTTCGCAGATATTTTTTATTCCATTGGATTCCGGATCTCCAAAATGCAGATGCAGAGCCGTTGACCCTCCTCCTCAAGCATCGGTTTGGGGAAGGTGGGCGATCCTTCATGGACCTCTCTGTCTCTAGCGTCAAGATGCTTCGTCATTGTTGGTATCCGTAGGTATCCGTAGGCACGTTATTAGTGTGGTAAGATAGCGTACCCGGGAGGCATGTCTGGTCTGGACCTTTCTGGATTCTGGATGGCAGTTGGTCGAGCGGGTTGCGCCGCGTGGGCCGCCATGATCTCGTGGGCGAAACCAACGGCGCCAATTGAACGCGCAGAAGACGAGTTGAATTGCTCACGGACACGGACCTCGTAGCCAAATAAAGACTTTTGTAAGGGAAAACGAGACACATTCGTCGGGCTTGCGCAGGCCATTCCTTTCCTGGACCTCGTGTGTCCATGTCTCGTGTGTCTTGTACGTATTTTTGACGCGGTGCCTTAGTCAGACTTGTCGGCTTCTTCTCTGTGCCTCTTTCGTCCCATGCATCATCTCATTTCATGTCATCCCGACGGATGGTGGTGTGTGCTGGTGCTGTCACCTCTGATTTGATCGGCGGGATGTTTCTCGTTTCCTTTTCTTCTCTGTCGCCTTGATGCCACCGAAGGGCCTGTGCTTTCACCTGTCTGTCCATCGATTAGCCATTGCCTTTCCATCCAAAGCCAATGGACAGTGTACAGTGTATCCATGGACCATAAGGTACGATTGAAGCCGTTGGCAATGAGGTACGGGGTACTGCGTAGGTTGCGTTGGATGATACGCCGTGTGTTGACTGGCGTACTGTGCGGGCCTCGATGTGACAGGCACCAGATGGGAAGACGTGAGAGGGATAGAAAAGAAAGCAGCAAGAGAGAAAAGGGCAGGGACGCCATGGCGATGGGGTGCATGTTCCCTGCCCATCCCCTGTCCCCTGTCCCTGGCCCATGGTGCCCGTTCCTGGTCGGCCCATGCCCCCATTGCTGGTGGAGGGGGAGGGGGCCACTGGGGGCACTGAGAGAAGGGGGGGGGGGGGCCGCTCCCCGTGATAGTGGACAGTGGAACTGCTCACTGCAACTTTGGCGAGGTGTGGTTGGCCAATGGGACGCGATGTCCTCCAACTAGCAGCCACTCGCCAATATCAAGCGAGATTATCGAAATCTTCCCACCTGCGAGTGACTGCAATCTGCGCCTGTGTGCCAGTCCTACTGCGTATCTTTCGTGCTTTGCTACCGAGTACCTTTTTGTCAATTCTGTCTTTCCAACCGCCCAGTGCCAATGTCCTCCTCTGCTTCTACCAAAAGTCCAAGGGCCCCCCCAGACACTTCCCAGGGCAAGAACAGATTGAAGTGAACAGGGCGACGCCCACCTCACGTCGAAGCGCTCAACTTTGACCGAAAAGGTGTGACTCTCTCACTTGACTGGACCTGCGTTGTTTCCCTTTCCAAACGGATATTGCATGTTATTACGGAGTACACTACGGAGTACCTTACCCTACCTTACCTTACCTTACCTTAGAGCCCGGCCTACGATCGATCCATTGCCTATTATTATCGTCGTGCCTGCTCACTCCACTCCCCCCCCCCCCATCCGCGGCGCCTGTGTGTCTGTCTGTCTGTCTGTCTGTCTGTCTGTCTGTCTGTCTGTCTGTCTGTCTGTCTGTCTCTTCTCTTCTTCTACTCCTCCCTCCTCCTTCTCCTCCCATTCCGACTCCTTCTGGTCCTCTCCTCTTCGCCTCCTGCCAGCAACACACGCTTACGCCGCCATGCCATCGTCCTGATCCATCGGCCATGAGAATTGGCGGATGCAAGGGAGACAAAGGATCTCGAACACGAACAACGAGAAACGGCTGACACGAACTGTCCACGGTCCCTTCCTGTTGTTGGCTTTTTAAGTCCTTTCCGGGGGCAATCGCACTTTCGCACACACGGCATCCGGAGGAAATTTCAGAAAGAGTGTAGGGGAAAAAAGAACGACCATCTGTTGATTCGGAACGAAAGGGGGAATTGCATTCGCGCGGCCCGTTGCAGGACACCACTTCCACAACCACCAACCACCAGACGATAGTACCATTTTATCGACACATGGCCATGAGGATGCCAAGAATGAAATTCGAATAGATCGACAATTCCCATCCAAACACAAACCACACACACACACTCGCTCACACTCGCTTACTTACCCGGTGATCCAACACCAGTCACTCGTTTACCTTGTTTCTATCTTTATTCCCGTCCCGCCCTGGGAACACGCCGGCTTGAAGTTCGCCTCCCCCAGTTTACCAAAAAAGACAACCAACCACACACAACGGCCGGGGCAAAAGCTCAGCCTCTGCCTACTTGGCCCAACGCCACCCCATCGAAGCCATGACTAAATCACTGCGCGGGTCTTCACTCCCTCAGGCCCGCTCATACCATCACAATCATTACCATTTACACAACCAACGTGCAGCCACCCCCGAGAATGCGAATCACCACCATCGCCAACTCGACGACCCCAGCCCGACGACTCCCAGCCCCGACGCCGCCACCTCGTCGAGCGCCGCCGCACCGAGAATCGTCGTCCAGACCGTCTCCCTCATTCAAATAGTCGATGCCACCGGCTCCCCTATCCAAGTCCAGACCATCTTCCCGACGGCCGCCACCGTGGATGCTTCATCAACCACCAGTGCCGCCCTTGACTTGTCAATTGCCGCGGTACCATCCTCAACTTCGTCCACCGATTCTTCCACGACATCTTCTAGCACGACGAATGACTCAGCACTGTCGACACCGGCGCCCACCACATCCACTTCCACCGACTCTTCCACCAGTCAAGATATCTCCTTGACGTCCGATCCTTTATCGACCCCAGCACCTTCAGAAGCTACGCCGTCACTCTACCCTACGTTGAGTGGCCAGTCAAACTCGACAATTTGTGCGCCGCCTCCCCTTTTGTCGCGTGTCCTAGACCGAAGCAGCTGACTCAATATCTAGCATTCCTTACGTCAACAAACTCTTCTTCAACCTCAGTCTCTACCACAACCAGTTTTACTAGCCAGCTTTCGTCTGGGTCAACAAGCGTCACTTCATCAATACTTTCATCCCTGTCATCGACGACATGGGGCTCCAACTCGGGTTCGACTGCAACCTCGACATCGGCATCGACCTCGGTTTCGGGTTCTAGCAGATTGAGCACGTCTACTTTTACCACGAGCGCCTCGCAATCGCCCTCAAATGAAGCGACAGCTTCCGGAGATGGGACCGCTGGTGGAATCGGCGGCGGCGCGGCGGGGACGGCTGCACCCACTTCAACCTCCACCTCGGACAATTCTAGCGGTAGCGGTTCGCCAACGCCAACGGCAACTGTCGTAGGAAGCGTCGTAGGAAGTTTGGCTGGAGCGGCTTTCCTTGTGGTGCTGGTATTCCTCGCTCTTCGGTGGAAGAAGCGTACCGGTGGACGGTTCCGCCTCAGTGAGGCCAGCGCCGGCAAACGAGGCATCCTGACCGGTTCCGGCGGTCCACCCGGTGGCAATGGCGGCGGCATGGTTCAACGGTCGTTATCGTTTGATCCCACGACAGCGGCCGCTGGTGCCGGGGCCGGAGCAGGTGCGATGGCCGTGGCTCACAAGCCTTCCTCAAGGAGGGCTAGCGAGCCTTCCGAAACCGGCGAAAGAGGCTTTGTCCGAGTAGCCGGCAGGAAACTGCCTTCTGTGCTACAAGCCGGAGGCGACGGTTACACAGATCCACGCGAGGGCACTTCAGCCGCCGTGAACGATGACGAATCAGTCTACTTCCGGGACTCTCAAGCCTTTTTCGACCCCAACGGTCAAACAACACGCCTCGCACTCGGCTCGCCCATGAGGCCAGTCAGCGGTGTCGTGGTCTTCAAAGAGTCGCCGGCTCGAACGCCAGTGACCGAATCGGCGCCGTTCCCGCCTCCGGCCGCGTCTCCGCAGACAAATCCGCCGTTCGTGCCGTTACAGCCCCCCGGTCGGGACCCAATTGGTCGGACCTTACCTTCGCAGGACGGGTCTCGGGGCTCTCGGGGTTCGGCTTCTAGGTTTCACGAAGACATGTGAATTCACTTTTTTCCTTTATGCTCAACCTTTTTTCCCTTCTTCTTTTTCATTCCCAGCTCGGCCAATGCCGAGCTCGAGGGCAACGCCGGGACTCCAAAAACGTACCTTGAGGCGTATTGTACATTCTTACCAATCTTTCAAACGATAATTACTAGTACTTATTTGGAGGGGTTTTGGGTGGTTGGAGGGTTACACCTTTTTTGCTTTGTGCCATCTTTGCGGACTCTACGACGGCATATGGAATGGCGTTGAGAGAGTTTCTGGCACGTCTGATATGAGCCTTTTTCGTTCCGGTCGTGCGGAAGGGAGGTGAATCCATGGAGAAGGGGGAAGTGATATGGATTCAATTTTTCAAAAGCAAGCAAGCACGCACGCATGCACCGGCTCCGGACCGCAATTGCTGCATTGGCATCCGCAGCTGAGGCGAGTGTTGGGCTTGCTTGGATGTAAATAAGTTTTCTTTTCAAGTTTCGCCCCAAGACGGGAGACGAGAAAGAGAGAGTGAGAGGTCAGAGACGGGCCAAAGGGGGATAGAGCGTGGAGGGCAACATTAGATTTTTACCTTTTCTGGCCACGGCCACGAAGGGGAGAAAAAGAGAAGATGAAGTCTATCCGACCTCTTTTTTTGCCAACGATTCTTCTGCCCCTACCTTACCTCACTTGCCTTGAGCGTACGGAGTACACGGTATCAAACCACATGCGTACGAAGTAAAAGGCGCGACCATCTTTTTCCGCGTATGGAAGTTTGTGCTCTCCCATGTGACGAGAACTCTATCTCACTCGAGCTTCCTAACCGCCAGTTGGGGATCCACTTGCGATGATGAACATGCCGTGCCGTGTCCTCCCCGTCCGATCTTTTCCCCTTGAAAGGTGGAGAGAAATCCAATTGTAGCAAGACCGGGGGTGAGGGACCGGAAGCGCGGCTGCGGTTGCGTTGGATGATGGAGAGGACGGCTTCTCGCTGAGTGGTGTAAGGAGAGAAGAACAAGAACAAAAGGTTGACTCTTTCCTCTCCTCGGGCTGCCTCCGGGAAAGCTCGTAAGATTCGCACAAAGAAAGGCTTTTGCGCAAAACAAAACGCGGACCCTGATTTCTTGGAGGAGGCTTTCCCCCGGAGGCGGAGTCTGAATCTTTGGGGGGGGGGGGGGGGGGGGAGACTGCAGAGAATCCCCAAGAACGTTGTTGCCTTCCCGGGTGGAGTCGCTTTCTTGGTGAACCATCTTGAGACACGTATGAAACGGTGGGAACCAGAACGAATGGTCGTGTCGAGCTTCTTTTTTTTTCTTGCCTTTCTTCAACAACCACCCCCGTCCCAGAATTCTGGGGCGGCAACCTTGTGTCCCGCTTGGGCCGCGCCCTTACCATGACAAATTCGTCTTCAAGTTTGGGGCATAGAACTGTTGGTATTCTCTTTGCAGCGTCTTACACGATCCCGATTGGGTACGAAAGTAGGCACTCACCTCACTGTGGCCTGCTTCCTGTAGGGCGGGTGTCTCATCCATCAGGCGTTTATGAGTGTTTACCATCTCATCCCATTCCATTCCCCGGTACCGTCATCTACAACACGGGATGAAACATCTTTTTTGGGTAGTTGGTCTCAATGGAGGAACAGATGGGCATCATGTGCAAAGCGCCCATACCACTGCACTGCACACCCGAGGCCGCTCATGATCATCCAGTACGAGTTATCGCAAAAAGGTCGATGATGGAGGTGTAGTGCTGTCAAGTGTCGAGCCTCATCTGCCCATTGTCATTTTGCGATACTTCTCGTATAACACGGTCGTGGTGGCTTCGGGTGCTTCATACCTGGGGGGGCAAAGACAGCATGCGCCTCCATCAGGCCAGAGCTTCCTGCTCCATAACAATAGGAGCCTCGCATAATACCCGAGCTTGGAGTAAGAAACCTCACTCCCGGTCTCAAGAGCTCCACTTCTTCGAACCCTGCGGCATCTTCAACCGTCCGAAGGTGTCGAGACCAGTATGAACCACCCACGACATCGATGGCACCTGCATTCCGTACATAGGCCCGGGATGGTTATTCGAGAAGGGCTCTAGTACGCCGCGGACCTCGGCGCAATACATCGCAGCGGCGGCGTAACCTGAAGTAGTGAAGAGCGAGGCGCGAGGCGACAGCACGAGATCTTGCTGGGTTGACGTTGGTATCGATGTGCGATCTTGGTCGTATGCCTTGGTTTGTCTCGTGATATGCTCGCTCTAGACACTTGCGGTATCCAACGACAAAGGCCACGCCCCGTTTTCGTAGAGCGTTTCCCCCATCTCTCCTTGCCAGGATGAAATATCATGGAGTCATTGAAAATGGATCTTGAGGAGTCGAGATATTTGCTCCGGCTTGCTCGGATCAAACAGCTGAGCCCCCGGCCTCCCGCGCGCGCACTCCACCCGGCCGACTGGATATAAGCCTCGCCGAGCTGGTTGGGCATGCAAAGAGGCCTCACTGTCTGATTGTCAGAGCAATTGTGAATAAGCTGTTACCATAGCTTCAGACAGGCCTCGATAACGGTAAAGCAATTATCGTTTAGGGGGGTGGGGGCTCCGTCAATGCCCGCGAGCGGTACCGCGAATTGGAGATAACTCCGTGACGAGCCCAGGCCGGCACGCCATATGCGCATGCGAGTGATTCTCCGTGCTCGACGCCGGATGGCGGTTTCCCTCGTTGCGGTTGGCTAGCGTCTGTGACTACGAGTGAGTAAGAGATAAGAGGAAGAGGGAGAGAAGGTTCTGCGCTTGTGCCTGTCACATCAAGCAAACCCTTGTTCCTGGACTGATTCCGAGCTAGTCTAGCCGTCAAGACTGAAAAGGTGTGTCCGAGCTACGAGAAGATTCATCTTCCCATCAGGATTTAGAGCTTTCTTGAGAGCATGGCCCCCCAGACAGTGACGGATACCGAGCCGCTTTCCTGATTGAAATATGGGAACGAGTAGAGTTCGTGATATCGTTGGTAAGTATCCGTCCCGTGTCCATTCTTATTTTTTTCTTCTGTGCCATTCCCTATTCGATGGCGCCTTCTCTCAGGTTGAGGTGAGGATCCAAGTTGGAGAACTAGGTATCTTCGGACGCTCGGGACGTGGAGGAGCCCAGCTTGTAAGAGGTGCAGGCCAGGGGAGGGAGATTGATTAAGGTATCCGTACATGCACTGCAGATGGCGCCGCACGGGCGGTAGATGGGGCCTGTCAAGCCGATTCAGCCGATATGATTCGCCGCGAGAGTGTTCCTCGCACATGGTGCCGCGCCAGGGGTTGCAGAGTGACAGAGAGAACGACGGGGGGGAGGTCTGCGAATGCTGGGTATTGCTGTGTAGGGGTGGTCGAGAGCTGAGACCAAAGAACAATTCCGATATCAAAAGGGTTAGAAGTTGAGGGGGGGGGGGGGGGTTAGGCCGGTAAAGTGGGATGGGTGGGGAGGAGAGCGACCTACATGACGGTGAAGTGATGAACGGTGGAAGCCAAGAAGCGGGAGACGAGGTCCGCCACGGAATCCAGGCGCTCTCCTCGTGGTCAATGGCGTCGATGAGTTGGAAGTTGGAACCGACCAGGCGGAAAACCTGGAAGTCGAATCGGTGAGGGCGCGGAGGAGCATCTTGGCGTCGCGGCTCGGGGTAGACGTGTCTCCTGGCCTTCATCGTACCCTGGAACGGATCTAGGGCATTGTAGATGCATGGCCTTGCGCTGCCTCTCTCCTGACAGCTGTACCTAGCTTTGCAGCATCGATCAAAGTGCCGAGTCATGACCCGCAAAGTATCAGACAGTTGCTCCGGCGGCCAACAGGCACCGCAGACAAGCGAATTGGCGTCGAACCTGGGATGAGAGGCCAGTTGACTGGCGAGGAGAAGCAACTCTACACCACCACCATTACCAGTACAATGTGGTTGTGATGGTGGTGGCTTTCGAGATGCTCCAATGGCAGGCGAGGCAGCAAACCAAAATAGCAAAGCGACGTTTGGGGGTGTAGAAGAACGTAGCAGAATAATAAAGAGGCGCGGATTATTACATGAGATGCAGTTGAATGCCATGTGCTCTCTTTAATTCATTGGTAATAAGGTACGTATAGCCGTATACCTACTTACGTTGATCTGGTAAGGAAGGAACCTAAGTCGACCTCTCGCTTCCTACGTATGTCACCCTTGTACGTATCCGTCCTTCGTACCATCTCGTCCTCCGGGCCGGCGGGCGACAGCAGCAGCAGAAGTCGGGGTCGCCCCTTCCCGAAGCACCTCCCCATCCTTCTCCAATAACCCCCCTTGTGGAAGGTACAAGTTTCCGTTTGTTTAAGCATGTAGAATGTCGTGGGAAGGCACGAAAGGCAGGTACCTTGGGTAAGGTACGCGGATACCGTGGATGGTACCTTACAGCTGGGGGATCTGGGAGAGCACCGCGGGCAGCGAAACGAGACCAGTGGTGCCCCCTCCCCCTCCCCCCTCCTTACCCCCTGGTCAGCTACGCCCCGCTGACCAATGCCACTGCAAGCACATTGACGGACGAGTCTGCGAGTTTGCAACTCTGTAACGCCGTTTGCCCCCCCCCCCCCCTTTCCCCAAGCTGTGGAAAAAGTACTGCGGACCTTAAGGTGCAACAGGAGGTGATGAGTTATGTGATACCGCCCAGCTCAGCTCTTCTCTTTTGTCCATCGTCCTTCCGTCCCATCATTCAGCCGTCAACTTTTCTTTCATCTTTCCCCCTTTCCCACCCTTCCTAACTAGCTATTCAAACTTGCTGGAACTACGGAACTTCTAAGACGTCCAACAACGCGATAACCTCCCAACTCCCCTTCCTACTTGTCAAAGGTACGTTCGCCCCCCTAGTTAGAACATACCTCACAAGTTCCCTCTCTACGGATATTTCCCTTTCGGATCTCTATCTCTCTCAACGTGATTCAAACTCATCAACTCGACTAGTCGACCAACAATCCCACGGTCCACCAACCCGACGAGACTTCTTACGCCACCCCGATTACCTTAAGTCAACCGCTTCACGCTCTGCTTCAGCTCGAGCTTCACCTTGACGAGACACTCCACCGCTGCGGATTCCAGGCCAGACCTAAAACGAAGAGCTTCGGGGTCTATCGCCTTGGGAGGTCCGCTACGGAAACAAGTCCACCTCTCGGCGTTAACAATTCGACCAAGCCACCGTAGTACCGAGCGAATAGCAGTGCCCACCCCTCTGCCGCTGCGCTAGCCATCTGACGCTACCTGCTTGCAAATACCGTGACAGGCCGATTTCCTTTAGGCCCTTTTCGTCTTTTACTTCATCCTCGAAAACCCCCCCAATTCCTCCTCCCAACTTTGCCGTCTGTCCTTAGACACCCTCCCAATCCCATTGCGCACACCGCCGCTTTACAACCACTCCGATCAGCTCGTCGACGATAACCCGCGCGCTTCTCGCGCTCATCGGCATCCTCTCACCTTCACAGCAAACCACGCCCCCGGACCTTGCGTCCCGACGACAACCCCGCGAGTGCCCGGCTTCGGTGAACACCGACTCAATTCGTCCAACATGGACCACATGGGCTTCCAGATGCCTCATATGGGGGGACCGCCCCAGATGATGAACCAGCCGCCCCAGATTTTTGGCGCTTACACGCCCGACGGCCTGCCCGTCACGCATATGCCCCCCGACCTTGCTGCTCACATGTTTGGCGACCCGTCTACCCTTCTCGACGATGCAAACGAGGCAAAGAGAAGAAGGATTGCGAGGGTAAGCATCTAAACTCGCGCGACCATCGCCGGCCCTGCCGTGAAGAAGAGTAGAACGCTTACACCAATCATCTGCGCCCGCAGGCTTGTGACATGTGTAGGAAGAAGAAAATCAAGTGCGACGGCAAGATGCCTGCCTGCAGTCATTGCATAAACTACAAGACGGATTGCGTATTCACTCAGGTCGAAAAGAAGCGTAATCCGCCAAAAGGGTACGCTGAGATGTGATCATATAGTCCTTTCCGCGATATCCGACTAACAAGCTGTCCAGAGCGAAATACATTGAAGGGCTCGAGAACCGTCTAGGCCGCATGGAGAATCTATTGAGGCTGTCAGGTTGGTGATGCATAAATTGATATGCGTCTGCACATGGTTCTAATCGATTGCGTAGGTCTTCTCGGCGAAGACGACGACGGTGACACGGATCTGGGCACACTCGAAAAGCGATTGGCAGAGAAACAACAGCAGTCGAGACAGGCATCCCAAGCTGCGTCTAACCCTACATCTCCGTCCCAAGCAACATCGGGGCAGAACGAGGCCATGTCAACGCCGCACAGCGCTATAACGTCACCTGAGCCTACCAAAGAATCGCACAGAGATCCCAAGGATGCCGACAAGCGCCGGGCCTCCGTATCCGAGGAGAAGGGTAACGAGGAGGAGGTCGAGGCGCTTTCAGAGCTCATGTGCTCTCTGGTCACCAACCAAAGTGGCGAGACGCGATACATCGGTTCCTCGTCAGGCTTCTCCATCTTTTCGCCCAAGGGTATTCAGTGGGTGAACGAGAAGACGGGCGACAACTCGTTCCAGCAAATGATTTCCGAAGTTTCAATCGACGACCACAAGTGGACCGCCTGGAAACCCGAGGTTTTCAGCGACTTGTTCCGCCGCCCAGTCTTCCGGCCACTGCCTCCCAAGACGGAGGCGTTGTCTCTGCTGAAAGACTTCTTTGAGAACTTCAATTGCATGTTCCCATTGTTTCATCAACCCACGTTCATGCATCTGGTCGAGCGACAATATTCCGACGATCCGTACGAGGGCACCGGTTGGTGGGCGAGTTTGAACTGTGCTCTGGCTTTTGCCCATCGCCTGCGTGTCATGAGTAATCTTGTACCGCAGGAGGAGGACGATAAGGCTTGGGGTTACATGAAAAACGCGTTGGGGACTTTTGCCGAATTATCGATGCGCAACACAGATTTGCTGAGTGTGCAGGCCTTGCTCGGAATGGCCCTCTTTATGCAAGGAACTCCCAACCCTCAACCGACATTCCTTCTGGTCGCCACATCCATTCGTCTTGCACATAGCATTGGCCTTCACAAGAGAGGAACTGGCTTCAACCTCAACCCCATTGAGATTGAGCAGCGTAAGCGAGTGTTCTGGATCGCTTACATGCTGGACAAGGACCTTTGCCTCCGAGCGGGCCGCCCGCCAGCTCAGGACGATGACGATATGAACGTCGAGTTACCCGATGCTGATCCGGAAGACAACATTGGTAACATTCCTTTGGCTGATGGTAAGGGTAAGATGAACCTCTTCCGGGTCATGTGCGAGTTTGCGACAATTGAAAGCAAGGTCTACTCTCGACTGTACTCGACCAAGGCCACAAAGCAATCGAGCGGAGAGCTCCTCAACACCATCGGAGAGCTCGACCAGGAACTCGAGGAATGGAAGGACAGGATTCCGATCGATTTCAGACCAGAGCACGAGATCAAGGCGTCGCATACGCCTCTCATCTTGCACGTTGCCATGCTCCACTTGACTTACTACAACTGCTTGACGACGATCCACCGCATGTCAGTCCACCACGGCTACTGGACAAGTCGCCTGTCCAACTATGCCATTCAGGGCCTCAACGCCAAACCCCTCAATCCCCGCGTCTTCTCTTCTGCGGCGCTCTGTACCGCTGCCGCCCGAGCATCGATCTCGCTTCTCAAGTACATGCCACAGGGAGATTCTCCAAGTGTTTGGTAAGTCGAGTCAAAACGCTGATTATTGTGCTTATGACAACTAACCTCGTCTCGTAGGCTTATTCTGTACTTCCCAGTATCGGCCTTGATGACATTATTCGGAAATATTCTGCAGAACCCAATGGACCCAAGAGCCAAGTCGGATACCAAGTTGATGAATCTCGTGGTCAACTTCTTGTCCATGCTCGGTCAAGAAGCAGAGACCGGAGGTGTGCACCGTATGCTCGGAGTGTGCTCAGAGTTTGAGAGGATAGCCAAGCTTGTCATCGAAAAGGGGGAGAAGGAGCAGTCTTCGCGGAGGAAACGAAAGAGCGACGCCGCTGTCAAGACGTCGTCAAGTCCCGCCGCGTCAACACACACACCCAGGCCTGTCTCAGTCACCACTCCAACTCCCCAAACCGTGAACGGTGCAGCTACATCATCGACGACAAACGGCCAATTATCACCAGACTTTAATGGAGAAGCGAATCGGAGGAGGCACGGCTTCAGCCCCATGACGACAACATCGATGCGAGAACCATCGCCGGCACTCCCGTCTGCCGGATGGCCGCAGGACTTCAGCATACCAGAACAACCAAACTTCAACAACTTTGGCGAGATGACAGGATTTGCAGGGCCAAACAGCGCTCGATCGCCGCCAGTAAATATGGGCGGGCCGTTCCAGCAACCTCTCCTGCCGCAAGATCTGTTCGCCCTCCCCATGACTCTAGATTGGGACTGGGCAGAGATGAGCGGCGGTGCGTACCCGACTGTGGAAAACGGCAATGTGGGTTAGTTGATCTCGGAACCCTCGGAGCAAGTCCGAAGCGCTGGAATATTTGATTCGACGGACAACCGCGTCAACAAGTGGTCACTGGACAGAACATTTTAGGTTGCATAATGTGCATATATGAGACGACATCACGAACCATTTAACGCATGTACGAGTAATTGGCCTGCCGAACGGAGCTATGGCTGGGAGACTTGTAGGGAGAATCTAGCTTATTACGCTGTACCCTGCCAAAGAGTGGCGGAAATGACATATTCAAAATTACCAAGGCGATGCTCTAGAATTGTTCCCTTTTTTGAAAGATGCCATGTGATATTCGTAGAACGTGCACATTTGAATGAAATCATTACTTATTCTTGGCCAACAACGGTACGGTAGCAAAGCACCAGGTTATACTCCATACTGCGTAGACATTACTGATGATGTACGTAAGTAGACGGTGGCCTGAGAATCGAGCGGGCGGGACCACTCTAGACCCTGTCCACCGACGCGTGGTATAAATGGAATTCAAGGTGTCATTCATTATTATCGGAGTTTGCGGGCGGAAAGGTCCTTCTTAGCCGAGAACGGGGGGCGCTGGAGGCGGCAGCGGTGGGCCCGGGGGTTTTGCTGGATGGCTGCGGACGGAGCTTGACAGTCACGTGCACCGCTAAAATCTCGGCCTCAATGGGGCCCGACATGAACTCATCACTATGGGAGCTTTTGCCATCGTACAGTCATCCTAGGAACACCTGGTCCAATTACCAACCACACCTTACACGATTTTCTCTCACCACCAACGCTGCAACCAAGTGCGGCTGGTGCTCTACATCGCCATCACAAACCCATTGACACCCGACCTAGCATTGTACCAACGACTACCGGGGCGCATCGATGAGATAGCACATTGCTGCACGCGGTTAATACTCCCTCCTACCCGGCTCCGGTCGTCCCGCCTCGACACCCCGCGACATACAGACACAACACAACACCATGGCGAGGTTCCTCCGCCAGTCCGCGCAGCTCGCGCGAGCTGTAAGGATCGCTCAGCAGCCGGTAACACGTATGCGCTTCCAGCCCTCCAGAATAGCACGACTCGGACCGCAAGCTCCGCTAGCTTGCTATCGATCGCGGTTTTATTCGACAAACGGCCCCGAGCCCCCGAGGAACGAAAAGGAGACGAATGAGAAGCAACCTGAAAAGAAGGAAGAGGCACCTGAGAAGAAGCTGTCCAAAGAGGAGCAAATAAGGAAAGAATGGCCGTTGCCCGAAGGATGGGTCTACCTCAACGAGGAGGAGATTGAGAATTTGCTCAAGATGGGACAGAACGACAGACTGCCTCGGTTCCAGAAGGACTTCTTCATCAAGAGTGTGGAGGAGATGAAGCTGTTGGGAGCTCCTCAGGAGCTGAGGGATCTCCTGTTGACACTGAGGGAGCGGAAGCTGAAGATGACGGTCACCGACATCGCCAAGATTCTCCGCGTCTCGACGCAGGTCGCAAAGAGGTTCTCCGAATACGAGCAGACTGTGCTTATGCGCGAGGAGCAGAATCCGACAAAGGAGAAGGAGGACGGCGCAAAGGAATCCCAGCAGGGCGAGCAGGGCAAGCAACAGAAGGAAGGGCGCAACTCCAACTCGGAGGGCAACGAGGGCGCACCAGGCGGCGGATTGGGCGGCAAGAGATGGATCTTTGGCATGCTTAGCACCGGCGACCTGATTGTTGCTGCCATCGTCTGGATCGTCGTTCTGCCCTTCTTTGAGTCCATGATCTTCGGCCAGGAGAAGGAGATCACATGGCAGGAGCTGCGAAAGAACTTCCTGGACAAGGGTCTGGTCAACAAGCTGGTGGTCATCAAGAACCCTGGCCGCGTGCGTGTTGAGCTGAACAGGGATGGAGTGCAGTCGGTGTACGGCGGAAACGAGGGTGTCAACCCCAACATGCAGTACTACTTTTCCATTGGCTCAGTAGAGATGTTCGAGAAGCAGCTCGGGGACGCCCAGAACGAACTCGGCATCCCTACCTCGGAGCGCATTCCCGTCAGCTACGCCAGCGAGGGTGGCATCATGCCCTTGGTCTACGCCTTCGGTCCCACACTCCTTCTGGTTGGTCTGCTCTACTACACTACAAAGTCGATGGGTGGACGTGGCGGCAACCAGATGTTTGGATTTGGCAAGAGCAAGGCCAAGAAGTTTAACCACGAAACAGCAATCAAGGTCAAGTTTAGCGATGTTGCCGGTATGGACGAGGCCAAGACGGAGATTATGGAGTTTGTCAGCTTCCTGAAGACCCCCGAGCGCTTCGAGAGGTTAGGCGCAAAGATCCCTCGCGGCGCCATTCTTGCCGGACCCCCAGGAACCGGTAAGACGTTGCTTGCCAAGGCCACAGCCGGCGAGTCTGGTGTTCCCTTCTTCAGCGTCAGCGGTTCCGAGTTTGTCGAGATGTTTGTCGGTGTCGGTCCTTCAAGAGTGCGAGACCTGTTTGCAAATGCCCGTAAGAGTGCCCCCTGCATCATCTTCATCGATGAGATCGACGCCATTGGTCGATCAAGACAGGAGGGTAACCGTATGGGCGGCAACGACGAGCGCGAAGCGACTCTGAACCAGATCTTGACCGAGATGGACGGTTTCAACACCCAGGAGCAGGTTGTTGTCCTCGCTGGCACCAACAGAGCCGACATTCTTGACAAGGCGCTGATGCGTCCCGGTCGTTTCGACAGGCACATCTTTATCGATCGCCCGACCATGAAGGGTCGTCAGGAGATCTTCAAGGTGCACCTGGCCAAAATCGTTACCAAGGAAGATATGGACCACCTCATGGGCCGTTTGGCAACTCTGACTCCGGGTTTCTCCGGTGCTGACATTGCCAACGCCGTCAACGAGGCTGCCCTGGTTGGTGAGTTTGATCTGACTTCTAGTTCCTGATCTGCCAAGAATGCTAACTTTATTCTAGCTGCGCGTGCCAATGCCGAGTCAGTGGAGATGATTCACTTTGAGCAAGCCATTGAGCGTGTCATCGGAGGTCTCGAGCGCAAGTCTCTTGTGCTCAACCCCGAGGAGAAGAAGACGGTGGCCTACCACGAGGCCGGCCACGCCATCTGCGGCTGGTACTTCAAGAACGCCGACCCCCTCCTCAAGGTTTCCATTATCCCCCGTGGCCAAGGCGCATTGGGTTACGCCCAGTACCTTCCTCAGGGCGATGCCTATCTCATGACTGTCCAGCAGCTGATGGACCGCATGGCCATGACGCTCGGCGGACGCATCTCGGAGGAGCTTCACTTCCCCACCGTCACAACGGGGGCCAGCGACGACTTCCGCAAGGTCACGCACATGGCGCGCAAGATGGTGACGCAGTGGGGCATGTCGGAGAAGGTCGGCCCGCTGCACTTTGACGACGACCCGAACACGCTGCAGAAGCCGTTTGCGGAGGCGACGGCGCAGGCCATTGACGCCGAGGTGCACCGCATCG